>NC_053496.1:126890627-128090627 GCF_905171775.1 Rana temporaria
AACCTGCAGCACACCCCAGTACCCCTTGCCATTACATACAGTCGGTCCAGGAGGTGCCGGAATTGCGTTCCCGCTGAAAAAAAGAGATCCCCTGATGAAGTCACGTGATGTGACGATACGCGTTGGGATTGGAGCATTAGATCAAGCACTATCTGATGGCAGGAGACAAGCTTGTCGCTCGTGGATGTTACACACCGCAGATCCGTTGTACATGTGAGTTTTACATTTTGTTTTTATCATTAAATACATTCCTATTTTACGGGATTATGCGATGTGCCTTCCTTCTTTTCATTTCACTACCACCTTCTGTGCAACATATCTGACGCCATTGAGAGGCAAGGAGAAATAGGAAAAGATACATAGGAGCGTTCACGAACTCAGTGTTCGTTGGAGATACGCCCACTATTTTTGTCCTCTGAAGTCCTTTAGCCACATACCAGCCTATTGCATCACCATCTACTGAGTGTACATTTGGGGATTGTTGGGCTGTCCGTGCAACAGCTGTGAGGTGAGCTGCTAGGAGTCACAAGAGGTGTCTGCACGGAAGTTTTTCCTCCTTTCAGCACTTGTGCCTGGTTTTGGGATCACCATACAGAGACTCTTTGTTTATTGCATACCATTGTGTGTGTTCTTTTTTGCCAAACCTTTGGCTTTCACATTTTTATTCTGTCACATTTTATATGAGTTACGTTTGATTTACTTCACCTGTTTTATGAATGTCATTTATTCACATTCTGGGCCAGATTCACAAAGGTTAGCGGATCTTTAGATCCGTGTAACCTATGTGTTTTAAGATCCCCCTTTTGCAAGTTTGTGAGGAAAGTGTCAAATTCACAACACACTTACCTCCAAACTTGCGACGGCGGATCCTAACTCCCCCGGCGGAATTCTAATTCCGCGGTTGGGCAGTGTACTATTTAAATCAGGCGCGCTCCCGCGCCAATTTAAATACGCATGCGCCGTCCGGGGAATTTCCCGGCGTGCATTGCTCCCACTGACGTCAATAGGACGTCAGTGGTTGCGACGTGAGCGGGACTTGCGACGCGCGTGTTCGTGAATCGGCGTACGCAAACGACGTAGGAAATTTCAAATTCGACGCGGGAACGACGGCCATACTTAACAATACTTACCCCTGCTTTTAGCAGGGGTAAGTATACGACGGGTACCGCGCTACGGAAACGACGTAAGAACACAGCGTCGGATCCGCGTACGTTCGTGAATTTCGCGTATCTCGCTGATTTACATATTATTCAGTGTAAATCAGCGGGAACGCCCCCGGCGTCATTTTTAAATCCAAAAAAAGGTCCGACAGTGTAACACAGTGTGACACTGTCGCATCTCAGCCCTATCTATGCGTAACTGGTTCTATGAATCAGGTGCATAGATAGGACCAGTAAAAATCAGAGATACGATGGTGTATCTGTAGATACACCGTCGTATCTCTTTGTGAATCTGGCCCTCTATGTTTGCTTAAGATTTTGATGTCTTTGGATCACTTATTGCTTTCAGTGTGAGGTTCATATTCTCACTGGGGTAGATTCAGGTAGCAATTACGCTACTTAGCAATTACGCTGCGTATCGACTTTCTGTATTCAGAAAGCTTGATACGCCGACTGCAGCCTAAGATATGACTGGCATAAGGCTCTTATGCCGTCGTATCGTAGGCTGCATTCTTACGCTGGCCGCTAGGTGGCGTTCCCGTAGTGGTCAGCGTAGAGTATGCAAATTGCATACTCACGCCGATTCACAACCGTACGCGCGCCCTGCGTTCGAATTTTACGTCGTTTGCGTTCGTCGGTTTCTGCGTAAGGCTGCTGATGCTATTAGCAGGCGCAGCCAATGCTAAGTATACCCGTCGTTCCCGCGTCGCGATTTTTGAAAATTACGTTGTTTGCGTAAGTGAATCGTGAATGGTGCTGGACGCCATTTACGTTCACGTTGAAGCAAATGACATCCTTGCGACGTCATTTACCGCAATGCACGTCGGGAAAGTTTCCAGACGGAGCATGCGCAGTACGTTCGGCGCGGGAACGCGCCTAATTTAAATGATCCACGCCCCCTACGGGATCATTTAAATTACGCGCGCTTACGCCGGCCACTTTTACGGAACGCCCCCGCAAATTACGGAGCTACTGCTTCGTGAATGAAGCATAGCGCAAGTAATTTATGGAGGCGTAGTGTAAAACGGAACGCTGCGCCTCCGTAAGAGTGCGCAGCCCTACCTGAATCTACCCCACTGTGTTTCACATATTCAGTGTGCTTATCAGTCACACTGTCCCCTTGCTCTTTGAGTCACACAGCGCAGACATCATTACTTACACATTTATATATATATATATATATATATATATATACATATATATATATATATATATATATATATATATACATACACACACACACACACACACACACACACAGTATACTCTATGCCCATATAAAATAAAAATGTGATCCAATATAATCTCTTATGCGTTATATTTCATCAACACCAATACCCCATGTGATAATGTGCACCAAAAAGTTTGATAAATGTTGCGTGACACTTTTTAATAAAATGATATGATTGGGTGTGGGAACCACATTGCAGTTTGAGCAACAACATAATAGATAATAGATAATAATTGATGTTATAGCATTGCACACAGTAAGAAGCACTATACACATATCATTTCTATAGAATACATGGCGCGGAGAACATTTTGATAAAAAAATGTTCTACAGTCACTATAATAATTGAAGCACGCCTGAAGTCATTGTTTTATCATTCAGAACAGTGATGGTGGTATCTGAACACCTTGGCTGCCGTATTAGTCAATCTAAGTATTATAGAATGGTATAAAAATGAGAGGATGCATCAAACAGTGATAAACTACTTCCCCATATCGATTTCGCCATAAGTTACATCTACTCAGAACATGCTCCAGGGCCAGATCAGCACTCACATATCATAAAATTGTGATGTGCTGTGCTCTCACTGGATCACTTTTATGGCTATGTTTTTTCTATTCGATGAATAACTACAAATGCTTGTCCCAAGAGCTTGCATATACGGACGATGGGCTAGATTCAGAAAGCCTACCGTAAGTTTGTGCGGGCGCAGCGTATCTAAGATACGCTACGCCGCCGTAACTTAGTGAGGCTGGGGCTGGATTCACAAAGAACCTGCGTCCTAAGTTACGGCGGCGTAGCGTAAATCTGTCGGTATAAGCACGCCAAATTCAAATTGAGAAGAGGTGGGCGTGTTTTATGTAAATAAAACACGACCCCACGTAAATGAAGTCTCTAACGAACGGCGCATGCGTCGTCCGTGAACGTATCCCAGTGCGCATGCTCCTAATCACGTCGCAAATAGTCAATGCTTTCGACGTGAGCGTAATTTACGCAAAGCCCTATTCGCGAACGACTTACGCAAACGACGCAAAATTTGACGCTGTCCCGATGTCCATACTTAACATTGGCTATTTCCCTTATATAGCAGGAGTAACGTTACGCCAGAAAAAGCCTTACGCAAACGACGTAAAAAAATCCGCCGGGTGCACGTACGTTTCTGAATCGGCTTATCCAGCTCATTTGCATATTCTACGCTGAAATCGATGGAAGCGCCACCTAGCGGCCAGCGTAAATATGCAACTAAGATACGACGGCGTAAGAGACTTACGCCGGTCGGATCTTGGCCTAATTTCAGCGTATCTTGCTTTCTGAATACAGAAAGAAGATACGCCGGCGCAGCTTTGAATTTATGCGGCGTATCAATAGATACGCCAACGTAAATTCTTGCTGAATCTAGCCCGATGTCTGCTAAGCTGCTCCTCATTTTGGTACTGTCAGGCCTTGTACTCACGACCGGATCTGTGCGCTGAAAACTGTCTGCCGGACAGTTTCCGGCGTACAAGGCTGATTTTTGTTTGGTTCCGCTAGCTTGTACACACCAGCGGACCAAATTCCCGTCGTACCGGAACGCGTGCACGTAAACCACGTACGACGTCACTATAAAGGGGAAGACCAAAGTTAATGGCGCCGCCCTCTGTTCCTCTTTTGCTAGTTACGGGTTTGCTTGTGTTAGTGAAGGTTTGGTTAGAGCTGATTCGCGCTTCTCGGTCTCCAGGCTTTGACAGCGTGTATTCACGGGTTCAGTGCGTGTGCTTGCGGGATCGTAGTTGTCATTCGGCTATAGGCTAGCAGGTTGTTTCTGCTTTTGCAGTTGCATTCTGTGCGCTCGTATCTGTTTGTCACGCGTTCGTCGCAGGTAGTGCTGGATTTGCGAGTGCTTTCTGTTTGAGTGTGTTCTTGACTGACCAGCCGGCCGGTTTGAAGCCATGATGGAGCAGCAGCGTCAATTTTCGCGAGTTGGTGCTGTTTATGGGATGGCTGCTGGATATGTTCATTATTCCAGTACTTTGGCCAGAAACAGGGGGCGGAGGCGTTTCTGGACCAAGAATTGGTTGCGCCAGCGTGACCAGTTCTCACATATGCCTCTGCTTAGGGAAATCCAGGAGAATAATCCTAATGACTTTAGGAATTTTCTCCGCATGACGGACCCCGTATTCAACAGTCTGCTGGATCTTCTGTCCCCCTATATCACGAGGCAGGACACTGTGATGCACCAAGCCATCACGGCCGAGCAGAGGCTTATTGCCACGTTGCGGTACCTGGCGACTGGGAGGAGCCTGCAGGACCTCAAGTTCTCGACAGGCATCTCTCCGCAGGCGCTTGGGGTCATCATACCGGACACGTGTGCTGCCATCATCAAAGTTCTGCATGAGGAGTATATTAAGGTAAGTTTCCTGGCTGTAATAATGTTGCTAACTAACTTTATTTTTAATTTCCCAGATATGCTGTGTGTTTAACTAACGTTCCCTTTTCTCCCTATGCATGTTGATATAAGCTTTACATGTTTTATTCTTGGCCTACCTGCATATTTGTCCCTTACCCAATATTAATCTGTCCAGCATGCTATCCTAGGGACAAACCCACCTTGCCATTTTTAAAAACACGACTTTTTGGTTTTTGTGTCCCCCCCCCCCTCCACCTTTAAACTTTTTTAGTCCCCCATCAGAGGGCTGTGGAGTCTCTTAATGAAGTGGCCCTATATATTTCATTCCCCAACTTCTCCATGCACTTTTTTCTAATGCAATTTTAATACTGTGAAGTTTCACAAGGATGCTTGTAGGATGTTTATGTGCCAAAGTACTAAATCTCTTTTTTTGTTTGTCCCCACAGCTACCCTCCACACCACATGAATGGCAGTCTGTGGCTTCCCAATTTGCCCAGCGGTGGGATTTTCCTAACTGCGGTGGAGCAATAGATGGGAAACACGTCCGCATTGTGCCCCCACCCCACTCGGGGTTCTACTATTATAATTACAAGGGTTATCATAGTATTGTGTTGATGGCGGTGGTGTCGGCACAGTATGAGTTTCTATATGTGGACGTGGGGAAGAACGGCCGGATGTCAGATGGGGGAGTGTTCGCACGGACTGATTTCTATGATCGTCTCCAAGCTGGTGGTCTGGCATTGCCACCAGATGAAGATAATGTGGAAGGACTTCCGTTTGTGTTCCTAGCGGACGAGGCTTTCGGGCTTGGTCCTCACCTCATGCGGCCTTTTCCCCAGAGGACCCTCACCTCAGAGAGGAGTGTGTTTAATTTTCGGTTGGCCAGGGCTCGGAGGGTAGTCGAGAATGCCTTTGGGATACTCACCAACCGGTTCCGCCTGTTCAGGACATCGATACATCTGGCGGAATATAAATTGGACACCGTTGTATTTGCCTGCTGCATTTTGCACAACTTTTTACGCAGGCACTCCCAGACGTACCTACCCGACATCGGTTCTGAGGCAAGACTACCCTCAGATCCCCTTCCCGGGCTGGACACTGGTCGCGCTGGCTTGGCCCCCCAATCAGCTCGTGAGGTACGCGACAAATATGTTGAGTACTTCATGGGTCGGGGGGCCATTGCTATGCCAGATCATATTTCTTTCTAATTCGGCCCCCAAAGAAAGGAATATTCTCACAAATAATAAATAATTAGACCATTGGACTTTATACAGTTGTTTGTCATTAATGCTTTTTCTCTTTTTATCTGTCTTCCTGGTTCTCTAACTAACTTCTGCAATTTTAGTGCATAATTGATTTCTCCACTTTTAGTAAATAACCACATTTTGCACAGTATTCACTCATCTACAAACAGGGTATTGAGTCTAGAAATAAGAAGCAACTCCATTTGTACATTTTGAGGTCAAGTGTTTTAATTTTTGCTTGTTCATGACCACAAACATTTTTATTTTGTTTTTTCATTACTCCCTGCTTTTGTACTTAGGAGTCTCCAATATTTTTTGGACTTTGTGTATTTTTTTTTAAGGTAATTAAACAAAAAATATTTTCAAGAATATACATTTTTGAACAAGTTCACAGTTTTGTTTATCAAATATAGTTCGATTTATTGTTTACACATATATATATATATCTATATAGAATATTTTTGGTGGGGTGTTTACCGCCTTTGTATTTTTTCTTCTCGCCATATTTTTTAGTCCCAAAAACAGATATTTTTTTATTTTTTTTAGTTTTCTTTTCTTTTTCCATTTTTTTGTGTGTTTTTAAATAGGAATATTTGTGGGGGAGATTTAGGAGTCAAATCTCCACTTCACTAAATTCAGTGATTATAGAGATTTATAATTCTATATATATATATATCTTTCATTTTTTTGGGTGTTTATTCTTTATGGTCTAAACTTTATAGTATCCAAAAATGTACAACATGGACCAAAAAAAGAACTTAAAACTTATAAAAATATAAAAAATCACAACAGCAGTCAGTCATGGTGTGCTTTCACACTGGAACACGCCAAAATTTGAAGATACACACATTCAGTGCAAACTCGCCAAATGTCATTGGTTCAACAGACAAATGGCCACATGTGCTATCTGACATCATGGGTGATCAATGTCTGTGTTTTGTGGGAGCAAACCCTTCCTCTCAACTACTTGAGGAGCGAGGAGGGGGTTGGACCCACAAAGCACAAACACTAGATATTCTGTGATGGCAGATAGCACATGTTGGCACACTGTGTGTGTATCTTCAAATTTTGGCGTATTCATTATTAAAACAGTAAAAATGTTTGTGGGGGCGGGGGATGGGCGGGGGGTGTTTCAGTCTTTGACACGGCCCATCATGTCAATAATATTTTTAAAATTAGATTCGATGACCATCATTCTTTGCCGCATATTGTCCATTTCCGTGCTGCATTCCAAAAGGACATTTGTTACATTCTGTTCCATGACAACCATCCTTTCACGCATATTGTGCATTTCAGTGCTGCACTCCATTACCTGTTGAATAATTATAGCAGCACTTGCACGTGAAAATATTGACACACCATCCTCCTCCCCTAATAAAAAAAAAAAAGGGCATTTTAAATTTTTTTATTTGATGAGGCCTATCTACATATGTTTTTTTTTAATCAAGCTAGGGTGACACTGACCTGATGGGCTTCTCCTTTCCACCTCTTCGACATCTTCTATCACTCCTCCTTCTTCCACCACCTCCCCATCATCTACTATCACTCCTCCTTCTTCCACCACCTCCCCATCATCTTCGACTCCTCCTTCATCCATCAATCCACCTTCTTTCAATTCGCCAAATTGTTCTTCCGCCACTTGCCCTTCATCTGCTATAAATTCTAAGTCCAAAATTACTTCTTCCTCCTCTCTTCCTTCCTCCTTTCTTCCTTCCTCCTCTCCTTCCACATCCTCTTCTCCTTCCACATCCTCTTCTCCTTCCACATCCTCTTCTCCTTCCACATCCTCTTCTCCTTCCACATCCTCCTCCTCCCCAACATGTTGAGATGGAAGATTTTGGCCTTGTCTGGCCCTCTCTGCCTCCTCCAAATGCTGGCGACTTCTTTCCCCTTAAATAAGAACAAAAAAAATGTATACTCATCAGCACACAGATATTGGAGAGCAGAAATCGCACACATTGCTTAGAAGAGGCTTTCATTTATTTACTTTTATCTTTCACCAAAACTACATTTTTGAATTACTTCTATGGCAAGCTCTGATCCTGCCCCTTTTTAGCAAAGTGACACACATGGATGTCCCCCCTAAACTGTATTTCTGGGAGACCCTACCAAAACCCATTTTGGATTTGGGGAGACACAGGTGCTCTGCATTGCAGATGTGAAAACATCTGCTTTATTACCACTGTTTTTAGAATGAATCCTGTTTGCCTTTCCCATTCTCCGAATTCTATTTTTTATAACTAGCTTTTACACAATGTTTACCAACAAAGTTTTTGGCCAGTGAGCCATGTCCAGGTGTGTTGTTCCTGGAATAACCGAGCCTTTCTGAGAAACTATGTGATGTTAGGTGGTTTACTAAGAACACTATTTGTAAATATGTAGGTATTTATGTCCTAAAAAATAAATGACAACATGTCTTTAGAATTACAAGCAGGCCAAGGAGGCAGATGGTGAAATATACATGGCAACACATTATTGCAGACTATCAACCCCCACCCAACCCCAAAATATATTTACTTACTTTTACGCAGAATTTTAAGTATCTTCTTCATCTGATGTGGCTCCCTCAATTTTAAGTCTGACCATCGTTTCCTCAGCTGTTCCTTGGACCTGGTGATCCCAAACATCCTCTGCATTCTCCTCGCCACCTTGTCCATAATATGTGCCTTTCGGCGATTAGGGGTCTTGTATGGCCCTAATTCACCATCATAGTCCTTCCTCCGCATGATGGAAACTAACTCCACCATTTCCTGGAACCGCATATTAGTGGCTTTGTATCTTCTTTGCCTTGATCGGGACGTCCCTGCCTCTGTCCCTTCACTTGTGGCATGAGAGCATCGTGCCCGCTCGTGTGACATCGCCATCTTTCCTTTCCCACAGAGTTTATGGGCGGGGAAAAGATGAATTGTTACGCCATGGGCGGAGAAGAGGGCGGCGTTTAATACATACGCGGAGTGTAGAGAATGCAAACAAGGTGTTTACGTAGGTTACGCGGAGAATGTTCGAGCGCATCCAGAACATACACAGTTAACGCCATATTTCCTAAACACATTGATTAGGGGCCTAGCAAAGGTGACGAGGGCGGGGTTTAATAAATACGCGGAGTGTTTAAAAGATGCACGCCGTGATTACGCATCTTACGCGGTAATTAGGCGAGCGTGAGAAACGAGGAGCGAGAGACAGGAAGGTAAGGAAATTAAAAATGGGATCAGCAGAGGCCTCGAAAATGTAGACACATGGGATGGGGGTTTGGGCTGTTGGTTGCACCCTTTTTAAGCTATTCTGTCTATGGGGTACCACAATGTTATTTTGGTGTCCAAATGCTTTTGGACACCTCACAAAATAGAGATGTGAACAATGCTGTACCTCATTGACAAGTTTTTGAATGGTGTATTCTGATCAGGCAAAGTATTGTTCAAGTGTTGGTTGTACAGAGGTCATTAGGAAGTGTCTTTTATGTCATCCATTGTCAGGGGCATGAGATTTACACATGAAAGAGTGCCTAGATGAATGAATGATACTGTCATTTGTAATCATTGTTTATTTTTCTATATTAAAAATAGTTACTGCAATGTTAAGAATGGCTCTGCATCTAGCAAATCAATGTTTGGTACAACCAATGCGGCCGAGCTGCCAATCATTGTTTAAACAAGAGAGACTGTGTTTGTAATTAGATATAGGTAATGAATTTGAAGACACATATTATATCAAGGTCAACGCTGATCATTTTGAATATCTATTTTTCTTTGGTTTATGTTTTGCGAATCTAGACTCAAAAAGAAATATCATATTTCAAAACGGGAAATGGACCTCCTACAAACAAAGGAAGCTATAGAGGCCTTACTCCAAAAATATCAGGACACGCCCATCCTGTGGAATTCCAAACACTCTTTATATTGTAATAAAGATGTACGAGCGGCAGCACTAGAGGAGCTAGCAAACTATATGCAAACATGGGTGCCAGGATGCACTGCCAACATGGTGAAGGATAAACTTGCCAACCTGAGAAGCACATACAGAAGAGCATACAAAGCTAATAAAAGCAAAAAATCGGGAGCAGCAGCAACACAAGCAAAGGAACCCAAACTGTGGTATTACAAACAGATGGCTTTTTTGCGGGACGAAATGGAAGGCAGGAAAACGATGTCTAGTCTTGCTTCCAACCTTTCCTCCATGCTACCTTCCAGCGGACATTCCCCAGATGACCACAGCCCTGCAGAGTCGGAGGAAGAGGGCCTGGCTGACAGAGATGCAGATCTGCCACCCTTCGATGAGGAGGTATAGTAGTTTCCTCTATATTTCTGGCGTAAATAATTATTGGTGGATTAATGATTTGATATTGTCAAAGAAAAGCCAAGCTGGGAAAAAGCACAAAAAAAAGTGTACAAATAGGTGTCAGGGATGACAACTGCAGGGGTCAGAAGTAGAGTCTATTCAAGTAATAATGAACAGAAAATGCTAAACGAAAAACATGATAATGAGTGTTGTTTTATTTAGCGAAATTGTAAAAAATGTCCTTTTTTTGGCACACAGGAAGAAGAGATCAGCCAGGAGGTGGCAGATCCTCACGTGTCTGTCAGCCAGGAGGAGGCCGGGGTCAGTGGCAGCCAGGAGGAGGCCGGGGTCAGTGGCAGCCAGGAGGAGGCTGGGCCCAGTGGCAGCCAGGAGGAGGCTGGGCCCAGTGGCCTGCAGCAGGTCCCCCCGGCCAGGAGAACCACCACCAGCCAGTCTTCTCCCCCCCAGGTGAGGCCATCAGGCCGAAGGAGGCAGTTGAGGCCTGTGGAGGAGGCAAGCCTCCGCATGATACAGGAGGCAAGCGCCATCATGAGGGCCCCCCTCAACCCCACAGAGGCCTTCAGTGCCTCCTTGGCACATGATTTGAATGAAGGGGAGGAGGAGCAGAGAAGACTGGCAAAGGCCCTGATGAACCAGGTCCTTTGGTGGATGCAGAAGGGCCTGCTGACCCCAGAGACTGGGCTATGTGACCCGGCCCGGCTTGCGGAACACCATCCTCCTGCTGCCACATCGACCCCACCTGCAAGAGCCCGTGTAAGATCCGCTGGAAGGCTGCCTGGAGGGAAGGCTGGAAAGAGGAGGAAACGTTGATTCTCTGCCTTCCATTTCCTTCCACATAAAGGACATATTGTTTGGACTACCACAGTTTGGGTTCCTTTGTTTCTGTGCTGCTGCTTCATATTTTTGTGTTTGGCTCCTGAGGCTTGGAAGTTTATCCTTCACCATGTTGGAAATGCAAGTTTGCATATAGTTTGCTATCTATTCTAGTGCTGCCGTTCTGTTTATTTTTTTTTATGACATTTGCCTAAATAAAAGGATTTTTGCTTTCATTTGAAAACATGTCTATTGTTTGTTATACTGTGGGGATTATTAGGCAGCAAACCTTTAATAAATATACAATGGGTCATTTACAAAGGACACACTCCTTGGGGGGGGGGGGGACATTTGGTGTGCCAACATGGTTCAATATTCTCAAATGAAACACAAAAAAAAAAAAAAACATGTAAAAAATAAATAAAGAAAATGGTGACATAACTAGAAACAACAGAAAAAATAAAAAAGATGCACATTCCTTTACAAAAATGACTTCAATAAATTATGGAGGACCACCAACCAAAACACACTTCTGGCATAGAAAACATTATTAAAAGATTACATCACAAGCAAGAAATTGACATTTCAGTATGGGACAACTCTATTGAAATTGCATCAGCAAGAGAACGGGGTTATTATAGCAAGAGAAGAATTAATAAAACGAGGCAAGAAACTGTGGTTTAGTGCGCCTTTTTAAGACATTGTTCTCTTGCTAGAATAAAAGGTTTCTAATGACGAATGTGCCATATCCCAAACAAACGCGAGTTTTACCTGAACGAGCGCTCCCGTCTCCTCATTTGGACTGAGCATGCGCGGGGGTTTTTGTACGCTGCTTTTGTGTACAGACGACCGAACATGTCTGACGGACACGATTCCAGCAGACTGTTTTAAAGCAAGACCAGGAAACAGTTGTTCGTTGGAAAACGGTCTGGCCGACGAATGTTTGCTGGAATCCTGTCCGTTACTGCCTACACACGAACGAACATGTCCGCTGAAACTGGTCCGCGGACCAGTTTCAGCAGACATGTTTGGTCGTGAGTATGGGGCCTCAGCCAGCCACTGGAAACCCCTGTTTACACAATTGGAAATAAATAAATAAATTGGGCTAAAAATACACTTTTTTTTTGTCATCAGAAAAGAGTTGAGCTGCTTTGAAGTACTTCAACATTGCCGTTGCCATGGAGAAAGAGAGAATGAGAGAAAAGACACCAGAGCAGCGAGTCTTTCCAAATGCCAGCAGGCAGCAATGCATTTAACCTGTTCACAGCAACAGGGCATCATCTCACAACGAACCTGCCAATCCAACAATAAACTGGGGCTAACAATGGGAGCATTTTATAAAAGGGAAAGTAAAATGAATGGCCCGGATTCACGTAGCACTTACTCCGACGTATCTCGAGATACGCCGCGTAAGTGTAAATGTGCGCCGTCGTATCTGTGCGCCGTGCCCACAGAACTAGATACGCCTGAAAATAGGCTTCCTACGACCGACTTAAGTTTCCTACGCCGTCGTATCGTGGGCGCATATTAACGCTGGCCGCAAGGGGCGCTCCCATTGATTTACGACTCGAATATGCAAATGAGTGAGATACGCCGATTCACGAACGTACTTGCGCCCGGCACATTAATATACGCGGTTTACGTAGGTCGTACGCCCGACGTAAAGTTATTCCCCATCTATGAGGCGCAACTCATGCAAAGGTATGGACCAGGGAACAGCCGTTGTATTTTACGTCGTTTATGTAGTAGTACGTGAATAGGGATGGGCGTAGGTTACGTTCAAGTCGTAGGCAGTGATTCGACGTATCTTAGGCGTACGTTCCGACGTGATTCTGAGCATGCGCACTGGAATGCATCCACCTGACGGCGCATGCGCCGTACGTTAATCGTATCTTTATGACGCTCAGTCCATCATTTACATGGGGGTCACTTACGACGGGTTACGCCAAGGGAACCCAGCGTAGATTTGGGAGCAAGTGCTTTGTGAATACTGTGCTCGCCGCTCTGCGCTACGTCGGCGTAGCGTATATTCGATACGCTACGCTGGCATAACTATGCGCCGATGTACGTGAATCCGGGCCAATGTATTTGATGGCAGCCAATCGCATTTTAAAGATGTCAGTTCCAAACTGGTTATTACTGCCATCCCTTAGCTTCTGTCTATATGCAGGTCTCGTTTTTTTTTCTCTTTGTAAAGGTATTATACTGTAAGCTGCCCGCTTTCTGTCTGTCTCTGTCTAACTGAGCCCTATGAACTGGAAGAGGAGCGGTATATCCTCCTTTGTAGGTTCTGAACTTCAGTCCATTTAGCCCATTTACAACAAAGTGGTGAAGTAAGTGATGAACTGACGTGATTACACTAATTTGCAGGCTGCAATATGCAACATTTCATATTTCAGAAAAAAAAATATGTATTGGAAACTTTACAGTGCTTTAAAGCCCGGTTCCAGTCTCACTGGATCCATATTGTCCTGCACTCACAGAAAGTGGTTGGAATGATGTCAATCATCCTGGAAGTTGACCTGCACAAGACCTTATAGTGACCAGTCTTCAGGGCACATCATTGGAAAGAAAGTGAGACCTGAAGGAGAGAATGGACGGAGGGGCGGCATGACTAAGGGAGGAACAGGGTCAGGAAACGGTCAGCTAGGTCAGTGTGCTTGGTGGGGGTGTGGCCCTTACCTGATTGGAGGCAGAGGTTGAAGCGACAGGTTTCAGATGAGAGGGTCTTTGGTGAGGTAGTTCTCTCACATTCCAAGGAGTTCGGAGAAGTAGCAGCTTCCAACCCACCTTCCCTGGTGTTAGCGGTTACTGGGGTAGATAGGTAAGTGGTTGTATTCTTGTGTCTAAAATTTTTATTGAGTTTATACAAAAAACTTTGCAGAGATAGGAGGGACGAATAAAGCGCAGGGCTGGCATGGCAGGGTGGAAGGGGAACCAGACAGTGGAGGGTAATGTGCCTTAGGCCTTGTACACACGGTCGGACCAAACCGATGAGACTGGCCCGTCGGACCGTCCTCATCGGTTCACCTCTGCAGTGGCCGTTCGGCCTGATATGTGTACACACCATCAGTCCAAAATCCGATCGGGTCAGAACGCGGTGACGTCAAACACACGACGTGCTGAATAAAACGAAGTTCAATTCTTCCAAGCATGCGTCGACTTGATTCTGAGCATGTGCGGGTTTTGAACCAATGCTTTTCTGTACTAACCATCGGTTTGGTCCGATGGGGCAGCGGTCCATTGGTTCGGTTTTGAAGCATGTTTAGAAATTTTGGACCGAAGGAAACCAGACCGATAGCCTATACACATGGTCACTTTGGTCCTATGAAAATGAACTTCGGTTCATTCTCATTGGACCAAACCGACCGTGTGTACGGGGCCTTAGTGATAGGTGGGAGTTTCCTACTTATATGAATGGTGAGCAGATGGGTTGACTGGAAGGAGCATAGGAGAAAATACTAGAGGAAGGGGTGGTACCATAGAAGTCGACGTTGGGAAGACAGCAGTGGAACGTCCCGCCCTCCCTCCTTGTGATAGGGTAAGTTGATTTTTGGGTGTAGGCTTGGAGATGGCCTGTTGTGACCCCTTGGATGGGGTTAAAAAAATCTTTCAGTGGGATACAAGTAGGGAACCATCATTGGTATGATGTCCTCCAGTTGGGTGTGGTCCTCTAAGAAGGACTAGGTATTGGCAGACCTGTAAGGTCTATGGGGCAAGTGTTAATGTCCCCAAGTCGGTGTTCTCATGGCTGGGGACATCTAGCTTTGGTTTAGGTTACTGTTAAACGTGTTAGTTATTAATTTTGTTGCTTAATAAAAAGCTGGATTGCCTTTTAACTCCAAACAGTGTCATGTGTTTACTGGGATTGAGGAGGTTGGCGGTATAGGGGGCTAAGTATCAGTAGCAAGGAGTACCTCTGAGCTACCCTAATCATGAAGCATAAAAATATACATAATGAATATAACAATACTGTATATTCATCATAGATTCATGCTTTGGGAGTGAACAACTCATCCGGTTCTCAGCAATATATGGTAGAGCGTGGGTATTGTTTCTTATTGACTATAAAAATATACGTAGCCTAAAATACAAGTGTTTTTCAACACCAAGGGAGCTGCAGTAGTTTAGACAGCCCGGAGCTAGGACCAAGGGGACTTGGTGGAGGGCACACATGACACAGTTAACAGGGCAAATTAACCATTGGCTCGCGGGGGGGCGGAGAAAGGAGGTGATAAAAGGGTAAGTCCCCGCCCCCAGAGCAAGCAGAACGCGCAGGAAAGTTTCAGATAGGGACACCATGGCTGATCTTGCTACTATTTGGGCCCAGCTGCAGGCAGAAGCGGCGATCCACGGCCCGGATTGGCTCCAGGACCAGCTGCGGCCCATTCTGGGGGGGACAGCCACAGCAAGTACCGAGGGGGGGCGGGATCCGGGACGAGCTCGGCGGTCGCGGCCCCCGGAGCGCTTCTCCCCGGATTCATCTCCCAGAGCCCAGCGTTCCACGGGGAGTCCCCATGTGCGGGCCCCTCCGGGCCCCCCGCGAAGCGCGCGGCAGTGACAGGCAGGGGGGGGGGACCGGGAGGAATCCCATCCGAGGACGGGGCTCGGCGGGCGGCCGCTCCGCCAGCCCTGGGGCGGCCCCTAATCCCGCACGGCGCATGGAGTCGGAATCGGCGTTACAGCGCGGGGTGCGGGGCCTCAGCGTGGGAGGCAGCGGAGCACTGCTGCTGGGCATTCATCCTCCACTGCCGGCAGCACGGCTCATGGGGAGACGGATGGAGCGATTGCGGGTGACAGCTGTGTTCGAGGCATCGGGGCTGGGGGCGCCCCCCCCGGCCCGCGGAAAGCGTCGGAGAAATCCGTGAACGGGTCTGGCGTGCTTGCCGCCGCCAGGCTCGCGGAAGCCAGGGATCCTTCCCCTGGCGGGCTGTCCGAGGAGGGGGGCGAAGGGCCTGCTACGGTCCGATCGGAGGGTGAGCTGAGTGAATCGGAGGAGGATCTCCCCCCCAGGAGGGGGGTGGCGGCGGTGGAGACTGTGAGATCGGCTAGTGGTCCGACCCCTAGGCAGCATGGTAAGTCAGCTTCTCCTGCTATCTTGAATGCGGGGTTGGGTATGTTGGGACAAGGGGTGCCTGTGGTAGCGGGGGCGGCGGGGGGTTCCCCTCCTGGCACGGGTTTAGGGGGGGGGGTGGACTCGGGGTTGGGGGGGTTTGCGGGGTTCTTGGCGGGCATAAAGGCACTGGTGGGTCAGTTTGAAGGCACAGGGGGGGGGGTTCCGGGGCCGGCGGCCGCTTGGGTGGATCCCGCTGGGGCGGGGCCTAGCGCGGTGGTGGCTTCTGCGGCGCCGGTGGTGGCAAGCCTGCCCCCACTGGGGCCCCGTCAAGTGCGGCGTCAGCAGGAGTGTCCGGGGAGGGAAAGGGGGCGGGGGATGCAGCAGCAAAACAAGAGATTATACGTCTAGCGGACGCAGCTAAATGCGAGGTTTACATATGTTACGAGGCTTCGTTAGGGACCCACCTCAAGGCGGAGGTCAGGGAAAAAATATGGAAAGGTGAGTATGTGGAAATTTTTTCTCTCCTCCCGCTAGAAAAATTTAATCTGGATAGGGGGAAGCCTGATGAGTCTAAAAAGGAGGAGGAGGAGAGGCGTTGGTATCGGTTGATACCCCGCACTTTCGCAAATTGGTTGCAGGCCTTTAGTATCTTGGCATGTGTGGCGGGTGAGATAAAGCCGGAGTGCTGTTCGGGTTTATTCATCTACCAAAATGCAATCGGGGAAGCTCAGAGGGTCTATGGGGGATCGGCGTGGCTACGCTATGACGAACAGTTTCGTCAGAGGATGGCCGTGCGCCCGGACCTGCGCTGGAATCAAAAGGACATGAACCTGTGGTTGCGCTTGATGACGGCGGCCAGGGCCCCGGGACAGTTTTTTCAGGGAGGGGCCGGTGGTCCCTCTACCCAGGGGCAACCGGCCAGTCGGGCAAAAGGGGTGTGCTGGCAGTTCAACTCTGGCACCTGTAAGTTTAGGGGCAACTGTCGGTTCAAGCATGAATGCTCAGGTTGCGGAGGCTCCCACCCACTTTCCAAGTGCTTCAAGCAAGCCAGGGGCCGTGGAGGAGAGCCTGCAAACAAGGGGGGAGACGCCGGTGAGGGTGGAAAGGATGCGGCCGTTTCTCGGTAGATATCCGGACAGGGGGGCAGCGACCGTTCTGGAGAGGGGTTTTTCCGTGGGGTTCCTTATTCCGTGTAAGATGGAGACGGTCCCTCCAGTGCCGCGCAATTTGAGATCGGCGTTGCTTCATCCCGAAGTGGTTTCGTAAAACTGCGAAAGGAGGTGGCGCTGGGGCGCATGGCCGGTCCCTTTCCGGCAGCCCCATGGGGGGGGGATTTGGTAGTCTCTCCATTGGGGGTGGTGCCCAAAAAGGAGCCCAACAAGTTCAGGTTGATACACCACCTCTCGTTTCCGAAGGGGGGGTCGGTCAATGACGCCATTGATTCGGAGGCTTGCGCGGTCAGTTACACGTCATTTGATGCAGCGGTTCACTGGGTTCGCCGGTATGGGCAGGGGGCGTTGATGGCGAAATCGGATATCGAGGCGGCGTTTCGTTTGCTGCCGGTACACCCGGACAGCTTCCGTTTGTTGGGGTGTCACTGGGAGGGGCAGTTTTATGTAGACCGGTGCCTTCCCATGGGGTGTTCCATCTCCTGTGCGTTTTTTGAGACGTTTAGCTCCTTTTTGGAGTGGGTGGTGAGGGATGTTTCGGGCCTCAATTCAGTTATCCATTATTTGAATGACTTTCTGTGTATAGGGCCGGCTTCCTCCAGAGTGGCCGCGACACTTTTGGCCACGCTGGAGCATATGGCGGACTATTTTGGGGTTCCCTTAGCCCCTGAAAAAACGGAAGGTCCGCGCACGGTGATGACGTTTTTGGGGATCACGTTGGATTCCGAGGCCATGGAATGTCGGCTGCCGGAGGACAAAGTGTTGGCGCTCAAGACGGAAGTTAGAGGCATGTTGGGGGTACGCAAGGTTCGGCTAAGGGAGCTTCAGTCCTTACTGGGCAAGCTGAACTTTGCGTGCCGCATCTTGCCGATGGGATGGGTTTTTTGCCGACGGCTGTCGGCTAGCACGTCGGGGGTGGAGTCCCCGAACCACTTTGTTACCTTACAAACAGTACACAGGGAAGACTTGCGGGTTTGGCACTCCTTCTTGGAATCCTTTAATGGTAGGGTGTTGTGGATGTCCGGCCCGGTTAGCAATTTTGACTTGGAACTCTACACCGACGCGGCAGGTTCCTCGGGCTTTGGGGCCTTTTTTAGGGGCAGGTGGAGTGCGGGCCCATGGCCGGCGAGCTGGGTGGCGGCGGGATTGACAAGGAACTTGGTGCTGCTGGAATTGTTTCCAGTAGTGCTGGCAGTGGAACTGTGGGGGGAGGATTTCAGGGACAAGAAGGTTAGGTTTCATTGCGACAATCTGGGGGTGGTGCAGGCGATTAATCGGGTATCAGCATCATCGCCGCCGGTGGTGCGATTTCTGCAACATTTGGTACTTAGATGCTTGCAATTGAATGTTTTTATTCATGCAGTGCATATCCCTGGGGTGGAAAACGTTATTGCTGACGCATTGTCTCGCTTTCAGTGGGACAGGTTCTGAGAGTTGGTGCCGGAATCAGAACAACGCGGAGTACCTTGTCCGGAAGGGCTATGGAGGATTGCGTTGGCGTGATCTCTGGTTGGCTTAGAAAGTCGGTGAGCGAGACCACATGGGTGGCGTACAGTAAGGTATGGCGGGACTGGGAGACCTTGGCGGACTGGGCAGCAGCGGAACCCTTTGGGTCGGAGGCGCGGGGTTTGTTGTTTTATTTTGTTTCTAGGAACATGGAAGATGGGGTGTCAGTGGCGGCGTTAAATAAAAAGCTGGCGGGGCTGGCGTTTCTATTTAAGCTAAGGGGTTGTCAGGACTTTACCAAGGATTTTTGCGGTAAAGGGGTATAGGAAGGCGAATGCGAGACTCGAGACGCCCGGTGTCGTTTTCAGTACTACAGGGGCTGTTGGAGCAATTGCCTTCAATATGTTCTTCGGAGTACGAAGTGGGGCTATTTACGGTGGCTTTCTCGTTAGCTTTCTTCGGGGCCTTTAGGATAGGGGAGCTGGTTAGTCCGTCCAAGAAGAAACACGATGGCTTGGGAGCCCATGAGGTGAGTTGCGGTGAGGACAGGGTATCCATATGGCTGCGCAGGTCCAAGACGGACCAGGCAGGTAAGGGTAGGGAGGTGCTGGTCTTTGCGTTACCAGGTTCTCCGTTGTGCCCAGTGGGGGCGGTGCCGGCTTTCCTAAATATGCGCCCACAAGTGGGAGGTTCGTTTCTGATACATGGGGACGGGTCTCCACTGTCTAAGTACCAATTCATAGCCATCTTTAAAAAAGGTCTACGTGCGTTGGGAGTGACAGAGAAAGGTTTTTCTTCTCACTCTTTTCGCATTGGTGCGGCAACTGAAGCAGCTAGGTGTGGTTTGGGAGTGGAGGTAGTGAAACAGATTGGCAGGTGGGAATCCAGGCGATTCCAGAGCTATGTGCGCCCCCACCTCCTGGACGGTTAATTCCGGTAAGGGGGGGGGCAGAGGAAGAGGGTGGAGCATTCGGGGGTTTTTTGAAGGTGGTGATGTGTGTGGATGTCGGTGTGAGGATGCGCAGTGTATTACCCCGTTTGTACAAATCTCTTTACAGGTGGGATTCCGGCCCTGGTGTGGATCTTGGGCCACTCCTATGTGGCGTGGGGAGCTAGGCGGGCGGATGCTAGGCCGGAAGGTCGGCAGATGGGCTTCCCAAGGGAGGAAGCCTGTGTTCGCTGGCTGGGGGTCCCGGGAATGCTGTGGGGAAGGTTGGTGGGAGAGGTGCACCGCTATGCACGCCTGGACCGTGCACCCGACGTGCTGTTACTACACGTGGGGGGCAACGATCTGGGGGTCAGGTCCATGCTGGAGATCACGAGGGACATCAAATTTGATGTCCTCAGATTGAGGATGGCTTTCCCGGATATGGTAATTATTTGGTCCGACATTATTGCTCGGACCGCATGGAGACTAGCGAGGTCAGTCAGTAGAATCAATCGGGCCCGAAGGAAGATCAACCGAGACGTGGGCAGGTTTATGGTTCGAAATGGGGGACTGGTAGTCCGGCATCTGGAATTGGAGGAAGAGACCTGGAGATACCTGTGGGGCGATGGGGTGCATCTTACAGATGTGGGCATCGACATGTGGGTTCTGGGATTGCAGGACGGCATTCAGAGGGCCATTAGGGTGTGGAGGGGCACCCAAAGATAAGGTTTTACCCTTGGGTGCTGTGGCTTGGTTTTGGTCTCTGCGGGTGAAGGAGGAGCCGGGTTACAATAAAGGATTGAAGACCTGTCGGTGACAGGGGATATATGATGCCCAGAGAACGGAGGTTACCTGGGGAATGAGCATGGTGCACTGCGGTCGTAAGGTCTCTGAGCCAGCATCGGCTTGAGGCCTGTCAGAAGGGCACGAGGGACCGCAGTGCAATTAGAGAGTTGGGATACATATGTTTATATGTATATATGTTTATGTATATATGTTTATATATACAATTTAGGTTTTACAGTTATAGGCTTTCGCCTGCGGAGACCAAATAGGCAGTTAGTCAGTATGACAGGTGTTTACGTTAAAATTGTTAAAATTATTATTATTATCTTTAATAAATTAAGGCTGCTACGGCCTATTATTTACCCAACAAAATGGTGTGGTCTCCATGTCAATGGGGGGGAATTAAGTTTGGGTTGGTTTAAGGTGTTATTTAAGTTGGGTAATGTACATCTGTTATACTTGGGTCATGTACAACGATTTACTTATTGGGCCAGCTGTAAGCCCCACCTGCAGCTCCCAAAGTACTAAAAAATGTGTACTTGGATATACACCAATGCTTGAGTTTACGGTCTTGGCATAAACTAAACACATGCATGCGCGTGTGACATATCCCAAAATTCTGCATATGGGGATTATAATATATCCTACTACATTTTCTTCTTTGCCCATTTGTGCATGTCACTTGCAAACCCTAGGCACAGAAAAACAGTAGTATTTTATGCTGTATATATACCGTATTTATCGGCGTATAACACGCACCCTAATTTTAAGAGGGAAGTTTAAGGAAAAAAACTTTCCACAGCCCCTTTTACATTCCAAAGCTCCCCCATGCACATTACACAGACCAAAGCCCCCCCTGCACATTAACCCCCCCCCATGCACATTACACAGACCAAAGCCTCCCCTGCACATTTACACAGATCAAAGCCCCCCTGCACATTACACAGACCAAAGCCCCCTCCTGTACATTACACAGACCAAAGCCCCCCCCCAGTACATTACACAGACCAAAGCCCCCCCCCCCCCGCACATTTCACAGATCGCCGCACATTATGTAGCTCCTCCTACACAGCATTTTCCCCCTGCACAGTACACAGCTCCTTTACATTGCACATCCCCCTTGCACTCCCAGGAGACCCCCCAGTCTCCTGGGTCATCACTTCCAGCGTACTCTAACGTTTTAAAACAATCACTGCCAGTCACTCGTACACATACCTCCCAACTTTCTGAGATGGGAATGAGGGACACCTATCAGCAAAAGTATGCAGGCATAGGACACACCCCTTGCCACGCCTCCTTAAAGGAGAATTGCACAAAAAAATAAGATTGGTTAAACCCACAAGTGCTTTTTTTTCCACTACTATTTCTTTATATTGGCTTTTGGAATTTACAAATGCAGCAATTTAGAAATCGGATGAAAGGTTTAGCACAAGGGAACACTTTTTGATAGATAAAAAGTGAATTTTATATACATCTATATATCGATCAGACCAAAATGAGGGACAAATGAGGAGAATGAGGGACAGAGGGACATTGCTCCAAATCAGGGACAGTCCCTCGAAATCAGGGACAGTTGGGAGGTATGCTCGTACATACTGTGTCACTGTTCTTCCCGGCTGGTCACATGATCGCTCTCCTCTGTTTCATGTGACCGCTCTCCTCCTCCAATCTTAGACTACACTCGGAGGGGGAGGAGGAGCTGGAGGAGGAGAGTGGCCAGGGAGAATAAGGTATGTGCGGGCTATGACAGTGATTTGTTAATCTTTATAGTATGCCAGTGGGCTATACCAGGGCTAGGAGAGGCAGGACGGCCGGTATGACACCACCGCCCAATCCCCACCCACCCCGTTTGTAAAAAAGAAAGTGAAATCGGCGTATAACACACACCCACGATTTCCCCCTGATTTTTAGGGGGAAAAAGTGTGTGTTATATGCTGATAAATACGGTATATATATATATATATATATATATATATATATATATATATATATATATATATTGTTTTAGCTATACAAAATTTGAAATGTACTTTACATCAATGTTTCTCAACTCCAGTCCTCAAGTACCCCCAACAGGTCATGTTTTCAGTATTTCCCTCAGATGAAACGGCGGTGGTAATTACCAAGGCAGTGAAATTGATCAAATCACCTCAGCAAAATAATGGGAAGCCTGAGAACGTAACCTGTTGGGGGTAATTGAGGACTGGAGTTGAGAAACATTGCTTTACATCACATGCTGTTCTTATCAAATATACTGTACATCTAAACCTATACATCTGTAAAGACATTCATGTGACCATTTGAATATTGTTATGCTATTGGGAATGTACACAGGAAATACAGTTACTGTATCAAGGTACTCACCCATAGCTGCTTCCACGGGCACTCACACACACCAGCATCAGGATTTTCTGAAGCCGTAGTAATATGCAGATGTGACCAGTGCAGAGAATACAACCTGCAAAAAGACAAAAACACAACATACTGCTGTTAAAACTATTGTTTCTCTCTTAAAAATGGTTTTATATTAGCAAGTAAATACAGGGGGTTCAATTCTAATAGCAATCGATTTGGATCACATGGCAGGACTGGAAGCAAAAAATACTTGACAATAATATACAATATATATATATATATATATATATATATATACCCTGCCATTACTGATGCCACAGCCCATCTTTTGGAAAACAATTGCAAAAGCCAGAATTGCCAGACTGCCACTTCAGGCCTGATTGGTCCATTGTTGAGCTAGAATCATCAAAAAGTGCATTTGAGGTGTAGTGAGATTTACACTACATTATGCATACATATATGTCTTCCCATTCATCCCTACTGCTGGAAACAACACCAAAGAAGCAGCAATGAAGATTTGTTTTTTCAAAGTACTATACCCACAGTACAGAAATATGCGTAGTTACTGAAACAGATTGCAGTTAGATTAAAGCGGAGTTCCACCCAAAAGTGGAACTTCCTCTTAAAACACTCTTCGCCCCCTTACATTTGGCATGTCATTTTTTGGGGGGGGGAGGAGTGGGGGCTTTGTTAGGAGTGGGAATTCCTGTCCCACTTCCTCCTTCCGCCCAGGGACCGATTAGGCGACTCGTCATATCGCCTTAGGCGGCCCCTCCCTGTAGGCGATCGCCTGGGACATGTGACAGGTCCCAGGCGATCGCCTGTCCACTCCTAGAGCGCAGAGCGGCTCGCGCATGTGCAATCAGTGCCCGGCCGTGAAGCCGAAAGCTGTCACGGCTGGGTGCCCAATGTCTGAATGGAGGAGCCGGCAGGTTGGGGGGGGAGAGAGAAGAGCGACGCTCCGGGCGGCCGCATCGCTGGACAGTGGAGCAGGTGAGTGTCTGTTTATTAAAAGCCAGCAGATATATCAATGGGCTTAAAAACCATAGAAAAATAGCAATGATGGCATTGCTAATAGTAGCCCATCAAAATTTTTTTTTTTTTTTAAATATCAGAACCAGAGAGAACACAAATTGCTTGCTGTGATGAAAACTTCAACATCTTTCAGAAAGGAAATATAACTCATTGTCCAAGTTAAAGCAATGTGAATTAGGGAGCATGGTTATGTGGCTAGCACTTTAGGTTCCTACCAGGAAAACAGCTGCAAGGTATATGCATGTATTTCCCATATTTCCATGGGATTGCTTCCCCATGGGATTCCTTCCACACCCTTAAAGCTTGCTGTTAAACTAGGCACTACCACCCATGTTGCAGGCATAGACTGTTAAACACCATGGCCTCGTACACACGAGGGGACATGTCCGATGAAAACGGTCCGCGGACCGTTTTCATCGGACATGTCCGCTCGGAGATTTCGGTCTGATGGTTGTACACACCATCAAACCGAAATCCCCGCGGACAGGATACGCCGTGACGTGGCCGCGCCGTCGCCACGACGATGATGCGGCGACGTGCGCGACCCTGGAAGGTCAATGCTTCCACGCATGCTTCGAATCACTTCGACGCATGCGAGGGCTTTCGGCCGAGCGGACATGTCCGGTAAGTCGTACAGACGACCGAACATGTCTGGCGGACAGGCTTCCAGCAGACATGTTTCTTAGCATGCTAAGAAGCATTTGTCTGCTGGAAACCTGTCCGATCCGCCGGAAAATTGTCCGGTCGGCCGTACACACGACCGAACATGTCTGCTGAAACTGGTCCGTGGACCAGTTTCAGCAGACATGTTCGGTCGTGTGTACGAGGCCCATGAGTTCAGGATAAAAGTGTTACTAAACCCACAACAGTACCAGCAGTCAGTATATGCAGTAAAGCGTCCTTGTTACACTCACTGTGGAACCTTAGGGTTAATCATCTGCATTGTGTAAAAGGTCTGTTTGATCCTGTCTTCTCTGGTCCTCCCCTTCTTCCACAGTCCTCAAACTATCTCCTGATAGAATAGAACCTTGTTGGCAAGCTGCACATGCTCAGTTTGGTGTGTATTGCTAGAGAGTTTTTTCTTTCCTTGGGAGTGTGCATGTGATCAGCACAGTGGCAATCAGCACTGTCCAGACAGAGGGTTAGGGGTCCTGAAGGCTCATAGGACAATTAGGGGGAGAATGAAATCTCATCCTACAAGCTTTAACCAGACACTGATATAAGTCACAAGACTGTTTGACTGCTCATGAGAAAAGGTATTTAGCAGTTTATATTTACTATAATAATCGCATTATCATGTTCTGTGTACTGTGGGAGACCAGATATAGTAAATGCAGAGTCCTGGGTTTAGTAACACTTTAAATATTGAACATCTTCAGGGATCAGTCCCTGAAGACGTCAAGTAGACTAAACATATTGGGTGGGGCTACACCTATGACATCCCTTCTGCTGGTTGGAGTGCACGGCTATCTTGGAAGAGGCTAGTGTTGCTGTGTAGGATATATGACCATATTGTGTTAACCCAAAATAAGTGTGCAATTTTGATGTTTGTTCTATTTAATGTGTGCTCTGGAATAGGTTGGCACATTTAAATTGTTAAATAAATCTACATCCAGACTTAACAAATGTGAATAATATTAAATAATAAGTTATGCTTCAGGAACAGAAGTACAAACCATACACTATTCACCAATATCATTTTCAGTTGGGAGTTGGATTTTATATATATTGTAAGGGGTTAGCTCGGTAGCGGGGTGTGTGACCCCTTGGATGGGTTCACTACACACTGAATTTATACAGACAGGCAGTCGAAGACGGTTGAAAACAAAGATTTTGGTTTATTCTTCCATCTTGCTGGAAACAAGTGCAAGCATCCAAACAGCATAAACAAAATCAAACATAAAATAAACCCTGGCCACTTGGGGCATCTATCTTCACCACACAGGAACCTATCTATGGAGTCTGGCACAGCCTAGTGCTGGGCAGACACTGCTGGTCATACAGCAGAAAAACAATAGTCTCTTTTTGATTTTTATCACACAGAAAAATCAATGACCACCTCACCTCCTCAGAAGACTTTCAGTACGCTGCTCTCCTTACTCACAAAGCCTCAGGATGCAGCAAATCAGTGGTAATCCGCTGGATTACTTATAGAGGCCTTAATTGCCTCATTCTGAACAGCTGAAGTTTTCCAACGCCCTTAAACCTTTTCTGGCTACTTTTGCAGCCGACGCCTAATAACAATTGGTGTATTGTCTAAACAAGGCAGAAATGTATGTCCCGTCTGTGACAACACCCACAGATTTACCTGACTTCCTGTCACAATATATACATGCAGTTTTTCTTTATTGTTGACCACCATAATCCTCTTCTCCGTTATTGCATGCTTTGTCTTTAACTAAACATGATTTTGCACACTCCTCACCATTACTTGGGAAGGACATTGTGGAAAATGATGTTGCTTTTGAAAAATCTTGGCAAGCCCACAGGTAAGAATTCTGTGGTAAAATGGTTTATGGCTACTAATGAAACTTAAGTTACAAGTAGAGTACCCCTAAACATAAGGGTTCTGTTTACAGTATAATGTGACAACATTTAAATTCATCAGACGCCTTTGGTTTCTAAAGGGGGGTGAGTTCATTACACTTATAATAAGGGCCCTGATCAGTGGTAGTGGTTATTATTTGAAACATGCTAGGATAATCTCATTATTGCCGACTGCTAGTTTCTTACAATATTCAAGCCTTTCTAATCACCATAATTAGACATGACACTAATTTCCCAGTGTTATAGATACTTTCAGCATGATTACAAGTAGCTCAGTGTCTCACAGCTGTTGTGCATCCAGATTTTAGGATTACCTGATGTATTACTGTACTACAATACAAAATAACTAAACCCAGAGATATTTCACAGCACCATATTATTCCAAAATCGAATGAACGTGAATGAATCACCCAGTTGTGAGGAGGGGGGAGAAGATTGTGTTTCCCCTAGTTCTAGTCTAAGCTCAATTGTAAATCCGAGCCCAGATATAATACAGCAGAAACATGGAGATGAGGAGATTGATATCAGGACTTTGCTTTTGGCTCTCCCAACCAGGGCAGATTTACAAACATTGCCAACACGTGCTGATATGGAGCAATTTGTCTCTAGAGTGGAGGAAGATATGGAAGCTTTGGTCACCAGAGTTGAGGAGACACATCGGAGAGATTTGGAAGCAGTACGAGGAAACATAAAAACACTTTCGGATAAATTAGAAATTAATGAGAGCCGGTTGAGTGTCCTAGAAAATCGGTTTACACATTTAGAGCAGACACAAACACAATATCCACCGACGTGTAATGACATACAGTTAAAGCTGGAAGAAATTGAGGACCGTAGCCGTCGCAAAAATTTGAGGTTCAGGGGGATCCCAGAAACAATTGAAAGAGAGAAACTGCAAGAGACTATTTATTCAATTTGTCTTCAAATAATTGTTACTCCCCATCCCAAACATTTGAATTCGAACGAGTTTACAGATCACTGGGTCCACGCTCAGTAAATGCAGATAGGCCTAGGGATGTGATTTGCTGTTTCCACCGATATTCAGATAAAGAGGCTATTAGCCGGGTATCGTGGGAGGCGGGGGAGATAAGATACGAGGGGTCTCAAATAAAAATTATGCCTGATCTCTCACGGGCTACCCTTCAGCGGAGAGCAATACTACGCCCCCTATTAGATATCATTAAACAATGTGGTGGGACGTACCACTGGGGATACCCGCTTTCTTTAACAATTAAGAAAAATCAGCAATCCTTCCTTCTTAAACAACGCACAGACTCACCAGAATTGTTTACATTTTTGGAAGTAGATTCTGTGGAAGTGCCAGACTGGCTACAATTTATTCCTAATTTTTCTAAACGAATAAAAAATGTGGTTATAGATAAAAAAACGCCAACCCAGAAAAAAGAAGGGGGGGAGATACCTGGGTCCATCTGAAGTGAGATCGAAAATATGAAGAATACCCCTGATATAAAAAAAAAAAAATTTTATGTCCCAACTTTTTTTCAGGAGGGATTTTCCGATTTTTTTTTTTTTTTTTTTTTTTTAATCATTTAAATAAAAGTTGGATTTATATGTCCCTTCCCAATCCCTCTATTTATGAAAAAAAAATGTCCGTTAAGGACCATTTATATGTTGTTTAAGGGGCAGTAAGAGGGAAGAAGGAAGGGTTAAGGGAAGAGAAAAAAGGGGGAAGGGAAAGGGAGGAAATGGGAAAAGAAAGTGAAGGAACATTATATGGTGATGAATTTAGGTGAAGGATAACTGGATATTATCCTGGAGGTTTCTGCCCCCCCTTTTCTTTTTCTTTTTTGGAAACAAAAGGAAAAAAAAAACAACATGTCCCAACTTTTTTTCAGGAGGGATTTTTCGATTTTTTTTTTTCATTTAAATAAAAGTTGGATTTATATGTCCCTTCCCAATCCCTCTATTTGTGAAAAAATGTCCGTTAAAGACTATTTATATGTTGTTTAAGGGGCAATGAGAGGGAAGAGAAAAGGGGGGAAGGGAAAGGGAAGAAATGGGAAAAGAAAGTGAGGGAACAGTATATGGTGATGAATTTAGGTGAAGGATAACTGGATATTATCTTGGAGATTTCTGCCCCCCCTTTTCTTTTTCTTTTTTTGAAAAAAAAGAAGAAAAGAAAAAAAAGAAAACATGTCCCAACTTTTTTTCAGGAGGGATTTTCCGATTTTTTCTTTTTTTTTTAAATCATTTAAATAAAAGTTGGATTTATATGTCCCTTCCCAATCCCTCTATTTGTGAAAAAAAATGTCCGTTAAAGACCATTTATATGTTGTTTAAGGGGCAGTAAGAGGGAAGAAGGAAGGGTTAAAGGGAAGAGAAAAAAGGGGGAAGGGAAAGGGAAGAAATGGGAAAAGAAAGTGAAGGAACAGTATATGGTGATGAATTTAGGTGAAGGATAACTGGATATTATCCTGGAGGTTTCTGCCCCCCCCCTTTTCTTTTTCTTTTTTGGAAACAAAAGGAAAAAAAAAAAACATGTCCCAACTTTTTTTTCAGGAGGGATTTTTCGATTTTTTTTTTTCACTTAAATAAAAGTTGGATTTATATGTCCCTTCCCAATCCCTCTATTTGTGAAAAAATGGCCGTTAAGGACTATTTATATGTTGTTTAAGGGGCAATGAGAGGGAAGAGAAAAGGGGGAAAGGGAAGAAATGGGAAAAGAAAGTGAGGGAACAGTATATGGTGATTAATTTAGGTGAAGGATAACTGGATATTATCTTGGAGGTTTCAGCCCCCCCCCCCTTTTCTTGTTTTTTTTTAAAAAAAAATGTCCCAACTTTTTTTTTCAGGAGGGATTTTTCGATTTTTTTTTTCATTTAAATAAAAGTTGGATTTATATGCCCCTTCCCAATCCCTCTATTTGTGAAAAAATGTCCGTTAAGGACCATTTATATGTTCTTTAAGGGGCGGTTAGAGGGAAGAAGCAAGGGTTAAGGGAAGAGAAAAAAGGGGAAGGGAAAGGGGAGAAATGGGAAAAGAAAGGGAGGGAACAGTAATATTAACTGGTGATGAATTTAGGTGAAGGATAACTGGATATTATTTTGGTGGTTTCTGGCCCCCTCTCCCCTTTTTTTTGTTTATTATTATTATTATTATTATTATTATTATTATTTTAGTTTTTTTGGGGGAACGTAGGGCATAATATTTTGATCAAGGATGTGTGCTATGTTTATAGGGGATCGGACAATTGATATTTTAATGATACTGTATAGACTTACTGATGGGCAGATTTGTGTTCCTCTACCTAACTTTGGCTATTATACATCAAGACACGCTTCTGGCGGTACTCCCAGTTTAAATTAAATTTTCAAAGACCGTCTGGTATTTTGGCCCGCTCTTTATGGGGGGCCATATGAGATATTATATTTGCGAAATAAAATTTATATTTTGATAGAGAATCTTTGCTTTAAACGTTAAAGATTCGTTTTCGGGAATTGAAGAAGAAGTAAGGAAGATGTGACCGCCAGGGAGAGAGCAGAGGAACATGAATGTGCAATGATTAGAAGATAGATATATGTGTTGTTAGAGTTTTAGTGGATTGTCCGGATCCTACGATCCTACGAGAGATGGAGTAGGAAGGTTGATATAGGGTAGCGTTGATGAGCATTTTTTTTTTTTATGGATATAAATAAAAAGTAATAAGGCGATTTGGCTTAAATATAAAGTGGATATATACGTTTAGAAGATTGACTACAGATGGTAATTGTAGTAAACTCAGAGCCGGGGTGGATAAGAGGTTAGGTCTGAGCCCCCCTGTCATCTTGTGCCAAAACCCCCAATTAGGTTTTACCCACTGAAGTCACAGTCAGGTGGCTCAGTTTTGGGTGCGCGCCCGATTGGGCCTAGAAGGGAGGCAGGGATTAGAAGGGGTTAGGAAGGGGCGTATAGGTAGGTTTGGGAGGGGTGCTCTCCCCCCACCTTTTATTTTATTTTTGTATTTTTTTTTTCCTTTTTCTTTTTTTTTTTTGTTGTTGTTGTCAGTGTTGTCTGAAAAATGGAAGAGGTGAAGATTACCTCCTTGAATGTTAAGGGTCTTAATGTCCCAGAGAAAAGGAAAATGTTGTTGAACGATTTGAGGCGATACGGGACAGATGTAGCCTATGTTCAGGAAACACACTTTAAGGCAGGTAGACTCCCTCTTCTTCAAAATAGATTTTTCCCTTGTGTGTATCATGCTCCAAATCAACAGGCTAAATCTAAGGGGGTCTCAATATTAATATCTAATCGAGTGCCATGGTGCTTAGTGGACAAACGGGTAGACCCTAATGGGAGATTTCTTTTCCTTAAAGGAAACATTAAGGTAACATTAGCAACAATCTATGTACCAAATAAACAGCAGGACCAGTTTGTTAAAAAAATTCTTTCAGAATTAAGGGATTTTATAGAGGGGAGATTGATTCTGGGAGGGGACTTCAACATCCCCCTAGATCCTAGAATCGACACCTCCTCAGGAACTTCAGCTGTCCCCTGTCGGGTCCGAAGAAGTATACTACAAAAAATGCATGAAATGCAAGTGGTAGATGCCTGGAGGACTTTACATACAGAAGAACGAGATTATACTTTTTTTTCCAACCCACATCAAGTGTACTCGCGTATTGACATGTTTTTGATTCCACACTATTTAATTTCAGACGTTACAGAAATCATAATCGGAAATATAACATGGTCGGACCATGCTCCGGTTTCGTTGTGTCTCTCCCTGTCTAACCTGGCCACTCAACGTAAGGGATGCTGGCGATTGAATGAAAGCCTTCTTCAAAATCCTGAAGTAAGGGACGATGTATCTAAAGAAATGATAGCATATTTTCAGATAAACGACATTCCTGAGAGTGACCCAGGTATGATTTGGGAGGCACACAAGGCCGTGATCAAAGGAATTTTAATCAAACATGGAGCAATTTTGAAAAAGAAAAGGGAAAAACAGACCAAAGAATTATTAGATGAGATCCAGACCTTAGAAACACAGCATAAAAAGATACAGACAGCATCAGTAGGTAGGGAGCTGGGACATCTGAGAAGACAACTGTCGGAGATCTTACGGTTTAAAGCAAAAGCCCTAATCCAACGAGGGAAACAAATAGATTATGAAATAGGAGATAAATATGGCAGATTGTTAGCAGGGAAAATTAAAGAAAAGAATAGGTCAACTTATATATCACAAATAAAAGATAAAGAGGGACATTTAAAACAGATACCTAAAGATATTGCCCAGACATTCGGGAAGTATTATGCTACTTTGTATAACTTGCCTCACGCTACTTCCCCTCAGTCCAGGATAGCAGAATATCTAACCTCGACAGGTATGACGAGATTACCCTCACCAGCCCGTTATAGTCTGGACACTCCTATTACGGTAAAAGAAGTGACTGAAGTATTTAAATCATTCAAATCTGGAAAAGCTCCTGGTCCGGATGGCTTTACTATAAGTTACTACAGAGAATTTTCTGAGTTGCTAAGTAAACAAATGACAAAAGTCTTTAATGCGGTGGGTCTGACTTCGACATTCCCTATGGATACCCTGAGAGCACATATTACGTTAATTCCAAAAGAGGGGAAGGATTGTGGAGGTTACAGACCCATCTCGTTACTGAACACAGATTTAAAAATATTTGCGAAAATATTAGCAACCAGAATACAATCATGGATCCCCCAAATAATAGATTTAGACCAAGTAGGGTTCGTCCCCACGAGAGAAGGTAGAGATAATACAACAAAAGTTCTTAATTTGATTAATCAGGTAAATGATAAAAAAATACCGTGTGTATTTTTAAATACAGACGCGGAGAAGGCGTTTGATAGGGTAGACTGGCGGTTCTTATTTGAGGTGCTGAAACAAATAGTAATGGGAGAACGAATGATTAGCTGGATTAAAAGTGTTTATACAAACCCTCAAGCGGTTGTAAAGGCAAATGGGGTCCTTTCTGAACCCTTTAGCATCTCGAATGGTACTCGAAAGGGCTGCCCCCTCTCACCCCTTCTCTTCGTTCTCTCTTTGGAACCATTGCTGAACAGAATTCGCCTGAATCCGGATATATGGGGTATTAGGGTTGGGGAAGGAATCCACAAGGTTTCTGCTTATGCGGATGATATGCTTTTTTCAGTAACCGAGCCTCATATTTCTCTCCCTACTTTGCTGAGTGAGATTGAGAAATATGGCACTCTCTCTAATTTAAAAATAAATCAGACTAAATCAGAGGCCATGAGCATGTTACTATCCCCTCTTTCCCGGGATTCCATTCAGGCGAATTTTTGTTTTAAATGGAGTCCAATGCTTAGATACTTGGGCACAAATATTCCATCAAAAGAAAAGGACATTTTTAAAATGAATTTTTTACCAATGTATAATCTATTACGAGCCCTACTTGACAAATGGCGACTTGGTTCCCATTCTTGCTTTTGCCGCATTAGTATAATCAAAATGTCCGTTCTTCCGAAAATGTTGTATTTACTTCAGACGCTACCAATTAAGATTCCAGTGACTTTTTTTGCGTCAGATACGTAGTTTATTTATGAATTTTATCTGGGCCGGGAAACGTCCTAGGATTAAAAGAGATCTGTTGACTATGCCTAAGAATCTTGGTGGAATGGGGGTTCCAGATATATTTAAGTATTATTATGCAGTACATCTATCTAGATTAGTGGACTGGTGTAAACATGTTAGATCTAAGAGGTGGGTTGACATAGAACAACAGCTGAGTACAGTTCCTTTAGGTAGAGCACCTTGGTGCTATACAGTATTACCGGCTCCTCTTAAAAATCACCCTATAATTGGCACAACACTAAAAATTACTGCACGTATATGCCAAAAACGGGAACTTTTCTACAGTGCGATCACCTTTGTTTCCCATATTGGGGAACCCAAGTTTTAGTCCGGGTAATGAAAGAGGATGTTTCCGATTATTAATAGAGAAAGGAGTATATCAGGCCTCACATTTTATTATATCAGAAAACTGGCCATCGATTAAAACATTAATGCAAATAGGAGGTCCTTTTGAAGTCAATATCTGGCAGGCGTTGCAATTAAGTAATTTTTTTAGATCATTAGGCCCGGGAAGTAATTTTCATCGTCAGTTAACAATCTTTGAGTCGTACTGTAATGATTTAGAACCACTAGCCCGAGGGATCTCTAAAATGTATGGACTATTAAATAAATTTAGGGAGGATCAGGAGATACCAGGCCTTAACAAATGGGAGAAGGACCTAGATAGGACCTTCTCTGCATTACAACGTAAACAGATTATCTTTTTGACTCTAAACTCTTCAATCTGTACACGAATTCAAGAATTAAACTATAAAATCTTGATGCAGTGGTACCATACTCCAGTACGACTCAAAAAATTCTGCAATTAAAATTCTGACAGATGTTGGAGATGTGGAGAAGAAAGCGGGACATTGATTCATATATTTTGGTTTTGTAAAAAAATAAGAGTTTATTGGTTGTCAATTATGAGAATCTTGCAAAACATTTCTGAGTTAAAAATACCCAATGATCCCGCTTTTTTCCTACTTCACCTATCTGAGATCCCAGTTCAGACTTATCGGAACTCAGTACTGTGCCATTTGGTGAATGCAGCTAAAGCAGGTATACCCTTACGGTGGAGGGATACTATGTCACCAACAGTTTTAGAGTGGATAAATAGAGTTAGAGATATAGAAGCTATGGAAGACCTAGTTCTCTCAGCTAAGGGTAAAAATAAACTATACAAAGAAACGTGGAAGAGCTGGAATTTGTTTAAAAATTCAGATGAGGGGAAAAGATTAATGACTGAACCTGATAAATGAAGAATCGGATACGCGCAGGGAATTATAATGTAAAATATAATATGAAGGATAAACCGACTTTCCTGTTATGAATTGTGGTTTAAGGGAGGGAGAGGCTGGGGTTCCCCTTCTCTCTCCCCCTCTTATCTTTTTTTCTTTTTTTTCTCTTTTTTTTTTTTCTCTCTCGTCTTTTGGGGGGGGGGGGGGGAGCTGGGAAAGGGCAGATGCATCACTTGTCTCTCTGTGAGAGAGAGTGATGACTAAGAAAAGGGTTAGAGTGGGAAGATTTAGTGAGGGAGTTTATGGGAGGGTCCAGAGCGAATATGTATGTATTTTTTTTGTCAAGAGGATTGTATTCATGTTTGTTTTTGGCAGAGTATTTGCCCTGTGCCTTTCCATATGCTGTTTTATGTAAAGAAAAGAAAAAAACAAATAAACATATAAAGTACAAAAAAAAGAATCACCCAGTTGTACATTTACATCATAGTTAGTAAAAAGCCTCAAATAGGGTTATTATTACACAGTGGATATTTTTTTTTTTTGGGTAATCCATTTTACTAACCTCAGAGGCACTCCGGAAATTAGTATAGGCACAAGTAAGGCCGCGTACACACGTCCGAGAAACTCGACGGGCGAAACACATAGTTTTTCCCGTCGAGTTCCTTGTTCGGCTGTCAAAAAACTAGTCGAGCCAAATTTTCCCATTGCCCGACGAGGAAATAGAGAACATGCTCTCTTTTTGGCTCGACGAGTTTCCCGACGGGTTTCTCGGCGAAAAGTGTACACACGACCGGTTTTCTCGGCAGAATACGTCTCCCAACGAGTTTCTTGCTGGATTCTGCCGAGAAAACCGGTCGTGTGTACGCGGCCTTACAATAATAGATGCCATTTGTAGATATCAGCATGTGCAGTATAGAAGGTGTAAAACAATTATATCTAGCAATCAATTAACAGAGAACTTTTTTATGTAAGACCATGATCAAAGCCTGATGACAGGGCCGGCCCTACCATGGGACCCGATGGTACCATTGTACCAGGCAGCACTTTCAGGGGGGCAGCAAATTTCCTGCCAGCACGCCTTCTTATTCCGCCAGCTCCACTCTCCACTCCACTGTGGGGCTAATTGCCGCCCGACCACTCCTCCCGTTCCGCTCTCCGCTCCACTGTGGGGTTAATTGCATGAATAGAGCCATAACAGGTCCTTTTTATACTCCTATATACATGTATAGAGCCATGATAGGTCCACTTTAGTTATCATGATATAAAATAATGGATGTGGGGGCATTTTGGTGAACGTAATTTTTTTTGGGGGGGGGGCAGCATTTCGTTCTTGGTACCAGGCAGCACAATGTCTTGGGCCGGCACTGCCTGATGATAATACTGATTAATATTATACTATTTGTCTATCTGTTTTCTAACAATACCTGAGTTGTTTTGAATCATAATTAGTAAAGGAATTCAGCGCTGGAAAAATTAAAACTAAATAAACCTAAAAAATTGCAAGCCAGCACTGATGGATAAATTCAAATACAAAATCCCAATAGTGATCAATGGTAATAAAGTGCAGCGCAAAGACATAAAATTTAAATAACATCAAAAGTGATCAAATATAAAAATTCTGATAATGACACAAAGAAAAGTCCATAAAGTGCATCAGTGAAAAATCCAAAGGTGCTCCAAATAATGAAGTGACTATTAGTGATGAACATCAGAAACGGTGATCAACAGGAAAGGTTCCTCCACCACTAACTACAGATGGCCCCTCACCTCAGCCATTCGACCATGGCTAGGTCACAAAGCTTTTTGAAAACCTCCAAGGCAAGCACAGGACACTTCCAAGTTATAAAGATGTACAGCAGGCAGCAGGCAGCAAAAACGGCTCAGCACTCCCAGAGACCATGGAGAATTTATATAAAACAGAAAGGGGACAAACTAGTGCTCTCTGTCTTAAAACTGGATTTAATGAACAATATAAATCAAAATGAACTCACATTAAATAACACTCAGACTTTTTAATTTCTTATCTGGTTTCTATGCCTGTGGCAGATGCGCAACTTGTAAACATGCCAAACGTAATATCAAGAAACGTAAGTCCTTTATTTCCAATATTACCGGAATGGAATATCCAATCAATATCCAATCAAGCAATTAATTACCTGCTCGACTACGGGCGTGGTTTATATGCTTGAATGCAAATGTGGATTGCAATATGTTGGACGTACCTCGCGTGAGTTGCATGTAAGGGTTGGAGAACATATTAGCAACATTCGACGTGGCATTAAAACTCATAGTGTTTCTAAGCACTTTAGAGAATGCCATGGCAGAGATCCCAAAGATCTTAAATTTTGGGGCATTGAAAAGGTCACCAAACATTGGAGAGGAGGACATTACATACGACAGCTTAGCCGTCGTGAATCTTTTTGGATTTATGAAACCAAGGTTTCGGCTCCACTAGGCCTCAATGTCGAATTCGACCTTAATTGTTTTATTTCTAATCGCTAATTTTGTATTTTGTATCATTCAGTATTTGGGGAATATTTTTAATTTTTAAATAAATTTTAGCATTTTTATCTTTTTTAATATTAATATTTAATGTTATATATCTTTATCTTTTACATTTTCATATGACTAGATTCTGTGTGTATATTATTGTAATGTTATATATACTTATTGCAGACTTGTTCTGTGTGTATATTATTGTAATATTATATATACTTATTGCAGACTTGTTCTGTATAAAAAGGGATTAAGATTTTTAATTTTCCTTTCATATAAATGTTTTTAATACGTTGTAAACTATACTGGATTTATCTGCTAAGTTTAGTGGTATCCTTTATTGTAATGGTGAGGCGATCGTGGTTGACGTCACGTTTAAAATAATTTTTAAATTATTTTTTCCATATTCATAAACCTGCCGGTCCTTCTTTAATTAGGTGGACCGTTTTCTTCCCGTGCTTTGTGCTTTTGCATATTAGTTGCCTTTCTATTAATTGGCCACTAGATGGCGCGGGTTAGCAGGAATTGGTGTGTTGCGATGGCAACCATACACTATATATGACGCCGCGGGACGTTCACGTTAGCCTCTCTACCCCACGCTGAGGAAGTTCCGCCCATAGGAACGTAACGCGTACGAGGGGGAGGAGCTTCGTGACGTCACCCGCGCTCGCCGACCCAACGCTGACGTGTGAGCTGTGTTAGATCCGGAAGCCCTGGAGCTCCGTGCTGTGCTGCCACGCTCTACACTCGGCTCTGAGTGTTATTTAATGTGAGTTCATTTTGATTTATATTGTTCATTAAATCCAGTTTTAAGACAGAGAGCACTAGTTTGTCCCCTTTCTGTTTTATATAAATTCTCCATGGTCTCTGGGAGTGCTGAGCCGTTTTTGCTGCCTGCTGCCTGCTGTACATCTTTATAACTTGGAAGTGTCCTGTGCTTGCCTTGGAGGTTTTCAAAAAGCTTTGTGACCTAGCCATGGTCGAATGGCTGAGGTGAGGGGCCATCTGTAGTTAGTGGTGGAGGAACCTTTCCTGTTGATCACCGTTTCTGATGTTCATCACTAATAGTCACTTCATTATTTGGAGCACCTTTGGATTTTTCACTGATGCACTTTATGGACTTTTCTTTGTGTCATTATCAGAATTTTTATATTTGATCACTTTTGATGTTATTTAAATTTTATGTCTTTGCGCTGCACTTTATTACCATTGATCATTGTTTTGAATCATAACTCAGCGATGATTAGAAAAATAAAAAGGAGCTTACATGTTGCAAGACTTTGCAAAAATGTTTAAAATAAAACTAGTAACCAACTATCTTTAATTTGTATTATCTTTATTTTAAAGCAAACCTTGAACCCCAAGGAGGGTGAGGCTTAATATTTATCTGCCCCCTATCCAGATTGAGACATCACCCACCCATTAGCCACGGAGTTACTTAAAATCCTCGGTGCAAGGCCGTGTGTGCAGTACACTTTCCATTCAATCCTATGGAGAGTTTGAACTCTACATTGGACTGAATGAATTTTATAGATTGCAGAGTGGTAGGCTGATCACACTGTCATTGGTCTGTGCTGGGAGAGAATAGTTGACTTTATTTCCTTTTTTCTTTGTTGCAACTTTTATAAAATGTCACAAGTGACATAGTTACATAGTTAGTCAGGGTAAAAAAAGACACAAGTCCATCCAGTTCAACCAAAAAAACAACATCCCATGTACACAATCCTATACCCACAGTTGATCCAGAGGAAGGCGAAGCATGATCCAATTTACTACAGCAGGGGAAAAAAATCCTTTCTGATCCCCCTGGATTTTCCCTGGATCAACTTTACCTATAAATGTTAGTACCCAGTTATATTATGTACATTTAGGAAAAAATCCAGGCCTTTTTTAAAGCAATCTACTGAGCTGGCCAGAACCACCTCTGTAGGGAGTCTATTCCACATTTTCACAGCTCTTACTGTGAAGAAACCTTTCTGTATTTGGCGATGAATTCTCTTTTCCCTAGACGTAAAGAGTGCCCCCTACACATGATCATTTTTTGGCATTAAAAAAAACAATGTTTTTCGGCATGTAGAAAAAACAAAGTTTTTCCAACTTCATCATTAAAACGACGTTGCCCACACACCATCGTTTTTAAAAAATGCTCTAGCAAGGCGCAGTGATGTACAACACGTACGACGGCACTATAAAGGGAAAGTTCCATGCGGGTGACGCCACCCTTGGGGCTGCTTTAGCTGATTCCGTGTTCGTAAAAGACGATTTGCGCTTTTCTGTCTGTTACAGCGTGATGAATGTGCTTACTCCATTATAAACGGTAGTTTTACTAGAACGAGTGCTCCCGTCTCATAACTTGCTTCTGAGCATGCGCAGGTTTTTAACGTTGTTTTAGCCCACACACGATCATTTTTTACAACTCGAAAAACGACATTGTTTAAAACGTCGTTAAAAAATGCAGCATGCTCGGAAAAAAAAAAAACGTTTTTCAGAAGCCGAAAAATGATGTGAAGCCCACACACGATCATTTTAAATGACATTTTTTTAAAACTAAGTTTTTTCATGCCGGAAAATGATCGTGTTTACGTGGCATCAAAGTGAATAACTCAACACCAAGTTCACTATATGGACCCCTTATATATTTGTACATGTTGATCATATCCCCCCCAATCTCCTCTTTTCAAGAGAGAATAAATTTAGTTCCTCTAATCTTCCCTCATAGCTGAGCTCTTCCATGCCTCTTATCAGTTTGGTTGCCCTTCTCTGCACTTTCTCCAGTTTCCCAATATCCTTTTTGAGAACTGGTGCCCAAAACTGAACTGCATATTCCAGATGAGGTCTTACTGATGATTTGTACAGGGGAAAAATTATATCTCTCTGCCTGGAGTCCATACCTCTCTAAATACAAGAAATGGCTTTGCTGGCTTTGGAAACCGCAGCTTTGCATTGCATGCGCATGGTATTATTAACGATCTACTAATACCCCCAGATCCTTCTCCATGGATTCCCCCAGTTGTACTCCCCCAGTATGAATGATGCATGCATATTCTTAGCCCCCAAGTGCATAACTTTACATTTATCAACATTAAACCTCAAGTAAGCAAAATAGTGGACAAAGGAGTAGCTGTCGATAGAGTATACCTGGATTTTGCAAAAGCATTTGACACAGTTCCCCACACACAGCTACTGTGTAAGGTAAAGTCTACAGGCTTGGAAATATCATTTTTCAAATGAATAGAAAACTGACTAAAAGAAAAAATTCTGAGAGCATCGGTTAATGATTCTTACTCTGAATGGTCTAAAGTTATCAGTGGTGTACCCCAAGGTTCAGTGTTGGGACCCTTGCGTTTTAATACCTTTTTAAATTATATTGGGTCTGGGATTAAAAGTGGCATTTCTGTCTCTGCAGATGACACCAAGCTATACAGTGGAATAACGTCCTTACAGGATGTTTCCAACTTACAAGCCGACCTCAATGCTCGGTTTAAAGTGGAGTTCCACCCATAAATATAACATTACATCAGTAGTTTTAAAAACATGTCATTAGTCCTTTACGAATTTTTTTTTTTTTTTAGATGCCTTCAAAGTGTTGTTGCTAGGCAGAATAGTTAATCTTCCCACTTCCTGCACCTAGGTGCTTAAGCTTCCTAACCTACACCGCACAGACTCCTGGGAATGTAGTGGGTGTAACTTTCCAGGAGTCTGTGCATTCCCCAGTCTCAAAGAATCATGTGACTTGGACAGCACAGGTGCTGAAACCTGATCTGACACTGCTTGTGCAGCACTGAGCATGTGTGAGATTTGCAAGGCTGAAATCCAGGAAGTCATACAGTCTGGCTTCATGATGCCCACACTTAAGATGGCCCCAGTCAATTTCTATTTTATAAAGTGTCTAAATGCTGTAACAACCTAACAAAACAGACCTTAGTTTACAGACTAACTTTACTAGAATACATTAAGCTTGTGTATTACAGGGGTATTTATATTTAAAAAGTGAAATTGTGGCCGGAACTCCGCTTTAACGTGTTTGTAAACCAAAATAACTAAATAGATCCTGTTCCTTTAAAGCATCTTATACAGCATAGTGCTTGTGCTGTGTAATTTGCCCCCCCTGTATCGCCTGAAATACACTGCTCCCCAGTGTGTGTGATATATACAAAAAAGGCCCCTTTGTACCTTATTCCATAGCTCCGTTCGCCGCTCATGTGCCTGTCCGACTCTCTCCTCCTCTCCTGCTCCCGGATGATGTCAGAGGGAGTTCTCCCACTGTAGCTGTCAGTCTGGGAGAGGAGAGAGCCAAGTGGTCACGTGAGCGGAGATCGGCACTATGGAATAAGGTACACAGTGGCTTTTTTTTTTTTAAATCCCACACACGGGGGGAACATAGCATTATCTAATAGAGGGGGTTGGAGAGACTTTACAAGTGGCTTTACAACTACTTTAATTAGCCAACGATGTTGCAAACTAGGTTTAATGTTGATAAATATAAAGTTATACACTTGGGTGCTAAAAACATGCATGTATCCTAAGAGGAGAACAGCTCAGGAAGTCAATGGTGGAAGGATCTGGTGTTTCTGATAGATAATAGACTTAAAGAAAACCGAAAAGTAGAAGCTCCGCTTATTTGCCTCCCCCCCCTCCCGTGCCACATTTGGCACCTTTTGGGGGGGAGTGGGTACCTGTTTTTGACAGTTATCCTTCCCACTTGGTGAGATCACTTGGAAGTTTGGCCCCTCTCCTCCTTTTTCCGCCGCTGGGCCATTCAGAAAGTGAAGGCTTCACTGCCGGTTTCACTTACAGGCTATGGTGGCGGCAGCACCCTTGAGCCAATGGAAACTCGAAAGCCAATGGAGAGCAATCAATACACAGATGGTAGAACTGTTCAAATTGTCACAATTGTAAGTCTATAGAGCTCATGTTGGTTGATTATCTTAGTTTTTTTTAAACTTATATTTTTTTAAATATTTTTATAACAAAATGTATAAAACCTCTTATATGGAGACTGTTATCTCTAAATTTCTACGGTACCATTAAAGTCCATTCTAGCCTCCCACCTCCAAACCTCTCTAACTATAAAACGATATAACAGTAGGTTAAGAGAAGCCAATATGTTTGCTTTCAGTAAATGGTGGCAAATTCAAAGGCATCTCTTAAAATGTTACATGCAACCACATGCCTTCCACAATATGAAGATGAAATACAAACAATCATTAGCTAAAAGACAGCAGTAAACCCTCTATTCAGGATCAGAGTGTTGTTATTGAAATCCTTCTGTGCAGAATAAACCATTGTGGTTTTCTCTGTTCTTAGTGCGTGTTGGCTCACACGACAGGGAGCTAGTTACGTGCCAGAAAGCTACGCTATATTACAAGTCTGTATTTAGAAGTGACCCTGATGGTATTTGAACAAGTGAAATGTGTGGAATGTTCTAAAAAATGAAGAACAAACTCTCTATCCATTCCACTTGACTTAAGTTCATGGAATGTGGAGAACAATTAAATGATGGTAATGTGTGGCTACTGTGTCTGCAGGGAGCAGTGCAAGCGTAACGTATCTCATTTACGTTACGCCGCCGCAAGTTTTTCAGACAAGTGCTTTATTCACAAAGCACTTGCGTGTAAAGTTGCGGCGGCATAACGTAAATCACCTGGCGGAATTCAAATTCGGCGGGTAGGGGGCGTGTATCATTTAAATGATGCGCGTCCCCACGCCGAACGAACTGCGCATGCGCCGTCCCTAAAATATCCCAGCGTGCATTGCTCTAAATGACATCGCAAGGACGTCATTGGTTTTGATGTGGACGTAAATTACGTCCAGCACCATTCACGGACGACTTACGCAAACAATGTAATTTTATAAATTTTCTACGCAGGAACGACGGCCATACTTAACATTGACTGCGCCTCATAGTCCCAGGGGCAACTATACGCTGGGAAAAGCCTAACGTAAACGTCGTAACTTTACTGTGTCGGCCGCGCGTACGTTCGGGAATTCGCGGATCTAGCTAATTTGCATACTCGACGGGGAAATCGACAGAAGCACCACCTAGCGGGCAAAAAAAAAATTTACAGTTAAGATCCGATGGCGTAAGAGACTTACGCCTGTTCGGATCTACTGAATATCTATGCGTAACTAACTGATTCTATGAATCAGTCGCATAGATATGTCGGCGCTAGGCAGAGATATGACGGCGTATCTGGAGATGCGCCGTCGTATCTCTTTTGTGAATCTGGGCCAAGATTTCTAGCCCTTCTACATTCTTTCACACAACATTCAAACAGGTACAGCCAATTAACAGAATGGTGACTATGATTGAAGCTAATGTTAGATGGGTGATTTCTTCACGGTGATCACCCCAGTTGTGTTATAGTGATTACTTGCTAAGAAATGCATATTCATTTTCTGTGTGATGGCAATCTCATAAATTCTTAATGCGATTTTTCACAGCGATCAAGATTCATGCCGGCAGCAAAATCGCAAATGGCAATCGCTCCTAATGCATCTCTTTGGAATGTTTCTCAAATTGCTGAAGGATAAAAATTTGTAGCAGAGCACAACCCAATGCCGTAGTAGCACTAGCGTCAGCTACTCTAGTGATTAAATGTTCTTACTACACTGGCATTAGCATTGACTAAGCCCTATTAAGTATGGCCGTCGTTCCCGCGTCAAAAATTCAAACTCTACGTCGTTTGCGTAAGACGTCCGTGAATGGTGCTGGACGCCATTTACGTTACCGTCTAAGCAAATGGCGTCGGAGCGACGTCTGTTAGCGCAATGCACGTCGGGTAATTTACCCGACGGAGCATGCGCAGTACGTCCGGTGCGGGAGCGCGCCTAATTTAAATGGGACTCGCCCATTTCAATTGGCCCGCCTTGCGCCAGACGGATTTAAGTTACACCGCCGCAAATTTCCAGGTAAGTGCTTTGTGGATCGGCACCTAACTTGGCAACTTTGCGGCAGTGTAACTTAAATGGAAAAATTTACGTTGCGCTGGCTGGCTGTGGTTCCTTTTTGTGTAGCACCCTCCTAGGTAGGTGCTAGAAAGTGTATATATAAGAGAAAGGGGAAATGGACGGCCACACTCCAATTTAACACCTTTATTGATATGAATTGATTCATACACCAACAGAGGCACAGGTACAGAGGATAACTGACGCATTTCACACCATTAGTGGCGTTTGATCATAGCTGTAGGACCACTGACCCCAATCTGTTTTGTATACAGTAAGTATAAACCATATCCTTTCTAGATTGCAATCATTGCAGTCCTCTAAAGCTTTCACACACATGAAAGAGGGAATAGGTGTGAAAGTGATCAGTGCAAATAGCATGTTGAAATTAACCCACCCACAACTGGCGGAAGAATTGCCTAGGATACAAAGAAAAACCCACAGGTGACCTCAGGAAAAATACAGACTGCTCTCCAAAAAGACAGTGTGGTTGTTTTTAAGGATCACGATTCAAAGATACTTGAACAAAAAAGAGCTGCATGGTGGAGTTGCAAGAATGAAGCCTTTACTGCGCCAATGCCACAAAAAAGCCAATGAGGCATATCAAGGTGTTGTGGAACTTGTGCAGTAAATGCTTCTTTCTGGCAACTTGACCATGCAGCTCTTTTTTGTTCAAGTATCATCGAATTGTACGCCTTAAAAACAACCACACCATCTTTTTCAGGAGCAGCCTGCATTTCTCCTGAGGTTATCTGTGGGTTTTTCTTTGTATCCCAAACAATTCCTGTGACAGTTGTGGCTGAAATCTTTCTTTATCTACCTGACCATGGCTTGGTATCAAGAGATCCCCACATTTTCCACTTCTTGTTAAATGATTATACAGTACTGACTGGCATATTCAAGGCTTTGGATATTTTTTATATCATTTTCCATCTTTATAAAGCTTCATTACCTTGTTACGCAGGTCTTTTGACTGTTCTTTTCTGCTCCCTATGGCTTAGTATCCAGCCTGCTTAGTGCATCTATGTGAGAGCGAACAAACTCATCGACTATACACAGACACTAATTGCGATTTAAAAAGCCACAATTGCTGGAAATTAACCTTTAATAGCCATTTTAACCCGTGTGTGCCACCTTCTGTGTCTGTACCAGGGCCAAGCAATACAGGGTATGTAAACTTTTAATCAGGGCCATTTGGGTGATTTCTGTTATCATTATTGTTTTAAAAGGAGCCACAAAATGATGTAATAATAAATGGCATCATGTAATCACTATCCTTGAAAAAAAGACAGATTTTGGGCAATATTTTGTCATATTTTTAATATAAGTGCCAAAATGTAAAAATTTCTGCCAGGGTATGCAAACTTTTGAGCATACAGTGCAGGCAGGCTAGTTATATATATATAATGACAGAATTAAAAAAAAAACAGCATGGCCCCCCCCCCCCCCCCCAAATCCACACCAGGCCTTTCGGGTCTGGCAGCGATTTTAAGGGGAACTCCACACCAAAAAAAAAAAAAATTGGCGTGGGATAACCCCATGTTGCCCTCAACATGGGGAGGATGCTTCGGGGTCCACAAATGGCAGAAGAATGGCCCAGGCCTCGTCCCCACAACTCTGGCCCAGTGGCCCAAAGGGGGCCCCCAGATTCCACCCTTCTATGTGAATGGGTATGGGGTACATTGTACACCTACCCATTCACCCAAAAAAGTTTTAAAAAGTAAAAACCACACTAGACAGTTTTTGAAAATTCCTTTATTAAAAACAGAAAAAAATAGGTGTCCTGCGATGTCTATCCATCTTCAATCATGCTGCCTGATGGACCAAAAAAAAAGAGAAAACAAAAAGAATAAAGCTCCTCCTCGATTGGAGGCCTCCTGGCGACTGCTGTCTCTTGCCTGCGACAGCTGTTATATAGAGAGGGGCGGGGCCACTAGGAGACGTAACCGAGTAACTCCACCCCATTCTGACATCATGTGACGTCAGAGGGGGCAGGTTCATCCGTTACATCAGCGGATGGCCCCACCCTTGCCTATATAACAGCTTTCACAGTCAAAAGACAGCAGTAGCCGGGAGCCCTCCCATGGAGATGTTTTCCCCCCCCCTTTTTTACCGGTGCATCGGGCGGCATTATTGACGATAGATGTACATCGCGGGACACTTTTTATTTTTTTTAATAAAGGAATTGTCAAAAACTGTCTATTGTGGTATTTACTTTTTTACACTTTTTTTTGGTGAATGGGTAGGGGTACCCATTCACAAAGGGGGTGGGATCTAGGGGAAGATTCAGATCAGATTCCGATAAGCTCCCCACCCGCAGACCACAGGGGGACAAGATGTTTTGAGGGAAAGTGGCCTGGTACAGATGACCCCCCCTTTTAAATTGCTGGTGCCAGGGCCCAGTACAGGAGGGCTGGCTGTACTGCCTTATCAGTGGCCCAGCATATATGTCTTATTTTTTGCCAAGAGTCTTCCATAAAGACCACTTTTGACCAGACTTCTCTGAGTAAATGGATGTTCCAGAGTCCCAGTGATCTCCGCCAAGTCTTGTCTATAAAAACATTAAGCGATTTGGCAGCTGTACTTCCTTTGAAAATGATTATCAGACTTCAAAGTGTGATTTGTCCCTTTTCCATCTCTCTTCTTTTTTGCTTGTAGTCATCATTTATACAAGGAAGAAGTTCTTTCTAAAGTTTTTAGCAGTATAAAATAGATTGATTTGGTACCATAGCCTCTCAGTGGGTAAATGAACCCATTTCTCAGTAGATACCATACTTCTCACATAAGAGTGTTCTTTGTGACATTTTTTTCCCTTACAGTTATGATGTTGGGGCTAAAAATGAAGATCCTAGAAGAGCGAACCTGACCTTTAAACCTAGCTCTTTATGGAATACCAGCTTTAACTAGAATACCCAAGGAATACTCAGATGTTAAGTTGTTAACATTTAAGAGGCTATGACTTCACATTACCAGAAGGTGAAAAGAGAAGACTTTGTCTGAATATAAAAATGATACGTCCCAACAGGCATAAAAGAGAAATGGCATGGAACATGTGTGACAGGAGGAAACATGGCTTGACCTTTAAATTTTACATTGACTCTGCTTCTTAACAAAATAGGATTACTTGGAACATGAACAGTTTAGCTCGTACCACTTGGCAAATAATTTAAAAATGGACTAGGTAGGAATTGATCCCAGAACGGCGCTTGATATATTAAATGACCATACTATGCTAACAATTCTTGGTCAGGCAACTGCATTACCGCAAGCTGCTACTGTAGTGCACAACGGTCTTTCCTTAGCAGAATCTACTGTATAGCATTAAAGAAGTAAACTCTCACTGAATTACATTCATTTTGCCTTTGTCTTTTTAAATTGAATCCTTTCTTCTTTATTTTGTTATATCTGTGCTACCAATCTCCTGCAGACTCTTTACAGTCACATCCTGTCTACACACACTTCAATGGTGGCTGCAGACATCAGGGCACGGGGGCACAGAGCAGGACAGGGGGCACACATCAGAGCATGGGGGCAAAAAGCAGGGCATGGGGCTGACATCAGGGCATGGGGCAGACAGCAGGGCATGGGAGCACGGAGCAGGGCATAGGGTAGACAGCAGGGCATGGGGGCAGACATTAGGGTATGGGGGCACAGAGCAGGGCATGGGGCACACATCAGAGCATTGGGCAGACATCGGGGCATGGGGTAGACATCAGAGCATGGGGCAGACATCAGGGAATGGGGGCACAGAGCAGGGCATGGGGCAGACAGCAGGGCATGGGGCAAAGAGCAAGGCATGGGGGCAGACAGCAGGACATGGGGGCACAGAGCAGGGCATGGGCAGACATCAGGGCATGGGGCAGATATCAGGGCATGGGGCAGAGAGCAGGGTATGGGCAGACTACAGGGCATGGGGCAGTGTTCAGGGCTTTGGTGCACAGAGCAGGATGCTGGGCACATACAGGGACACAGAGCAGCATACAAGCTGCTGCACTTTCCTTCCTAGATGCAGAGTAGCACGGGAAGCGGTTGTAAACATACCTCTCGTGAAGCGCTCCTCCTCCCCGCCAGCCCCTCCTTCCCTCCCGTCCACCCCAGGTGCTTGCATTTGTCATCACCTTGGACGGACGAGAAGAGAGGAGGGGCCGGCGGGGAGAAGGAGAGCATCACGAGAGGTATGTTTACAGCCGCTTCCCGCACAGCAGTCTCTTAGCAGGGAGCAGGGATTCGGGACCCGATCTATGCTAGCTATAAATTTGCACTGCTTACTGTATAAATGTGACTGGATGGCAAGGGGTCAACACTAGGGGGCGATCAAGGGGTTAAATTTGTTCCCTAGGGAGTGATTCTAACTGTGGTGGGAGGGGACTGACTGGGGGAGGTGATCAATCGGTGTCCCTATGTACAAGGGACACACCATTGGTCAGGGCCAGCCTTTAGGGTGTGTGAGCTGTGCGGCCGCACAGGGCGCCATGGGCAACAGTGGCGCCGTGCCGCCATCACAGCTCGCAGAATGTGAGCCGTGTAGGCAGTGCTGTATTCTGGCCCAGGCCTGCCGCCCCCCCCCATGTCGTCTTCCTCCTGACTCCCGCACGCAGGGCCACTAACAGGGGAGTACTGCTTAGGAGAGCAGTGGCTCGTGCCAGGTGCGGAGGGGGGCAGGAAGCAGTTTATGCTGTGGCCAATCATGGGGAGGGAAAAGCGGGCAGGAAGCTTAGGCTTACAGGAAGGAAAGGGGGGCGTCGGGGGGGGGGGGAGATACAGACAGCCCGCAGCTCTCCTCTCCCTGTCACAGCGCCACTGCCGAGTTCTCTGGCAAATAGTGCAGCGGCGCTGCGACATGGTGATGAGAGCTGCGGGCTGTCTGTATCTCCCCTGCCGCCCCCCTTCCCTTCCTGTAAGCCAAAGAGAGAGAGAGCGGCTCGCTGCGCCGCCACCCAGCTTTCTGCCCGCTGTTTTCCTCCCCATGATTGGCCACAGCAGAGGGCCAATCAGAAGACTCTGGGGGAATCATGGTAATGTAGTCACTGCAGAGTTCCGGCCCCAGTGTGTCCATAGACACCAAGCTACAGCCCCCAGCATGCAAGCACTCTGCTGGAGGGGAGGGAGGGGGTGTTAGAAGAGGAGCAAAAGATAATACTGTGCTAGGGGAAACCAGAGAGGGAGCCACACTGTACCCGCACCACCAGAGAGAGCGCTGTGCTGTACCCGCACCACCAGAGACAGAGCCACACTGTACCCGCCCCACCAGAGAGGGAGAAAGACCGAGCCACTGCCAGGATACAGACATGCTACACTACTGACTAGAGTCACCCCGGGCAACCCAGAGTGAACGAACGTCCAGCCAGAGGGATCACTGTTGCGATTTTACTGGGTCTGGTAAGAGGGCCTGTTGGCCATTATCCATTACTGTTCCCTCTGTCCTCTTTCCACAGCGTCATTCTCCCACAGCGTCCCTCTGTCCTCTTCCCACGGCGTCCCTCTGTCCTCTTCCCACGGTGTCCCTCTGTCCTTCACCCACGATGTCCCTCTCTCCTTCACCCATGGCGTCCCTCTGTCCTTCACCCACGGCGTCCCTCTGTCCTCTTCCCACGGCATCCCTCTGTCCTCTTCCCACGGCGTCCCTCTGTACTTCACCCACGGCAACCCTCTGTCCTCTTCCCAGGGTGTCCCTCTGTCCTTCACTCACAGCATTCCTCTGTCCTTTACCCACGGCGTCCCTCTGTCCTCTTCCCATGGCATCCCTCTGTCCTCTTCCCATGGCATCCCTCTGTCCTTCACCCATGGCATCCCTCTGTCCTCTTCCCATAGCGTCCCTCTGTCCTTCACCCACGGCGTCCCTATGTCCTTCACCCACAGCCTCCCTCTTTCCTCTTCCCATGGCGTCCCTTTGTCCATCACCCACGGCGTCCCTCTGTCCTTTACCCACGGCGTCCCTCTGTCCTTCACCCACGGTATCCTCTGTCCTCCTCCCACGGCGTCCCTCTGTCCTCTTCCCATGGCGTCCCTCTGTCCTTCACCCACGGCAACCCTCTGTCCTCTTCCCAGGGCGTCCCTCTGTCCTTTTCCCTGACCCCTGTATTATGACGCTTAGGCTTGCCACCTGTCCGGGGTCCACCTGAATAGCTCAGGTTTTGAATCTTGTGTCTGGATTTCAGTCTACCTAAAACCCAGGCACATTATTCAGACTGGACTGTGGCTTCCCATGTAACCGAGACAGTCGTATACAAATCTGTTGCCACCTGTTAAAATGTTTGCCGCGGCATACTATGCAAGCCGCATTATTTCTCTCCTCCAGGTCTTTAAAATCTTAAGAGTATAGCACAAAAAAAATTGCCATGCGCAGCTAAAGTGTTCAGGTTTGGCTTGAAGAAAAGGTGGCAACCTTAGCCTGTGAGCGCCACAGGGTTAGCTCACACAGGGCGCCTGAACACCTAAGGCCGGCCCTGTCTCCTCTCCCTGACAGGACGTGGATCTGTGTGTTTACACGTCCCTGGCTCTGTGAATGCCGATCACGGGTACCTGATGCACCGGACATCGTGGCCGCAAGGCACACGCATCGGCACCCTGTACATACAGTATTCTCTTTACAAGAAACCTGCAAGGATAGAAATGTGGACCTGCCATTGCTGACTTATTGCTAGAAACACAAGCTTGGCCTGCTATCGTTGACTTGTAGTACAAGCCTGTAGGGACTTTTATTCCTTTTTTTTTACTAACTGGTATGTCAAATATGCAGGATAGATATTCTGATTTATAAGATCTCACTGAACCCTTATTTCCATGTTAGTAACTCAGGTTCAGAATGAAGGCTGTATGACTTTTGAAAATCATAGGTTTGAACCACCCCCTATACAGTTATCCACCCCTCTTGAGCCCTTGACAGCTCTAAGGTCAGCACAAGCCAGCAGTGGTAGCTTCAAAATTTCTATCCCTATGGTTCTGTTTAAAGAGACTTACTGTAAATACATGTAGTAATAAAGATAATAAAGTTAGTTGTATGCTATTCTTACAAGTACAAGGCTAAACCACATAAAAGTAATCTCAGAATTTGTCTCATTACATGGTTAAATGTAGCATTTAATATTTATGTAATTTCCCTAGATTGTATAATTTCAAATATTATATTATACTGCTTTTGTTATCCAGAATATTGCATAACCCCAAATGATCAGGTCCCCCTATTTATCTCTATGTTACTGTTTGTATTATTTGCTTTAAAGGAATCTGATTACCGTATTTATTCGAGTATAACGCGCACACGTGTATAACGCGCACCCCTAATTTTCGATTAAAAATCGGTATAAAATCATTGTAATTGCCAAAAATCATTTATTGTATTTATTGTATGTCCAGCCATGTCCCCCGTATGTCCAGCCATGTCCCCCGTATGTCCAGCCATGTCCCCCGTATGTCCAGCCATGTCCCCCGTATGTGCAGCCATGTCCCCTGTATGTCCAGCCATGTCCCCTGTATGTCCAGCCATGTCCCCCGTATGTGCAGCCATGTCCCCTGTATGTCCAGCCATGTCCCCCGTATGTGCAGCCACCTACTGTTAATCACCGCTGAGCAGGAACATTACAGACAGCGTTCGTTTGAACAGCTGTTTTCCCTGCCGCGCATAGACACTCCCCCTTGCTCGCGATTGGACAGATCCGTCCAAGGGGGAGTGTCTATGCGCGGCGGGGAAAACAGCTATTCAAACGAAAGCTGTCTGTAATGTTCCCCGTGCCGCGGGGATTAACGTTGTAGCGGCGTTGGTGGCGGCGGCGGTGTTAGCAGCAGCGGCGGCGGGGGGAGGGGGGAAGTATTCTAGTATCGGCGGTATTAGCGGGAGTACGAGTACTCCCACTAATACTCGGTATCGGTCCTGCCACTGTCATCCCACCCCAGTCCTCGTGTATAACGCGCACCCAAAACTTAGATTTTTTTTTTGGGTATAAAATTTTGCGCGTTACACTCGAATAAATACGGTAAGTACTGATCTTACTTTGCATTCATTTCACCTGTGATACGATGATGATGGAGACTAAGCAGTATCTTCTACTGCGTTCCTATGTCATTGACTGTAAGATACTAACCAATTGCTAACTGACAAAAAGACAGCACAGTTTTCCTTAATTATGTGTTTATCTTAAATTATTTCTAGGTGAATAAGAGTGGGCAAGAATTTGGGAACCCAACAAGTAGCATTTACCCAAATTTTCATGAAAAAGTATTTTGATCCAAATAAAAGGCCACATGGAAAAATCCATGAAAGTTAAGAGTTTAATGTACCCCTATGCAGTAGATATACAGGGTGGGCCATTTATATGGATACACCAAAAACAAAAGTTGGATTCAAAATGGCGACTTCAAAATGGCCGCCATGGTCACCACCCATCTTGAAAAGTTTCCCCCCTTACATATACTAATGTGCCACAAACAGGGAGTTAATATCACCAACCAATCCCATTTTATTAAGGTGTATCCATATAAATGGCCCACCCGGGTGGATCCATATAAATGGCCCACCCTGTACATTCAAAAGTTAAAGTGATTGTAAAGGTTTGATTTTTTTTTTTAAATAACAAACATGTCATACTTACCTCCACTGTGCAGTTCGTTTTGCACAGTGGCCACGAACGCCATCTTCTGGGCTCCTCCCCGCATCAGATAACCCCCTAGGAGAATCGCTCTCCTGGGGGTTACCTTGCGGGCACGCTCCCGAGTCCAGCTGCCGAATGCAGGATTCAGCCCTGCCCCCCGCGCCCACGTCATTGGATTTGATTGACAGCAGTGGGAGCCAATGGCTGCGCTGCTATCAATCTATCCAATCAAGAGCCGAGAACCCCTGGCAGAGAGACAACGCTTCCTCGCCGTGGGACATTCCAGTGCTCGGATAAGTAAAACAGGGGGGGGGGGCTGCCAGAAGTTTTTTCTCTTTAATGCATAGGAAGCTGTCACGGCCGGGTGCCCACACTATGAATGGAGACGCCGGACGGAGAGGGGGGGGGGAGAGGAGCCGAGCTCCGGGTGGCCGCGTCGTTGGGCAGTGGAGCAGGTAAGTGTCTGCTTATTAAAAGTCAGCAGCTACACTTTTTGTAGCGGCTGACTTTTAGTAAACACTAAATCATTTGCTGCACTTTATAGGCACTGTTGGCCTTGCAACAGTTTTGATAACAGTTCAGACACATGCAACAAATTCTGGTAGTTATTGATTGGGCAACTTGAAGAATCTAGGGCTGCAGCAAATTAAAAAATAATTACTGCCAGCGCATAGACAACGAAACTGGAGGTAATTAAGGCTAACTCTATTCCCATTTCCCCCTCACCGATTGCTTAGATGTTGTTGACTGTCAGTCCATCATTGGTTGTCTGACTTATGTGCTCAAGGCTGAGCCTCATAATACCATAGGCTCAGCATTTAATGAGCTTCCTGCCTGGTCAGTGAGCCAATGGCAGCTTTGGAATTCGCCCACTAACGCCCGCTGTCAATCATAAGGAATTCAAAACTGATGGGAAACTAGTCCCTAAACATCACCAGGTATGGAAAATAAAGCTTGCGGATCTAGTGACTTAAGCCTTAGAGACAATTACTATTCCACCCAAAACACTAAATAACTATTGTGTGGTGTATATACACTGGTCTTTAAAATTTCAATATATCGTTTTTCCCTGACTTGATTTTAGGTTGTACATATAGCAGTTTGCCAGGCTACATTTAAAAAAAACTGATAAAACAGAGCTTCTTGTCTGGCCACATATATGATTAATGTGACCTGAAAAAAAAGACTGCCTTAAAGCCCCTATGTGTCTATAACTACTAATGCTAAGAGACATTTTAACCGAGCTACAAAGAATCTATGAATGAACATGCATTGCTTTAAACACATAAATCACCACAATCAATAATTCATTTATTACTAGAGGGAATTCCTTAGCTAAAAATTATTCAAGGGACAATAAAGGCGATACAATGACTCAATCGATAATTAATTTAGCTTTGGTGCTCCCAATTCAGAAACTTTGCCCTTTTTCAGACCTTGCTGAGAAATCATGTTTTGCAAAAATCAACAGCTTTGACTTTAGTCATGTGATTTTTTTTTTTTTATAACCACCTGTTAAAGCATACTAATAGACTACTGAGATGGAAAGTACAAGTAACAAGCTGAAGATAGAAACATATTGGTTGTCATACACAGATGCTCCAGATTCCATCTGCTCCAGTTTTGATAAAATTCCCCCTATTGTATATTGTACATGTATACTTCCTGGCATTTGGGGGAAATTCTATCCATCAGTGCTGCTCTGGGTTCCTACTAGGGATGGGCCACCATCCCTTGTTCAGCTTGCACCAAAGCTCCCAAAAAGCGAAAATGTTCTAACCCAAACGGTGAACCCCATTAAAGTCTATAGGAGCCGAACAGAAAAAAAGTGGCCATTTTGAAGTCTTATATGCAAGTAATTGGCCATAAAAGGGGCATGGGGGTCTGGGTACTGCCCTGGGGGACATGTATCAATAAACTATTATTATTTTTAAAACAATTGTTTTTTCAGGAGCAATGATTTTAATTATGCTTAAAGTGGAGTTCCAGCCTTTTAATGTATATTAAACTTTTAATAAACAGACACTTACCTGTTCCACGGTTCAGCGTTGCGGCCGCACGGAGCATCACTCCTCTCCCTGCTCCTCTCCTCAGCGCCTCCATTCACATTCTGGACACCCGGCCATGACAGCTTTCGGCTTCACGGCCTGGCAAGCACTGCACATGCGCGAGTCGTGCGGGGCCTCCGGAATGGACAAGCGATCTCCTGGGACCCGTTAGGTCCCGTACACACGTCCGAGAACACATCGTTTTGCTCGTCGAGTTCCTTGTGAAGCCGCCGGGGATCTCGGCGAGCCAAGTGTCCTCATTGACTAACGAGGAAATAGAGAACATGTTCTCTATTTGGCTCGACGAGTTCCTCGTCGGTTTCCTCGGCCAAAAGTGTACACACGACCGGGTTTCTCGGCAGAATACGGCTCCGATCGAGTTTCTGGCTGAATTCTGCCGAGAAACTCGGTCGTGTGTACGGGGCCTCACATGTCCCAGGAGATCGCCTTAGAGCAGTGGTTCTCAACCTGTATAGTGCCGTGACCCCTTGATAAAATTTCCCAAGCTGTGGGGACCCCTAACAGTAAAATTATTTTCATAGCGTGGGTTGTCAGCTCCCAAGGCAAGACAAGTAATTTGCGCCCCTAACCCATGGACATTTAGCACTTCGAGTCTCTTCCACTCGTACAATATTAAAACCCCTTATGGTACATTTTAGGATGTACCCCTCTTTCTCATTGTTCTTATTTCTTTCCCTTTTATCTCTCTCTATCCTAATTTATTCCTTCTCTTACTTCTTGGTGGGGGGGGGGGGGAGTAATGGGATGAGTGGCAGTGCTGGGGAGGGTTCTTAGACTTTTAATGGGAACTCTAATCACAGGTAGTGTTACCCACTGTGTCTCCGGCTTCACTGTGTCTCTGACTTTGTGGTGTCTCGTAGCAGTGACACCTCTACCGAAATCAGGAGATAGGGTCTCCTCCAGGCCCTCCCACTTCACATGCCTCGCCAGTCACCTGACGTCTAGTCTCTGTCCTCAGCCATGCCATGAACTGAATGGGCGGCTGCAAATAGGCTGAGTGGACAGCCTCGGGCTCCAGAAACAGCCCTGCTGGGTGGCCGCAAAAAAGGCTGGGAGAGCGGTGCAGGCTTCAGAAACAGCCCAGGATTTGGTGACCCCTGGCAAATCATCATTCGACCCCCGAGGGGGTCCCGACCCCCAGGTTGAGAACCACTGCCTTAGAGGGAGGGGCCGCCTAGGTGCAGAGGAGGAGTCACCTAGGCGGTCCCTAGGTGGAAGTAGGAAATGGAACAGGAAGTCCCACTCCTACGGAAGCCCCCAACCCCCCCCAAAAAATGACATGCCTAATGTAATTATGGCGTTATACATTTAATTTTTTTATAGGTTCCTACTGGTTTGCCTGTGCAATTAAGCAATGTAATCCATGGGTCATTGGGAACTTCAGAGCCTTGGATCTCTTTGATCCGGTGTTGTATGGTCTACCAATATGGGCAAATGCACGGACACGACCACCACATGTGTGTGTCTCACAGCACTGTTGACACCCTGTGGAAAGGGTACTTGAAAGTTGATCGTACATGGTTAATTCTTTTTGTTCCGCCAGTGGTGCTGAACTGAAAAAAATTAACAGATTCCTTTATCCATACAAACAAGGTGGCTAGAGGAATCCCCACTCCTGGGAAATTGTATTATGCCAGCGTCGCTGTTAGAATACACCGTTCAGTGACTGCAGCTGATTGGTCGCAACCGCTGATTGATAAAAAACTTTCCAGCATGTCCCTTCAACAGCAATTGATGAAACAGTTGACTTCTACTGAGTAAGGGAGCCCACACACCGATTGAAATTTGGCTGGTTCAACATTTTTCAGAAATTTCAATCAGTGTATGGCTAGCTTTAGATGTAAGTGTAGTTTTAAATGGACTTTAAAATTAAACTTTAGTTTAAAAGCAAAAATTTGTGAGCAAGCAGGATTTTTTTTTGCAGAAGGGACATACAATGTCTCATAGTATGACATACTATTTCCCAGCCCACATGATCCTAATGGCTGGAGATACTGAGCTTGGAAGGAGTCACGAAGAAAAGGTCGATGGTTGGGAGGGAATTCACTAAAAGGAGAGATGAGTATAGTTCTGCAAGGCAAATTAAAGTTCAGCTACAGTTTACTTCTCAACATCTCTCCCACAGTCCATTTTCCGCAAGGTCCCTCGCTGGCATCTTCTCCAGTGCTGGTCTTCAGCCATTTTGATTGGCTAGTGAGAGATGTGGGTGTACATTTTTCAGAGGATTGCGAACAAGGCAGGTAAATGTATCTTGAGACATGTCTCATCTGCAAAAAAGAACCTGTCTGTTTGCAATCTTTTTTCAGCCTTTAGTTCCACATTTCAAGTAGTTACAGCAATTTTCTTCCTTTGTTGGAAAAAGTAAAAGCTGATCATTGTAAGCACCACTGAAACTGTTATACAGTTTGTCCCACTCCTAACTGTAATTACCACTTTTGCTGGAGCATGGCCAGTTAAATGGATGTAATAAAAATGCACATCTACTGTATTGACAGGATCAAAAGATAATAAAATGATGTTACGGGGGGACTCAGGAAAACAAAAACTCCTGTTGTTGCTAATGGCAGACTCTATCATATATGTAATTTTTTAGAGTTACACATTAAGGCCCGGATTCACATACATTGGCGCATAGTTATGCCGGTGTAGCGTATCGAATATATGCTACGCCGACGTATCGCAGAGCGGCGAGCACAGTATTCACAAAGCACTTGCTCCCTAATCTACGCTGGGTTCCCTCGGCGTAACTCGTCGTAAGTGGCAGTGGGTGTGAGCAATGCTAATGAGGCGTGGCCCCATGTAAATGATGTACTGAGCATCATAAAGATACGAATAACATACGGCACATGCGCCATCCCGTGGACGCAACCCAGTACGCATGCGCAGAATCACTTCGAAACTACTCCCTAAGATACGTCGAATCACTGCCTACGACGTGAACGTAACCTACGCCCAGCCCTATTCACATACTACTACGCAAACGACGTAAAATATGACGACTGTTCTCTGGTCCATACCTTTGCATGAGTTGCGCCTCCTATATGGGGAATAACTTTATGCCCGACGTACAACTTATGCAAACCGCGTATATGATGCGCCGGGCGCAACTACGTTTGTGAATCGGTGTATCTCCCTCATTTGCATATGTGCAATGAGGCGGCCAGCGTAAATATGCGCCCACGATACGCCGACGTAGGAAAGTTACGTCGGTCAGAAGAAGCCTATTTTCAGGCGTATCTAGTTGATTGATTGATTTTTGAGCTTAATTAGGCGCCAAATGCCCACTGTGAAGTGAGCGTCTAAGCGCCGCTGGTGAGATGTAACTTTGAATCAATCCGTGGTGAAGAAGAGAGAGAAGAGAGGGCGGTGAAAGGAAAGGGTATCCAGCCCTTAGGGGAGCAAGAGGAAAGAGCCGTGAAGTGTATGAGAAAAAATATAAAAGAAAAAAGGAACAGTGGGGATACTAGAGGAGGGGTAGAAGACATCATAGTTATTAGAGAGGCAAGTGGCCCCTTCAATGAGGGGGCGGACTGTGAGAGGGAAAAGAATATAAATTTATCCATAGGCCTGGATGAACAGCTCCGTCTTTTTCTGAAGAGGAGCAGGTTAGGTGTCATCTTAAGTTCCAAGGAGAGGGCATTCCACAGCATGGCACCCCTACTCTGGAGTCGTTTGCCTCCCATGGAAGAAAGTTTAGATGGAAGGACTGTGGCTAAATGTTGGGTCTTGGATCTTAATGGGCGCGAGGGTTCATAGTGCACCGCCAAGCTGTGTAAGTACTTGGGACCCTGTCCCCAGTATGCACGAAAAGAAGATACAGAGCGTTTTAAAGATCACTCTCTGCTCGATAGGCAGCCAATGAAGTGATCTCCTGGCCAGGCTAATATGGTCTCTTCTCGCTAGACCGAGTACAAAGCGAGCAGTGTGGTTCTGAACCACCTGAAGCTTATGGGCCCATTTCTGCGGGGCACCCAATCGGAATACGTTTGCCCCATCTAACCGGGAATGGATAAAAGCCTGGGCAAGTAGTGATCTGTTATTTTGCGTGAATAGATGTTTTACTTTTCTGAGGAGCCTTAGATGGTAATTGGCATTCCGCAGGATGTTTCTAAAGTGGGGCACAAACGAGAGGGTGTCATCAATTATGACTCCTAGGTTTTTTACCTGCTTGGCTGGAATGGGTGTGGGTCCGAAAGATAGAGGCCAAGCAGCCAGCAATAGGGGGCTAGTAGGACCAATTAATAGAACTTCAGTTTTAGCTGCGTTCAGTCCAAGCCTATTGCCAGCCATCCAGTCCTGTATTTCTACCAGGCATTTTGCCAACTGAACTGGCTGCTGAGGTCCTCCTGCTGAATCAACCAGAATTTGTGTGTCATCGGCATAAAGCTGACACTCCAAGTTATTGTTCTGGATGATGTCAGCAAGAGGACGAACATAGCAGTTAAAGAGGAGTGGCGATAGAGCACTCCCCTGTGGGACTCCGCATGTCAGAGGTCTTGGGGTAGACCGGTGTGTTCCCATCTTGACACATTGTGTTCTCTCATGGAGAAACGAGCGTATCCAGCTCAGGACCACCCCGTTAAGACCAATAAGATTTTTTAATCTGTCCAACAGTATATCATAGTCGACAGTGTCGAATGCTGCGGAGAGGTCTAGCAAAATCAGGGCTGCCGACCCCCCTGCGTCACGGATTGTCAATAGTCTTTCTCGCATGGCCAGCACAGATATCTCGGTTCCTCTTCCCGGACGAAACCCCGACTGGGTGTCATGGAAGAGGTTACCCCCCTCAAAATAGTTTTGTAGCTGCCTGAAGACTACTTGCTCTAGGATTTTTGCCAGGAAGGGGATGGCGGAAATGGGCCTGAAATTGAGCGGGTCATTTATGTCTAGACCCATCTTTTTCAGAAGGGGTGTTACTATGGCATGCTTCATTTTTCCTGGGACGATGCTTAATTGCAGAGAAAGGTTAATTACTTTGCAAATGTCCAGGGCCAATGTTTTTGCATTGGCCTTCATGAGCCACCCGGGACAGATATCATCCGGATATGATGATGCTTTTAAGTCTCTCATAATTTTCAGTATCTCCCCAGGGGTAGTATCTGTAAATTGCATAAGACCTGAATGGAAGCCAGATGATATTGGTTGGTCTAAGGCCCCGTACACACGACCAAACATGTATGCTGAAACTGGTCCGCGGACCAGTTTCAGCATACATGTTTGGTCGTGTGTAGGCGCGAGCGGGCCGAATTCCAGCAAACATTTGCCCGCCGGGCCTTTTCCCAGCAGACAAATAATCGTGGACGTGTTTTAAAACCGTCCGCTGGAATCCTGCCCGCTCGGACATGTACGGTCGTCAGTACAGACCTACCGTACATGTCTAGGCGCCCGCCGTCCCTCGCATGTGTCGAATGACTTCGACGCATGTGTGGAAGCCTTTAAATGGCAGGCCCGCCCACGTCTCCGCATCATCGCCGCGTCATCGTCGCGGCGACGACCCGGACACGCCCCGCGTATTGTTTACGCGCGGACTTCTGTACGATGGTTAGTACAACCATCGTACAGAAGCCCTCTGGCAGGCATGTACGGTGAAAACGGTCCGACGGACCGCTTTCATCGTACATGTTTGGTCGTGAGTACCCGGCCTAAGGCTCGCACAGCCTGGTTGGTAGATGTCCGGATTTTCTGTATTTTGGCTTCAAATGACAGAAGAAGGCTGGAGCACATTTTATCTGAAGATGGTATGGAAGAAAAGTATTTTTTGTTGTTAAAGAGGCTGGATGTGATTTTGAATAGTTCAGCCTCTTTATTATTGCTTGGGCTATTTGGGCATTATAATAGCTTCTTTTTTGGAATTTTACGTGCTTGCTATACACTCTGCACTGGTTCCTGTAGGCCAATTTGTCCTGCGGGTGGTTAGTTCTGATCCATTTGCGTTCAAGCTGACGTCTTTTGGATTTTAACTCTCCCAGTGAGGATGAATACCAAGGGCATGATTTAGATTTCCTAGGCCTATTGTATGACGTAGTGATGGGCGCCACTTTGTCAAGGGTGTTTATTAGTTTTTGTTCAAATGCGTCCATGGCCTGTTCTAATTTTTCCAAATCATTTTCAATGTCGACTAACTTCTGTTCTGAATTGCCTTGGCTGTTAATATAGGCTGAATGAAAGGTTTCATCGCTGATTTTTGTAAGTTTTCGGAAAGGCTTTGATCTTTCCATCGGGGGGCCTGAGGTATTTTTTCTGGGGGCTAAGTCTGGCAGAGTGTATTTTAATAGATAGTGGTCCGTCCATCCTGTCACTGTTGTAGATAGATTTGTGACTTGAAGATCATTAGAGAGTATAGCGTCAAGCTGATGTCCAAGGATATGAGTTGGCCCCTGAACTTTCTGCTCGAACCCCATACCCTCCAGGTCTTCTAGGAGGTCTTTGGCGTGTGGTTCTTCAGTCTGCTCTAACCAAACGTTGAAGTCTCCTTGAATTATTAATTTATCCTGGTTAGCAGTTAGTTGCATAATATATTCATAAAATTCTTTGACAAAATGGCCGCTATATTCTGGAGGTCTATATATAGTGACCAGGGTAAATGATGAACAAGGATTGACTGAGCATTTAATGATAAGACTTTCAAAGATTTTTGGAGAAGGAAAAACTAGCTCCATACAAGATAATTTTTCGTCATATAAGACTGCAATACCACCTCCCCTTTTGCCCACCCTATTTTTATGCAAAATTTTGTAGTTGTCTGGTATAAGCTCATCAAAAATTGTTTCAGAGCCCGGACCGAACCATGTCTCGGTTATAGAGAATAAATGAGGGTGCTCAGACGTAATCATATCATAAATGTCCGGGGCGTGCTTCACAGCGGACCTGGTGTTTATATAGCTCAGTTTCAGGATTTCTTCAGTAGGGGGTTTTAATTTCTTGTTTGGGATGGTATCAATAGGGATAGGGGGGCTCAGGGGCAAGCTGCCCGTTGTGTCCAGAGGGAATACAGCAGCTTGGGAGGCTAGCTGTCTTGACAGTTTTTCGCAGGAATGTGGTAATTTGGCCAGTCCATATTGAGCACAGGTGATTTTGGCTATTTCAGATGGTTGCCCTGTATTATTGTTATTTAGACTTTTTAGATAGGTATGAGTATAAATGATCTTACCCATGTTTCTTCTTTCTGGCATACCTTCCTTTGGAATAATCTGGCCCTCCTGGTCAGTATGGGCACGGAGGGGCACAGAGGGGCTTCCCTCTGGCGCGCCTCCGGTGGTGACGCCATGACAGAAAAAGCCCTCTATGGAGGGGGGCGTGGCTTACAGCAGTCAGGTGGAACAAGGCAGCAAATGGTGGGGGCAACAGATCAGAGCCAATCAGGTTGTCAGCACAGAGTCCAGCACAGCAGATTCTTCCTCCAGCAGGGGGATCACTGATGCGGTGAAGCCATGACAGAAAAAGCCCTCTATGGAGGGGGCGTGGCTTACAGCAGTCAGGTGGAACAAGGCAGCAAATGGTGGGGGCAACAGATCAGAGCCAATCAGGTTGTCAGCACAGAGTCCAGCACAGCAGATTCTTCCTCCAGCAGGGGGATCACTGATGCGGTGACGCCATGACAGAAAAAGCCCTCTATGGAGGGGGGGCGTGGCTTACAGCAGTCAGGTGGAACAAGGCAGCAAATGGTGGGGGCAACAGATCAGAGCCAATCAGGTTGTCAGCACAGAGTCCAGCACAGCAGATTCTTCCTCCAGCAGGGGGATCACTGATGCGGTGACGCCATGACAGAAAAAGCCCTCTATGGAGGGGGGCGTGGCTTACAGCAGTCAGGTGGAGCAAGGCAGCAAATGGTGGGGGCAACAGATCAGAGCCAATCAGGTTGTCAGCACAGAGTCCAGCACAGCCGATTCTTCCTCCAGCAGGCACGGCGCACAGATACGACGGTGCATAGTTACACTTACGCAGCGTATCTCGAGATACGTCGGCGTAAGTGCTACGTGAATCCGGGCCTATCTTTTTTTATTTTTTATGAAATCCTTAAATTCCAAACAGCCCAAAAGCCCACCCAACACACACTGACCCTATAGGATCTGAAAATGATGACTCTCCCATACAATGTAGGGACCACAAGTATGTAAAAAATAATACACCCCATTAAAATAATAGTTGTAACCATAAATCTTTATAGCCAGATTCACGTACGGCGGCTTAAAGTTATGCGGGCGTAGCGTATGTCATTTACGTTACACCGCCGCAAGTTAGAGAGGCAAGTGCTGTATTCACAAAGCACTTGTGTCCTAAGTTACGGCGGCGTAGCGTAATTCAAATTGTGAAGAGGTGGGCGTGTTTTATGTAAATAAAGCATGACCCCACGTAAATTACGTTTTTAACGAACAGCGCATGCGCAGTTCGTGGACTTATCCCAGTGCACATGCTTCAAATCACGTCGCAAATAGTCAATGCTTTCGACGTGAGCGTAACCTACGCCCAGCCCTATTCTGAATCGACTTACGCAAACGACATGAAATTCAACGGCGGTTCCAACGTCCATACTTAACATTGGCTGCGCTATCTTTTTGGTGGATTATCTTTACGCCTGAAAACGCCTTACGTAAACGGCGTATCTTTACTGCGACGGGCAAGCGTACGTTCGTGAATAGGCGTATCTCGCTGATTTACGTATTCTAGGCGTAAATCAGCGTACACGCCCCTAGCGGCCAGCGTAAATAGAAAGCTAAGATACGACGGCGCCCGCGGTCATATCTTAGCTACATTTAAGCGTATCTCAATTTGAGAATACACTTAAATATACGACGGCGCAGATTCGGAGTTACGACGGCGTATCTACTGATACGCCGTCGTATCTCTACGTGAATCTGGCCATTAGTCTCTATTATATAGACACTTACTTTCATCATAATTTTGAAAAGAGATTGATGTCTTCAGGACTAAAATAGACCAATGAACTGACCCCCGTTCATATTTATTCCCACTATATTCTCATTGCAGTCATGACTGCCCCAAAGGCCTTTCTACATAAGTTCATAAAGCTGATTTATACTTCTGCATGATAAAAAGAGTATCGTTTTCTAAATTTTCTACATTTTTGTAAGAGATATGCTTAAATAATAAGCCAACGCCAACAGCAAAGTACACCCTGAGAGTGGATTGCTTGAAGCTAGACAATACATTATCAATGGATCCTCATTGGGACGCTGTAATGATTCCTATAAGGCACTTTTCTTTGAGCTGTTTGCTTTCCATTTAAAGCTGTGAGATTAACCAACTGTGTGTCTTATACTTTATCATTGTCAAGCAACAAGCCATGATCTGTTCAATCAACATTACAGGTAGTTAAATAGCAGTTTCCTCTGCATGCACCATATACTGAAACTGTCATCGAATGCAGCCGTTCTCAGTGTGAAATGTTACCTTTTAAATGTTAATTTTAATTAATGCGCAGATGATTTTTTTTTTTTTTTTAAGAAAACATCCCTTCCCCAATCATCAAATGACTACTTCATCTTTAAAGAGAACATGGCATCTAATTTAAACTTGTAAAAGTTTTACCCAAGGGCAGACACTTTGAAATGCCCTCTTTTACCTTTATTAGCCAAAAAATCATCCTTTGTGTGTCTTTCCCGAACTAGTTTTATTTTGTTACTGTAATCTGACTTGCCTGGATTCTTGACTATGCCTTACCTATGCTGTTCCACTGTCTAGTGAAAGTTTCTCAGTGGCCAATAACAGCACCCTCAAATCTAGGGATGCCAGTTGGCGGGGGCATTGCCCTTATGCCAAGTAAGCCACACGACATTAGCAAAGTTATACTGCTTTAAAGCGGAGTTCCACCTAAAAATGGAACTTCCGCTTAACCCACTCCTCGCCCCCTTACATGCCACATTTGGCATGTAATTTTTTGGGGGGGGGGAGTGGGGGCTTCAGGAGAAGGGGACTTCCTGTCCCACTTCCTCCTTCCGCCGAGGGGCTGGAAAGGCGATTAGCTTAATCGCCTTTTCACAGCCCCTCCCTGTAGGCGAGCGCCTGTCCAATCGGACGGCGCCACGCCGCTCGCGCATGCGCAGTGCCGCTCGCGCATGCGCAGAGGGTGCCCGGCCGTGAAGCCGAAAGCTGTCACTGCCGGGTGCCCACACTAGAAATGAAGACGCCGGCCGGCGAGGGGGGGGCGAGTAGCGGAGCCCCGGCCGGCGCGTCGCTGGAGCCGTGGAGCAGGTAAGTGTCTGTTTATTAAAAGCCAGCAGCTACAATTTTTGTAGCTGCTGACTTTTAATAAACTTAAAAAATAGGTGGAAAACCCCTTTAAGAGAGGCACAGATGAGTATTTCCTGGCTAATGAAAGCAATAGCATGCATATCCATATATCTGTGTTTGATGAACACTTTTACTTTTACTGGAAAAAGCTGAAAAAGCTGTCAGGTTGCATTTATGTTAGATTATACATTTTACTTGAAACATCCTTTTTTACTTATGGCTGATCTAGGTCAACAATAAGCCTGAGAACTATGAAAATGCTTATAGTGCTGCTCTGTATTTCTGTTCCTCCTGAACACTGGAATACTACATTTACACTTCTCAGATGTCACTATGCACAGCCGTAGGCCGTTAGATTTTTCAAAGTTGTTGGTGCATGTTATTGGGGGTACCTATTACCTATAGCAAGTCCTTATTTGATTCCTGGCTTTGCATGTGCCCTAGGTGAGCTATGATATGTGGGAAAACTCAAAGAGGAATGTAGATGTTATGAACTTGACCTGAACTCAAAAAGTGAAGACTTGCTACCCTACAGAGCAGTGGCGGCTGGTAGGTTTTTCCTTGGGGGGAAAAACAACCAACCACCCTGCCCCCCGGGTGGCCAGCGGCGTGGCCATTGGCGGTTCGTCCATAAAGGGCACTGGAGCATTGCATGAATGTATGTTATTGTTGCCAGCTGCCGCTGGTCTATTCAGAGATGGCCGGAACTTGAATGCCGGCCACCTGAATAACGGCAGCTGGTTGGCTGTGCGGAAGTGCCAGCGGCTCTGATAGGCTTTCCGAGTACAGCCCTCGGCTCCCGGATGCTTATCCTCGGAACGTACGGGGGGTGCGTTCCTTGGATAAGACTGACGGCCGTCTCAGTCAATAAGGTTCCCCGATTCTGGATATCGGTAACCTGATTGGCTGAAGCGTCACCAAGGCGGGAGAAGACATCGAGGGACGTGGAAGGAGTAAGGTAAGTGCATTTTACAGGGCACAGCGGCGACAATGGGCACAGAGGCGACAAAGGGCACAGAGGCATCGATAGGCCCAGTGGTGACAAAGGGCACAGTGGCATCAATGGGCACAGTGGTGACAATGGGCACAGTGGTGACAATGGGCACAGTGGCGACAATTAAAGGGCACAGTGACATGCACAGTGGCAACAATGGGCACAGTGGCGACAATTAAAGGGCACAGTGGTGACAATTGGCACGTTGGCGACAATTGATGGGCACAGTGGCTGCGTTTGATGGCATGGCACAGTGGTGACAATTGATGGCACAGTGGCTGCGTTTGATGGCATGGCACAGTGGTGACAATTGATGGCACAGTGGCTGCGTTTGATGGCATGGCACAGTGGTGACAATTGATGGCACAGTGGCTGCATTTGATGGGCACAGTGAGGCTGCAATTTTTATTTTGTTTTTCGCTTGAAATTTTTTTTGAGCACCAGCCGCCACTGGGCGTGGCACTACCCCGCCATCTGCCTGTCGATCCCATCTAGTGGCGGGCGGTGTATTTCAGGCAGCGGCTCTGGTGTCCTCAGCGTGGCTGGTGGCGGGCTGGGAGCAGCAGCTCCAGTGACCTCAGTGCCGCAGGTGGCTGGCAGCAGCGGCTCCGGTGTCCTCAGTGTGGCAGTTAGCAGGCTTGGAGCAGCGGTGTCCATTCCTCCATGGCTTTCGCTGTGCATGTCCTCTCTCCTCTTCCTTCTCCTAAGCGTTCAATAGGATCGCCTGCCGTTTTGGTCAATCGGGAAACAGGTCTCAGACCTGCTTTTTTGATTGGCGAGTAGGAGATTTAGTGCAAAAATAGTGAATATTCATTCGCTATCTTCACACAACAGGGTGGGCTCTGAGCACAGTGCTCAGCCTACCCTTTTTTGAAGCCTATTAGAGCCTCTGGTTCTAATCATGTGCTTCAAAAAAGCACTCCCCCCATTGGAATCCATGGTCCGGCATCCCTTTATATAGATCAGGGTGCCGGACGCATGGATGGGGGGCGGCCATACGCCCTCTATGGACGGCCCGCCACTGCTACAGAGAATATCTAAAAGTTTTAATTGTATTTAAGTACTTCCCTGTCAAATACCCTTTATTTGGAATTCCTATTAAAATATAGCACTGTAGTTCCTGGTATAAAAGTGTGCCTAGGCTAGTCTATAGCATCATAGCAGCACTGTTGACTATCACTGCTAGGCTCCGGAGATCTGGAGTTAGGGGCAAAACTTCCACCGGTCCTCTTTAAGGATATATGGGTAGATTCAGGTAGAGGCGCGCAAAACTAAGGTCGGCGTAGCCTAGCGTGTTTACACTACGCCGCCTTAAGTAAGAGAGGAAAGTACATGATTCTCAAAGCACTTACCTCCTTACTTAGGGCGGCGTAGTGTAATCGCGGCGGGCGTAAGGGCGCCTAATTCAAATTGGTTGGAGGGGGGTGTGTTGTATGGAAATGAGGCTTGACCTCACGTTTTTTGAAGTTTTTTGCTACTGCGCATGCGCCGGGCGCCTACATTTCCCAGTGCGCATTGCGGCTAAGTACGCCGTATGGGCCTATTGATTTCGATGTGGACGTAAACGACGTAACTCCCGATTCGCTGACGACTTACGCAAATGACGTAAAAAATTCGAACCTAACTTTAGGCCGCCTAAGGCCTTACGGAAACAACGTAATTCGACTGCGGCGGCCGGGCGTACGTTCGTGAATCGGCGCACAAGCTCATTTACATAATATACGCTGGCCGCAATGGAAGCGCCACCTATCGGCCATCCAAAAAATTGCAATCTAAGATAGGACGGCGCAAGCTGGCCTATCTTAGATATGTGTAAGCGTATCTCTGTTTGAGCATACGCTTAAACATACGGCGGCGTAGATTCTGAGTTAGGCCGGCTTATCTACTGATATGCCGGCCTAACTCTTTGTGAATCTACCTAATAGTGTTTCTTTAAAACATTGGCGTACCTGTAAGTCCCTTTAAATTTACTGCCCAGCAGGCACGCGCTGGCCACGTGCCTTGTCAGCATGCTCGTGGATCCCGGGGATTTGATGTTCCTGGGCAGCCTGCAAATGCGGTCGGCAAAGGCATAACAGGGGGATGCCTTTGTAAACAAGGCATTCCCCTATTCTGCCTAGTGACACTGTCACTGATGGCTGTTCCCCATGATGATCGGGAACAGTCACCAGTGACGTGTCACGTGTAGCCACGCCCCCTAACAGTAAGAATCAATCTCTGGTACGGACTTTACCCCTGCAGCACCACCTAGAGGTTAATCCCATTCACTGCCAGTGTCATTTTTACAGTAATCAGTGCATTTTTTTAGCACTGATCGCTTTAAAAATGACAATGGTCCCAAAAATGTGTCAAAAGTGTCCGATATAGTGTCCGCCATAAAGTCGCAGTCACAATAATAATCGCAGATCGCCGCCATTACTAGTAAAAAAAAAAGATATTATATTTTTTTCAAAATTTCGCTCTATTTTTGTTTATAGCGCAAAAAAAAACAAAAAAAACGCAGAGGTGATCGAATACCATCAAAAGAAAGCTCAATTTGTGGGTAAAAAAAGGACGTAAGTTTTGCTTGGGAGCCACGTCGCACGACCGCACAATTGTCAGTTAAAGCATCGCAGTACCGAATCGCAAAAAGTGGCCTGGTCTTTGACCAGCAAAATGGTCCGGGGCTTAAGTGGTTAAAGTCCTCCTGCTTTTATGGAAAAGTATTTTTTCCCACTCTTTTGTATTTACAGTGGTAGATGGTTTGTTGCATCTCTGTAACTAATACATTCTGCTGGAGAGAATGGGGCAGATCCACATAGAATAACATCCGCCCAGCGTATCAGAGATACGCTACGCCGCCGTAACTTACCTGACTTTAGTTCGAATCCTCAACGATTTTGCGCCGTAAGTTGCGGCGGCGTAGTGTATTTCTGGCGGCGGAATTCAAATCGGCGATTAGGGGGCGGGTAACATTTAAATTAAGCGCGTCCCCGCGCCGAATGAACTGCGCATGCGTCGTCCCGGAATTTCCCGCCGTGCATTGCGCTAAATGACGTCGCTAGGACGTCATTTTTTTAACTTAGACGTGAGTTACGTCCATCCCTATTCACGGACGACTTACGCAAAAAAAAAAAAAATTCGAAGGCGGGAACGACGGTCAGACTTAACATGGCAAGTCTATCTATACGCCGCAAAATACCAGCTTTAACTATACGCCGGAAAAAGCTGACTAGAGACGACGTTACAGAATGAGACGGCCGCGCGTACGTTCGTGGATCGGCGTAAATCGCTAATTTGCATACCCAACGCGGAAAACGACGCAAACTCCACCCAGCGGGCGCCAAAGTATTGCATCTAAGATCCGAAGGCGTACGAAGCCGTACGCCTGTCGAATCTTACCCAGAAGCCGCTGTATCTTGGTTTGAGGATTCAAACTAAAGATACGACGCGGGAAAGTACGCCGGCGTATCAGTAGGTACGCCGGTGTACTTGCTCTGTGGATCTGCCCCAATGTTCTTTTGAAAAAAACAGACTCCCTGGTTGGATCACAAGGGGACAATAAGAAAGCTTAAAAAAGAAAATAAATTTAGCCATCACATCTTAGAAATAGTAAATGTTTTCTCTTGGGTTTAACACCGCTTTTAAAAAAAAAAATAATCATAAACATACATGATGAATGTGGATATTATTCTCTTCAAAACTGTTGAACTTGGATTGTCCAGTCTTTGCCAACATCAACTTACATTTAGTCATGAGATCCAACTCGCATGTACAAAACAATTCATTCTAGACTGGCATCATTATTAATGAAGCATGCCTGTGTTACTCGATCTAGAAAAACAAATGAACTCCAGAGCCAGGTAATCTATCTGCATGACAAAATAACAACAGTGCATCAATAAATTAATCATCCAGCAGCTCCAGTAAATGGCAATGAGACTCCCTGAGCTATTGTTTCACACAAAACTGTTTTATATACCATTAGCCTTTACCACTTAAATGCACAGTGATCAGCAAAATGTGAAAGGCAACGCCACTAAAGTGTGCATTGTAAAGCCATGTGTTTTGCAAAATTGTAAAGAAAAATTCACAAATGATCAGTTTTTCTAAAAAACAAAAGAAAATATGTTTCCTAACATTTTTCTTATCATGCACTACCCAATAACTTGAAGCTCGTGGGCCCCGATGCAAAAGTTGATCTGGGGCCACCCAACTACGACCCACTGCTTCACACCGCACAAAGATACTCCAAGTGACTAAAGTGTTATTTCAGATCTTTATTTACATATTGAGACCCCTTGAAAGATAGAAATTTACCTGAGCAACGTGGAAAAGATCAATGATCACCGGGATTGGCAGGCTTTTTTTTTGGTCAGTGATTAACTAGCAAAGTCTAACTACCGTTTTTATCGGCGTATAATGCGCACTTTTTTCCCCTTAAAAGCAGGGGAAAATCACGTGTGCGTGTTATGCGCCAATCTCTGCTGTCTGAGGGAAGAGGAGTGAGCGCCGCTGAATTTCTGTGTATCCGGCGCTCTGTCGCGCACAGCTACGCCTCCTGGCGCTGTATTGGACCACTGTACTGTCTATCATATGAGCAGGGGCAGGAGGCGTGGCGGAGCGCCGGGTACACAGGAAGGAGATCACGGCTCTATGTAATTCAGTGGCGCTCGGAGACAGCAGGGATGATCTGACAATGAAAGGTAAAACTGCAGATGGGCACTGAACAGGCAGGGAATTTTGGTAAATGTATAGGCTGCAGATGGGCACTAATCAGGCTGCAGTGAGGAGCAATGTTGCAGATGGGCACAGATCAGGCTGCATTGAGGCTACAGATGGACACAGATCTGGCTGCATTGAGGCTGCAGATGGGCACAGATCAGGCTGCATTGAGGCTACAGATGGACACAGATCTGGCTGCATTGAGGCTGCAGATGGGCACAGATCAGACTGCATTGAGGCTGCAGATGGGCACAGATCAGGCTGCACTGAAGCTGCAGATGGACACAGATCTGGCTGCATTGAGGCTGCATATGGGCACATATCAGACTGCATTGAGGCTGCAGATGGGCACAGATCAGACTGCATTGAGACTGCAGATGGGCACAGATCAGGCTGCATTGATGCTCAGATACCATTATTTTGCTTCAAAGTGGTTTATTTAAAAAAAAATGCTTTTTTTTCCTGAAACTTCCCTCTTAAATTGGGGTGTGTGTTATATGCCAGCATGTGTTATACGCCGATAAATACGGTAAATAGTAAGGAAAACATCCAAAAATATAATAGAACAAATGTTAATGTAAAATATAAACTTAGGATATAAAGGTGAAAGGAAAACCGTGCTGTCAATAATGAATGTAAGTAGCTGCCTGCACTACAGATATACTGTATATAAAGCATGAAGCGAAGACTGGCAAGAATTAAAAGAACAATAGAAAAGGTAAAAATGAGAAAAAATAAATAAAGAAGTGCTTCGGTCTGGGGATCCTCCATACATTACGTGCTCATTCAGGACCTGTGGTAGGCTAACCAAAGAGACCATATTTTATCAAAATGTTTATCTCGTAGGACACACACGATTTTTTCTTTCAGCATGATCTACGTTAGTTTCCTTTTCACTAATGGATACAGGAATTGCTCACAAAATGACCCCATTTTGGAAAGCAAATACCCCAACGTATATTCTATGAGGCATTACGGCCCGGATTCACGTAGCACTTACGCCGACGTATCTACAGATACGCCGCGTAAGTGTAAATGTGCGCCGTCGTATCTATGCGCCGTGCCCATAGAACTAGATACGCCTGAAAATAGGCTTCCTCCGACCAACGTAACTTTCCTACGTCAGCGTATCTTGGGCGCATATTTACGCTGACCGCCTCATTGCAAATATGCAAATGAGGGAGATACAGCGATTCACAAAAGTAGTTGCGCTCGGCACATAATATACGCGGTTTGCGTAAGGCTTACGTCCGGCGTAAAGTTATTCCTCCTAAAGGAGGCGCATCCCATGCAAAGGTATGGACCACGGAACAGCCGTCGTATTTTTTTATGTTGTTTACGTAGGACTACGTGAATAGGGCTGGGCGTAGGTTACGTCACGTCGTAGGCAGTGATTCAACGTATCTTATGGAGTATTTTAGATGTGAATCTGAGCATGCGCACTGGGATGTGTCCACGGTACGGTGCATGCGCCGTTCGTTCGGCCCATCATTTGCATGGGTTCACGGTTCATTTAAATGGATCACGCCCACCTACTTTGAAATAGGCGGGCTTACTCTGAATAATTTACGTTACGCTGGTGCAACGTAGGGAGCAAGTGCTTTGTGAATACTCTGCTTGCCTCTCTGTGTTACGTTGGCGTAGCGCATATGAGAAGAAGAATGCGCCAATCTACCTGAATCCGGCCCTATGAGTCTTTTGAATGGTTCATTTTGTGAAAGAGTAAATGAATACGTATTTTTTTTTTACACAAAGTGGTCCATTTATAAGATATTTATAACACACAGCATGTATATAGAAAAAATGACACCCCAAAATACATTCTGCTACTCGTCCCGAGTATAGCGATACCCCATATGTTAGACTTTTACACAGCCTGGCCACATAGAGAGTCCAACATTGAAGTAGCACCGTCAGGCGTTCTAGGAGCATAAATTACACATCTAATTTCATTCCTACCTATCCCTTTTTTAGAAAGTCCTGGAGCACCAGGACAGGGGAATTACCCCCAAAATGACCCCATTTTGGAAAGAAAACATTCTAACGTATTTTCTATGAGGCATGGGCTGGAGACATGTACTTGGGTAATTTAATGGGCTGCATATAGGTGCTTGGGTACTCTTATGGGCTGGAGACAGGTACTTGGTTACTCTGATGGGCTGGTAACAGGCACTCAGGTACACTGATGGGCTGGAGACAGGTACTCAGGTACTCTGATGAGTCGGTGACAGGTACTCAGGTAGTCTGATGAGCTGGTGACAGGTACTTGGGTAATCTGATGGGCTGTGACAGGTACTCTGGTACTCTGATGGGCTGGTGACAGGTACTCGTGTACTCTGATGGGCTGGTGAAAACTCAGAAAATAACTCAGAAAAGGCATTGTTGATATTTGTGATCGCCTGTGATTGGACAAATTGGGCCAGATTCTGGTACATTGTGCGTATCTCTGCGGCGGCGTAACGTATGTCATTTACGTTACGCCGCCGCAAGTTTTTCAGGCAAGTGCTTTATTCACAAAGCACTTGCGTGTAAAGTTGCGGCGGCGTAGCGTAAATCACCCGGCGGAATTCAAATTCGGCGGGTAGGGGGCGTGTATCATTTAAATGAAGCGCGTCCCCGCGCCAAACGAACTGCGCATGCGCCGCCCCTAAAATATCCCAGTGTGCATTGCTCCAAATGACGTCGCATGACGTCATTGGTTTCGACGTGAACGTAAATGACGTCCAGCCCCATTCACGGACGACTTACGCACACAACGTATTTTTTAACAATGTTGACGCGGGAACGACGCCCATACTTAACATTGGCTGCGCCTCATATAGCAGGGGAAACCTTAACGCCGGGAAAAGCCTAACGTAAACGTCGTAAATTTACTGCGTCGGCCGCGCGTACATTCGGGAATTCGTGTATCTAGCTAATTTGCATACTCAACGCGGAAATCAACGGAAGCGGCACCTAGCGGGCAAAAAAAATTGCAGTTACGATCCGACGGCGTAAGAGACTTACGCCTGTCGGATCTAATGGATATCTATGCGTAACTGATTCTAAGAATCAGTCGCATAGATACGACGGCCCAGATTAGGACTTTACGACGGCGTACATGGCGCTGCGCCGTCGTAAGTCCTTTGAGAATCTGGGCCATTGGCTCCTTACCCTGATCGGGATGAGCTGTGTCAGAGAGACACGTCTCTTTCTCAATCGTGCCAAGTGCCCCTGGGGGCACGCATGAGCGGCAATCACGAGCAGTGTACATGTGTCTGGCTGTGATTGGACACAGCCAGTCATGTGGTAAAGAGACAATTTCATTCAGGGACATGCCTCATCCTCGATCGCCGCGCTGCGGCCCCTGTCATATGATGTCCACCCAGGATGGGAGGGTGTTTCTGCCGGTGTCATTTTATTATGGCCTGGTATGGAGGTGGTTATATTTTTTTCATGCAAGTAATTGGGTATTCTTTGCAAAATGAATTTTCATCACATTAATTAAGCTAAGTGAAAATTGACTTTGCAAAATGAACATGTTCTACACTTTTATTAAATCAACCTCATAAAAGTACATGTACGTCTCTTCAGTTTTTCTTTTTCTCCTTTCTCCTCTTTGTACAAATTATTCCCAATGCATGATCCCAGTAAGTGATACTCTCTGGACATATTAGCTATGTCCCTTGTATTGGTTATACTTTTATTGCTCCTAACTTATCTGTCTTTAAATACTGTTTGCAGTGTAAGGATTCAAGCATAGTATCACTGGTTTAAGACAAATAGCAGTCCTGGAAGATTTTAAAGGCATATTAGAAACCAGGAGACCTGAAATTTAATAATAGAGACAGACAGGGTGTGACACGGCTGCTGGTGCTCAAGTTATTATAACTCCAATATAAATTTGCTAAGTGACAATACGCCTGAACAGACAAGGCTCCCATATGTGTCTCCACCACAGTCACAGCTGCTCGGGGCTGTAATCGCAAGAATAAGCTTATCAGCTACTGCGCACCAAGTAAAATTTCACTATAGAGGGAAATTTCCCCTGAGCTCCTGGCTTGGCATCTAGCACATTTGTTCAGTCAATTTAGGTTAAATGATCAGAAGACTCAGTACAGTCTTCTCTCTTGTCTAATCACAATGATACGTAGGAGATAACTGCCAGACTTTAGCCTTGCTGAAATGCTATCAGTAAATGAAACAGTACCCAGAGGAGCAAGCCATCAAATCACATCCACTGAATTACAGAGAACAGGAATAGTCTAACAGACGCCTATTATGTTTGTATTCTAAATTAAAAAGTGGTATAGATTGTTCCGAATTTGAATATGCTTCACCAAAATGAAATAGAACACATTGCCATCAGAATTTGTAGTTCCCTAATATTGATGTATAATAAGACAGCTAAAGACCTATGGGCCCCAATGCAAATTTTTAACAAGAACGCCCCCTGCTTAACGTTTTCTACATTAGCACCTTCAATGCTGAACATGGACGGACAGAGGAGTTGTGTCAGATTAACCTTCATTTTCCTGAACTGCTAATGACAATAATGTTTTCCCAATTATCCCCTGGGTTTTTTCATATATGATCTGTTACATGATCAAAACAGGCGGTGCTTGGAGAAAGTGCCACTGTTCAGTACTTCTCTGTACTGCTTTATAGTATATACAGTATATATATAGTATATACTTAGATATCAGATGTTTCCTAGGATGCCAAAGCAGTGTTACCAATCAGGGTGGGGACAAGGGGTGGGCAGAAGGGTACATACCCTCGGCGCAGAGGCGCTATGTGGAGATGGGTTGCTGAGAGCCGATGTGGGTTTACGGTTAGGGATGACAGCTCTGCTGTCTAGCTACCTAAATGACTGGAGTGCTGCCATCACTCCTGTCATTCAGAACAGAATGCAGTGCAGGGCTGCGATAGTTGCTGGAGGAAGGATTCTACTCTCTCTTCCCTCCAGCTGTGGGGCTGAAATCTCCTCCTCCAGCAGTTTTTGTTGCTCTAATGCAGGTCTGCTGGAACAACCCTAGGAGCCTCCTCTATGCTGGCTTTAGCTGCTTGTTGTGTGGCAGGGTGGTGAGTGCATGGATGGAAAACTGGCTACAAGGGCGAGTTCAGAGGGTGGTAATAAATGGGGAGTACTCGGAATGGTCAGGGGTGAGTGGTGGGGTCCACCAGTGTTCTGTGCTGGGACCAATCCTATTTAATTTGTTCATAAACTACCTGGAGGATGGGTTAAACAGTTCAATCTCTGTATTTGCGGACGATACTAAGCTAAGCAGGGCAATAACTTCTCCGCAGGATGTGGAAACCTTGCAAAAAGATCTGAACAAATTAATGGCATGGCAAATGAGGTTTAATGTAGAAAAATGTAAATTAATGCATTTGGGTGTCAACAATATGAATGCAATCTACTCACTAGGGGGAGAACCTCTGGGGAATCAAGGATGGAAAAGGACCTGGGGTCCTATTAGATGATATGCTCAGCAAACAGAATATTGGCATGGATTAAACAGGGGATTAACTTCATTGATAAAGCGATAATTCTCCCAATCTACAAGACTCTGGTTTGGCCGTACCTGGAATATGCCATCCAGTTCTGGGCACCAGTCCTCAGGAGGGATGTACTGGAAATGGAGTGAGTACAAAGAAGGGCAACAAAGCTAAAAAAAAAGGGTCTAGAGCAGTGGTTCTCAACCTGGGGGTTGGGACCCCCTCGGGGGTCAAATGACGATTTGCCAGGGGTCACCGAATCTTGGGCTGTTCCTGAAGCCCGCAGCACTCTCAGCCATTTCGCAGCCACCCGGCAGGGCAGTCCCTGGAGCCTGTGGCTGCCCATTCAGTTCACGGCATGGCTGTGGGGCAGACAAAGACTGGAGGTCAGCTGACTGGTGAGAAATGTGAAGTGTGAGGGGCTGGAGGAGACCCTATCTCCTGATTTCGGCATAGGTGTCACTGCTGCTAGACACCACAGAGCTGGAGACACATTGAGTAATACTACATGTGATAAGAGTTGCCATTTAAAGTCCCCACTACAGTTCTCAGATCAGCAGGTTATCTTGATCAAGTGCACCCAAGTTGGCTTATCAGAACTCCCCGTCAGCAAAGTCACTCATCCACCCCAAAAGAAAGAGTAAGAGAAGGAATAAAAACAGAGAATACATGGAAGGTAGAGGAAAAGAGGGAGAGAAAGATCAGGAAAGAAGGCTAGAGAAAGGGATGGGGGGGGGGGGGACAAGAAATTAAGATCGAGAGATAAAAGGGAAAGAAAGGAGAATATAGAGAGAGTGGTACACCCTAAAAGGTACCAGAAGGGGTTTTAATCAGGGCTCAAGTCCTGCGGGAACGCCTGGGAACGGAGTTCCTGCACTTTTTTCACAGCAGGAACGCAGTTCCCTTTGCAGGACTAGAGCAGCCGAGCCGCCCAAGCCAATCCTTCACTAAACGGCGATGCCCAGCTCGAGTCACTGTCAGGGGCAGGCGAACCTTAGTAATCTTTTGTTACTGGCCACTTCCTGTATATGGATTCATCGGGTAGTGTGCGGGTATTCCGTCACTTCCTCGATGCCGCAATGTCTCCTGGGAGCTTTTGTCATTGTTCCCAGGAGACATTGCGGAGGTCTTGCTTAAAGTTCTTTCTAAATCCCACGATAACTCGTGGCAGACCTCTGCAATGTCTCCTGGGAACAATGACAAAAGCTCCCAGGAGACATTGCGGCATCGAGGAAGTGACGGAATACCCGCACACTACCCGATGAATCCATATACTGGAAGCGGCCAGTAACATAAAGGATTACTAAGGTACAGTGGATCGAAAAAAAAAAAACATGCAGTTTAGTAATTATGCATATGAGAGTATCATTTTTTTTTTTTGGGTGGGGGAGTGGATCTTGGGTGGGAGTTCCCACACTTTTTTCCCCAGGACTTGACCCCTGGTTTTAATACTGTACAAGTGGAAGGAACTCAGGGAGCACTAAATGGCCGTGGGTTAGGGGCACAAATTACTTGTCTTACCTTGGGTGCTGACAACCCGGGCTATGAAAATTCTACTGTTAAGGGTCCCCACAACCTGGGAAATTTTATCAAGGGGTCACAACACTATTAAAGTTAAGAACCACTGGTCTAGAGGATATTAGTTTTGAAGAAAGTTTGCTATGAGCTATGATATGACCGGCCTCGGGAGAAGAGAGAGATGTTAGTTGAGCAGAAGGTGTTGAGGTAAACTCAGCTGGCGGTATTTGATATCTTGGTATCGCTGCTGATCTCTGTCCAATGGCAGAGCACAGGAAGTAGGGGAGAGGGACTTGGAATTGAGGAGGGGGCTAACACTGCCATGATCACCAATGCGGGTGGGGGATGGGGGTTAACTTTCACTGCCACAGACATCCTGGTCAATGGCAGTGAATGTTATTTCCCGCTACATTTCATTAGTTCTGATGGCAGTGACATTTTAACCCCCTCTGGTGGTCATGGGAGGGGTTATATTTCTATGCCACTAACCACCAATGTGGGGGAGTCGGTTAATAATACTAGCACCAATTCTGGGAGTTATTACGTCCACTTACAACTGTGCTGGGAGTTATGTGCAGTGACACCTGTGCTGGGAGTTATTATGTGCAGTGACACCTGTGCTCGGGGTTGTTATGGCATTCACTGACATCAATACAGGGGGTTACTATTGTGTGCACTGACACCAATGTTGGGGGTGTTTAAATATGCAGCCTCTCCATGGGTGGGCCTTGGAGCCCAACTGGCGCATATTTGCGTGAATTGGTGATAAGCCGTGCAGAGAATGTGTGCCCTGCATACTCCCAGCACAGTTACCAGCATAGTTACCAGTGGCTAACGGAAAGTGCTTGTGATCAGGAGCGTTCCGATCACGTGACTGCCATGACAGCCAAGCACAGCAGTCACATGGTCATAAACCTCGCCCTGCCTCCCGGTATCCTAAACTTTTTAAAGGCCTAGGAGACGCCAAGAGGTTAATGCATCCACTGACACCTGTGCTGGGGGGTTTGATGGTGGGAGCTATTGTATGCAGTGACACTTGTGCTGGGAATTGTTATGGTGTCTACTGGCACCATTGCAGGGGGTTATTAATGTGCCCACTGACACTAATGCTGGGGGATATTATGGCATCCACTGACACCAATGCTGGGGGATATTATGGCATCCACTGACACCAATGCTGGGGGATAATATGGCATCCACTGACACCAATACTGGGTGACATCGACTGACAACCGTGCAGAGGGTTAATAATGCATCCACTGACACCAATGCAGGGGGTTCATAATGCATCCACTAACACCAATTCTGGGGGTTGTTATGACGAACACTGACACCAAAGCAGGAGGTTATTATTGCATCCAATTACTCCAATGCTGTGGGTTATTCTTACGTCCGGGGGAAAAGACGCAATTTGACATCTTCGCCCTGGGCAATGGTAATCATGTTCCAGTGTTTAGTACAGGATGGCTAGATGTGCACTACATCCAATTGATCTCTGTGTCTTTATTGTTTAAAGTGTTATGCTGACAGGCAGACTTTTTCTATGAAAGAAGAGACTGTGTAAATCTTTTCTGTAATAGATGTTTCTACTTACCTGTCAGCACTTATTCTGTAAGTGTACACTTAGCCGCACATTCACAGCTCAATGTACAGACTCGGCACATTTCTTTTGAAGTTATGCCTCGTACACATGACCCCGGTTTTCCCGACAGGAAAACTGCCATGTTTGCATTTGGTCAGCAAAACCGGCTGTGTGTATGCTTCATAACAGTTTCCCCGACAGGAAAACTGCGAGCAAAAAAATGAGAACTTGTTCTCTTTTTTTCCACTGCGATTCTCAGCGTTTTTTTGCTCGGCAGTTTTCCTATGGGAAAGACTGAGGGAGCATACACACGGCCGTTTTTCCCAACCAAAGTTGTCATGGCAGTTTTCATGTTGGGAAAACCGGCCGTGTGTACACAGGGAAAAACAACCGAGCAGGTTCTCGGTTTTCCCATCGGTTTTCCAGGCGGACTTTTGACCGCCAGGAAAACCGATCGTGTGTACGGGGCATAACTTCTATGCACATGTGTGGGAGCTTTGTCTTCCGAGACTGAAGGTTTCAAACTTCGAAGAAGACAAGGAGAATGGGTGGCGATGGAGGGGAGCTCTGCACTGAGGGGATTGCTTGGCTAGGCAAGTCTTTCATAATATGCAAATAATTATGCACATACTTTGGGGCTCCAAAATTTAACTTTTGGTCTGATGGATTAGGTCAGCTTTAGGTATACAGGGAGTGCTCAAGTGCTTAAAGGAGTTGTAAAGGAAAAAAATGTTTTTGCTCAAATGACTGTTTACAGGGTATAGAGACATAATGGTTAACTGATTATTTTTAAAAACGATTAAAAATAGATAACAATCAATCATTTAATGTACCTGTAGTTTCGTTTTTGCATGTTATCCTGCCTCTGTGCTGTATAGAGCCATAGAGAAGTGATGGTTTGGAAAACGAAACTAGAAGCTCCCAGTACTGTGGTCCTCAGGAAACAGACAACCAGGAAGTGTCCAGAACAGAGCAGAATTACAGCAACATCAGAGCAAAAACGAACAATGAGGACATGAAACCAGGACTGCAGTAAGGTAAAGGAAGCTATTTAGCAAAAAAAAAAGTTTCCTTTAGTGACCCTTTAAGTTTTTAATTTGTATCATTGCAGTCTAATCCATTCAGCACCAGACTTTCCTCTGCCCTCAGAAGGGGTCCACAACCAACAGTGATACTATATTATAGCTCAAGAAATGGTCGACAGACCAAAAATGCACCTAAGAAAATGTTTATTCGGGTTTACATACAAATATATAAATAAAAGTACACTGGACCCCTCCTTTAATGTCTGTCACCTTGAGAAAGGGATCCAGTAGGATCCAGTAGTAAAACATCAGTGGGTATACCTTATTTTTGCACTTTATCTTAGAACACTTTATGCATGTGAACCTCAATAAACCTTTTCATTTGTGACACTGTTTTTTTTGGTGTGCTGGACTTTTTTTTATTTTGCATCACTATACTCTAGGTCAATTATTATGTTTTATTCACATAGCCGAGCTTACAATAACACTAGTCACAGAGGTGAATTGAGGACGCTTAAGTTTGGGGAGACGTTGTGATGCATGAAGCATTAATTTGGTGCCACCTATGGACATACAATACTGTTCTCTATACATAGAGTGGCATGGGATTAATCCTCTATCATTGATATATGTCCTATGGATTAAACCTGTACTTATAGATGTATTAATGCTGTTCTTGCTGAAATATGAGCTGGGATTTAAACTGAGCTGGCTGATACCTCCTTTGTGTAAAGTAAATCCCATAGGTCCCTTATACAGAACACAAGAAGGGTCACAAATACTTGTGTGACACCCAATAATAGTCTCAGTTATTTTCAATGGTAAAAAAATTAAATGTGAAATACATGTGTTTCTAGAAAACAGTCTTGGTGTAAACTGTAATAGTAAAAGTAATGCAACGCTACATACATAAACAGCATTACATACAGGGCTCAAGCCTTGCGGGAACGCGTGGGAACGGAGTCCCTGCACTTTTTTCACAGAAGGAACGCAGTTCCCTTTGCAGGACTTGCGCAGCCTCGAGCAGCCGAGCTGCCCGAGCCAATCCTTGACTAAGCGGCGATGCCCAGCTAGAGTCACTGTCAGGGGCAGGCGAACCTTTGTAATCCTTTATGTTACTGCCCGCTTCCTATATATGGATTCATCGGGTATTGTGCGGGTATTCCGTCACTTCCTCGATGCCGCAATGTCTCCTGGGAGCTTTTGTCATTTTTCCCAGGAGACATTGCGGAGGTCTGCCACGAGTTATTGCGGGATTTAGAAAGAACTTGCTTAAAGTTCTTTCTAAATCCCACAATAACGCGCGGCAGACATAAAGGATTACTAAGGTACAGTGGATCGAAAAAAAACAAAAAACATGTGGTTTAGTAATTATGCATATGAGCGTATACTTTTTTTTTTTTTTTGGTGGGGGAGTGGATCTTGGGTGGGAGTTCCCACACTTTTTTCCCCAGGACTTGACCCCCGATTACATATCATTTCATACCGCTATCTAGTGATCCCTTCACTCACTTACTATGCCAATGACAGTGGTTTTACCATACAGGAAATGGGGGAAAATATGCAACAAGGATAAAGACAGCAAAAAAAGCTGGCAGAGGTTTTATCCTTCCCCTACGCCACTGAATTAAAAAAAAGAGTGTGCTTGTCTGTGTTGCTGTTGGGAATTTTCCTTGACTACCTGTCTGGTAAAACCGTCATCACCTGGTTATTAAGAGAGGAGAAAACTCTCTAGTGGAGACTCAAATAACACTAAAACCTAAAACTAAAAGAAAACTTTTCAGTTAACATATACTTAAAGTGCTTCTAAAGCCAAAGGTTTTTAATGCACTCTCTGCAATAAGGTAAAACAAACTTCCACTAGTAGATAAAAGTACCATTTCCGTCTTTACAGATGCCACCTACTGTAGATATGCAGTGGAATAACGTCCTTACATGATGTCTTGGACTTACAAGCTCACCTCAATGCCCTGTTTAATTGGGTGACTGTGTGGCAAATGAGGTTTAATGTTGATAAAAGGAAAAGTTATGCATTTGGGGTTGAAGAATATCCATGCATCTTACATACTAGGAGGAGTACAACTGGGGGAATCAATGGTAGAGAAGGATCTGGGGGTTTTGGTAGATCATAAGCTCAATAATGGCATGCAATGCCGAGCTGCATTTTCCTAAGAGAGCAAAGTCCTTTCTTGTATTAAGAGAGGTATGGACTCCAGAGAGAAAGATATAATCTTGCCCCTGTACAAATCATTAATAAGACCTCATCTGGAATATGCAGTTCAGTTAGGGGCACCAGTTCACAAAAAGGATATCAGGGAACTGGAGAAAGTGCAGAGAAGGGCAACTAAACTTTTAAGAGTCATGGAGGAGCTCAGCTATGAGGAAAGATTAGAGGAACTGAATTTATATTCTCTCAAGAAGAGGAGATTAAAGTGGATGTAAATAAACCCTTACATATATATATATATATATATATATATATATATATATATATATATATACACAGTGAAGTGAACAGCCTCACATGATACACAGCAAGAAGAACAGTGAGCAGTATAGTAGTGACATCACCAAATTTCACTCTCAAATCTCATAAGTCTAGCAATCAAAGGCAGCAGTGCCTTACATCTCACGCTACAGATAGGCAGTTATAAGTCTCTGTGCATAGGAGTGCCCAAATACCCTCACATACTAGTAGGGGCAATGCTATTTTTCAGAAGGAAACCTTGGCAAATGTACATTTTTCAGGATACAGCCTAGAAACAATTCCTAATTTTCCGTATAATAAAGGAAAGATTGACTGTTTAATTTCAGTTCCACTTTAAGCTGTTGCATGTCAGTTAAATGCTGAAGTACTGCCTGCAGCTTTAATCAGATATTTTGGTTATTTTTTTTCTTCACATCACTTCTAGCACTGTGCTGTGGTATTATCTCTAAAGAACAGATAAAACCTGTTTTGCAGAAGTAACTATTATCTGTCCATATGCCACTGCCCTTCATTTTCCCTGTGAAAGGTGCCAAGTTGCTTGTTTTCCTGAAACTCTATAAAAATTTCCGCAGTACATCCCAATGGAAAGCAGCTCTCTGGCTTAAATATCAAACGCTGGCTTTACCAAACATTCTGAACAAATCACTCTACGATAACAGTGCTTTTGTTCTGGAGATATGAGAAGATCCCTACTGAATAAATGTGTCACAGTATATCAGATATATACCAACAATGTGATTTTTGTAAACAAAATAGTCTTTTTTTTTCTATATTCATTGAAAAAAGGTAATCTGGATGTAATTCATCCTTTTTAACACATGGCCGTTTAAAAAAAAAACTTATTTCGGTAGAGTTTGTAATTACAGACTGCCATATTTGCTCATTGCATACTCAGCCTCTGTTTACTGCTTTGAAGTGCTACATGATGGGTAGGCTTTACTACTCTTTCTTACAATATAGGTCTATAAGTTTGTAGGCAGGTGCAGTCTATTTTCTTCACTGTAGGTGGCGCTCAAACATAGCGGGATTGCAGTTAGAGGGGAATTTAATGGTTTGCTGGTTTACTGGGAAGGCTATCCAATTTGATTCTGGTTTTCCACGTGACTCTGGCAGCCTTCTTGGGTCAGGCAGAGCCTAATTAAGGCCCTGGCTCCCAGGCTTGGTGTGTATTTTGCATGTGGGTAGACAGGTCTTCCGTCTGATAGGGACAGGGATTAGCGTCAGGGAGAAGTTCCAGATGAGTAAGGTAAGGATAGGGACATGCCATCCTTTCTGGAGACCTTCCCATTTAGGCAGGGACTGGCCAGGTCACATTCCGCTCCTCAAGACAGACGCTGTCGGTAAATCCGAGACCTGCTCTCCTACACATAGCTGTTGCATTTTGTAAGTGTTTCCAGTTGGGCGCCTTCTTGCTGGGCTTGTTGTAAATTGCAGAACTTTAAGACAAGTTCTGTTTTCTGCAACTGGACTCGGAGGGCCAGATTCTCGTAGTTCTGCGGCGGCGTAACGTATCTGATTTATGTTACGCCGCCACAACTTAGATGGGCAAGTGCTGTATTCTCAAAGCACTTGCTCCATAAGTTGCGGCGGCGTAGCGTAAATTGACCGGCGTAAGCCCCTCTAATTCAAATTTGAATCAGGGGGGCGTGTTTTATGTAAATGTACTGTGACCCGCCGTGATTGAAGTTTTTCACGAACGGCGCATGCGCCCTCCGTGGAAATCTCCCGGTGTGCATTGCTCATAATACGCCGCAAGGACGTATTGGTTTTGACGTGGACGTAAATTACGTCCAGCCCCATTCACGGACGAATTACGCAAACGACGCAAAATTTTCAAATTTCGACGCGGGAACGACGGCCATACTTAACATTGTTACGCCGCACTTATGCCACCATATAGCAGGGGCAACTATACGCCGGAAAAAAGCCTAACGTAAACGGCGTAACTTTACTGAGTCGGCCGGGCCAACGTTCGGGAATTCGCATATCTACCTAATTTGCACACTCAACGCGGAATTCGACGGAAGCACCACCTAGCGGCCAGCGTAAAAATGCAGTTACGATCGGACGGCGTAAGAGACTTACGCCTGTCGGATCTAACAGCTATCTATGCGTAACTGATTCTAAGAATCAGGCGCATAGATACGACGGCGTATCTGGAGATACGCCGTCGTATCTCGGTTGTGAATCTGGGCCAGAGTGTTTACTACCATCTTATCACGCTGCACCTACCCACAGGTTGGCTGACTCTTTAAAAACAACGCACACCCTGTGTGACATATCATATCTCAATAGGTGGAGAGGTAGACCAGCAATAGCATTCCTTGTACTTCTGTTGTACTTCTCGCAATGGAAAAGTCACATTGAGAGCTGCTCTAGGGAAGATGGCTTGGCCCTCGAAAAGCATCTGAATTATAGACATTTGAGTCAGTGACAGAGGTTTGCGTTGCAGGTCCTATATTTGATCATTTGATTAGATTGTGGTGTGGCCATTAGAAAGAATTCATACCTTGACAGATGCTATATTTTACATACTGTTTTTCCAAACTCCCTTGTGAGTATTTTAAGTATTTTAATGTAGCGCTACCCCCGAAGGAGCCACTGGATAGAATTGGGATGGCCTGTTACCTCTATAGCTCCGACGTCTAGGGTAGTCGATGAGAGCGGCAATGATGGAATGTCCAAACAGCAGGTGTCTTTCCTTGTGTCTTTCCTTGTGCTTTTATTTTACCAACACGGTAAACAGTAAAACTTGAGGTAGACAGAAGAAGATGGGTGAGGAGGAGAGTAGCAGATTCAGGCCTAACAGAACGGAAGCAGTCCTGCTTCCAACGTCACTTTGCTTTCCTCGCCACTCCAGCCGGAGAGGGTATAGTGTACCTGGACAGGCCTCTCACACCGACCTGGCAGCCAGGGTATCACTCGGAACCTTGAGGGAAACTAGTCTCTGCCACAGACCCTTCCCGAGAACATAGATCATGAAGAAAGTCTTCCTTAGTAATATTGGTGCCTGAATCTCCCTCAGGTAGTTCTCTATTGGGTCACCGACTGACTGGTTGCTGACATCCAACCTCTCAGTGTCCGGTTACCTTGATCCCCGATGGATTGTCTAGGCCCTGTTGTATTGCCTGCCTCTCTTGGCTCTCCTCGGGCTGACTCCCCACCGAACAGCTATCTCGCTTGGGATCTTCCTCAGAACTTGGGGACCCAGTCGATCACTGGGGCCTCGCCACAACTTCAATTGTTCCGGGCCAACATGATCCCGGAACCAGGAACACCGCGTAGCACGTGCATCCCGGCCTGGTAGGCCATATCGCAGGGGGCCGTGATGTGTGGTCAACCTGAAGGTGGGTGCCACACCAGGAACAAAAACCCCGCCTAATGGCGTCTGCTCCAGAAGTACCCTCTCCCAGCATGCCACGCGAGGGAAAACCCCTCCTGATTGGCTGCTGGCAAGAGACACCCCAGCCTGGACGCCACTGCTGCTACCTATTGCTCTGGGGTGGAACAACACCCCAGAAACAACAGAATGAGCCCACAGCACAGCCCAGCTGAAAAAGAGACCCAATTTAGACAAATCAACTGGATGAGAGCTAAATAACTCTCTCACCCCCCTTAAATTTAGAATAGCACCTGTACTGAAAGTACACAGGCGCTACATTAATAATAAAGTTCATTGAAGATTCTGCACAAGGCCTGTGCCATCTCTTTTGTTTTATAACGTTGCTTGACATTTTTCCCTGTCTGTAGAGAGCTGCAAGGCCGAGAATGCTGTTGTCTAATTACAGTCCTATTGGAGCATGTGAAAGAAGTAGCTACCACTGAGAGTGTGTCCTTTAGCACCAGCCATGAGTAAGTTTTAACCACTTTCGTAGTAGTAGTGTTTACGGGGGACAAACCTAGTATATTGGACTCAAGGCTGCAGCCATTTGAAACCCCATAAACATCTGTAGCCAAAGGGTTGCTACTGAAAAGTTATGTATTGTATATTAGTAAGGGTTTGGCTCCCTCTGGTGACCACTGAACATTACCAGGATATCTCTTTCTCAGTTTAAGAGATGAACAGTAATGCATTGTGGGATGTGTAGTTGAATGAGAAAGTGACTCATATTATGTACATCAGTTTGAGGACTATAGACCCACAGTTCCAAGCTGCTGACCCAGGATGCAAAGCATCACCGAACAACCTGCTGGGTAGCCAGATAAAAGAACAAGTAGGCCTCGTTTTTGGCCTCTCTGGACACCATTCAACTGCCAGCAGGAGGTTTAATGTGCAGTAACCTCTAGCAACCAATCATTGAGTGGTAATATTGCACAGTAACCTCTAGCAACCAACTAAAAAAAAAAACAGACTGGATTTAAAAAAAAAAACTTGACTGAAGTTGAAAAAAAACCCGGACTGGATTTAAAATAAAACTGGACTGGAGTTGGAAAAAAAAACCCAGACTGGATTTAAAAAAACTGGACTGGAGTTGAAAAGTAGCACATCTTTCTCATGTTTATAACAGTGCCACAGCAAAATGACAATTCTAATCTAAAGGAAAAAATATAATTTAAAACCAGATGCGGCTCTAGGCTTTGTGAGGCCTTAGGCAAATCTTAGATATCAGGTCCCATTCATGCCCAAAATGCGAAAAAAATTCAAGCGATAGAAATTAATTGTATAAATTACAGTTAAAAAAAAAAAAAAATTTACAGTTTTTTTTAAATCCAGTCCAGTTTTTTTTTTAAATCAAGTCTGGGTTTATTTTTCAACTCCAGTCCAGTTTTTTTTTAAATCAAGTCCGGGTTTTTTTTTCAACTCCAGTCCAGTTTTTTTTTTAAATCAAGTCCGGGTTTTTTTTCAACTCCAGTACAGTTTTTTTTAAATTCAGTGTCTAGAATTTTCTCTAACAAATTACTCTTTAATCAAATATCATTAAACATATATATATATTACCCACTCACTGATTGGTTGCTAGAGGTTACTGTGCAATAATACCACTCACTCAGTGATTGCTAGAGGTTAAATATGAGAAAGATGTGCTACTTTTCAACTCCAGTTTTTTTTTTTTTTAATCCCGTCCGGTTTTTTTTCAACTCCAGTCCAGTTTTTTCTTTAATCCAGTCCGGGTTTTTTTTTTAAAAAGAAAACCCGGACTGGATTTTGAAAAAAACTGGACTGGAGTTGAAGAAAAAACCCGGACTGGATTTAAAAAAAAACTGGACTGGAGTTAAAAAAGAAAAACCCGGACTGGATTAAAAAAAAACTGGACTGGAGTTGAAAAAAAACCCGGACTGGATTTTGAAAAAAAACTGGACTGGAGTTGAAAAAAACCCGGACTGGATTTAAAAAAACATGGACTGGAGTTAAAAAAAAAAAAAACCCGGACTGGATTTAAAAAAAAATGGGCTGGAGTTGAAAAAAAAAACCTGGACTGGAATTAAAAAAAAACTGGACTGGAGTTGGAAAAAAAATTGGACTGGAGTTGGAAAAAAAAACCCGGACGGGATTAAAAAAAACTGGACTGGAGTTGAAAAAGAAAAACCCAGACTGGATTTAAAAAAAACTGGACTGGAGTTGAAAAGTAGCACATCTTTCTCATGTTTATAACAGTGCCACAGCAAAATGACAATTCTAAAGGAAAAAATTTAATTTAAAACCAGATGCGGCTCTAGGCTTTGTGAGGCCTTGGCAAATCTTAGATAGGAGGCCCCATTCACGCCCAAAATGCGAAAAAAATTCAAGCGATAGAAATTAATTGTATAAATTACATATATTAAGAGTGTTAAATCCTACAAACTTTGAATTTACAGTGTCTAGAATTTTCTCTAACAAATTACTTTAATCAAATATCATTAAACATATATATATATATTACCCACTCACTGATTGGTTGCTAGAGGTTACTGTGCAATATTACCACTCAATGATTGGTTGCTAGAGGTTACTGCACATTATACCGCTCATTGATTTGTTGCTAGAGGTTGCTGCACATTATTACCGCACATTGATTGGTTGCTAGAGGTTACTGCACATCATTAATGCTCACTCAGTGATTGCTAGAGGTTAAACATGAGAAAGATGTGCTACTTTTAAACTCCAGTCCAGTTTTTTTTAATCCAGTCCGGGGTTTTTCTTTCCAACTCCAGTCCAGTTTTTTTTTTAAATCCAGTCAAAATCCATCATCTCCATCCTCAGGCATTACACACCACAATTCTGCCCTGCCTCCCAGTGAGAGGTAATGATGTGCTGCAACCTCTAGCAAACAGTGAGTGATAAGTAGTAACCTATAGCAACCAATCAGTGAGCAGTAATAATGTGCAGTAACCTCTAGCAACCAATCGGTAAGTGGTAACCTCTAGCAATCACTGAGTGAGCAGTAATGATGTGCAGTATTGTTTATTGCAGTAATGCAGAATTGTTTTCTCCTGTGTGATAGCAATAAAGTTAGGTGAAAAAAAAAAAAGAAATAATAATTCAATTATTAATAAAATAAAAAAGTAATTAAAAAGTAAAGAATAAGAAAAATAATATATATATATATATATATATATATATATATATATATATATATATATATATATATATATATATATAAATAAAAAGAAAAGTATACAAAAAAAAGTAAACGACAAGCTACAAAAAAGTAATAAAAAAGTAAAAAAAAAAAAGAAACAAAAAATATTTGAACTAACCGTGCCACCCCTGCCATCCGGTTACCATTCTCTGTTGATTTGGGGGAGGGGGTACATTGTGGAACCTGGCCTTGGGGCGGCAGGGAGAGCAAATCCGGCCCTGTGTGTGAGTGCATTATTATTGTGGAAAATTACAATGGAACCCAAGGTGTCAGAGGTAAGAGAGAATATGCAAAGTGTGGATAGCCCATGGGGTATAGAGTCAATCAGCAGCCCCCATGGGGTTACCACTACACATCTAAAGAAATCTGCATTTTGGAAGTAATTTACACTTTAAGGGATGTGCAAATGAATACCAGAACACACAAAATGTAAAGTAGGTCCTCTGCAAAAGCAAAAAAATTATTTCGCCTAATTTGCATTTTCCTACTGTTCTCAGCTTCTAAATAGCACAGACCACCAAGGGTTGTGTAACGTCATTGCAATACATACACCAGATAAACAAATTACTAAGGAAGATTGTGAGCAATGGGGATTACTATAAGAAAAGTCTTAGTGCAAGAGAGTTATCTATATAATCATGGAGCTGGAGTTTCCATATAGGCCTTTTCACATCAGTCGAAAAGGGGATATCACAAGCCTGCAACATTTAGTACAAATGAATGACTTGGGACCTGTATATATAAATAACCCACTAAAGAGATCTTTTAAAAAAATATATCAAACTAAAGCTCGTTTTAACCACTTTATCCCCAGAGGATTTGGCTGCCCAATGACCAAGCCATTTTTTGCGATTCGGCACTGCGTCGCTTTAACTGACGCACGGCCCTGCGACGTGGCTCCCAAACAAAATTGACGTCCATCTTTTCCCACAAATAGAGCTTTCTTTTGTTGGTATTTGATCACCTCTGCGGTTTTTATTTTTTGTGCTATAAACAAAAAAAGAGTGACAATTTTGAAAAAAAGCAATATTTTTTACTTTTTGCTATAATAAATACTCCCCAAAAATATATAAAAAAACAAATTTCTTTCTCAGTTTAGGCCAATATGTATTCTTCCACATATTCTTGGTAAAAGAAAATCGCAATAAGCGTATATTGATTGGTTTGCGCAAAAGTTATAGCGTCTATAAAATAGGGGATAGTTTTATGGCATTTTTATTTTTATTTTTACAAGTAATGGCGGCGATCTACGGTTTTTATTGTGACTGCGACATTATGGCGGACACATCGTACACGTTTGACGCTATTTTGGGACCATTGTCATTTATACAGCGTTCAGTGCTCTAAAAATGCTCTGAATACTGTGTAAATGACACTGGCACTAACCACTAATGACTAGGGGGCGAGGAAGGGGTTAAGTGTGCCCTAGGGAGTGATTCTAACTGTGTGGGGGCTGGGCTACCACATAACATTGATCACTGCTCCCGATGACAGGGAGCAGTAGATCAGTGTCCTGTCACAAGGCAGAACAGGGAAATGCCTTGTTTACGCAGGCATCTCCCTGTTTTGCAGCTCCGTGACATGATCGTTGGACACCGGTGGACATCTCAAAGCAACGTATGTGTATGTTAGTTTGCGCAACCATGCCATTTTGCCGGCGTATATGTGCAGAAGGTGGTCGGCAAGCGGTTAAGCTGGTCATACAATGCTTAAAATGTGGCTGCTTCAGCATCAATTTTGAGCTGTGGTTGGCAAACTTTGAAAAATTGGCTGAGCCTGGTGAAAATTTCATGGACAAAATAATGATTGCATCCTATCAGATAGCCAGGGATGTCTGAATACAACAGCCAGAAGGGGCGATACGGTGAGGGAATCCAGGGGATTTCTCTTGTTCAGAAAAGTGTGTATGGCTTGCATTACTCTAGGAACACTATAGAATAAAACAACATACAGTAATGCCACGTACACACGATCGGTTCATCCGATGAAAACGGACCGATGGATTTTTTCATCAGATATCCGATGAAGCTGACTTTCATCAGTCTTGCCTACACATCATCAGTTAAAAATCTGATCGTGTCCAACGCGGTGATGTAAAACACAACGACGTGCAGAAAAAAAATGAAGTTCAATGCTTCCGAGCATGCGTCCAGGGGCGGACTGACAACTCATGGGGCCCCCGGGCAATAGGAGATTATGGGGCCCCCGGGCAATAGGAGATTATGGGGCCCCCAGGCAATAGGAGATTATGGGGCCCCCAGGCAATAGGAGATTATGGGGCCCCCAGGCAATAGATTATGGGGTCACACAGTATACACACACACAGTATACATACACAGTATACACACACAGTCACACAGTATACATACAAACAGAATACACATACACACTCTGAAAAAGTACTGGAGAGGCGGGCAGCTATAATCTTGTGCCCGAGTGCCCGAATGGTCAGTCCGCTCCTGTATGCGTCAACTTGATTCTGAGCATGCGATGGGGCTCACACACGATCGGTTCGTTCAATGAAAACGGTCCATCGGAACCGATCGTGTGTACAGGGCATAAGGTGTAAAGATATTATTTGACCTACCTATGGAGTCAGAGTGGACTGCATCTCAGCTGGTAAAGAATTTTCATTTGGGTTTGGTGTTTAATTTGAAAGGTTGTGCTCATTAATAATTCATAAACACTGTGCATTCCCCGCTGTCATCTGAAATGAACAAATTGGCTCAGGACAGATTACATCTATTATCTGTGTTTGTAACTCTTGCAATGTTTATTATGTTTAACCTATACTTAGTGCGCAGAATAGTCAATGAACCATAACAAACATAACTGCGACTGTGTGTCTATATAAATCCACTTACATTGCACTTACTCTTCACATTCCTGGATCAGCAACTGACGGTAAGGAAGAGTCATTCATTATTAGGTTAATAAAACAGGCTAAATAGCCATAGGGGATGTCAGGTGCAGTAGATTAGTTATATTACAGAGATATGTAGGGCTTCATAATCTGACATCTGTTGTCATACTGCTGAAGTCATCTCCCCAGATAGCAGGGATTATTACATCACCTGCTTCTGAAACATGATGTGGCAATCAATAAATACCACGTTAAGGAGAAAAATACATTATTTACAGGTACTTCCTAGATAAATGGATAACGGAAAACAAACATTGGGCCAGATTCACATAGAAATACGTTACGCTGCGGCGGCGTAACGTATCCCATTTACGTTACACCGCCGCAAGTTTACAGCGCAAGTGCTTGATTCACAAAGCACTTACCTGTAAACTTGCGGGGCGTAGCGTAAATCCGCCCGGCGCAAGCCCGCCTAATTCAAATGGGGCGGGGACCCATTAAATTTGGCGCGTTCCCGCGCCGAACGTACTGCGCATGCTCCGTCCCTAAAATTTCCCGACGTGCATTGCGCTAAATGACGTCGCAAGGACGTCATTGGTTTCGACGTTAACGTAAATGGCGTCCAGCGCCATTCACGGACGACTTACGCAAACGATGTGATATTTAAAAATTTGACGCGGGAACGACGACCATACTTAATGTTAGGCCACCTAGAGGGCATGCTTAGTTTTACGCGATGTATCTCTACGGAAACTACGTAAATTTAGAGCGACGGGCAAAGCGTACGTTCGTGAATCGGCGTAACTAGTCATTTGCATATTCTACGCTGACCGCAATGGAATCGCCACCTAGCGGCCGGCCTAGAATTGCAGCCTAAGATTCGACAGTGTAAGTCACTTACACCTGTCGGATCTTAGGGCTAGCTATGCGTAACCTGATTCTATGAATCAGGCGCATAGATACGACAATCTTCTCTATCTATCTATCTATCTATCTATCTATCTATCTATCTATCTATCTATCTATCTATCTATCTATCGTATATTGAAGTAAAATTTTGCAATACTATACACGCTGTTGTAACCTATATAGCTATTGCATATATGTATCAATTGTATATCCCTATAATTGCTAGACTACCGAGAGTATGCTAGGCCTAGTGATATTAAGTTGGCTATGAAGACACATATGCTAGTAAACAATATGTTATTTATTTCCCAAGAAGACAGGAATATCACACACTAACCAGCAGATATCTATAGAGCCTATAACAACAATAAAACAGTACATATACTTAAAACATCCTCTAGGTAGAATCCTTGTTGGCTGAGCTCAAGATGGCAAAGAGGGCTAAGCCTCATGGCTTAGGCCCAATCCAGGATTCCACAAGGCTCTCAAGATGGCAGAGAGAGCCAAGAGGCTCCAGCAAAGGTCTACAGATAAAAAAAGAGACTGAGCTCATTCTTTAGATTTGTATTGTGTCACCGGCGCTCATCAATATTATTTTTATCAATAAACCCAAATGATCTGCCACAGTATTAGTGAAACACCTCCTAAGAAAAAAGTGTACAATTGTGAAGAAAGAAATATATATGTGTATGCATATGTTACTGTGTTGATCCTATTAATTAGTAATGTGAATATAATATACCAGTGAATTTATATATGCTCCAAAAAAAAAAAAAAAAAATTATATATATATATATATATATATATATATATATATATATATATATATATATATATATATATATATATATACTCCTCAGAAAAAAAAAATTTATATATATATATATAATTTTGAGTCGACTCCGTCAACCAATATGCATGCCCAATTTAAATAAATAAATCGATAATCAATATGCAATAATCAATATACACCAAGACAACAAGAGGTGCTCCAACCCATATAGTCCAAAAGATATTCAATAAGTGAAAAGTGCAAATAAAACGTCCATTTCTTTTCAAAGTGCAGCTATTGCAGATTCCATTAGATTAAATCGATCAAATATTTGTGACTTTTTCACCCGTTGTGTCACCACCACCTCTTAGCAAAAAATGCACTCACCAGACCACACTTTAATTAAAGCCTGTAACGGGATCAGCCTGCAATTCCCCAGCTCTGAGAAGTTTCTCCTTTTACGCAGCTCTTTCCACAATGAGGTAGAATAACTTTTAAAGTAAAAAGGCTTGATATGGTGTAGTAGGTTTAAAAATCGTAAAAAAATTTATTCACACAATATACCATAAGAAGTTTGCACTCACATGATCTAGTGCCTATCCTGACCGGCACTAGTCTGTCCAGCGTTACCGCTCTCCGTGTCGCTCCGACCGGCGTGCGCTCCAAGCCTCGGTATCTGAGCGGTTCAGCGTCCGGAGGTGTTTGTGTGAGGTAGTTCCGCTTGTTTGGATTACCCAGAAGCCTCTACGCATTTCGCAAAACGTGGTTGCGTCATCAGGAGCTCATTCTTTGTGAGCTTTTTCCTTTAACATACACTCCCACTCATAACAACCCACACTTTGTCCATTTTGTCCAATGGGGTATTTGCCAAAGATAGCCCTTGTAATATATTGTATTGGCCTCTACGTGGCGGTATTGCCCATATCATCTCCATGCGCCCTGGGCCGTCTTTTGTATTACACCAGGTGGGCTGGAGCCAATCCCTCTTGCTATGAATGTCCTTACAACTTGGGGCCATCTGGCCGTATAAACCAGGAAGGAACATTTCAGAATTATTATATTAACTTCTGTTGCCTTCCAACATATATTTATCAACATCAGGAGAATAACCCATTTTCTTCTTTTGTTTTTTACAGTATAGTATCCCTGTATAATATCCACATTAACTGCATTTACATGTCGCTGGCAAATGTATTGTAACTAATAATATAATTATAGTTATTCTACATCTGTTACTAATATCATTGTATGTTTCTGAATTGTTCATCTCAACAGAGCATCGGCACAAAGAAAGTGCCCTTGTGTAACTACTAATTTTATTAAATTTTAATATCACTCATCACAATGATGTTTAGATTAGATAACGACTACTGTGTGACGTAGCCTCTTCACTACTTCCCATCTTACAAATACTGACAGAATGAAACCTTCCATTTGAAACCCATTTACAAGGCCATTTAAAAATGAGAATTGATTATTTTATACCGTAGAATCACATGGAAAGGGTATAAAAATAAAGGTATCGGAAAAGAAAAGTGTGCCATCCCAATGGGGCATGGAATTTATTTATATATATATATATATATATATATATATATATATATATATATATATATATATACACACACACACATACAGGGTGGGCCATTTATATGGATCCACCCAGGTGGGCCATTTATATGGATACACCTTAATAAAATGGGAATGGTTGGTGATATTAACTTCCTGTTTGTGGCACATTAGTATATGTAAGGGGGAAACTTTTCAAGATGGGTGGTGACCATGGTGGCCATTTTGAAGTTGGCCATTTTGAATCCAACTTATGTTTTTGGTGTATATATTGTTTTTCTGAACCATTTTTCTATGGACGTTATATTTAGTTCACATGCTGCCATCTAGTGACCTTTTGTGGTAATGCACCTATTTTTCTATGTTTCTTTTGTCTGATTTATGACACACTAACTTTCTATGTAATGCTCCACCCTTTCTTTCTGTTTGTACTTACTGTGTATTGGAGGCAGCTACAGGCCACATGTAGCAGGGCTCATGTATTCTGCATAGTAAGCTTGTCACGGAAGCATGAATCAGACGTACATCAGATAAATGAAATAGGAAGGCTTTATTAAAAACCAAACAGCAAGGTTAAAGTCCAAACGGATGAACAAACAGAAAGCAGAGTCTTCCACCGGAGCCAGGGATCAGGAGCCAGAAGGATAGTCCGAACAAAGCCAGGGATCAGGAGCCAGAAGGGTAGTCCGAACGAAGCCAGGGATCAGGAGCCAGAAGGGTAGTCCGAACAAAGCCAGGGATCAGGAGCCAGAAGGATAGTCCGAACAAAGCCAGGGATCAGGAGCCAGAAGGGTAGTCCGAACGAAGCCAGGGATCGGGAGCCAGAAGGATCGTCCGTGGAAGCCGGGTCGGTAACCAAAAGCAGCAGCACAATCTCAGGAGCATGTGTATACAAGAGGACCAAGCAGGGAAATTAAGCAACAGACCTCCTATATATATGCAAGGCATCCAGCTCCTCCCAGTGGGAAGGAGGACCCGCAGGGTGTGGTAAGTTATAAGAAGCCCAGGAACCAATATGGCCGCCAGCACATGTCAGATGAAAGAAGCCTGCAGAGAGGTAAGACCATGACAAAGCTACAGACAATATCATCTTTTGACCGCATAAGTACAACAACCTATTCATCTGTTGTATCCTGTGATCTGCTGTAACTCGATGTTCAGAATAAAAGCACCTCTGTGAATAGAATCGATACTTGGTGAGTTCAAGCTATCTGATAAGGATTGTCCTTAGTGATTATATCTGCTTATACAGGCCAGGCATAGAGGTCTCACGAGGTAAGATCGCTTCACAACAATCGGAGTCAGAATAGAAAGAACAGAGATCTCAAGAAAAAAACATGAGCTAGAAAAAAGGAAAGAGTCGGCAACACTGTAATCCCTTAAGGTGTATTTAATTGGTTACATCAAAGTGACAATAAAATGATAGCACTGATGCATTTCGGCAGAAGCCTTAGTTCTAGCTGACGACTAAGCTTCTGCCGAAATGCGTCAACTGTAGATTCAAAGTTTAAAGTGAACCAGCCACAATTGCACATATACTAGATTCTAAATATTCAATCATGTATAAATGTGCAGTCTGTCTTCTGGAATATGTATATTTGCCTGATCTTACACATAACTGTGTACAATTCCTGAGCCTGTATATCAGTGTCAGATAACAAAAAAATGCAAAACGTTGTCAGTTGATGAAACTCTGTCAATTAAGGTGACCAGATTTTTTAAATGAAATCCGGGGACAGATTTTTTTTTACTAGTAATGGCGGCAATCAGCGACTCTCTGCCCGTCGCCGCCACCGCTTACCTCACAGCCTTTCAAGTTATTCTCCTTCCGGGCCCCTGGCTACTCCTGGGTGGGGAGCGAAGGAAGATCACTCCGCTGGGGAAGGCAAGGAGATAAGCAGGCAGGCGGCTGGCCGGGACTTGAGCCAAGGCAGAAGAACATGCGAGCAGAGCTGAATGGGCATGCACCTGAAAGTGAAAAAATATTCCCTCCGCTACCTACCAGCACATGATCATCAGAAAGGGCCACAGATAATGAACACATACACCCCCCCCCCCAAGCTAGAGTGGGGGGGTGAAATTCAGATTTTTTTTTTATTCTGTTCAAATCCAATTCGAGGACAAAACCGGGGACAGATTTGGTCCGGGGATAGTGTCCTCAATCCGGGGACTGTCCCCGGAAACCGGGGATGTCTGGTCACCCTACTGTAAATAGGAAGAATGCAAACCACCAATGGATCTGTTATTTTTGTATTATTGTTGGGACACTGCCTCATTTACTAAAGTATAAAAGGAACACCTCATTTAACTGCACTGCATGCTTCAGGTTGAGTTTGACAGGTCAAGCAGTTGACAATTCTGGAACTGTCGGCCTTTAGATGATATCTGACTCTGAAGCTGAAGCTTACGGTTCACATAAACAGCACAGTTAAAGCTTATGTTTACCATAGAACAGATTCCCCCATTCACACAAGTGAGGTGGAGGGAGGAATCCTCCCAGCTGTGCTCAGGGTCGGATCCAGAGTCTAGTCTCGGGAGAGGCACTGCCAGAAAATACGTTTTTTTTGCAGGCAAATTATTGGGCTGGTGTTGACGATTCAGTCATCACGGCACCATGGTTGTTATGGTGTCAGGATGATTGAAGCGCATTATTTTTATTATTATATTGTTAGAGAAAATGAAATAGTTCAACTCACCATAATGCAGAATCAGTGGGAGCCCTGAGTGTGTCACTTGTCACTGTCGCCTGCCACACGTTACGGATTGTCCACTTGCCACACATTGTGAATTGTCCACTTGCCACGTCACCTGACACGTTGTGGATCGTCCACTTGCCACACATTGCGAAGTGTCCACTTGCCACGTCACCTGACACACGTTGTGGATTGTCCACTTGCCACGTCACCTGCCACACGTTGTGGATTGTCCACTTGCCACGTCACCTGCCACACATTGTGGATTGTCCACTTGCCACACGTTGTGGATTGTCCACTTACCACGTCACCTGACACACGTTGTGGATTGTCCACTTACCACGTCACCTGCCACACGTTGTGGATTGTCCACTTGCCACGTCACCTGCCACACGTTGTGGATTGTCCACTTGCCACGTCACCTGACACACGTTGTGGATTGTCCACTTGCCACGTCACCTGACACACGTTGTGGATTGTCCACTTGCCACACGTTGTGGATTGTCCACTTGCCACACGTTGTGGATTGTCCACTTGCCACACGTTGTGGATTGTCCACTTGCCACGTCACCTGCCACACGTTGTGGATTGTCCACTTGCCACGTCACCTGCCACACATTGTGGATTGTCCACTTACCACGTCACCTGACACACATTGTGGATTGTCCACTTACCACATCACCTGACACACATTGTGGATTGTCCACTTACCACATCACCTGACACACGTTGTGAATTGTCCACTTGCCACGTCACCTGACACACGTAGTGGATTGTCCACTTGCCACGTCACTAGCCAAAAGTTGCGGATTGTCATTGCCACATCACCTGTCAAAGATTTTGGTGCTCTTGTGGGGGGGGGGGGCTCCCATGCAGGAGCAATGGAGTGGAGATGGATGGATCCAGTAATCTTCTCAATTAGTCTTCTTCCTGTTTTCACGCTCTGCAGACTGCAAGGTGGAGAAGATGGAGGGAGGAGGTGGGTGGAGCCAACACTCACTCAGGGGCGGAGAAGGAAGAATGCTGGCGCTCTACTGACAGTGGACCGTGGACGCTGGACATTTTAGTGCAGTTAGGGGAAGTTGGAAATGATTATTAGCAACACACACTGTCATCACGACTTGAAACCTGAGCTTAGAACTCGGTCTCTAAACTGCAGGCTGCAGCAAGAAATAACTGTTCCCCTGGCTTCAGCTCCTGTCACGTCGGCTCTGAGACTCGAGTCTTGAGTCACTGGCGTCACTCGTTGCTAGATGCCAAGCGGCCCAGTGAGCTGCTTGACACCAAGACATAGAAACACATAGAAGCAGAATTGTAAAAATACTGGGCCAGATTCACAGAAGAAGTACGCCCGCGTATCTACTGATACACCGGCGTACTTTCAAATTTTCCGCGTCGTATCTTTAGTTTGAATCCTCAAACCAACATACGACGGCTTCTGGCTTCGATCCGACAGGCGTAGGGCTTTGTACGCCTTCGGATCGTAGGTGCAATACTTCGGCGCCCGCTGGGTGGAGTTCACGTCGTTTTCCGCGTCGGGTATGCTAATTAGCATTTCCCGTCGATCCACGAAGGTACGCGCGGCCGTCGCATTCTCTTACGTCGTCGCTAGTCGTCTTTTCCCGGCGTATAGTTAAAGCTGCCATTTTGTGGCCTATAGTTAAACTTGCCATGTTAAAGTATGGCCGTCGTTCCCACGTCGAATTTCAATTTTTTTTTTGTGTAAGTCGTCCGTAAATAGGAAAGGACGTAACTCACATCGAAGTTCAAAAAATGACGTCGGTGCGACGTCATTTCGCGCAAAGCACGACGGGAAATTTCAAAACGGAGCATGCGCAGTACGTTCGGCGTGGGAACGCGCCTAATTTAAATGATCTATGGCCCCTACCTGGATCATTTGAATTAGGCGGGCTTGCGCCGGAGGGATTTACGCTACGCCGCCGCAACTTTACAGGCAAGTGCTTTGTGAATCAAGCACTTGCCCGTAAAACTTGCGGCGGCGTAACGTAAATGCGATACGTTACGCCGCCGCAGATGTACCTGAATCTGGCCCACTATTTTTGCTCTTCTTCCTATGATCCCCATATACCTCTTTGATTATATTACCAGGAACCACACCAACCTGCATCAACAGCTGGGCTCACAAGAACTTGGCATAATATTCCGGATTAGGTAAATGCTCCAATACTCTTCACTACAGGTTCTAATTCAATGATACACAATGTATATTTAATTTATAATATAATATACGTTGCATCTCAAGTGCTAAAATGTAAAATGATTTATGTAAAATCCATTATATGTCACTAAAGAGCTATGAAAAACCAGCACAGATAAGCACCCAGATGTCAGCTGTTTACAAGATCAATACAAAAGAAAATGTTTTTTTGTTTTTTTTTTGTGGAGGGACGACCTTTTACCGCTATTAAGCATATCCTGAGTCCTATGGGAAACTATAGTGGTTTTTGGGCAATTATAATTTTTTCCAAACATAATACATGTATGCCCTCATGTCATATTTATCCATTTTATTTGTATATAACACTTATTTTACAAGTAATCATTCATTGCAGGGTGCTTACATGCTTTAGGGCATGCAGCAGAAGATGCTGGGCTGTCTAATAAGAAAGTTTTATTGTTTTGGCAGAGTGAAGATCTAGATTCACTCTAATTCTAGGTTCATCTCTAATTGGAAAGAAAAAATATTGTTTGTAGATGTGTATGCAAGTATGATTAGTTTAATGTAATCAACCTAATCAATGTACGTTAAAGCGGATCTCCACTCTAAAGTGGAGTCCCGCTGATCGGAACCCTCCCCCCCTCCGGTGTCACATTTGACACCTTTCAGGGGGGAGGGGGGTGCAGATACCTGTCTACAGACAGGTATCTGCACCCACTTCCGGCCCTACGATACGGGCAAAGGACGGGTTTTTTTTCCCCTTCCCGTCCGTCCCCCGTTGTATGCTGGGAACACTCGGCTCCCAGCACACAGCGGGAGCCAATCGGCGGGCGCAGCGCGACTCGCGCATGCGCCGTAGGGAACCGGGCAGTGAAGCCGGAGCGCTTCACTTCCTGGTTCCCTCACCGTGGATGGAGGGGGGAGCAGCAGGGTGACGAGCGATCGGCTCGTCATCTGCTGCGATCACCGCTGGACTCCAGGACAGGTAAGTGTCCTTATATTAAAAGTCAGCAGCTGCAGTATTTGTAGCTGCTGGCTTTTAATATATTTGTTTAGTGGCACATCCGCTTTAATGTATGCATAAAGTTTGTTGTTATACATATACATGATTACAACAATATGTGTTTGTTAAACACCGAAGAGCCGCCGCCGAAGAGCACACAATGTACGGCATGCCAACGTAGCGTGGCGAGGCAAGCATTGCATTCAGCAAGCCAGTGCTCCCAACGCTGCGCCAGCATGGCGTGGGTTTCGAAGGGGCATGCCGGCGTAGGTGGAAGTGGGCGTGACCCCATGCAAATGATGGGCCGAGCGCCAGACAGGTTCGTATCACGAACTGTGCATGCGCTGTGACATGGACGCATGCACAGCACCCCCATGCGCCTGCTCACAACCACGCCGACACAACTGCCTAAGCTACGCCAGATCACAGCGTATGCCGTGAACATAACGTACGCCCAGTCAGACACACGTCCAACGTACAATACGCCGGCTTGTCTTCCCTGGTGCAGACCTGTGCATGTCTGTTGCCGGGTTGCACCTCATTTATGAGGAATAACTTTACGCCGGATGTACAACTTACGCGCATCTCGCGTTGCATGCGCCGGGCACACGCACGTTCGTGAATCGGCGTTTTTCCCTCATTTGCATGCCCAGCCCATATGTGCGCCCACCCTACGCCGGCGTGTGCAAGCTACGTCAGCGGGGTGTAGCCTGTTTTTAGGCGCATGTTGGTTCGTGGGTCTGCCGCACACATACGCCGGCGCGCATTGGCACTTACGTCGGCATAACGTGTTATACGTCGGCGTAAGTGCTTTGTGAATCTGGGCCATAGTGTTTCCAACTTATTAATGTAGCACAGTTTTTTTGCCTCTCCTAAAGCGGAGTTCTCCCATCTTTTGTTTAAGTCAGCAGCTACAAATACTGCAAATACTTTTAAAATAAGGACACTTACCTGTCGGCATCCAAAGCCAATCTCTCCCACGCCTCTCAGGCTCTGCCGCCGCCGTCTTCGTTAAGGGAATCAGAAAGTGAAGCCTTGGGCCTAACCACTAACCACTCCCCGACCCCAGATCAAAAACAAACAGTCCTAGCTCGCATCACCAGGCCTGTTTAAATTTACCTGCGCTGACAGAACCTCAAACACTACACATCTAGCACCTACCTATGGTAGAGGGCGCTACAGTAATATTAACCCGGAAGCAAGCACAATGTGAAAGTTGGATCAAAATTTACATCAGAAGTACTGTTTGTATAGTAGTGCTAACCTTGCTAACAATTCATCGTATGGGAAGAATGTAGAGCCTTTGAGGTGGATTTGCTAAAGGAGTTGAAAATCTTCACTCAAAAAGAGTGACCATTAACTTAATTTATTCAATCACGTGAAAAGGAATTTCCGATTTATTTATTTATCTAAACATGATTGGATAATTGAGGTGAATATTCACTCAGATCATTTTGCGATTCCACTACATTGTTGCTGCTTTTAGTAAGAACAGCTCAGCAGCATTAATGAAATAAGGAAAAACCACAGAATTTCAAAATAAAATAAAGGTAGAGGTGGTGAAAAAATAATAGTTGGTTTGTTCTAAAAATGACATCTGTACCTGACAAGTTCTCCAGCACATCGGATAAAACCAGTCTGAGTTATAAATAGATTATCAGAGTGCTGAACCATTCAATGAACATATCTGAAAGTCTCTACCTATGAGGAGAGGGGGTGTGTGCCTTTGCTCCAATAAGCTGATTGGCTGTATACCCAGGCTTCACTGCAGTGCTGAACAGGAAGAGAAAATCTCCTAACACGATCTGAACTTTCTAAAGAATATATAAAGCAGAAGACATCAGATATACATGTAAAACTTATGTTGGAGATTAAAGCGGAGGTCCAGCGAAAAAAAAATATATTAAAAGCCAGCAGCTACAAATACTGCAGCTGCTGACTTTTAATAAATGGACACTTACCTGTCCAGCATGATGTCGGCAGCAGAAGACGAGCAATCGCTCGTCTCTCTGCTGCCCCCGCCGCCATTCTCGGTGAGGGAATCAGGAAGTGAAGTGTTGTTTCTGAATGCAATTAGGACAAAATCTCTACTGCAACCTTGGTTGGAAATGTCCATTTCCAGCTTCATAAGCGATTTGGCTACTCGTAGGCCTCGTACACACAACCGGGTTTCGCGGCAAAAACAGCAAGAAAACGGATTCTTGCCGAGATTCCCGTTCGTGTGCAAGAGGCATTCAGGTTTCTCGTCTGGAAATCTGGCCAGAATCTCGACGAGAAAAAAAGAGAACCTGCTCTCTTTTTTCTCGTCGAGATTCTTGTCGGCCTGTTTCCCGACGAGAAACCCGAGAGTGTGTATACTTGCCTGTCGCTGTGGAAACCCGCGCATGCTCGAAACTTCGATGCTTGCGCGGTAGCTTCCACGGCATAGGTAGGGTGAAGCAAGATGGCGGCGACGGCATCGAATGTGACGAGTGCATGCTCGTCATATGCGATGACGTCACTGCGTTCTTTCCTTTCAAGAGAACCGCGGGTCTTGCCCCATAAAACGTCTTTGAGAACCCGGGTCTTGCCCCAGGGAACATGTATTAATGGAAAAAAAGGACTCCTGAAAAAAACGACCGTTTTTAAGACCCGGGTTCTCAAAGACGTTTTCACAGGCATACTATAGACACCCAGCAAGTACAATATTCAAAGGAATTTTTTTTTTTTTTTTCTTTTTAATTTAAGCATCATTAAAATCACTGCTTCTGAATCTCTAGGTGCAAACTACAGAGCACACGGCCAGTACACACCAAATAGCTTTAGGTGCAAACTACAGAGGACACAGGCAATAAACCACGTAAGAATACTGCAGCTAGCACAATCACCTGCCTGCCAGTAAATTAGGAAGAACTGATCTAGCTAAACTATACAGTGTATATATATATATGTACAACACCTGGGATGTATATATATCCTCTACACACTGTAACATTAACTGACTAGCCTGCCTGCCTGCCTGCTCTATCTACCTGCAAAAAATGACACTCTCTCTCTCTCTCTCTCTCTCTCTCTGTCCTCTCATAACCACCACAACACACTACACAAGGCCGACCTGCAGGCGGCCTTTTATAGTGTGGGGCGTGTACTAAACCCCCTGAGCCATAATTGGCCAAAGCCACCCTGGCTTTGGCCAATTATGGCTCTCCGTTTTTTGCAAATGACGATCGAACATACGATGTTCGAGTCGAACATGAGTTTGACTCGAATACGAAGCTCATCCCTATCCATGACTATGCCAACATGCAGCATTGACATATTAAGGCTGGGTCCACACCTATGCAAATTGGATGTGGTTACACCGCATCCAATTCGCAGGACATTTTAAAATACATTAATTTGAATGAGGTTGGTTCACATATCTGCGGTGCATTCGCACTCCACATTGCCCAAAAAACATGTGCGTTTTCTAGGCAGTGCGGTCCGGCTCAGGTGTGAATTCAGGCCCATTGACTTCTATGGGATCACTTCTGAACCGCACATGTCATTCGTTTGTGAACAGTATAAAATCTTGACCTGATATTGATGCAATCCTGACCTGATATAAAGTGAAAGATAGGGGGCGCTAAATGTGATACTGGTGTGAATGGTACTGTGCCCATATATATATATATACACACACTGAATAACACAAAATAATTACGTGAAAACATATACAAATAATCACTTGTGCAAAAGTGCAACAATGTAACATTAGATGCTGTAAAAGTCCCAACAAATAAGACACAAAATATACCCTGTTTCTCCGAAAATAAGCCCTACCCCGAAAATAAGACCTAGCGTGAGTTTCTGGGATGGCTGCAATATAAGCCCTACCCCAAAAATAAGCCCTAGTTAACCACTTGCCGTCGCCGCACCGTCAAAATACGTCCACAAGGTGGCTCTCCTAGGCGAGAGCACGTAATAGGACGTCCTGCCTAAAAGCCGCCACTAGGGGCGCACGCGCGCGCGCCCCCCGCTCGCCCCCGTATCCCGTGCGTGTGCCCGGCGGGCGCGATCGCCGCCGGGCACACGCGATCGCTCGGTACAGAGCGGGGAACGGGAGCTGTGTGTGTAAACACACAGCTCTTGTTCCTGTCAGCAGGGGAAATGCTGATTTTCTGTTCATACACTGTATGAACAGAAGATCAGTGTTTCCCCTAGTGAGGCCACCCCCCCCCCCCCACAGTAAGAACACACCCAGGCATACTTAACCCCTTCCCCGCCCCCTAGTGTTAACCCCTTCACTGCCAGTGGCATTTTTATAGTAATCTAATGCATTTTTATAGCACTGATCGCTATAAAAATGCCAATGGTCCCAAAAATGTGTCAAAAATGTCCGAAGTGTCCGCCATAATGTCGCAATACCGAAAAAAAAATCGCTGATCGCCGCCATTACTAGTAAAAAAAAATATTAATAAAAATGCCATAAAAATACCCCCTATTTTGTAAACGCTATAACTTTTGCGCAAACCAATCAATAAACGCTTATTGCGATTTTTTTTTACGAAAAATATGTAGAAGAATACGTATCGGCCTAAACTGAGGAAAAAAAATGTTTTTTTATATATTTTTGGGGGATATTTATTACAGCAAAAAGTAAAAAAAATATCATTTTTTTCAAAATTGTCGTTCTATTTTTGTTTATAGCGCAAAAAATAAAAAACGCAGAGGTGATCAAATACCACCAAAAGAAAGCTCTATTTGTGGGAAAAAAAGGACGCCAATTTTGTTTGGGAGCCACGTCGCACGACCGCGCAATTGTCTGTTAAAGCGACGCAGTCCCGAATCGCAAAAAGTACTCTGGTCTTTGGGCAGCAATATGGTCCGGGGGGTAAGTGGTTAAAGTCCTTGTAAAAACATGTAATCGGTTCTGTAAAAAGATTATATAATGTGCAGTGTGTCTCCCTTTTGTAACTTTATTGTGGAAAATACCTTATTTACAGCACTGCTGGGCGCTCACGTGACCCACCGGAGCTCTTCTCCTCTCCTCCCGGCTGATGTCAGCTGTTTTTTTTTTCAAAAAAACTTTATTAAGCCCCTACCCACTGCTGTAATCCGAGTGGGCCTGACGTCTTTGGGGATCTTGGCCCCCTCCCTCTGCAGTATTTGGAGTAGGGAAGAAGAGCTCCAGCGGGTCACGTGAGCAGCAAGCGGCACTGTAATTAAGGTATTTTCCACAATAATGTTACACAAGGAGACACACTGCACATGATATCATATTTTTACAGAACGGATTACATCATTTTATAAGGTCTTTAAACAAAGGTTTATTTTTGGGATTACAGAATTGCACAATGCTGACTCCAGAGCTGACAGGGGGGGAACTTTTTTGTACATATCATAAATAAATAAGACATCCCCTGAAAATAAGCCCTAGTGTGTTTTTTATAGGCAGAATTAATATAAGACCTGGTCTTATTTTCGGGGAAACACGGTAGTTATAATCAAAGTCCATAAGAAATCCAACAACGAAAATCTTGCAACTGTGATGATAACTTCCAATGGTTAATATCTGATCCTTTACCAGACTAAAAAAACACCCAAGGTGATTGGATATGTAATCTGCTTACCAAAAGGATTTGACTTCTTTAACCAAAAAGAAAGTCAAACAGCGCTTATGCAGGATTGTGCCTGCTGACATTGGCACTTAGCTGGAGATATATGTGAACCTTCCTCCTCATAGATACAGGCCGGATATATAAAGAAAACAGAGGACATCCATAGCGTAATAACGTTTATTAAAAGAGCAAAAAAAAAAAAACGTAGCCAATGGCTGCTTACATTTAAAAGTGCATATCCTGGCACTGGGGCTGCTGGCTTGTCATAGCGAATTGTGTGGGGATTGCAATGATCGCGTCCACCTCCATGGATAGCGTGCGTTCCACTGGCTCCAAACAGCAACCACCGAAACTGGAAATGGCGTAGGATAGCGTGACCAGGTACCGCCTCAACGTACGTTTCGTGATTACGTCTTCCTGAATTTCGCACAATGGGCTGTGTTTTCAAAGCACCTTCTCCGTAAGTTGCGGCGGCGTAGCGTAAATCGGCCTGCGTAACCCTGCCTAATTTAAATTTGGAACAGGGGGGCGTGTTTTATGTAAATGTTGTGTGACCCGACGTGATTGACGTTTTTCACGAACGGCGCATGCGCCGTCCGTGGAAATCTCCCAGTGTGCATTGCTCCTAATACGCCGCAAGGACGTATTGGTTTTGACGTGAATGTAAATTACGTCCAGCCCCATTCACGGACGAGTTACGCAAACGATGTAAAAATTTTCAAATTTCGTTGCGGGAACGACGCCCATACTTAACATTGGTACGCCGCACTTACGCCACCATATAGCAGGGATAACTATACGCCGGGAAAAGCCCAACGTAAACGGCATAAATGTACTGCGTCGGCCGGGCGTACGTTCGTGAATTCACGTATCTAGCTAATTTGCATACTCGACGCGGAATTCGACGGAAGCGCCACCTAGCGGCCAGCGTAAATATGCATTTACGATACGACGGTGTAACACAGTTACGCCAGTCGGATCTACGGGAAATCTATGCGTAACTGATTCTAAGAATCAGGTGCATAGATACGACCGCGCAACTCAGAGATGTGACGGCGTATCTGGAGATACGCCGTCATATCTCGTTTAAGAATCTGGCCCTGAGTGTATAGGGGCTTTTTTTATACATGCATTTATAGCTAGCACCTTGAGGTATCCGCTTTTTAGTTTTCAACTATCTTTACATCTGGTATTATTCTGCATTGTCTATTTACGTAGTTAGTCAGGTTGAAAAAAGGCACACGTCTATCTACTTCAACCAAAAGAAAAAAAAAAACTTATAGAGAAACCTCCATATACACTGTAACGGGAGTCACTTTAGGGGCACAAGGTCTATGGTCTGTGCTAGTCACCCCACTATGGTCTGTGCTAGTCACATTTAATGCGGTCAGATATTGTATATATATTGTGTGTTGGCTGATGTATACTAGTAAGCTTGCTGTGATGAAAGGGGTGGGGTGTGATTGCATTCCATTGTCTATTGTGGTAATTAAGTCTGCTATGTGGATTGGAGCTTGGTAGGCAGTCTGCATACCTATTATGGGATGTTAAAGCGTCTTGCTGTGAGGAAAGGGGGGGAATCACTCCAGCACCCCCCCCCCCCCTGCTAAGACTGTTTACTGAAGGAGAAGTTTGAACACACCCGACCTGTATCACCATTGTCATTGGACAATTTAACCTACCCTGTTTCCCAAGGGTGGGAGGGATGTATTTTGAAGAGGAATGTGTTACCATGTGCAGAAAATAAAGATTCATTCCCTGTTTTAAACCTCAAACAAGAGCTGTGTGTCTCGTTTCTGGGGGGAATTCTTATGGGTCTCGTTCGTTTGCCTGATTGTGGAGTGTCGATAAGCTGTCGTGGATGTGATGGAAGGTCGTAAACGGTGGTGACCGTTACAGTGGTGGCACAGCAGTGGGATAATTCCATCGCTTAAAGGACAGCTACAAGGACACAGGACAATGGAGTCTCAGTATGCACGGCTGAAGCGCTCCACCCTCAAGGACTTACTGGAGAGCCGGGGCAGACCGGCCAGCAACCGTAAAAAGATGGACATGATCACAGAACTTGTCCAAATGGATGGAGCGGAAAGACCCAACATAACGGAAAGGCCCAGCGTAACAGACAGGACCCCGGAGGAGGCAAGCTTTGATCGGGCTGTCAAACTAAGACTGGCACACTATGGTCCTAACCCTCCACCGGAGATCATAGACCGGGTTATAGCTGCTGTGGATGCAAATTGGCTACGGCAAAGAGGTTCCGCAGCAGCAGAAGTCACAGCAGCACCAGCTGAAAGGAGAAAGATACATTTTGCTGCTTTTAAGAACTTCATTGAAACTGAAGGGGAGATTGATGGGTACCTTGCTGATTTTGAACGGCAATGTGCCCTACACCGGGTGCCCACAGAGGAATGGGTTACCATTTTGTCTGGGAAATTGTCCGGCCGGGCCAGTGAAGCGTTCAGGGCCATCCCAGACAAGGATATTATGAACTATGGACTGGTTAAAGAAGCACTTTTGGCCAGGTATGCCGTCACACCGGAGGCATACCGGAGGCGGTTCCGAGAGACGAGCAAGCAGACTGGAGACTCATATACCGAGTGGGCATGCCGCCTACACCGCACAGCATCCCACTGGGTCGATGGATGCCAAGCAGAATCCGGGGAAGAGGTGCTGCAGGTGTTCCTGCTGGAGCACTTCTTTGACAAACTGTCCCGGGAAGTCAGAGAATGGGTCCGGGACAGAAACCCTTTCTCCTTGTCTGAAGCAGCTCGCCTGGCGGACGAATACACAGATGCCCGCAAACTGGACAACTCTGTGGTCAAGACCACAGCTCGGGTGGATTATCGATCAGCGGCACCCCTGCCGGCTATTGCCTACAAACCCCAGTCGGACCGTCCTACAACACCACCTCCAGCGGCCACTTATCCTCAGAAGCCTAGGTTCAACTCCCAGGACAACTCACAGTCCATCAGGTGTTTTGGGTGTAAACAGCTAGGACACAGAAAGCTAGACTGTCTATTGAATCCACCCAGGCAGTCACAGTCATGGAGACAGCCAGAAAGGGGGAACCCCCGCACATCCATGCCTGCGGCCCACTGCGTTGAGGAGGAAGAACATTGGGGCGTTCTGCACGAGGCAGATCCGATACAAGCAGCTAACCAGGACAACAGGCAGCAACACAGGCAGACTGTCTGGGTCAATGGAAAGGTAGCCAATGGACTACGCGATTCTGGGGCCACGATGACCCTGCTACAGAAGAAACTCATCCCAGAGAGCCAGCACACCGGAGACACTGTAGCCGTAAGAGTAGCGGGAGGCACCGTCTTCCGGCTACCCGTTGCCCGGGTTCACCTGGATTGGGGGGTTGGTTCGGGACATGTGAATGTGGGGGTGATGAAGGATTTGCCAGCAGATGTACTACTGGGGAATGATTTGGCCCCCCTTGTTTCTGCGTACGCCCCGATGTGCCCCGCTGAAGCCCACACAGTGACTACCTGTGCCCAGACCCGCGTTGCTGGAACCAACTTGCTTGCTGCTGAGACCCGGGTAAGACTACCTTCCCCAACATGTACTGTAGATCCGGGACAATATCACAGTCTAAAATGGGAATGTGACAAGTTGGCCAGTGAGAAATCAGAGATGCAACGACACTATGTCATGTATTATGAGATGTCCCGTGGCTTGAACATTGAAATGCACAAACAGGCTGAAATTGTCAAAAGATTAAATGGGATTTGCATCCAGGTTGTGCCTTATCTGTCCCAAGAGCATCAGCAACAGGTTTTGGGAGCCATTGAGAGAGCAAAGCAAGTGACTTTTCCTGAACTGAATTCCATTATTCACCTTCACCATCAGCTACAGACCTGGTAAGCCAAATGGCAATGCTGATGGGTTATCCCGGCAAACAGACGTTATCCCGGCCTCCTAGTTCCGGACATCCCCAAGTTGACCCGAAAAGGATCAAGCCGGGTCTGCCAGAGTGTTCCACAAGGGGGGAGCCATGTAACGGGAGTCACTTTAGGGGCACAAGGTCTATGGTCTGTGCTAGTCACCCCACTATGGTCTGTGCTAGTCACATTTAATGCGGTCAGATATTGTATATATATTGTGTGTTGGCTGATGTATACTAGTAAGCTTGCTGTGATGAAAGGGGTGGGGTGTGATTGCATTCCATTGTCTATTGTGGTAATTAAGTCTGCTATGTGGATTGGAGCTTGGTAGGCAGTCTGCATACCTATTATGGGATGTTAAAGCGTCTTGCTGTGAGGAAAGGGGGGGAATCACTCCAGCAACCCCCCCCCCCCCTGCTAAGACTGTTTACTGAAGGAGAAGTTTGAACACACCCGACCTGTATCACCATTGTCATTGGACAATTTAACCTACCCTGTTTCCCAAGGGTGGGAGGGATGTATTTTGAAGAGGAATGTGTTACCATGTGCAGAAAATAAAGATTCATTCCCTGTTTTAAACCTCAAACAAGAGCTGTGTGTCTCGTTTCTGGGGGGAATTCTTATGGGTCTCGTTCGTTTGCCTGATTGTGGAGTGTCGATAAGCTGTCGTGGATGTGATGGAAGGTCGTAAACGGTGGTGACCGTTACATACACAATCCAGAGAAAGGCAAAAAAAACAATAACGCATGATCCGATTTGCGGAGAAAAAAAATCCTTCCTGACCCACCAGGAGGTAATCAGATATTCTCTGGATCACCTACCCCTGGTGTTATTGCCTATAAACGTTCGTATCTAGCTCTTTTTAAAACAATCTACTGAGCTGGACAGAACCAACTCTTGAGGGAGTCTATTCCCCATTTTCACAGCTCTTACTGTGAAGAAGCCTTTCCATATTTGGAGATTAAATCTCTTTTCCTTTAGACATAAAGAGTGCCCCATTGTCCTCTGTGATGACCTTAAAGGGGTTGTAAAGGTTCGTTTTTTTATTTTCTAAATAGGTTCCTTTACCGTAGTGCAGTCCTCCTTCACTTACCTCATCCTTCCATTTTGCTTTTAAATGTCCTTATTTCTTCTGAGAAATCCTCACTTCCTGTTCTTCTGTCTGTAACTCCACACAGTAATGCAAGGCGTGTTCGCTTCCTCCCTTGGACTACAGGAGAGTCAGGATGCCCACTAACACACAGCTCCTTTCTCTATCTGCAACGTAGAGAGTGTCCTGACTCTCCCGTAGTCCAAGGCAGGGGGCGAGCACGACACTCCACACCAGGGAGAAAGCCTTGCATTACTGTGTGGAGTTACAGACAGAATAACAGGAAGTGAGAATTTCTCAGAAGAAATAAGGACATGTAAAAGCAAAATGGAAGGATGAGGTAAGTGAAGGAGGACTGCACCAAGGTAAAGGAAGCTATTTAGGATTTTTTTTTTACCTTTATAACCCCTTTAAGCTAGTGCATTGTTGGTTCACTTACCTTTTTCTTCGATTTCCCTTCTAAATGTTTTTTTTCTTTGTCTGAAGTTCTCACTTCCTGTTCCTCCTCAGTAAGCTGTTCTGGCTGACTAACCCCCAGCCAGAACAGCTGGGATGATGGGGGCAAGCTTACTGAGGAGAAACAGAATGTGAGAAATTCAGACAAAGTTAAAAAACCTTTAGAAGGGAAATGGAAGGAAAAGGTAAGTAAACCAACAATGCACTAGCTTAAAGGAACCTATTTAGAAAATAAAAAACAAAACCTTTAAAACCCCTTTAACCACTTCCATACAGGGCACTTATACACCTTCCCGCCCAGACCAATTTTTAGCTTTCAGCGCTGTTGCACTTTGAATGACAATTGCGTGGTCGTGTAACACTGTACCCAAACTACATTTTTATCATTTTGTTCCCACAAAGAGCTTTCTTTTGGTGGTATTTGATCACCTCTGGGATTTTTATTTTCTGAAAATAAAAATAAAAAAATTACTGAATTTTTTTTGTTTCTGTTATAAAACATTGTAAATAAGTATGTTTTCTCCTTCACTGATGGGCACTGATAGTACTGCACTGACGGGCACTGATAAGGCGGCACTGATGGGCACAGATGAGGTGGCATTGATGGCCACTGATGATGGGCACTAATATGGGGCACTAATAGGCGCCACAGATGGGCACTGATAGGCGACACGGATGGGCACGGATAGGCGGCATGGATGGGCACGGATAGGGGGCACGGATGGGCACGGATAGGCAGCATGGATGGGCACGGATAGGTGGCACTAACGTACTAATGTATGTGTTGTACTAATGGATGCATTGTGGGCACTGATTGGTATCCATTGTGGGCACTGATTGGCATCCATTATTTGTGATTGTCATCCCTGGTGGTCTAGGGTGGCATACCTGTGGTGGTCATCCCTGGTGGTCTAGTGGCATCCCTAGTGGTCCAGTGTGGGCATCCCTGGGGGGCTGCGCTGATAATCGATCAGCGCAACCCCCCCTGTCAGAGGAGCAGTCGATCGTCTCTCCTCTACTCGCATCTGACAGACGCGAGTGAGGAAAAGCCGATTACTGGCTTTTCCTGTTTACATCGTGATCAGCCGTGATTGGACACGGGTATTCACGTGGTAAAGAGGTCACGTGGTAAAGAGTCTCCGTCTGACACCCTGCAACAACGATCGCCGCGATGCACGCCCCCGGGGGCGCGCAGCGGCTCAATATCCTGAGGACGTCATATGACGTCCAGTCAGGATATTGAAACCACTTTGCCGCCGTCATTCTGTAATAGGGCGGGCGGCAAGTGGTAAAGTGAATAACTCAACACCAAGTTCACTATATGGACCATTTATCTATTTATACATGGTGATCATGTCCCACTTACCCTTAACTCTCACTTAGTTTCACCTACCCATACAATTTAATTATTGCTTATTGGCAATGAAAGTCCTTTACAAATGTAATTGGTCAACTACCACTAAAAAAAATGGCACATTTTGAAGCATCCACTTCTTTGGATATATAAGTATACTATATATCACAAAATAAAATACAAAAACGTAAAGCTTCTCCTGATCCTGATAATGCAAACTAGGCCTCTTCTAATAAATACAGAAAATATGATCCTTAATGAGCTCACAGACTTTCCTGCTTAAGTGGGCTATTACCATAAATCCTCTTAATAGAACATCAGGGTATGATCAATGCTTCTGTTTAAATGGATATACTCATATGATACTGCATTAAGAAAGGTAATGCCAAATCTAGCTATCTGAGCTCTTGTTTTAACGCAGAATGTTAAATTCCGGAACTATATAGCTGGCTTATTTTCATTTACTTAAATAATGAATTTACCATGAGGTACTGCAGTTTCTGAGAAAAAAATATATTTCCTTTAGAGTATTCTGTTGGGAAATGCTACATATGATCCCTGAATGCTAATTTGGGGAATTATTCTTGCAACATCAGTAAAATCATCTTGCATTTATTATGGACTTATAAAAATTGCAAATTAAGACAACGTTTTAAATCACCGGCGACTACAATAGTAACATGGGTTGAAAAATGTCACCTACTCAGGTTTGATGGAATGACAAAATTCTTGAACACAGAACCCAGTACGAAGAGTTGATCCAGAAGAAGGTAAAAAAAACCTCATAGTCTAATTAGCTGTAGCAGGAAAAAAATCCTTTCTGATCTCCTAAGACAATTGGATATTTGCTGTATCAGCAATCTAAAGCATTATCATTTATAAATATTAATAGCCAGTTATAGTTTTGAATTTAGAACCACACTCAGCATTTAGAAACTCTCTTCAAAGTTGGGTAGAACTAGCTCCTGTGAAAGTCTATTTTACATTTTCACAGCATTTAATGTAAAATAGCCTATCTTTATTAGTGTTGAGCAGAATACGCCATATTCGATTTCGCGATATATCTCGAATATATAGTCGAATATTCGAGATATATTCGCTAAATTCGAATATTCGTGATATTTTATCGAAATTAAATAATTGCGAATTTTTGCTATTGCGAATGCGAAAATAATTGCGAATTTTCGATAACTGCGGTAGGAGCACTCTGATTGGCTCAGAATATTCTTGATATTTTACAATACAAAATAATTGTGAATGTTCGGCAAATGCGGAAGGAGCACTCTGATTGGCTCAGAATATTCTTGATATTTTACAATACAAAATAATTGCGAATATTCGGCAAATGCGGAAGGAGCACTCTGATTGGCTCAGAATATTCTAGATATTTTACATTACAAAATAATTGCGAATATTCGGCAAATGCGGAAGGAGCACTCTGATTGGCTCAGAATATTCTTGATATTTTACAATAGAAAATAAAAAGTGTTTTGCATTGGTGGTGATTCTTTACTCTATCCATCTGTCACAGCCGTTTGTCCATCAAACACCTTGAAGATTGAACACGTTCATGCTGCATGCTTTGGACTTTTTTTCACTTCACATATCAAAGACATTTTTATGAAAGATTATTTTTCTATTATTGGGACTATATTTCTTTATATATTTGTTTCACTGTGTATTTCACAAGTTATTTGCGCTTGCTTATTTTATAATTTGCCCACATGTCTTGTCACTAGACATATTTTTTATTCTTGTAGAGCGACTCCATTTTCTGTCTTGTATTAATTTATGTTGTATAACATTTTTGAGTTGCTGCTGTATTCTCCCCTTTTTTTAAGGTATGCGCAATTTTTTCCTTCTTACAAAAAAAAATAATATCAAACATACAAATATTCATAACAGAAACATACACAAAGCCCCCCCCCCTTTTGCATCAGAGACAATCAGAGTTCTCCTACCACAGTTATCGAAAATTCGCAATCATTTTCGCATTCGCATTAGCGAAAATTCACAATTTTTTTTTTTATATTCGGCAACATAAAAGGATCGCCTCAGCTTAGCTACTCGGCCCAGGGTCTCTAATCATACCAGCAATGCTTTTAGACGTCGATAGGATGTGATCTGTTTTAAAAATAAAATTGAAAAAATGCGAATATTCGGAATTGCGAATATTCATTGCGAAATTCGAAATATATCGCGAATACTCGAATATGCCATATTCGAGCCGAATATTCGCAATACGAATATTCGTGAGCAACACTAATCTTTATGTGAAGGTGAAGTCTCTGACAGGAGTAGAGCACAGAGCAAGCATTTTATGAAGCTTTACAATTAGAAGATGTACATAGGATGGGGGGCGGAGTCACACCATTGTGTTACATGGTGTCACGGGTAAAATTATAATCTTCAGTGACAGGGAGGAAGACACTCCTATTCCCGCGTAGCCTTCCTCGTTCGGTGCTCCGCCTGAGGTAGCCAACCAGGTGAGGGACTTGTGGGTCATCTTGGATTCCAGATTGACTCTGGACCCTCAGATTAGAAGAGTAGTGAGTTCATGCCACCCCTACCTAAAGGTCCTGCGGGTCCTTTTCTGCTATCTGGATGATGACTCAGATAAGATCGCTCTGATCCATGCAACAATTACCAGTCGGTTGGACTACTGTAATGCTTTGTACCTTGGCCTACCTAAAAAGATCATGCATAGACTCCAACTAATTCAGAAAGCCGCGGCAAGGTTACTTACGGGTGCTGATAGGAGAGAACATATCACCCCAATATTGAATACCTTGCATTGGTTGCCCATCCGTGAGTGTTTTCTGTTTAGGATTGGCTGTTTTATGCATAGGATAGTCCATAGAGGTAGACGAGAGTACCTCCGGAAAAAATTCACACAATATGCTCCTAGTAGAGCACTACGTTCAGCGGGACGAACGAATGTCGTTTATTCCTAGGGTGAGGAAACAGACGAGGAGGACGTGCTTTCTCGGTGCAGGGGGGTAAGGTATGGAATGATTTACCATTGGTCCTAAAAAACACCACCAATTTGCTAAGCTTCAGGAAGAGTTTGAAGACCTTGCCCTTCCAGAAGTGTTACGGGGGCTTATAGGTCACTGCATCCTGGCCAGCAAGGGAGCTTGATTAAGAAGATCAGAATCTCCCTGCTCATTATAGTCACACGCATCAAGGCCCATGGTTAAAAGTGCGTTTATAAGCATTTTTTTATAATAATAATAATAAATGGACAGTTTCCAGTGCTGATGGCTGGAAAACAGGAGTGTGGACAGATGTCAAACATGATGCTTTGCATTTATTAAGGTATATGTGTTATATTGAGTCCATCTAAAAGTTGTCAACATGGCAGGATTTCAAATATATTAAACAATTTATTGGTACATGATTAACATTGTTTCATATATTTGAAATCCTGCTGTGTTGCTGACTTTCAGACGGACTCGGTTTTGAATGGCCGACAGGGGCACTAGTCTGAGCACTGACATCCCTCTCCTGTGCATTGGGTGCAAGGGTTGAGCGCAGTGGGCTTTTGATTTACATGTGTTAAATGGCTGTTTAAAGTGGAGTGTACTTCCACTTTATGCAAATTAGGTTGTTAGGAGACATAAGGTGAATTACATACCAATGGCGATTTGTATTGTTTAATGGTCTCCAATCTATTCCTAGATAGCTAGATTCACAAAGAGTTAAGCCGGCGTATCAGTAGATACGCCGTCGTAACTCTGAATCTAAGCCGTCGTACATTTAAGTGTATTCTCAAATTGAGATACACTTAAATGTAGCTAAGATACGACTGCCTGCGTGCTTTGTGAATACAGCACTTGCCTCTCTGACTTATGGCGACGTAGCGTAAATACGATACGCTACGCCGGCTGAAACATACGCCGCCCCACGTGAATCCAGCTAAAAATCTATAAAAATCAATCACAAAGCAGTAAGACTGATTTATTGCTGGTTTGAGTGAGATAATAATAAGGGCTCTGAGATGTTCCTCTTATTAATATCTCTGGAATGACTGGAAGGGGAAAATATGTCACCATGCTTGATCTAACCACATACAACCAGTCATGAAAAATGTATACACTAATATGGAGTGAAAGCATATAACAATTGTATTCTGCGCTATGTACAACGTAAATATATATATATTTTTATACTGTAAATAGGTTCAGAAATGTACTGAAATAATGTGCGCGTCAAACCGTTTCTAACTAAGTTTTGTGAAATTTGTAATGGCTAAAATGTGTTAACAATGTATATTAGCACCTATCTACACATTATACATGGCTAGGTCAATTAATGCTAAATAATTCAGCTTGTTAGGACCTGATAGTTGTTCGTTGAAAAAATAAAATGTAAAAAATGGTAAATTCTGAGGAAATGTGGATTTTATTTAATCCACTATAAAAATGCTGTAGAACCTTTGGGTATTGCTAAAAATAAAGCAGACAGTGAGAATTTCTGCCCACATCTACTCTGCCTTTGGCACATTACTTACACCTTTTCCTTATTCTATTTTTAGCCTAGCAGTGTGAATATGTGACATGCTATATGCAAAGCAGGTTATAAATAATGATCCTTCCTGGCTATATCTGTTTTACTGACACTAACGTTTTTATTCCTGACAAAAATCTGAACTCCAGATAGATTTAAAAAACTCCAATTAATTCAGTTGTGTTTTCATGAAAGTGAATTAGAATAAAAGCATCTCTAGCATCAGTGGCGCCACATAGAAAGTACCTTCTGGCACTGTTAAGCAAATGCCAAATCAGATTTTCTGGCCAAGAGCCCGGTCTTTCCTCCTCTGACCTCCTAATCCCCACTACTGGTAGCTAAAGCCACCCATGGACCAATAGAGAGTCCTAGAAGGCAAGGGTGGTTGGATCTGGCCACACTGTCCACTAGGAAATCTAGTGATTGACATGCCAGTAATTCTGGGGATGGGGGATCACATTGATCACATCACATTGATTTAGAATCAAATAAGAAATTATTGATCCAGGGCCAGATTCTCGTAGAAGAGCGTATCTTTGTTCCGGCGTAGCGTATCCTATTTACGCTATGCCTACACAACTTAGACGGGCAAGTGCAGTATTCTCAAAGCACTTGCTCCGTAAGTTGCGGCGGCGTAGCGTAAATTGGCCGGCGTAAGCCCGCCTAATTCAAATGTGGAACAGGGGGGGGCGTGTTTTATGTAAATAACTTGTGACCCGCCGTGATTGACGTTTTTCACGAACGGCGCATGCGCCGTCCGTGGAATATCCCAGTGTGCATTGCGCCAAAGTACGCCGCAAGGACATATTGGTTTCGACGTGAACGTAAATGACGTCCAGCCCCATTCACGGACGACTTACGCAAAATTTTCAAAATTCGACGCAGGAACGAGGTCCATACTTAACATTGGTACGCCGCATGTACGCCTCATATAGCAGGATTAACTTTACGCCGGGAAAAGCCTAACGTAAAACGGTGTATCTGTACTTCGTCGGCCGGGCGTATGTTCGTGAATTTGCGTATCTAGCTGATTTACATATTTCTAGGCGTAAATCAGCGTACACGCCCCTAGCGGCCAGCGTAAATATGCAGTTAAGATCCGACGGCGCAAGAGACTTACGCTGGTCGGATCTAATAGAAATCTATGCGTAACTGACTCTAAGAATCAGGCGCATAGATACGACCGCTCAGACTCAGAGATACGAGGGCGTATCTGGAGATATGCCGTCGTATCTCCTTTGAGAATCTGGCCCCTAATGTTCAAGATGACAAGTGGTATCTGTTATATGGAGGCACTGGAGCTAGATTTACCTTCCATCTACTTCACATTCACTTTACATGTATTTTAAACACAGCTTGTATGCTGTATGTACCTGAATTCATGTTCCTACCAGTCTCTTGTAATACCTTATACAACAGCACTTATACAACACACTATACATTGTCCCTTCTATTTCTGTATGAGGATGATGGCACTGTAATTATTTAAATAATAAAAAAATAATAATAAATAAATAATAAAAAAATAATTAAGTGCCATCTTACCTAATCAAAATACATCTGTCACATGACCCAGCTCTTTCCCAGCCAGTCTGCAGAGAAACATAAGCAGAAGGAGCACATAGTACGCTGCTGCTGGTCACATGTTCAAAATAAAAAAAAAAGCCTTTGGAATACAGAGTAAAAATATATATGTATTATCAATAATCTGTTTTAAATTGGCATACAAATATATATTTTAAATAAAATCTTTATTATTTTGTAGAAATAACATCATGTGGGTGGATTTCTGCCAATCACAGGCTGTCACTCCCCTCCAGCTTGTGTCTTAGAATGCGAGGGAGGAGAAGCCTTTATTTATCTACATGTAATATCCTGCCCCCATTGTGTTTAGATGGTAAGTGTGCATGGAGGGGGAGGGAGGGGGTGGACTGTCAATTACCACTGTGTATACGCCCACATGTGTGACTCTATAATTGCACAGGCTGCTCAAATGTGATAGGGAGGAAATGCTCAGCATAGAAACTCAATAAAAACTGAGCATGTGCAGAGTGGCCACCACAGCTGCAAAATCCCTAACTGAATTGGGAACATGAACAGAAGGTGGAGATAGAGAGCAGCAGGATCAACCATTTTTTTGTGCAGAATACAACTCATAGTGACTGAGTATGAACAGCATGTAATACACCATTTATTGATAGTTTGATATATTTATTGAAAGTGACACTTTAAAGTGACTGTAAACTAATAAAAAAAAAGAAAAAAAAACATGTCATACTTGCCTGCTCTATGCATTGGTTTTGCACTGAGTGGACCCAAACCTCCTCTTTTTAGGCCCCCACTAGGCCCTCCTCTAGGCAGTACCCTGTAGAAAGCTGCTTTCTATATGGTACCACCTGTGGGTTTGCTCCCGAGCCACTCTGCCTACGTCCATGAAAACAGACAGCACAGGTCGGGCCCACCCTGGTGCCATCAGCGCAGGATTTGATTGACAGTAGTGGGAGCCAGTTACTCCTTCTGCCTTAGCAAATCCTGAGAGAGCAGGGAGAGCTGCTACAGATGGGCACAGTGATGGATCAAGTGAAAACTCAAGTATGAGGGGGTGATACTGTTACCTAAACATTTTTTACCTTAATGCAGGGAATGTATTAATTAAAAAATGTTTAGGCTTTAGAACCACTTTTAGTTGGCCATACATCAAATTTTTTTGACCAGCCCCCTGCAAGGTGAATGGAGGAATCCTCCTCACTGTGTTGTATTCTGACATTAAGGGCTCCTCCGCTGTCAGAATACACTGATCAGTGCTGCAGCTGATTGGCTGCAGTGCTGACTGAAGGAGAAATTTACAACAAATCGGTTCAAGGGAAATCGATCATAAGGCCTTATTCACACAACCATAAAAAACACATACAACTATTTTTGATGTGTTGTTTTTAATTGAGACATTCACACAGGTGTATAAACATGCATTGCTTTCAGATCTGTAACACAAAATAAAAAAATCGACATCTGAGTACATGTATACCACTGAAAAAAAAAAACAGGACAATTGTTACACATTAATGATCTGGGGGCAGATTCACAAAGATCTGCACCCGCGCAGCGTATCTGAGATACGCTACGCCGCCGTAACTTACCTGGCTTTGGTTTGAATCCTGAAAGAATTTGCGCCGTAAGTTACGGCGGCGTAGTGTATCTCTCGCGGCGTAAGGGCGCGGAATTCAAATGCAGGGAGTAGGGGGCGTGTTTCATTTAAATGAAGCGCGTCCCCGCGCCGAACGAACTGCGCATGCGCCGTCCCTAAATTTCCCGCCGTGCGTTGCGCTAAATGACGTCGCAAGGACGTCATTGGTTTTGACGTGGACGTAACTTACGTCCAGCCCCATTCACGGACGACTTACGCAAACAAAATAAAAAAAATTCAAATTCAACGCAGGAACGACGGCCATACTTAACATTGCGTACGCCACCAAATAGCAGCTTTAACTATACGCCGAAAAAAGCCGAATGGAAACGACGTAAAAGAATGCGACGGCCGCTCGTAGGGTTCGTGGATCGTTGGAAATAGCCAATTTGCATACTTGACGCCGAATACGACGGGAACGCCACCCAGCGGAAGCCAAAGAATTGTATCTAAGATCCAAAGGCGTACGAAGACGTACGCCTGTAGGATCTAACCCAGATGCCGTCGTATCTTGTTTTGAGGATTTGTAGTGCACTTGTCCACAGTGCAAATATGATCTATAATAATGACCTAAACTTTTGATTTATCAAACTTAAAGAAACATCTCACCTGTAACATATTATGTGTATTTAGTTAGTAGTTCTTCATGTATAATTCACATGCTTTTGTTTTAGTTAGCCATGGTGGTATTCAACAATTGTATGCAGATTGCACGTATGTAATAGTAGTTGGATTCAGGTCATCAGATATCCAGAATCAGGTGTATATTAATATTAATGAGAGACTGTGCAAAGGAGCTGGAAGTTCAGGTATACAATGAAATATAAAACATTTAAAAGGATAACTAATAAGCTTGTGAGTGAGTGTGTACTTGTAAGTAAAACCCAGAGATCATATTAATGAGCTAATAGAATTATACTGAACAACCATGTGTTGATAACGTGGGCCATAACAGAATAGAAAAACATAATGCTACACTGCCGTGTAAAAAAGTCAAAATCATCCAAAGTCATTAAAAGTTGCTTTATGAGTATGAAAATTACTCTTTATTATTTGCGACATTGTAGATTGAGATGCAAGTTCACAGGATATAGATCCATTTTTGAATAATTTATTGGTTGAGAGCATCAAATACAGCCAACACATTTCAGGGGACAATGTCTCCCCCTTCTTCAGGGCTTTAGCAGTCAATGATAATAGGATCACAACAGAATGCAGTAATGGACCTATGTTAAATCTTGATGAAAACTACTGTAAATACAGTCTTCATCAAGGCTTAGTTACCACAAGTCCCTTTGTGCATTCTGTTGTGATTCTATTACACATTGTCTATGCAAGCCTTGAAGAAGGGGAGAAGGGGGGAGCTTTTCCCTCAAAACTCATTGGCTATATGTTATGCTCTTAATCAATTAATGTTTCAAAAAGTACTTTAAGTGAGATACATTTTTGTACCTCCTCCTTACACATTCAAGAATTTATGGTCTGACAAGCGCTACCTTTACTGCCATCAGAGGGGTAGCAGCCTAGGACTATCTGTCAGACCCAATTTCAAATTGACTGGTCCAGCACTTTACACACATCAGGATCTAAAGCACCAAGGGCCAGATTCACAAAAGAGATACGATGGCGTATCTCCCGATACGCCGTCGTATCTCTGTGTTACGGCCGTCCTAACTATGCGACTGATTCATAGAATCAGTTACGCATAGCTAGCCCTAAGATCCGACAGGTGTAATTGAATTTCGACGCGGGAACAATGACCATACTTAACATTACTAGTCCAGCTATTTGATGGAATAACATTACGCCTGAAAATGCCTTACGTAAACGGCGTATCTTTACTGCGACGGGCGCGCGTACATTCGTGAATAGGCGTATCTAGTGATTTACATATTCTACGCCGAACTCAATGGAAGCGCCACCTAGCGGCCAGCCTAAATATTGCACCCTAACATACGACGGCGCAGGCTGTCCTATTTTAGCTAGGTTTAAGTGTATCTCAGTTTGAGAATACACTTAAACTTAGGACGGTGCAGATTCCGAGTTAGGTCGGCGTATCTACTGATGCGCCGGTTTAACTCTTTCTGAATCCACCTAGGTGTTTTTATGATGTGGATTTAGTGAACTTTGATTGTACCTTGATAAGGAATAAAACAACTGGGGAAGTCAGGACACAGAACTTGAGAAGAGTAAATCTTACCACTCTAAATACCAATCCAAGCGCATCATAGGGGCAGATCCACAGAGCGAGTACGCCGGCGTAAGCAATAAAAATAAGCATGGGCTGAACATGTATCAAAGACTCTTATACTCTCATAGACATCGACATACTAAATATAGTTGGCTCAATCATCAACATGTCATTATAGATGTGAACCTAAAGCAACTTTAGGGTCTCTGCTCCGGCATCTATTTCCCCCATTGAGTGTGTTCAACTGAGGGTGCAGGTCAGGCTAGGAGTCGGTCCTGAATCCATGTAATCCACAGAACAAATAGAGAAAAATCTCAGCCACTGCACACCATACAAGCCCAGCGTGTAATAAGTGACACAGTAGCAGCCTCAGCCTAACTCCATCCAGGCCACACCACAACATGTTTAACCCCACCCGCCAAAAAGGAGGGTGCACGCATGCTTAGAAACAGGCCACCGCCCCCCCCCTTGACGTCACTTCCGGTGCATGCATTTCATGCTGGTCCCGGGAAGTGTGGTGGCCATCTTGTCCTTCCCATTTCCACTGATTGGTCTTGAAAGGAGAGAACTGTGACAGGAGGCCTGCCTACACGTCAGATGGGAAGATGGGATTGATGGACTTGCTTTGTACACCTTTCATGTGAGTGTTTTTAACCATCATCTTTATTAAATACTGGTTTGACTGCACTTAGAAGTGCCTTTTTTGTTTTTTTATGTTCTTCCAGAGTTCTGCCTCTCTCTCTCCAAGAAGTACTGCGGAAATGCTTACTAGGCTTCCTCCAGTGATTGGTGGCCTAGGGAATCAGGATATTCAAGAGGTATTTTCAATCCAGATACACCCTATTTCTCCATCTCTTACATGCAGGATATATGCATGCTCACATTGGTTCAAACTGGACCCATGTAACTATGCAAAAAAAAACACATACTTAAGCTTTAGCTTTGTCCTGTAAATCCTCCATTAGTGAATGTGAAAATGTTTTAAAACTATTTTATGCCATCTTTCTTTGTAATGGTTTCTTGGCTTTTAAGCATTTGGTTTACTGAAGTTTATGAGGTCAACTAATGTGAAAAGCTTCTTGGCTCTAAAGCCAATGCATTTAATGAGAAACTTGAGATAATGTGGTCACATTCCCCTGCATAAACATTTATAAATTACATGCTTACATTGGTACCTTAAAAACCACCAGACTTTTCATTTACCATACACAACATGAAATGACAGACTACAGCTTTCTCAAGGAAACCGCTTCCTTTGAATGGTTGGGCTAATTTGCACTGTTTCCCTTGTATCTGCATACTGCAGCTATTCAGGAAAAGAGGCCTAACATGGAAGAAAAACAGATTCATATTTGCTATTATTTGAATAACCTGCCTTGCAGCTGTGTTTATGCTGAGTGCTCTACATCAAAGTGTATACCATGGATAGGATGAGCCACGAGAGAGTGCAAATTATCCTTCAGTGCCATGCTACTTCAGGTAATTATGTTGATATCCCGCAGTTGATTTTGCAGCCATTCTTGTGCCGCATGCATATGATTACTGGTGGTATTTTATTAGGTTCCATGTGCTGACCACTTTCAAATTCATAGGTACATATGTGTACTTCATATGCTTCTTAAAAGTATTATTAGAAGCTTAGCACCAACAATCAAAGTCACTCAGTAATTACCTGCTGGAACTAGGAATGGCAATGGGATAAGATAGAAATATCTTCCCTTTACTAAATACGTCACTGTTGACTTGCTATTAAAACATTATTGACCATTCAGTGAAGATTCTTTTGTTGGCAGTGGTTTGATTAACTAAATGAATTTAGGTTATTCACTTACTAAAAATCATTTTCGATTTTGAAAGTGAATGATCACTGAGCTTATTGTATTACCCTCTACTTAGGTAGGTGCTAGAAGTGAGATTTTTGGTAAGTGCAGGTAAATTTAGGCAGGCCTAGCTGTTTTGTTCTGTGTGGGCTGGGAGTGGTTTAGAGTAGGCGACTAACAGACAGCATGACAGATTTTAGAAGAGAGGTGGAGCTGCCTGGGGTGTTCCAATGAGCCCTGACCAATCCCCAACCTGCCTGCTTCCGAGATCTGCAAGTAATAAACAATTTTTACAGAAAGTAAAGGTGCAACACATATGACATATTTTAAATGTTCATGTACATGTTTGGACAAATACAGAGAACCGGAACTCCGCTTGAATCCAGTGTAAGTTCAGCGATCTCCCCTGCTGTTCTATTGTATGACAGGGGACGGCCCATGACAAAACACTCTGGTCAGCGCTCTTCGCCAAGCTCTCTAAAAAAGAGTGTCAAGAGACCCATTTAATTTTCTTCTTCAAAAAAAACTGCAAGACATAAATATATGGAGGTACAGACTTTGTAGCTGTCAACCTGAAGCTTAAAGTGATTGTAAAGTCTCGTTTTTTTTCTATAAAAATAACAAACATGTTTTACTTACCTGCTCTGTGCAGTGGTTTTGCACAGGGCAGTCCAGATCGTTCTCTTCTTGGGTCACTCTTTGGCTCTCCTGGCCCCTCCCTCCTGTCGAGTGCCCCCATAGAAAGCAGCTTACCATGGGGACACCCGAGCCGAGGCACAGCTCCCTGTGTCCATTCAGACACAAAGCCGTTGTGCTGGGTGTTCAGGAGCGGATCGGTTAGCTGCAGGAGGAGAGGCAGAGTAGAGCACATGTCGGCTGTGTTTGTGATTACATGACATACGAGTCCTTTGAAGCGGAGGAACATCTAAGGAGTAAGGCTGAATGACCCTGGAGATCAATCCCCTATTTGTGAGAGACACATTAGGTAGAGTGGAGATCGCGAAAGAGAGAAATTGAACAGTTGAGCTCAGATAGAAAGGAAAGACGCCTGGGGAGGGATAATAAAGAGTTCATTTGAGTTTTCCTGACTCATCCTTGAGGTGAGCAGATTAAATAGCTGGTGGTGGTGTGCACAAGCAATAACAAATATTGAGAGGCACAGTGATTTGATTATAAAACTGGAGCACTACTATCAAGATTTATATTGAATTATATTGATTTATGGGACATTTATTATGATTTTTTTTATGATTTTGAATATTGCATTTGTATTGCATGTTTAACCACTTTCCTACCGTAGGACGTCATATGATGTCCTGTACTTTGTGTGGGGATATCTGAATGATGCCTGCAGCTACAGGCATAATTCAGATATCCTTATTTTCAGGTGGCGATTCTGTGCATGATAAGAATGATCATAGCGGCGGTTGATCGTTCTTACAGGCGGCGGGAGGGGATGTCCCCCCCTTCCGCCGCCATCCGGTGCTTCTCCGGGCTCTCCTGTGCCATCGGAGGCCTGGAGAATGAATCGGCCTCCGCCGGATGGGGAGGATAGAGATGACCGGTGACCAGATGGTCACCGGTCATCTCTATGGATGTCGGAGGTCCGGGCACAACGTTATGACGTTACGTCCGGCTACCCGGAAGTAAACAAAACTGAAAACATGAGATCGGTAAAAAAAAAATCACGATCTCATGCTTTCCAGCCTGGAGGAGAGCATCTCTCCATAAAGAGGATCTGTCACACACTATTCCTATTACAAGGGATGTTTACAGTGTAAAAAAAAAAAAGTAAAAACATTTTTTTTTAAACGCCCCTGTCCCCAGTAACTTGCGCTTAGAAACGAACGCAAACGTAAGTCCCACCCACATATGTAAACGCCGTTCAAACCACACATGTGAGGTATCACCGTGGGCGTTAGAGCGTGAGCAATAATTCTAGCACTAGACCTCCTCTAACTCTAAACTGGTAACCTGTAAAAAAAATTAAAGCGTCGCCTATGGAGATTTTTAAGTACCAAAGTTTGGCGCCATTCCATGAGTGTGCGCAATTTTAAAGTGTGACAAGTTAGGTATCTATTTACTTGGCGTAGCATCGTCTTTCACATTATACAAAAAAAGTGGGCTAACTTTACTGTCTTGTTATTTTTTAATTCATGAAACCATTTGAGTTTGAAAAATTATTAAACGTTCTAGTTAATAGATGGTTTGTATTTTTTACAATTACATTTGATTTACCAAGTACAAAGTTTAACATGTTTACACCCCTAACAGATTAACGTGTCACCCTTAAATTACTAAGACGTATTATGTGTATTAGGAGGTTAGTGGTAAATAGATATTGTATTACTTTATAGCCTGGGTGACGGAAGTCATTTGAAATCTCCAAATGTGTTTGCTTTTTTTAAAAGGGAATACTGTAATGAATAAAATCTGTCTAGAGTCGACTGTCAATATCTTGGTGCCTTCTTATTCTACAAATCTGTAACCTGTACATAGTCAGAGAGCCCTTTATGCACTTAGGAGGTGCCTAAAAAAATCTGTTTCACCAAATTGGAATACGTACGATACCATTGTCCACCTCTAGACTGAGAAATCATGTTCGATATGAAAGTCGCTTGTCAATTTTCAATTGACAACAATCTAGGATCAGAATAGTGATTTACAGGATCTATCTATGGCTATTTTGCCCCAAAATAAAATAGTGTGTTACACTTTTGATATTTCTGGGACAGCATCACCCAGTAAGGACACTGTAGATATAATACTAGCCTATGATATTAAGCTAATGAAGCAGAAAATAGCTAGTGGTTGTAAACAGGTAGAAAGATGTTACTGCTCCAAGCTTTGCATCAAAACCCCTTACCTCTATAACTCTGGGTGGCAACCAAATGCAAAAAAAGAAGAAGTCACTCACCGATCATGTGAAGCTGCATCCAACTTTTTTTAAAGATAGACAAAGCACACTGTAGTACAAGACATGCCGAGAAACTCTGTGTTGCAATATCACCACTACTTCATTTGCAAGACATCAGAACAATTCTAGATTCAACATACAGTCGCCGTGTAGCAAAAAGGTAATATTGACTCTATAAAGTAGAATAACCAAACAAACTATTGGCAGAACCAAGTGTCTATCTAATGCAAATCAGGTTGCATCATATTAAAGGAGTTGTAAAGGAAAACATTTTTTTGATTAAAATTAATGTCTGCGAGGTAGACAGACAGAATAGTGTAATGATTCTGTTAAAAAACGAGTAAATACCTATTAAAATTCCATCATCTATATCACCTCCGGCGTTCTAGGTCCTATTCTCTCATTCACTTCCTGGTTTGTGGCACTCGTTCATGTAAGAACTACATTTCCCAGTATGCATTGTGGCACGCCCAGTAATTCACACCTCCTTGAAGTCTCTAACATGTAGAGAGCGTCCTGCCACACAGATGTAGTTCCCAGGAGGGGGCGAGCACGTAACTGACCACTGCAGTAAAGCTTCCCTTCACGGTGGTGAGTAAAAATCAGACAAGCATGAAGTGAACAGAACAGAGAAGAAATAGAGCAACTTCTGAGCAAACACGAACAATGAGGAAGTGAAAAGAGGAATGTCTGCAGGTAAAGGATGCTTATTATGAAAAAAAAAAAAATGTTTTCCTTTACAACCCCTTTAAGGAACTCCAACGGCTTTGTGTGTTTCTTGTGACCCCTGTTCTTGCAATCCGGCTCCAACAACAATAACTAATTAGCAAACTGTGACAGATTTATCGCTGTATTTGACAGTTGTCTATTATAACAAAAACAGAATCTTTTACATGTTTAACAATGACACACTTTCACATCCATTGATTTATTTTTTCTACTTTGCACGGCAGCTAAATTGACCAATTTCTACTATTTCTACTATTCTTTCAAGAAAGTCCTTTGCCAAGAAAAGAAGCTTAGCAAAGCGGCAATGCTAGAGTATTTTTCTGAGTAGAAGACAAAGGCAAGCCGTGATAAAAATAATAATATACTTATGTCCTGTACACACGATCGGACCTTTGTTCAACTAAATTCACATTGGAATTCAGACGGAATGTTCTCCGATGGAATTCATCGGAATTTCCGATGGGGCATACACACGGTCGGAATTTCCGATGGAAAAAGTCAGTCTGACTTTTTCCATCGGAAATTCCGATCATGTGTACAGGGCTTTACACTGTATTCGGTTCTATCAGTTTTTTTTAATGCACTTACCAAAAATCTAGGACAAGTTTCTAATCAAGACAACATGGACCAAAGCAGGAAGTTGTCCAAGAGAAGCTACATATTGTTTTTGAGAGGTTTAAAGCTTTGAAGAACATTATTTTTCATCTTAAAATGTATGTAAAGCCATTTACTTTTGGGTAGTGTAGGGAAGGGTCAGAACCGAATTTCCAATGGTTAGAAGGCTGAGATCGAAGTTAATTTCCAATCATAATGATGAAATAAATTTGAAGGTGCGGGATAGAATTTTTTTCTTGAACTAATGAAGTTTTAATTCTGAACGTGGTTTTGGTTTAGGAAAAGTTGTTAATATTGCAATGAAAGTTGTTTATTACATCTAGGATTCCATTCAAATAGCAGGTCTGGGTGACAATTTAAGTAATTTCAAACGTGATTATTTGATGGAAAGACGGAATGTTCCAATGAATGATTTATCAGAATTGCTTTACAAAGAAAAAATCTAAACAAGTATGGCACACTTTACTTTCTGCTGCAGTAGATGGAAATCTCCCCAATGGGACAAGAAAAAAAAAAAAAAAAAAAGGGAGTTTTTATCATTCTCTGTTCTGTCCAAAACAACAAAATACCTTTTGGTTTTAAATACAATTTCTTGGGGTTTAAAAAAAAAAAAAAAATGTGTGTATGTTATTTGGAGTTCTACACAAACCCCTATAGTATATGCCTATGACCATGCCTGTAAAAGTTGGTTGTTGCCTCTGAAGTTCTACACTAAGATGCTGATTTAATAATAATTTGGTAGCACAGATTTACCTTGCTGATGCTTCATTTATGAGAACCGCGTCTTCCTTGGCTCTAGGACTAGAATAAATAATGTACTTTATATTCAAAGCTTATGCTCCTGAAAATAACTGTTCTCTTTCCAGCAAAGTAATTTCCTAAAGTATACCAGGCTTCTGATAACACAAGCAATTAATTCACAAGGCTCGCCTTAACACACACTGATTACGGAACATACTTACTAAAGTTTAGCCAACTCTCACATAATGCAGATGCTTAAAGCAGAACTCCAGACAAAAGTAACAAAATAAAAATGAATAGCCCATTAAAAGAAACAATAACAAAACCAAATTAGAGAATTCCACCACAGTCCTTTTTTTTTAAACTGCCAATCTGATGGCTAGCATCATTCCACCCACTTCCTCTAAGCCCATGTCATTCTGGATCTGCCCCAGTCTACTACTGGACAGTGAAAGGAGATGCAGCTAATGCCTGGTACACACGACCGTTTTTCTTGGGCAAAAAAAAAAAAAAAAAAAGTTTTTCCTGATGGGATTGCATACACACGTTCAGGCCAAATACCGCCCGTCCAAAGCGCGGTGACGTACAACACGTACAACGGGACTATAATAGGGAAAAATCCATTCAAACGGCGCCACCATTTGGGCTGCTTTTGCTGATCCCCGTATTAGTAAAAGTTTGGTGAGAGACAATTTGCGCTTTTCATGCGCTGCATTAAATGAGGCAATAATTTTCAGCGTGACGAATGTGATATCTCCATTACGAATGCTAGTTTTACCAGAAAGAGCACTCCCGTCTCATACTTGATTCTGAGCATGTGTGTTTTTTTTCCCCTCGGAAAAGCATACAAACGACCGGTTTTCCCGACGGGAGAAAGTCCTCCGAGAATCCCGATGGGAAAAAAGAAAGCTGGTTCTCTTTTTTTTCCAGTTTTCCCGGCCAACAGCTCTCATGGCAGTTTTTCAGACGGGAAAACCATTTGTGTGTACGAGGCATTAAAGATGATCTCACCTCTCTGGTACTGCATTTCCACTTTCCATTCCTATCTGCATGCTTCTGGGCAGCAGGGAACCAACTGGCTCTTTATGTTGTTTTTTATAGGTACTGCAAGAGGTTTGTAGCGGTCTAATTCAGGTATTTTCAATGCATAAAAATGTAATGTTTTTTTTCAGCAGCATTAATTTGATATGAATTAATTTATTCTTTTAGCTGCCAAGGTGTCAGCTTTAAAATATAGGAGAGGCATGGTGTAACATGTATCTTTGCAGGTTAAAGGGGATGTACAGTATCTCACAAAAGTGAGTACAACCCTCACATTTTTGTAAATATTTTATTTTATCTTTGCATGTGACAACACTGAAGAAATGACACTTTGCTACAATGTTGTGTAGTGAGGGTACAGCTTGTATAACAGGGTAAATTTGCTGCCCCCTCAAAATAACTCAACACACAGCCATTAATGTCTAAACTGCTGGCAACTAAAGGGAGTACACCCCTAAGGGAAAATGTCCAAATTGGGCCCAAAGTGTCAATATTTTGTGCAGTCACCATTATTTTCCAGCACTGCCTTAACCCTCTTGGGCATGCAGTTCACCAGAGCTTCACAGGTTGACATTGGAGTCCTCTTCCACTCCTCCATGATGACGTCACGGAGCTGGTGGATGTTAGAGACCTTGCGCTCCTCCACCTTCCCTTTGAGGATGCCCCACAGATGCTCAATAAGGTTTAGGTCTGGAGACATGCTTGGCCAGTCCATCGCCTTTACCCTCAGCTTCTTTAGCAAGGCAGTGGTTGTCTTGGAGGTGTGTTTGGGGTCGTTATCATGTTGGAATACTGTCCTGTGGCCCAGTCCACGAAAGGAGTGGATCATGCTCTGCTTCAGTATGTCACAATACATGTTGGCTTTCATGGTTCCCTCAATGAACTGTAGTTACCCAGTGCCACCAGCACTCATGCAGCCCCAGTCAATGACACTCATATCAATATGCTTGACTGTAGGCAAGATACACTTGTCTTTGTGCTCCTCATCTAGTCGCTGCCACACATCTGAACCAAATACATTTATCTTGGTCTCATCAGACCACAGGACATGGTTCCAGCAATCCATGTCCTTAGTCTGCTTGTCTTCAGCAAACTGTTTGCAGGCTTTCTTGTGCATCATCTTTAAAATATGCTTCCTTTTGAGCCATGCAGACCAATTTGATGCAGTGTGCGGCATATGGTCTGAGCACTGAAAGGCTGACCCCCCCACCCCTTCAACCTCTGCAGCAATGCTGGAAGCACTTATATGTCTATTTCCCAAAGACAACATCTGGATATGACCCTGAGCATGTGCACTCAACTTCTTTGGTTGACCATGGCGAGACTTGTTCTGAGTGGAACCTGTCCTGTCAAACCACTATATGGTCTTGGCCGTGCTGTAGCTCAGTTTCAGGGCCTTGCCAATCTTCTTATAGGCCTTTTCAGATCCTCAGAGAGTTCTTTGCCATGAGGTGCCATGTTGATCTTCCAGTGACCAGTATGAGAGAATGAGAGCGATAACACCAAATTTAACACACCACCTGCTCCTCATTCAGACCTGAGACCTTGTAAAACGAACAAGTCACATGACACCGGGGAGGGAAAATGGCTAATTGGTCCCAATTTGGATATTTTCACCTAGGGGTGTACTCACTTTTTTTGCTAGCGGTTTAGACATTAATGGCTGTGTGTTGGGCTATTTTGAAGGGGCGGCAAATTTACACTGTTATACAAGCTGTACACTCACTACATTACATTGCAGCAAAGTGTCATTTCTTCATTATTGCCACATTAAAAGATATAATAAAATATTTACAAAAATGTGAGGGGTGTTCTCACTTTTGTGAGATACTGTAAAATGACAGAAATAAGGGCGCAGCCATATTTGACTCCCTTCCAAAGATGCAGGCTGGGTGATATGCTAATCTTTGGGATTTAGTTGTCCGTGAATCACTTACCTGGCTTTAAGTAGCCATGAAAGTAATAACCTCTTTTATGCAACTGTGTTCTAGGTCAGTGATTAAACTATAATGGATTTTGTCTTAATGTCAGATAGAAATTTCAGAAAGAAATTGGAAATGACAGCAGAGGTATTTTCTTTTTGCCAATATCACAAATAATGTCCACAGAGAGATGTAGTAAAAGAAATGATGGAGAAACTGATAGATTCTACTATTTCATATCAATGCTCAGCTGGCAATCTTCTTTCATGATTAAAATAAACTTGCCCTGAACCTGATCGATTAGAATACATGATGACAAAATTCATAAGCAGAGGTTACTGCCAGTAAAATACCAATAGTGTAACAAGCAGTAAATGCAAAGATATAAGCAGATTGAAATAATAAGCAAACCATAATCATTTCTGTAAAAGCCTTGGTTCCCCATTGGTAACTAATGCTGTTCCCCATTTTGCAGTGGTTCTCAACCTTACTAGTGTGGTGACCCCTTGATAAAATTTCCCAAGTTGTGGGGACCCCTAACAGTAAAATTATTTTCATAGCGTGGGTTGTCAGCACCCAAGGCAAGACAAGTAATTTGCACCCCTAAACCACGGACATTTAGCGCTCTCTGAGTCCCCTCCACTCGTACAGTATTAAAACCTCACATGGTACATTTTACCACTCTCCTTCTTTTATCTGTCTTTTATCCTAATTTCTTGTTTTTTTCCCCCATCCCTCTCTAGCCGTCTTTCTTGTTCTTTCGCACCCTTTTTCTTTCTTCCTCCCCCTCTTTTCCTCTCCCTTCCATGTATTCTCTATTTTTTTCCTTCTCTTACTCCTTGGTGGGGGGAAGGGGGTTCTGATAAACCAGCTTAGGTGCTCTTGATCAAGGTCATCTGCTGATCAGGGGACTGTAGTGGGAACTTTTAATGGCAACTATAATCACAGGTAGTGTTACTATGTCTCCGACAAGGTGGTGTCTCAAAGCAGTGACACCTATGCTGAAATCAGGAGAAAGGGTCTCCTCCAGCCCCTCCTACTTCATATTCCTCACCAATCAGCAGACCTCTAGTCTCTGCCCCCCAGCAATGCCGTGATCTAAATGGGCAGCTGCGAAGAGGCGGAGTGGGCGGCCGTGGGCTCCAGGAACAGCCCAGCTGGGTGGCCACACGCTGGGCAGCCGCAAAAAGACTGGGAGAGTGGTGCAGGCTTCAGGAACAGCCCAGGATTTGGTGACCCCTGGAAAATCATAATTTGACCCCCGAGGGAGTCCCGACCCCCAGGTTGAGAACCACTGCCATATTGAAAGCCTATAGGGAGGCTTGGGAGGCAGAGTGGCGCTTCTACAGGAAACCTAGTGTGTCCATACCAGAATGGGCATGGTTAGGGTGGTGAGAGCAATGATGGGGGTGTAACAGGCATTGTGGTATTAGGTTCAGGCACTTTTGGTGTAAAAGGGAATGGGCTTCCAGCAGGTATAATGTGACAGCAGGGGGTAGAGAGTAGAGAGTGGGGAGAAATATGCATAGGCTTGGTTAGAGAAGGATACAAGTGCAGGTGTGAGCAGCTGTGTGAGTGAGAAGAGGGGGCTGTGCAGATGCAGTTCTGAGGGGAACTAGCAGGTGCACACATAAGGTAAGCAATGGGCCTACAGGTGAGGTGGTGGTAGTAAAAGAGCACTGAGTAAGAGGACGGGTAAAGGCACAGTGGTGAGACTGGGGGTTGAGAGAATATGTGGATGAAACTGTAAATATGCACTATAGTAAGGGGTGGATTGTGTAGGCATGGGTTGAGTGCAGTGAGAAGCATGCACAGATGCAGTTGTCAGTGGTGGGGGGGGGGGGATTAGGCAGAGTGGTAAAATCAGGGGTGACAGGCATGGTGGTAAAAGGGATGGTGTGCAGGTGTGGTGCTGAGAGCAGAGGGAACTATATAGATCAGATGGTGTTGAAAGATAAGTGGTGGAGGGAGTACAGCAGTGGTGGTGAGAACAGGGGAGCAATGTGCAAGTACAATGGTGGGAGCAGGTGGGTGGTTAGTTGGTGGGGTGCTGCATGAAGGCTTTGGGTGAGCGTCTGGGGATTTTTGCACTGGAAAAAGATAGTGAGAGTGCATACAGACATGGGGTAGGGATGTTTACTAGCACAGTGGTAAAAGAGGATCTGGATACAGTCATGTTGGAAAGAGAAGGAGGAACAGGTGCGGTGGTAAGAGGCAGGGTACTGGTGCAGTGGTTGAAGAGGAAGTGCGGGTGTAGTAGGTGGTGAGAAACAAGGGGATGCAGATGTGGAGGGTTGTGAGAAAATGGTGGGCAGGTGCAGAGGTTGGTGGGAAAAAGGATGTGAAGTCATAGAGGGTGTTAAGAGAAGGAGGGTGTAGACACAGGGGATGCTGAGAGAAGAGAGACTGCAGGCACAGTGGATGCTGACAGAAACAATGCTGCAAGTGCAATGAATGCTAAGAGAACCAGGGGAGCAGATATAATGGATGCAGATAAAAAGTGGGCTGCAGGCACAGTGGGTGTAGGGAGAAGGGGGTGTATGTGCAATAAGTGGTGAGAAAATAAGTTACAGGTATGGGTGGGGGGTGAGAAAGGGAGGCTGCAGGTGTGGCGAGTATAGGGGGGGGGGTGCAGGCACAGTGAATGTTGAGAGAGGGGTGGACTGAAGATTAAATAGATACAAAGGGAAGGGGAGCTGTGCAAACACATCAGCTACTGTGAGAAATATAGCTGCAGGCACGGGTGCTGAGAGAAGGCAGGCACAACATGGTACTGTAACTTGGGAGAAAAGAGGTGATTCAGGTGCCATGAGGGGTGAGAGTAGGTATGGCGAGTGCTGAAAGTAGGAGTCTGCAGAAGCATTAAATGCTGAGGGAAGGAGGACTGTAGGTATGGTGGATTCCAAAAGAAGTGGGGTTATGATGCGAAAAAGGAGGGTGTTTGAGAGAAGAGGGTGCAGATGCAGCAGGTGGGAAGAACAGGGGGAAGGCTTAGTTGGTGTTGAGAGAAGGGAAGTGCAGATGCTAGGTTTGTTAAGCGAAAAAAGGCTACTGCAGATGCATTAGTCAGAAAGTAAAGGGGGGCTTTATGTTTGAAGGGAGGTGAGAGAAAACGGTTGCAGACACATGGTAAATAGTAAGAGATGGGGGTTATATCGGTGGCGAGAGAAAGGGGTCACTGAGACAATAAACAGTCTATAGCTTTTTTTTTTTTTTTTTTTTCCAATATTTTTTATTAAGTTTTCAAAGAGAAATAAAAATCAGGGAGAGGGGTATACAAAGAAAGTTAGGAGCGGGGGGGGGGAGGGAAAATATGCACCCGCAGTCCACATCTGGGGGGCCATCAATCCAATACAGATTATTGCATATTTACACATAACAGTTACATATCTAGTATCCAGTATCCATAACGTTCCCCCCAGAACCATCTCCCAACAGGGATAATCGTCAACTTAGCCCGGGATCCCCCAGTTGTGGCGCTATCCAGGCCCAAAGGGCCAACATACCCCAGCCCACTACCTCTGAATTGGTAACATATCAGTAGTAGAGCAGAGAGGAAGGAAGAAGAGGAGGAAAAAGGATAGAAGAGGAGAAGGGAAAGAAGAGCGAGAGAGAAAGAGAAAAAAAAGGGAAAAAAAAAACAAGAAAAAGAAAAAAAAAAAGGGGGGAGGGATGGCGCATCCCCATCCACCAGCCTTGAGTTGGATCAGTGTACATTCGTGAGGTAAGTGATCCAGGGATCCCACACCTTATCAAAAACCTTGACTTTGTCATTCAGAATGGCTGACAACCTCTCGTTCACCATGATCCATGACAACTTAGACTTCAAGAGGCAAAAAGGGACAGTGGGGGATCTCCATGACTTGGCGATGGAAATTCTAGCTGCCACAAAAATAAAAGCTATCAGTTTTTTCAAGTACTTTGACGTACCCTCCACCGGGCGTCCCAGCAGTGCATGCAGAGGCGACTTAACGAGGTTCACCTGGGTTATAGAATAGATAAAATTGTAGGTGCGTATCCAGAATCGCCTCACCTTTTGACATATCCACCAAGTGTGGTACATGGAGCCGTCCTCATTGCACCCTCTAAAGCACCGCGGAGACGCCCCTGGGACAAAGGTGGCTATTCGCGCAGGGACCATGTACCACCGTAACAACACTTTGTAATTGGCCTCAATTAAAGAGGTGTTAATATAGGATCTAGACGCCCCCTGTATCAGCTTGCTCCATTCCGCCATTTCAAGAGCCGTGCCAAGATCCTGTTCCCACTTTTGCATATAAACCAACTTTTGAGTATTAGAGGACAACAAGCTGTAGATTATTGATATGTGACCGGAGTGTTTGTCAAAGGTTCTACAAAGTTGTTCCATAGCCGTTGATGTGGAGAGGTCCGAAGAGCGGTTCAAAGTCCCCAAAAAGTGAGCAATCTGAGCGTATCGAAAGTATTCAGCTTTTGGAAGATCATACCTCTCCTGTAGAACCGACTTTGACAAAGCCCCCTTGTGGTCGCATAGATCCGCTATCCTCAGTAGACCCTTATTGATCCACCAATTAAAGTCCTGGGGCCGGAGACCCGGGGTGAACTCGGGGTTGTGGAATAGTGAAGCCATCGGGGTGTGTGGTGATTTAAATTGATATGTTTTTGCTAGGCGATCCCAGAGGCTCAGGGAGAATGACAGAGACGGACACATCACAGACGGCCTATTCCGTCCCCTCAGCCACATCAGGTGGCTGATCTCTCTGTCTGGAATCAAGGAAGACTCCAATCCCATCCAAAGCGGTTTGGATCGACCCGTGTGAAAACGGATCAGCTGAGCCAACTGGGCTGAGTGGTAATACTTAAGGAGGTCCGGCATACCTAATCCTCCTCCCGATTTAGGTGTGTATAATGTTTTCCTGTTCACCCTAGGCCTCTTATGGTCCCATATGTAATCGAGTAGTTTGGCCTGAAACTTCCTAAGATCCGCACTCACAACGGCTAATGGGAGAGTTCTAAATAGGTACAACACCTTAGGCAAGATGATCATCTTGACCGAATACAGCCTACCGAACCATGACGGGGGTTTAGTTGACCACCTCTGAAGGTCCTCCAACAACTTGCGGAACAGGGGGGGATAGTTCTTCCTATATAGTGTAGTAAGAGTAGGTGTTAAATAAATACCCAGGTAAGGGAGGGCTTCCTCTTGCCATCTAAAAGTGTACTGACCTTGCAAGGCTCGGACTATGTGGGGCCTCAGGGAGACGCCGAGAGCCTGGGATTTGGAATGATTTACCCGCAAACCCGTAAACGTCGCAAAATGTCCCAGTACCCCCTTCAGGATTGGCAAGGAGGTAACCGGGGAGGAGAGGAGCATCAGTATGTCATCCGCGAACAGCGCACATTTATGCTCCCGTCCCCCACAGCAGACCCCCAATATGTCCGGATGTGCTCTAATCTTGGTCGCCAAGGGCTCCAAAGCCAAGATAAACAACACTGGGGACAGTGGGCAGCCTTGTCGGGTACCTCTATGTATAGGGATGTCTTGAGACTTATAGCCCTTGACCACCAAGTTGGCAACGGGAGCGTTGTATATTGTTCTAAGTGTCGTCAGAAAATGTGACCCAAACCCATATCTCTCTAAAAAAAAAAAAAGGTAATCCCAGGATAGTGAGTCGAACGCCTTCTGCAGATCTAACCCTAGTAGTAAAGCCCCTCTCTGTCCTCCCCCATCCCAGCCCGAGTTTAGCGCAGATATGATGTCTATGATTCTTCTAGTCTGGTCTGGGGCCTGTCTATGGGGGACAAATCCCACTTGGTCAGGGTGTATGTATCGTGCTAAAAATGAGTTCACTCGGGTGGTCAATATTTTCGTCAGGAGCTTAAGGTCGACATTGATCAGCGAGATCGGGCGGTAGTTTGAGCAGTCGCTATGGTCCTTGTTGGGCTTAGGGATGACATGTATAAACGCCCTATTCTCATGTGGCGCGAGGGGGGAGCCTCCGCGTAAACCATTGAAGAGGGCACATAAATGCGGAGCTAGGATTTCCGCATATTTACGGTAGTAGTGGCCCGAGAACCCGTCCGGGCCCGGTGATTTAGAAGGGTTCAGAGACTTAATGGCCGCCACAATTTCCTCCGTTGTGAATTCTGCCTCCATCAATTCCACGTGGTCGCTAGATAACTTGGGGATAGAAAGATTACCCAAAAAAGCCTCTGCCTGAGTCCTGCTAAAGTCCCCTGGAGATTCGTACAGTTTAGAATAGAAATCGGCAAACTCTTGGAGGATCTTGTGGGGATTCTGGGTAACCTGGCCATTCTTCAGTCTCAGTTTGGGAAGAGCGGGGTTAAATGGCCTAGGGGTCAACCTTCTCGCCAGTAGTTTATTCGGCTTATCGCCCAAAGAATAAAATCTATGGTGTGACCACCTAAGATATTTCTCCGCCTTTGTAGTAAGGCTCAGGTTCAGAGCCGTACGCGCCTCGTCTATTTGGGTTCTAAAATCGAGGTGTGGGTTAGACTTCTGTTCACGCATTACCCGACGCAATTCACCTTCCTGCTGCCGAATCGTGTGTTCACGCTCCCTCTTAACCTTAGAGGAAAGCTGTATAAGCGTTCCCCGCACGGTGGCCCACAGTGTCACCGGAGAGGAGACCGACGAGGAGTTTTACTCAAAAAACTGTTTTATGGCTTGCTCGATTTCCTTTTCGAAGGCAGGGTCATTCAGTAAAGACTCGTTCAAACGCCACGATGGTGGGCCTGACTTTGCCCAGAGGTCAGTCAACACAATTTGTACCGAAGAGTGATCCGACCAAGACATGGGGATTATCGTAGCAGACGAAACGAATGAAAGCAGGGGAGAGAACGTGAACACATGATCTATGCGTGAATATGTCTTATGCACATGGGAATAGAACGTGAAGTCCCTATCAGTAGAGTGGGCGTCTCTCCACACGTCTACCAGATCATAGCTATGTAGAAGACGCGCCAGTACTCCGCTTCGTCTAGTAGCGTGTTTCAGTATTACTTTCCCGGGATTGGATCTATCTAGAACCCGATCAAGAGAGGTATTACTATCCCCGCCGAGGATCACATGGCCCGCCACGTGGGGCATTATGACCTCCAACATAGAGCGAAAGAAAGCCAATTGACCCACATTGGGGGCATAATACGATAGGAAAGTGACCTCGCTCTCATTGATTTTCCCCACTACCATGATGTATCTACCCTCCTTATCTCTAATGACGGTGACTGGCGTGAATGGGACCTTTTTTGCAAAACATATCGCTACCCCTCTCTTTTTGTCAGGCCCATTAGATAGAAAGACCGTTGTGTATCTAGCGTTTAAATACCTGGGGGCCGAGGTCTTTGAAAAATGCGTTTCCTGTAGGAGCAGAACATCAACTCCCATTTTGTGGTACTGTTGGAAGGCCTTCGCTCGTTTTGTAGGGGAATTAATACCCTGCACATTGTGTGTTAGGATGGTGTATTTAGTAAGGGACCTATTCGCCATGTTGGTTCGGTAGTCTGTACTCACGGTTCTGGAGAAACAGGGATTCAGTCCCCGAGGGTCTCGGACCTTGTAGTGGAATCTGATCTCGGGATGGGGATGCACCAAAAGGAGGACAAGAGAGAGAAAAGAAAGTCTGGTTAAAGAAGAAAAGGCATGGAAGAAGTAAATCTGAGTTCAGTACATTACAGTTCAACAAAGACCGCCCAAAAGACGATCGCTGCCAAAACACAATTAAGGAAAAATTCAAAATAAACCATAGCGCAAAAAATGACGAAATAGAAAGAAGGGGGAGGAGGAGGGGAGAGCGAGAAATAAACGCTCCCCCCTCCCCCCCCGGGTCCGCCGAAAAACGGCGCGTAGTCATGGGCATAAAGAGAACAAAATTGCCCGTTAACCTGCGCGAAGTTGCCCTCACCCAACCAGGAGAGGCAAGTTCGCTATTCGTGGCATGCGTTACCACCCCGGCCCTTCACCCTCGCAACCCGATACGAGCAGGCGGAGCCCCCCCCGCCAACCACACACCCGTAGTGTATAAAGCAATTTCTAATTTCCAGTCCGGACCGGACCAACTCAGCACATAAGCTGATTACATGGTCTTATCGCGTAGCAGCGGAAAAATTTAAAACACGAAACAAAAGTGACCATGAGGATATAAAAAAAAAAAAAAAAAAAACCGAACGCGAAAAAGAAGAAGAAAAAATTTAGAATAAGGCCCTTCACGCGGCAACTCGTATGCGGATAACATAACGAAATGAGCATAACAAAACAGACACGTCAGAACTATTCGTCCCCGTTATTGCAACCCTCACTTCTGGAGGGGTCAGCCCCAGAAATCTGTGAGGGGGCCCTGCAGGGGGGTATTTAGGTAAAGAGGTAGGCACGGATTGTGTCCAATCATCAAGTATTCGGAGGGGGCCTTCTGGCCCTGGAGCGGCCCTGCTGGGACCATAGGGGGGACACAGGCCTGTCTCCACCCCCCGGGGCACTGGTGGAAGCCTGGGGATCCATGGTGATCAGTCCCAATTCTTGGAGTAGCGCTTCTCCCGATTGAAACGAATTGAAAGAGCAGGATCTGCCTTTATATGAGAACGAGAGTCTGAATGGAAAAGACCAGCGATATTTGATGTGACGATTAATAAGATGGTTCAAGAGGGGTTTAAGCGCTCTTCTCTTCTGGATCGTGGATTGCGAAATGTCCGCAAAGATTTGGACCGGGTGTTCCATAACGGTTATGTTGCCCAGCTGCCTGGCCTCCAGCATCACTTTCTCCTTGATCCTGTAGTAGTGTGGCTTGACTATAACATCCCGTGGCAGGCCGTCCGGCCTGGGGGCCGTTAAAGCGCGATGCACTCTATCGAGTTCTAGCTGGTGGGGAGAAATGTCCGGGATTAGCTGTGTCATCAAGGCATGGACTGTCTCCTCCAGGTTCAGGACCGTTTCTGGGAGGCCCCTCACCCGGAAATTGTACCTGCGAGATCTATTCTCCAAATCTTCAATCTTTGCGTTAGCGTCATCCAATTGGTCCTGTAAGGACATGATCATTTTGGAGTTTTGATTAACGCGTCTAACCGTGCCGTCCATTTTGGTTTCAATGCTATCCAGCCGTGCTCCAATATTTTGGAAATCTGACTTTATCCCAAAAGTAATCATTGTGCATGCTTTAGTCAGTTCTTGTTGTAAAAGAGCTGAGAATCTGGCCAGAAGTACAGTGTCTCCAGAATATGAGGAAGCAGGGGCAGGGGCATGGGCAGGGGACATCAGGAGCGCGGAGCTTCCCTGGCTGAATGTGATCTCAGCTAATTCAGCCATCTGTCTGTCTGTGGACGAAGCTGGGGATGTGGTAAACAGCAGTGGTGCTTCATCAGGGGAACCAGGCAAGGTGAGATGGTGAGGCCCTAGGCCCAGGTCAGAGCATGGGGAGGGGGTCCCAATTTGTGACTGTGAAGAGAAGGGGTCTCTATGTACTTCAGCCTGGATGGACATTATATTGCCAGGGCCATGAGTGTCAGTCTCTGGGTCTAGGCCTCCGCCTGTCAGCGCTACTTTGCCACCCAGCGCCATCACACTTAGGGGGGCCTGATGCAAGGGAGAGCCATCTCCTCCTCCAGCTGTATGGCCAGGCTGTATCTGTCCCCAGGGCGATTGTGCCCTTGTCTGCAGAGTGTCCCGCTCCGCGTCTCCCCCTCCCCTCCTCACCTCCTCCGCTCGATCCTCCGGCCTGTCCCGGGAGCCGCCACGTGTAGTGTCTCCCCTGCCCGGCGCCATCTTAGGCTGGGGAGATTGCTGCTGGGCCTGAGAGCGCGTCTTGCGGGAATGCTGTGAGGGTCGGCGCTGATTAAATTTGTTGCCGGCGGTCCTCCGCTGCATGGTCCGGGTCCCAGTAGTGGGGTGTGCTGGCCAGGGTCCGATCCGCCCGCTCAGGTGCTGATTATAGCTTGAAGGGCCGTGGCTGTTCGGAGCTCGATCAGCTCATGACCGTCCTCGGCGCCGCGCGCATGCGCACTAGCTTTTTGTTTTTTTATTGAGGTGATTAAACTTGGATGGCAAATTGGGAATTATGGTACTGTATGCCCAGAAATATTCAGTGCAAACTTGCTCGGGACTTCTATATACTCTCCAGTATATACACTCCAGTCTTAGCTCCAGCATTAACTCTTGCTTCAGACCTCTTATCCTTCACTCCTCCAGCACTTCACTTGCTGCACACCATTTCGCCTCCAGCTTTTCACTTGTTGCAGACTTTTACTCATCCAGACAAGCTAGCACCATATGGTTGGGCCCAACTCAGCTAGGCCTCAGTGAACTGCCTTTTGCGGGCAGGGACCTCGGGCCCCTGTGGTGTAGAAATAGTTCAGGTGCTAACTGTCCTCTGCACAGCTACCAATCCCAGATAGCCCTCTTCAGCCCCTGCCAGCCAGCCTGGCTGCAATGACCTCTTTCCACTGCCCTTCCCACAGTCCTCTTTTCTGGTTCTGCAGCCATCTCAAACTGCTATCTCCCAGTTCTCTCAGGCATGCCTCTCCAGTCCTCCCGTGCTTTACTCACCGGCACTTCACTTGCTGCGACTAGTTGTCCTCCCTGGAGGCTCTTAGCAGTGTTCTCTCCTGCTGTCTTGTACTTGCTTTCTCATGTGCCTCTACTTCCAGGATCTATTCACTCCTCCTGGATGCGCCCGGTCACCCCCCCCCAAACTGGGGAGCTCTCCATGGGCCCCGACAGCCCCCACACTCCCTCAGCTCTTCACTCCACCCAACAGCTCTTCCCCAGCTGGGCTGACCCCAGGTATTTAAGGAGGCCTGCCCCCTGCCAATCCCAGTTGGGTATTGGTCAAGAATCCTCAAGATACCTCCCCTCCTCTCCTTCCAGCACTTTCTAAAAGAGGGAGGTGACAGTAATGCTACCTGTGAGTCACCCAACCTGCCCTAGGCCACTCCCAGCCCAGAATGAAAACAAACAGACCTAGCTAGCAGCTAGGGATGCCTAAATACTCTTACTCTCCAGAAAAAGCCTCACTCTAGCACCTAACACAAGGGTCCCACTCTGCAGCCTCTGCCAAGTTTTTTCTACTAGGCTGAGGCTGGTTTAGAAAGAAAACAAACGCTAAAACTTTAAACACCTTGGGCCAGATTCTCAAAGGAGATACGACGGCATATCTCCAGATACGCCGTCACATCTCTGAGTCTGGGCGGTCGTATCTATGCGCCTGATTCTTAGAATCAGTTACGCATAGATTTCTATTAGATCCGACTGGCGTAAGTCTGTTACGCCATCTGATCTTAACTGCATATTTACGCTGGCCGCTAGGGGCGTGTACGCCGATTTACGCCTAGAAATATGTAAATCAGCTAGATACGCGAATTTACGAATGTACGCCCGCGCCAACGCAGTACAGATATGCCGTTTACGTTAGTCTTTTCCCGGCGTAAAGTTACCCCTGCTATATGGTGGCGTACATGCGGCGTACCAATGTTAAGTATGGACATCGTTCACGCGTTGAATTTTTAATATTTTATGTCTTTTGCGTAAGTCGTCCGTGAATGGGGCTGGACGTCATTTACGTTCACGTTGAAACCAATACGTCCTTGCGGCGTACTTTGCAGCAATGCACACTGGGATATTCCACGGTCGGCGCATGCGTCAATCATGTCGGATCACAACTTATTTACATAAAACACGCCCCCTGTTCCAAATTTGAATTAGGCGGGCTTACGCCGGCCTATTTACGCTATGCCGCCGCAACTTACGGAGCAAGTGCTTTGAGAATACAGCACTTGCCGTCTAAGATGCGGAGGCGTAACGTAAATAGGATACGTTACGCCCGCACAAAATTACGCCGATCTACGAGAATCTGGCCCCTTTTGTTTTGATGCACCTGGTCCCTGGGATATATTTAGTAGCTTTAAACTGAAGGTTCAGTTGGGCTTTAAGGTTGAGTGGTCTTTACTTGGCAAATCCAAGGGAAAAACGTTTCCCGTAGACAAATTGTATTACCCTGGTTTGTTTTTTTCCCCCTCTTTGAGCACATTTCATGGTGAAAGCTGAATAGGTTGCTAAGCAACAGAAGCATTAGGAAAAGGCAATGTGGATTTTGGAAAACTCCTTACATTTAGATCTCATCTCGTACTATTTATTTACGCAGGGGCATTTGGCTCCTGTACAGTGCTTTTGTTTATAGACAGCGATAGATAATTTTTAAGTGTCTTAATGAAGGTATAGAAATTCAGTCGCTAGGTGAGTCATATGTGCCTGGGTACAGCTTTTTTCCCTGGATGATCAGCTAGAACTGCTATTATATGATCATTGCTTTTATTCCCATTACTAGACATACTAATGAAACAGTGACAGACGCCGAGTTTAATTCAGCCAAATACTGTCCAACACATTGACGGTATTGCAGATGTAATTTAAATATGCTGTTGCAGAGCAGACATTAATATTCCTGTAACTGGACCAACATTTCTCTAATTTCCCTTTCAACTATATATACTCACAGACATCCTGTAATGATCTTCTCACAATCCTTTGCCTTGAACGGTCTATAAATCCATTTAAACATGACTGAGTACAACAAAAATTATTGTAGACAGTAAAGAGTATATTTGCCAAGAGCTCATATTGCCTGGGATGGCCCTGGCTTTGGAGGTTTGCCCTTGAATATGGCTCTTTTTGAGACTATGGCCCGGATTCAGAAAGCACTTACACCGACGTATCTCGATATACGCCGCGTAAGTGTAACTATGCACCGTCGTATCTGCGCGCCGTGCCCACAGAACTAGATACGCCTGAAAATGGGCTTTATCCAACCGACGTAACTTTCCTACGCCGGCGTATCGTGGGCGCATATTTACGCGGGTCGCCTCATTGCAAATATGCAAATGAGGGAGATACGTCGATTCACGAATGTAGTTGCGCCCGGGCGCATAATATACACGGTTTGCGTAAGGCCGGGTACACACGAACAAACATGTACGGTGAAACCGGTCCGTCGGACCGTTTTCACCGTACATGCCTGCCAGAGGGCTTCTGTACGATGGTTGTACACACCATCGTACAGAAGTCCGCGCGTAAACAATACGCGGGGCGTATCCGCGTCGTCGCCGCGGCGATGACGCGGAGACGTGGGCGGGCCTGCCATTTAAAGGCTTCCACGCATGCGTCGAAGTCATTCGACGCATGCGAGGGACGGCGGGCGCCTGGACATGTACGGTAGGTCTGTACTGACGACCGTACATGTCCTAGCGGGCAGGATTCCAGCGGACGGTTTTAAAACACGTCCAGGAATATTTGCCCGCTGGGAAAAGGCCCGGCAGGCAAATGTTTGCTGGAATTCGGCCCGCTCGCGCCTACACACGACCGAACATGTATGCTGAAACTGGCCCGCGGACCAGTTTCAGCATACATGTTTGGTCGTGTGTACGGGGCCTAAGGCTTATGTCCGGCGTATAGTTATTCCTCATTTATGAGGCGCAACTCATGCAAAGGGATGGACCAGGGAACAGCCGTCGTATTTTACATCGTTTATGTAGTAGTACGTGAATAGGGCTGGGTGTAGGTTACGTTCACGTCGTAGGCAGTGATTCGACGTATCTTAGGGAGTAGTTTCGACGTGATTCTGAGCATGCGCACTGGGTTGCGTCCAGGGGATGGCGCATGCGCCGTTCATTTTAAGTACTTGTTTGTCACTCGGCCCATCATTAGCATGGGGTCACGCCTCATTAGCATGGCTCACGCCCACTTCCACCTACACTGGCTTACGCCGAGGAAACCCAGCGTATCTTTAACAGCGAGTGGGAGCAAGTGCTTTGTGAATACTGTGCTTGCCGCTCTGTGCTACGCCAGCGTAGCTTAAAAAATATACGCTACGCCGGCATAAATATGCGCCGATGTATGTAAATCCGGGCCTATATATTAAAAAAAAAAAAATGCAAAGTATTGATTAATGTAGAACTATAGACAAAACTTTTTTTTTCATTTTGGATAATGAGTAATGGAGGGTTATAACCCCTGTAATGTTTATTTTTGCCCTCTTTATCCCACTGGGGAGATTTAAGTTTACTTTCTTCCCCATAGCTAAAACAGGAAGTGAGAGGAAATTGCTAAATATTAAGTGGATCTCTTGGGGACACATAGGTCCCCAGAACTAGTGTACCCATTGGAAGATTTCCCCGCTATTACTTTTCTGGGTCAAACCAAAATTTGTGATTTTCATTTACTTTTATTTTCAATGGTAATGGTAAACAGGACAAATGGAGAGGGCAAATCTCCCAAACATGGGCATAGACAGCATTAAAAACTGACAGATGTTCCAATCCCTCTCAACTCTATTGAAAACGAAGTTATACCTTAAAGGGGTTGTAAAGGTACAATTGTTTTCCCCTAAATAGCTTCCTTTACCTTAGTGCAGTCCTCCTTCACTTACCTCATCCTTCCATTTTGCTTTTAAATGTCCTTATTTCTTCTGAAAAATCCTCACTTCCTGTTCTTCTGTCTGTAACTACACACAGTAATGCAAGGCTTTCTCCCTGGTGTGGAGTGTCGTGCTCGCACCCTCCCTTGGACTACAGAAGAGTCAGGACGCTCTCTACGTTCAGATAAAGAAAGGAGCTGTGTGTTAGTGGGCATCCTGACTCTCCTGTAGTCCAAGGGAGGGGGCGAGCATGACACTCCACACCAGGGATAAAACCTTGCATTACTGTGTGGAGTTACAGACAGAAGAACAGGAAGTGAGGGTTTCTCAGAAGAAATAAGGACATTTAAAAGCAAAATTGAAGGATGAGGTAAGTGAAGGAGGACTGCACTAAGGTAAAGGAAGGGATTTTATGTGATAGACCAACACAAAGTGGCACATAATTGTGAAGTGGAAGGAAAATGATAAATGGTTATACCTGCAAAAAGGGCCAGCCTGAAGAGATGTAAAAATACTTTCACTTTTTTTCAGTTTCACTTTGATTAAACACTTTAACTTTTGCAAGGACTTCTAGGTGTCGGGTTACCAGTGTAGCTATCTTATTCATAATTATGCTTCAGTATGTAGATCTTATAGCGGAACTGAACCCATCAATTCAACGGTTTAAAAAAGCTGTTACATTCCCGACACACGCTCTTTATAGGGTTTTGGAGCCTGGGTCGTCAGTTTTTTGGTATGCTGCAATACTATAAACAATAGCTGTTAATTGGAATCAGGGGTGGATCCGGGGGGGGGGGGGCAGGGCAATTGCCCCCCCCCCCCCTGAAAATATCACACGAACAATGTCACTTGCTCTGCCTGAGTCTCTCTCTCTGTCTCACATGAGCCGATCAGCGGCGCAGAGAGAGAGAGAGACTCGTCTAGTGTGTGTAATTACGCCGCAGTGATGTACTGACCATAAGAAGGTGGAGCATCTTCCCTGCACTCGTTGCTAGTGCCTGGGCCGCTTGGCATCTAGCAAAAAGTGACGTCAATGAGTGTCGTGACGTCAGACTTGGAGTCTCAGAGCCGATGTGTGACGGTGACTGGAGCCTCAAACAGGGGAACACTGCAGTCGTTTACCTCAGTGCTTTGGGAGTGACACCTAAGGTTTATAACATTGTGATGTGTGTGTTGCTGTTAACATTTACTGCACTAACATGTCCAGTGTCCAGTCTTTGCTGCCTGACGCTGGGACACAGAAAGTGACAATCCCCATTCCCCACCTTAGCAGGAAAGTGACAATCCACAGTGTGTGGCAGGTGACGTAGCAGATGGACAATCTGCAACGTGTGGCAGGTGACGTGGCAAGTGACATTCTGCAACGTGTGGCAGGTGATGTGGCAAGTGACAATCTGCACCTTGTGCCAGGTGACGTGGCAAGTGACAATCTGCAATGTGCGGCAGGTGACGTGGCAAGTGGACAATCCGAAACATGTGGCAGGTGACGTGGCAAGTGGACAATCCGCAACATGTGGCAGGAGACATGGCAAGTGACAATCTGCAAGTTGTGGCAAGTGACAATCCGCAATGTGTGGCAGGTAACGTGGCAAGTGGACAATCCGCAACATGTGGCAAGTGACAATCTGCAACGTTTGGCAGGTGATGTGGCAAGTGACAATCTGCAACTTGTGGCAAATGACAATTCGCAATGTGTGGCAGATGACGTGGCAAGTGGACAATCCGCAACATGGGGCAAGTGACAATCTGCAACTTGTGGCAAGTAACAATCCACAACTTGTGGCAAGAGACAATCTGCATCTGGTGGCAGGCGACCGTGGCAAGTGACACACTCGGGGCTCCCACTGATTCTGCATTATGGTGAATTGAACCATTTCATATGTTATAATAGAAATAATGCACTTTAATCATCCTGACACCATAACAACCATGGTGCCGTGATGATTGAAGCGCCAACACCAGCTATTTCCCAAATAAATTGCCCGCAAAAAAAGTATTTTCTGGCAGTGCCCCTCCCAAAACTAGACTCTGGATCCGCCCCTGACTGGAATTATGTCATTTATATTGATCACTGTACATGAATAATATGTAAGTCACATGACTGTAATCTTTGAAGCAATGTACATATATGTAGCATTACCCCCAGTGGAGCTGCTGGATTTTTGGGCGGCGTGTTACCTCGTGGCTCCTCCGAATTCTCTAGGGGCGAGTGATGCGTATGTGCATAAACAGAAGTAAAGGAATGTCCACGACAGGTGCTCTTTTGCTGTGTTCTTTATTACCCAGCCGGGTCAAAACAATAAACTTGTGGTGAGGAAAGTAAAGTTGAAAGGAGGAAGGATAGCAGATTCAGACTTAATGATAAGAAACAATCCTGCTCCCAAACGTAACACTTCTCTGTGCCACTCCCGCCGGAGTGGATTCAGTGTACCCGGACAGGCCTCTCTCACTGACCTGGCAGCCGGAGTATCACTCTGACAATGATAGGAATAAGTCTCTGCCACAGACCCTCCTTGGTGAACTTGAACTTGGGAGAAAGTCTCTGCCACAGACCCCTCTCAATGAGCCTCAGAAGATACCTCTGCCACAGGTCCCCTCTGGGTTAGATTATTGGAAATATACCTCTTTATTTGTGTTACATCTAGGTCTCCTTTAACTTGCCGCCCAGGTACTGACTGACAGGTGATCAGTCCTGCAGTGTCGGGCTACCTGTGATCTCCGGTGGTCTTGTCCAAGCCCTATTGGACCGCCAGCCTCTCAATGGCGCTCCTCAGACCGACTCCCCACCGAACAGCACACAGCTTGGGATCTTCAAAAGAGGGAACCCAGTCGCTCACTGGATGCCCATCGCTGGTTCAGAGGCTCCGGGCCAACCTGATCCCAGAACCAGGAACACTACGTGGCACGCACGCCCCGGCCAGGTAGGCCATAACGCCGGGGCGCCGTGATGTGGCCACTCTAAAGGTGGGTGCCACACTGGACGAAAAAGAACCAGAACCAATTGCGTCTGTCCCATAAATACCCCTCCCAGCATGCATAGCGAGGACAAACCCTTGTGATTGGCTGCTGGGAAGAGCACCCAAACCTCGACTCTACTGCTGCCACCTGCAGTGCCGGGGCTGGAAGAACACCCCAGCACAGCAGAATGGGCTCACAGCACAGCCAAGCTGAGACAGAGACCGCAATTTGCTACTAACAATCTGGAGTTTAGCTACACTCTGATCTATACGTAAATTTGACTAGCACCAGTACTATAAAGTACATGGGCGCTACATATAGAATTGAAAAAGACTCCTATCTTGCCAACCTAGTGTAGATTTGAAAATGGCCTCAGCCCATGAGTCTCCACAAATGCAACGCTACCTGACATGTTTAGCTCCTTCTGCTATTGATGAAGCTCCGATGGGTGAAGCGAAACATGTCAGGGAGCGTGGCACTGGCGGAGAATCACGGACTGATGCAGTTTTCAAGTCTACACTAGTTTGGCTGGATAGGAGTGTGGTGCCTATTTGATTTTTATACATGCATTGCTTTGGATGAGCACCTTTGGCAGCCTGCAACTTTCTCCCTGTTAACTGCAGTAGTTTGGCCTTCCCAGCTTGACCGGCATTCATAAACTAGTACCAAAGTTACATTGCTGTAATCTTTTGTTCTTTGACTAAATATATATATATTTATATATATATTTTTGTGAAAAAATGGACACGTCCTGGTAGATACAGTAGAATTGGTTCCTCAGACACATTAACCACACAGCATGTCCTCATCACAATGTATTTTCCATAACAGCTAAAACACATCACAGTATTGTAGACAGCAAGCTAATGGAAGCTCTTAAATTATTATCATTTTTATATAGCACCAATATAATTTGATTTGCAAAATGAAGACATGCAGAGGCTAACAAAAACCTTTATGACAACAAATAATTGAAATAATAGGAGAACCCAGCAGAAAGCTGCACATATTCATCAGTATGTTTTGTAGCTGACATAATCTAAACTAATTTTCTATCATAAGAGAAGCGCTCTGTCAAAAGACACAGATGTGGTCTTCTGTGAGAATGATAGGGTCACTTTAGCATTTTCCACAAGTGTACATCCTACATAAAATGTATTTTTAATATGAGAACATCCTAAAAATCCATTGTTCACCAAATATTTGAATTACACAGGAATTGTGCTCCCACGCATATTCAGTATTTATTCAGCTATTCATGTGGGTAAACCTGTCATGAGAGACAAATGGAGGCTGCTGTTGTGGATCTCCCTCTAACATGCTAGTTTTCTGGCTATTGTGCTGACATACCAAATTTAACATATTCAGGGTTACTGACTTAGAATTAGCATGTTGATCAGGAAAAATAAAGTGACAGCCAGACACCTAACATTTTCAAATAATTGCTTAGCAGGGGCAGCCTCCATTTTTTGGCCATGCTGTATTTCTTTTCAGATGGTCATTTTAACATAAACAGTTGCCAACATTCAAAAATGATATCCAAGACCACTGCTGCAGAGCTAACATATATATATATATATATAAAATCTCACCTCGTGGGGTCTCAATGATCCTAAGAAAGGTGAGAAATCAGCCCAGGACTACACGGGAGGAGCTGGTCAATGACCTGAAAAGAGCTGGGACCACCGTTTCCAAGGTTACTGTTGGTAATACACTAAGACGTCATGGTTTGAAATCATGCATGGCACGGAAGGTTCCCCTGCTTAAACCAGCACATGTCAAGGCCCGTCTTAAGTTTGCCAATGACCATTTGGATGATCCAGAGGAGTCATGGGAGAAAGTCATGTGGTCAGATGAGACCAAAATAGAACTTTTTGGTCATAATTCCACTAACCGTGTTTGGAGGAAGAAGAATGATGAGTACCATCCCAAGAACACCATCCCTACTGTGAAGCATGGGGGTGGTAGCATCATGCTTTGGGGGTGTTTTTCTGCACATGGGACAGGGCGACTGCACTGTATTAAGGAGAGGATGACCGGGGCCATGTATTGCGAGATTTTGGGCAACAACCTCCTTCCCTCAGTTAGAGCTTTGAAGATGGGTCGAGGCTGGGTCTTCCAACATGACAATGACCCGAAGCACACAGCCAGGATAACCAAGGAGTGGCTCTGTAAGAAGCATATCAAGGTTCTGGCGTGGCCTAGCCAGTCTCCAGACCTAAACCCAATAGAGAATCTTTGGAGGGAGCTCAAACTTTGTGTTTCTCAGCGACAGCCCATAAACATGACTGATCTAGAGAAGATCTGTGTGGAGGAGTGGGCCAAAATCCCTCCTCCAGTGTGTGCAAACCTGGTGAAAAACTACAAGAAACGTTTGACCTCTGTAATTGCAAACAAAGGCTACTGTACCAAATATTAACATTGATTTTCTCAGGTGTTCAAATACTTATTTGCAGCTGTATCATACAAATAGTTAAAAAAAAATCATACATTGTGATTTCTGGATTTTTTTTTTTTTGATTATGTCTCTCACAGTGGACATGCACCTACGATAACAATTTCAGACCCCTCCATGATTTCCAAGTGGGAGAACTTGCAAAATAGCAGGGTGTTCAAATACTTATTTTCATCACTGTATATATATATATATATATATATATATATATATATATATATATATATATATTATATACATATATATATATATATATATATATACACACACACACACACACATATACATACATACACTGTATGCTGATCATGCTCATAGCTGTCTCAAAGGACCAAAGATCACTATATGTCCCTGAATGAAATTTATTAAAGTGTACCTGTGGGAAATAAAAGCATACAAAAAAAACTGCCCTACAGACATTATAGCCGCCACCAATTGGAAAATGCTGCGCACATGTTGTGTGTAACATTTGGGTTGAAGACGTGGCACCACACTGGATAAATGCAGAGTCTATGATTGAATGATTTAAGATTATTAGAAAAAGAACACCCCCCCCATCCTTCCATTAGCAGGTTTTAATTAACAGATTAACACAGTCAGACTTATTGCACAAGGACAGTGCAGGGCTTTCCTTTTTTAGAAGGCCCAGCATTTTTTTTAAATGTATCTATATACCCTGCAATAAATGTTTATCTATACAATAAATATTTTAGAGGCATAGACCTGGGAGTCCTACTAGATTATAGGCTAACCAAGCTGCTGCTAACAAAGCAAACAGAATATTGGCATGCATTAAAAAGGGAATTAACTCCAGCGATAAAACGATAATTCTTCCGCTCTACAAGACTCTGGTCCGGTCGCACCTGGAGTATGCTGTCCAGTTCTGGGCACCAGTACTAAGGAAGGATGTACTGGAAATGGAGTGAGTACAAAGAAGGGCAACAAAACTAATAAAGGGTCTGGAGGATATTAGTTATGAGGAAAGGTTGCAAGCACTGAACGTATTCTCTTTGGAGAAGAGACACTTGAGAGGGGATATGATTCAATTTATAAACACTGGTGACCCCACAATAGGGATAAAACTTTTCAGCGGAAGGGAGTTTAATAAGACATGTGGCCACTCATTAAAATGAGAAGAAAAGAGGTTTAACCTTAAACTACGTAGAGGGTTCTTTACTGTAAGAGCGGCAAGGATGTGGAATTCCCTTCCACAGGCGGTGGTCTCAGCGGGGGCATCGATAGTTGTTTGAAAAACTATTAGATAAGCACCTGAATGACCACAACATACAGGGGTATACAATGTAATACTGACATATAATCACACACACAGGTTGGACTTGGACTGGTATTCTTTTTTCAACCACATCTAATATGTAACTATGTAATTCAAAATAATATACAAATATATATACACATATATATATATATATATATATATATATATATATATATATATATATATATATATATATATATATATATATATATATATATATATATATATATATATATATATATATATATATATATATATATATATATATATATATATATATATATATATTGTTAAACTTTTCAAAAAATAAAAATAAACTGAGCAAAAACCCCCACAGCTTGCCTTTAATGCTGGCTCTTAGATTGACAATGTGGTGTAATATACCAATTGTCACAGAAAGCTGTTTTCTGTAAGCCCTGGAAAAAGCTGAGTTTGGCTTTGGAAGGATAAAAGGGAAATATGTCTAAGCTGTTTTCTGGATCCTTTCTATCGTCATCCTGCCAGCCCGTAGGTGTAAAGCAGAAGTGTATCCAGCATGGAGATGATAGCAGAATTCATGTTATACAGCTAATGAGGCCGGTCTAGATAATAAAAATGTCAGTCTGTTTACAGTATTACATACTACATGAATCCCCATTCACACCGTCTCCTGTTTTATTACAGAATTCAGCCAATGAGCAGACAAATATTATTTTATTACATTAAAGGGCAACTTTAAAGGAACACTAAAGGTTTTTTTTTTATTAGATCAATTGATTGCTGTAAGCTAGAGCATTTAAATATCACTTACCTCGTTTTTCCTTTTGCCCTCCATAATACAGTAATCCAGGTTTGAAAATGCCATTTCCTGTCTCTCCTCTTCTTGCTTTCCACCAGCATCTGAGCCGTTTTGCATGGTGGAAAGCAGAATGTGCTCACCCCCTCCCTATGACTACAGCCCTGCGTGAAGATGCTCTCCTATCCCTCACAGGCATGGAGGCTAAGCCTAATGGGAACTGTAGTTCCCATTAGGCCGTGATGTAGCGAGAATGAATGCGCACCGCAAACCAGGAAGTCAGTGAGAATAATGATTCAGGAGTGACGGAGGTGAATAAAACAGCTCGATTTCAACAGGGATCAAACTAGTTATAATGCAAAACATTACTTTTTACTTTATCAGCTACTGTCAGACTTTAATTTAAGAGGAAAATATTTTTGTCTTTACAACCCCTTTAATGTGTATTTAATGGCAATACCAAAAAATGAAAATATACTGCAGCTTACCAGTCTTTGGATGTGGTACCTATGTTTTCTTATTTTAGCTTTTTTTTTTACTTTTCACCTAACGATCTTGCCAGAAATGAACTTCCTTCCTGCTTTTCCTAACGTTCACTGTGCTATACAGAATACATCCCTCCCTCCCATAGGCGTGCGCAAGGGATGTGCCAGGTGTACCTGGGCACACCCTAATCCTGGGGTTGGCAACCTGTCAATAGTGGGCAGGTGATAGGTAAACCACAATCCTTCTTTGCTGACCCTCTGAACCTGGCCAGTAGAGGTGGTGGGGGTGGAATTTAGTGGAACTGACCTGTATTTTCCTTCTGCAGCAGCTGAAAGTAGGCTTCTCCTCCTCTCCCTTTTGTCAACATTCAGCTTCCACAAGAGGAAAAGATAGGGGATCGGCACTAATATATGGCACCCCTTCTTTCCCGTTCCATTTCCTTCTGTTGCCTGGGTCCCCCATGTGCTCTCTTGCTCCCCCTTCCCCCACATTGTTTCAGAATGAAGAGCGGGGAAGAGGCCGGTAAATATGTCAAACGCATATGTGTTGGAGGTTTGGGGTGCGCACTCTAATGCAATAATGGAAACAGAAAACAGAACATTCCGCGCTATCAATATTAAGCAGCTCACACTACCAATAGACAATGGTGGAATACAAAACAAACATAAAAAGTGTAGCGCATAAAATTAATAGATCACCCAATGAAAGTATGAATAAACAGTGCATGAAACAAATGGTGAAAAAATTATGATGACAATATATCAACCAAAAAAGTGATGTATATGTATAGACACTGGATGGTGTATATATAAAATCTAAATAAATATATGTGAAAAAAAGTCCAATGTGATGAAAATTGGTGATAATAGTCCCAATGCCGGGGAATGAAGTGCAGCAAAGAAATCCACCACCGATAAAGGAAGGCTTACCAGAGATACTGTACCCTAATGGACATATGCCCAGAGGGTCAGTAAAGCAGGGTATAAACCACTCTCAGGCCTGGATCATCGGCTGCAATTCTAACGGAGACGTCTCGCACGTCAATCAGAGAGGAACCCAGGGATCGAATCAGGAAAAAGTTTGCTTCCAGGGGTACCCAATGTGGGCCAAAATTTAAACCAATATGTAGAGATGTAGGAAAAGAAGAGAAAGGCACATAGCGTAATACTGAAAGGTACCAATGTTTAATGTAGGTAAAACACTTACATTATAAAAGGTGATCAGTGCTTTCAAATGTACAAAGTGGCTGCGGTGGAGTCACTCGACGCGTTTCACATCAAATAGTGCCTCATCTGGGGTGGGCACCATAATGCAATAGGCTGCACACACCTATGCTCCCTCCTCATCTCTGTAATGTAGAAGGGAGCTTTTCTGTAGTTTACAGAGGTGAACAGGGCAGTGTTGATAACCATGTTTGGGAAAACACTGCAAGATGAACAGCGGACATCACTAAGTTTATTGCTTAATCAACAGATTTTTTACGCATTTACTGAACAGATATAACTAAATATTTAACAGCTTCCTGCCTGGCCTATTGTTAAATGATGGCCAGACAGGAGCTCTGTCATCCTGAGAGGACTACATATGACGTTCTCTCAGGATCGCGAATCGCACATACCCCATGGGCGGGCTTCCAGCAGAGTCACCCGTTGTGTTCACCAGAAACAGAGGATGACAGATCATTGTACCAGCCCGCTGCCGCTGACCAATCACAGCAGATCATATAACAATTGTATACAATGAATGGCTTTGATTCATGCCATTCATTGTGTACTATTGTGTTGATCCCCGTGATTGGTCACAGTGATCACATGGTACAGACAGGGCCAATCTTAGCCAATTACAGCTAATCACAATAGTAAACACTGAATGAATAATTTTCATTCATAAAACATGATTGTTTATAACTGAAAAACTCACTGTTATATGCAATCATGGTGTGTGGAAAAAAAAAAAAAAAAAATCACCTCCCCAGATTAGTATAGTGTTACTATGATAACACTGTATGTAGAAAATAAAATTGTAAAAAAAGAAAAAAATATTTAAAACATCGAAAAAAAAATCACTGCCACACCAGTTATATTATGATGCTGTACCTCACTGGTGACAGTACGAAAAAATTTGTGAACACTTTTTTTTTTTCTTGATTTTTAAAAAATTGTGACAAAAAAAATACAACTTAAAAAAAACTCACCATGCCTCTTAATAAATAGCTTGGATTGTCTACTTTCCAAAAAGGGTTCATTTTGGGGCATATTTGTACTGTCCTGGCATTTTTGGGCCTCAAGAAGGGAGACAGCATGTTAGTACATTAGGATTGTTAGATTTTCATATATATATATATATATATATATATATATATATATATATATATATATATATATATATATATATATATATATATATATATATATATATATATATATATATAAAATATATATATATATATATATATATATATATATATATATATATATATATATACACACACACACACACACACACACACACACACACACAGTCATATGCAAAAGTTTAGGAACCCCTGACAATTTCCATGATTACCATAAATATTTGGGTGTTTGGATCAGCAATTTCATTTTGATCTATCAAATAACTGAAGGACACAGTAATATTTCAGTAGTGAAATGAGGTTTATTGGATTAACAGAAATTGCGCAATATGCATCAAAACGAAATTAGACAGGTGCCTTAATTTGGGCACCCCAACAGAAAAATCACATCAATATTTAGAGCAGAAATAACAGCCTCTAGACACTTCCTATAGCCTGTAATGAGTGTCTGGATTCATGATGAATGTATTTTGGACCATTCCTCCTTACAAAACATCTCCAGTTCAGTTAGTTTGATGTTTGCCGAGCATGGTCAGCCCGCTTTAAATCACCCCACAGATGTTCAATGATATTCAGGTCTGGGGACTGGGAGGGCCATTTCAGAACATTGTACTTGTTCCTCTGCATAAATGCCCGAGTAGATTTTGAGCCGTGTTTTGGGTCGTTGTCTTGTTGAAATATCCAGCCCTGGCGTAAAGTCAACTTTGTGACTGATTCCTCAACATTATTCTCAAGAATCTGCTGATATTTAGTGGAATCCATGCGACCCTCAACTTTAACCAGATTCCCAGTACCGGCACTGGCCACACAGCCCCACTGCATGATGGATCCTCCACCAAATTTTACTGTGGGTAGCAAGTGTTCTCTTGGAATGCTGTGTTCTTTTGCCACCATGCCTAATAACGCCCCTTGTTATGACCAAATAACTCAATCTTTGTTTCATCAGTCCACAGCACCTTATTCCAAAATGAAGCTGGCTTGTCCAAATGTGCGTTTGCATACCTCAAGCGACTCAGTTTGTGGCGTGTGTGCAGAAAAGGCTTCTTTACCATCATTCTCCCATACAGCTTCTCCCTGTGCAAAGTGTGCGGAATTGTTGAAGGATGCACAGTGACACCCTCTGCAGCAAGTTGATGTTGTAGGTCTTTGGAGGGGGTCCGTGGGCTGTTTTTGACCTTTCTCACCATCCTTCTTCGCCTCTCCAATATTTTATGTGCCTGCCACTTCAGGCCTTAACAAGAACTGTGCCTGTGGTCTTCCATTTCCTCACTATGCTCCTCACAGTGGACACTGACAGCTTGTATCTCTGCGATAACTTTTTGTAGCCTTCCTCTAAACCAGGGTTTGATCAATTTGCTTGGAATCTAGGAGCCAGCTAAAAAAATTAGGTGCCAGAAAACGCGCCCCATCTCGCCGAGCTCACGCGCAGAAGCGAACACATACGCGAGTAGCGCCCGAATATGTAGACCTTCTCTGTAACTTAAAACATGCAACTGGTACACATTTTTTTAAACATTGCCTATGGAGATTTTAAAGGGTAAAAGTTTATCGCCATTCCATGAGCGGACGCAATTTTGAAGCATGACATGTTGGGTATCAATTTACTCGGCATACCATTATCTTTCACAATATAAAAAAAAATTGGGCTAACTTTGCTGTTGTCTTATTTTTTTTATTAAAAAAAGTGTATTTTTCCCCAAAAAAGTGCGCTTGTAAGACTGCTGCGCAAATACGGTGTGACAGAAAGTATTGTAACGACCACCATTTTATTCTCTATGGTGTTAGAATAAAAAATATGAATAATGTTTGGGGGTTCTAATTAGAGGGACGGAGATGGCAGCGAAAACACAGTGAAAAACACATTAGAATTGGTGGTATACTTGCCAACGGCCACCACAAGATGGCGCTAGATCACAGAAGGAAGCTTAGGCCTGCAGAAGGCCGCAAAGCCGCGGCCTCAATTACGGGTGCAGCGCGGGCCCTCTGCGATCGAGCAGCGGGGGAAGTGGGGGCGCACAGAGACACAGGATGGGGTATCCTGTATCTCTGTGCGCCCCCACCTCTCCCGCCGCGCAATCGTGTTGGGCCCGCGCCGGCCGGTATTTGAGGCCGCGGCTTTGCGGCCTTTTGCAGACCTAAGCTTTCCCGGGCGTCAGGTTGCTATTTCTTGTCACAATTGCAACCGGTCGCTCGGATTTTGTCGAACCCTACCCTAAACCATAATGTAGAACAATCTTTGTTTTCAGGTCATTTGAGAGTTGTTTTGAGGCCCCCATGTTGCCACTCTGCAGAGGAGAGTCAAAGAGAACAACAACTTGCAAACTTAAATACCTTTTCACATAATTGGATGCACCTGTTTATGAAGTTCAAGGCCTAATGAGCTCACCAAACCAATTGTTTGTTCCAATTAATCAGTGCTAAGTAGTTACAGGTATTCAAATCAACAAAATGACAAGGGTGCCCAAATTTATGCACCTGTCTAATTTCATTTTGATGCATATTGCACATTTTCTGTTAATCCAATAAACCTCATTTCACTACTGAAAAATTACTGTGACCTTCAGTTATTTGATAGATCAAAATTATATTGCTGATCCAAACACCCAAATATTTATAAATGATAATCTTGGAAATTGTCAGGGATTCCTAAACTTTTGCATACGACTGTAAATACCATAGTTTGTGAACTCTATAACCTGCCTACAGACTAAATATTTTACAGTAAAACCTTGGTTTGCGAGCATAATTCGTTCCGGAAACATGCTTGTAATCCAAAGCACTTGTTTATCAAAGCAAATTTTCCCATAGGAAAAATAATGGAAACGCAAATGATTCGTTCCACTACCATAATTGTGCCTTGACAATATCTGTCTGGATTCCCCCCTAAAGTAGGGTGACCAGACATCCCCGGTTTCTGGGGACATTCCCCAGATTGAGGACCCTGTCTCCGGAGCCAGTCTGTCCCCGGATTTGTCCCCAGATTGCAGTGGCATGGGAAGGGCATCTGGTACTCTCGCCCCGGGTGCAACATTTGGGGGGGTGCAAAATTGTTACTGTGCCCCCCAAGTGTGCTGTGTTGCCCTCCCCAGCCAAGCATTTTTTAGCATTTTTTGTTTATTTCACAGAGGATTTTTTTCTCTCCTATTTTGGAGAATACACGGAGTGAATACACAGGGAAACACGGTTATATACTGCACACTATTAAAAAGGGAATCCCATAACCAATCGGTGGCTCTTCATACATGAGCTAACCGTAGGAGGGAACCCAACACCAGTTACTGGATTACTTACCTGTCTAACATATTGAGTCATAGTTGAGTACCAGGACAGCAGCGCCAATTCCCCTAACACCAATATTTTCTCCCCAGCCAAGTGACTCCTGTGGTCCAGGCTGTCCCCCATGACCCCTCTGGTGAGGGTGTCCCATGTGTGTGTGAGAACAGCAGACGGGAGGGGTGGTGCAGAGTGTACGGCGGCTATTGGAGAAGCTCTTGGCAGGGGATACCGAGGAGTGGCTGGGTGTTGGGAACAATACCTGGTGCTGGGGAGAGCCCTGCTCCGATGGGTTATCATGGGCCAGCAAAATCAACCGATCTATACTGTTCATATGGGGGGGGGGGGGGGGGGGGGGGGAGTGCAGGAATCAGGTAGGTTAGTGTAGGAAACAAATAGGTCAGTGTACGGATAAGGTAGGTCAGTGTAGTGGTCAATGCAGGAATCAGATAGGTTAGTGCAGTGGTCAGGTAGGTCAGTGTAGGAATCAAGTTGGTCAGTACTACTGTACTAGAGGAAGGGACTCGGAGTGCTAAAAGTTTGGGCGGGGGGGTGCAAATTTCTTGCCTTGTCCCGGGCACTGATAATCCACACTACACCACAGACTACATGTATAATTTGAGGAAAATATGCATATAAAATAATTTACCATTTGCCAATAAAAAAAATAAGTCCCCGAATTACATTTAAAAAATCTGGTCACCTTACGCTAGACTAATTTGCTTCTCAGCCCAGTCCGCCCTATAAGACCGACCAGGGCTTTTTTCCTCAAACAATAGGTGCTGGAACTCAACAACGACCCCCCAAAAACTCCTCCCCCCTACACACAGGGTCTTAAAGGGGCATTAAATACCAGGATTGCATTACACACAGAGTGCAGAGCTTGAAAACACAGAAACCAGACATCTGTGTTTACAAGTGATTGCGGTGAGCAGGCACCAAAGGGTCTGAGCCAGAGGTGGTGGAACCGAGTTCCACCAAGTTCCCCCTGAAAAAAAGCCCTAAGACTGATGCTACTAACAGTTTAGCGCAAGCTGGTGATCTGCCAATATGGTTTCGGCTATCAGGATGGTTCCTGTAAGGACTGCGCAGGCGCAATCCTTGCCGACGGAAATCTCCGAACCTCGGCCGGCATCCAGGGCGACGTGGAATTTGAGGAAAGTGGCCAGTCGGCCTCACGTCCTCGCTTCTCTCGGATGGCTCGCTCCACTCGTTCGGCCTCCTGGCTCTTTTTTTAACGTCCTCCAATCCACAGGGATGTTAAGGAATGAGCCTGGATGCCAGCCGAGGTTCGGAGATTTCCGTCGACAAGGATTGCGCCTGCGCTGTCCTTACAGGAACCATCTGGATAGGAGAACAATACCGTCAAGTCACCGGCCTGGACACTTTCCGTGCTGCCCCCCTGCAAAGTGCCTAGGCCAGGATACAGCGTTGCTCTGGTATGAGGAAGCAAACCCCTGCACCTATCAATATTGCTGAATCCACATATGGACACAGTGCAGAGAAAGGCATGGTAAATCAATGTTGGGAAAAGATCAGCTGCAGGAGAATATTCAGGCAATTCTGAAAAGATCTGCTTTGCCACCTGTCTGCCTAAAAGCGGCATTAAACCATTCAAATGTAATATATTGCAGCTTAGCAATCATAAGATGTGATGGCTGCAACAGCTTTATTTTTAGACCCCCCCCCCCCCCCCCAATGTTTTCACCTGGTGATCTGGTTAGTAACACATCTCCCGTATTAGAGCGCCTCCACTCTGGATGAAGAAGCATAGATGCACCTTTGGACAGAAGCATTGTCAGTCTTAGGGGAGGGGAGTGTTAGATAGACTAGCATATTTAAATGCACTGACAAACTGAAGCCAAACACTTTATAAGCAGTTACGGCAAATGTGTTCCTTTTGGGATAAAGGCTTTACGTAAATGAATAAAAGCTGATCATTCTAAGCACCCCTGCCAGTGTTAAATGGTTTGTAAACGAAAATAGAGCTTTTTCTTTGAAAAACAACAGACTTAATGGACAGATCAGCAGATAAAAAGTGAAGAAAGAAAGGCAAAAAAATAATAAAAAAATCTAATGCAGCTATAACATCTATGAATTGGTAAGCTGCAATATAATAAATGTTTGCTTTTGGGTTTAACCACTTAAGGACCGCCTCCTGCACATTTACGTTGGCAGAATGGCACGGCTGGGCACATGCACGTACAGGTACGTGCTGTGCTATTGTCCAGCTGTGGGATACACAATCGATGATGTCACACCTACAGCCACACCCCCCTACAGTTGTAAACACATATGAGGTCACACATAACCCCATCAGCGCCCCCTGTGGTTAACTCCCAAACTGCAACTGTCATTTTCACAGTAAACATTTTTTGCTGTGAAAATGACAATGGTACGAAAAATGTGTCAAACTTGTTTGAAGTGTCCACCATAATGTCGCAGTCATGAAAAAAAATCGCTGATCGCCGCCATGAGTAGTAAAAAAAAAAAAAAAAAAATGCAATAAAACTATCCCCTATTTTGTAAACGCTATAAGTTTTGCGCAAACCAACCGATAAACACTTATTGCGATTTTTTTTTACCAAAAATAGGTAGAAGAATACGGATCGGCCTAAACTGAGGAAAAAAAATGATTTTTTTTTATATATATTTTTGGGGGATATTTATTATAGCAAAAAGTAAAAAATATTGAATTTTTTTCAAAATTGTCGCTCTATTTTTGTTTATAGCGCAAAAAATAAAAACCGCAGAGGTGACGCCAATTTTGTTTGGGAGCCACGTCGCACGACCGCGCAATTGTCTGTTAAAGCGACACAGTGCCGAATCCCAAAACCTGGCCGGGTCCTTTAGCTGCATTTTGGTCCGGGTCTTAAGTGGTTAATACCGCTTTAACTTTGGGAATAGTTTCCAGAGTTCAATTCCTCCTTAACTGCTCTATGGTTCAGAGTACGACAGCACAATTACACAATTTTGGCCTTGACAATTCTTCTAGTTTTTCTTGTGGTTAGTCTGTTAGTATCTATATTTTTATATTTCCCTTGTCTACCATTTTCACAATGCATACTGTACACGGCTATATTTCCCAATTATCCATAGTGCTACTTAGACAAATTGCATTGCTAGCACAAAAATGAGCTGTATCGCTTTTTTATGGTGTATTTTTCGATAGATTACGCTGTGAATTTTCTCTTGGCTTAGAAATGTCCTGCCATATTTTATCATTACATAGGTGATAACTAAGAGGGAACTATTCTTACCTTGACGTAAAGTTATTTCTAAGTTATAAATCTACATCTGGCAGCTGGTCAAAGAGCAATAACTAAGCTGAGGTTACATTAAACCATAAAAAAGTAAAGTTCTGTTTCACACGAGGAATTTACACTAAAATTCTGTTATCTAAAATGTAAGCATGTTTCAACAAAGCCTAATCCCCTTAAGTATTATCTTTTTCTATATCTCTCTCTATTAAACTACACTTGTGTTAATGACCATTTTCAGGCTGGCTCCTGTCTTTGCAACGGTTGTTTATCTACCTTATTTTTTATAAACCACAGCTCTAGGCTGGAAGGGAAAAAAAAAAAAAAAAACACTTCAGTCCCCCCCCCCCCACCTTTGCACTGAAAGAGTTAAATGTTCATTACATCTAGGGCAAGATGAAGAGACTGTGGGGTTGATTTACCACTTCCGCCCCAGAAGGTTTACCCCCCTTCATGACCAGGCCATTTTTGCACAAAGGCACTGCGTTACTTTAACTGGCCATTGCACGGTCGTGCGCCGCTGTACCCCAAAAAAAATTAAGGATGTCTTTTTTTTCACACACAAATATAGCTTTCTTTTGGTGGTATTTGATCACCTCTGCAGTTTTAAGACCGACAATTGTGAAAAAAGACACAGTGGGGGCAAAGTGCACTTGAAATTGCACTGAAAGTGCAGTTGGAAGTGCAGTCGCTGTAGAGGGGAGGGGGGACATGCAAGAAAAAAAAAAAACACAGCATTTTAGCTTGCAAATGATTAAAAAAATGGCGTGGGGTTCCCCCAAAAATCCATACCAGACCCTTATCCGAGCACGCAACCTGGCAGGCCGCAGAAAAATCATCCTCCCCATGTTGAGGGATTGTGGCCTAGTACGGTTCAGGAGGGGGGGGGCGCTCTCTCGTCCCCCCTCTTTTTCTGCGGTCTGCGTGTTCGGATAAGGGTCTGGTATGTATTTTAGGGGGAACCCAAATTTTGGTGCGGGGTTCCCCTTAAAATCCATGCCAGACCTGAAGGGAATACCTGCCTTTTTTTTAGTGACTTTGATCTGTATTGCCGGGACCCGCGACTTTTTTTCCTTTAGAAATTACATTTTGTGCAGGGACAATTCTAAAAACGGGAAACATGTGTTACTTTACAGGCATACTATACACACCCCCAGCTACGAAATGTAAAGGAATATTTCACTTTTATTGTTTCACTTTAAGCATTATTAAAATCACTGCTCCCGAAAAAACTTCAGTTTTAAAAAAAAATTTGCATTGATACATGTCCTCTGGGGCAGGACCCAGGTCCCCAAACACTTTTTATGACAATAACTTGCATATTAGCCTTTAAAATTAACACCTTTGATTTCTCCCATAGACTTTTAACGGGGTTCGGCGGCTTTTCGAATTTGCCGCGAACACCCCAAATTGCTTGCTGTTTGCCGAACGGGCGAACAGTCAATGTTTGAGTCGAACTCATGTTCGACTGGAACATAAAGCTCATCCCTAATGCCATTCTGTTGGGTGTACTAGCACCAACTTTCTCCACAAGAATTACATCAAATCTTCCTGTGTACAATAAGGAAAGATTAGAGGAACTGAATTTATTCTCTCTTGAGAAGAGGAGATTAAGGAGGATATGATCAACAGGTACAAATACATAAGTGGTCCATATAGTGAAATTAGTGTTGGGTTATTCACTTTAAGGTCATCACAGAGGACAAGGGGACACTCTTTACGTCTAGATTACAGGAAACAATATTTCAGCTCCAAATATGGAAAGGTTTCTTCATAGGAAGAGCTGTGAAAATGTAGAACAGACTCCCTCCAGAGGTGGCTCTGGCCAGCTCAGTAGATTTCTTTAAAAAAGGCCTGGATTCTTTCCTTAATGTACATTATATAACTGGGTACCGACATACATAGGTAAAATTAATACAGGGAAAATCTGATTGCCTCTCGGGGGATCGGGAAAGATTTTTTCCCCTGCTGTAGCAAATTAGATCATGCTTTGCTGTTTTTTTTTTTTTTTTTATTGGTTGAACTAGATGGACTTGGGTCTTTTTTCAACTTGACTAACTATGTACCTATTGGTTGCTGGGGCATTGGTGGACTACTGTCAGCCAGCTACTAACAACCACCAATTTGAGGGGAAAAAAACAGGCGGTGCTGGAGACTGCAAGCGGGCAAAAAGAATCCCCTGCTAACCCTAAATGTGTTCTGTCACTGAGTGCAAAGTGTACCTGGCACATACTGCACACATTGATGATATGCCACTGTAGGCCAGTGCCAAAGGGGGCTGTACAAAGTGCCACTGTGTTCCAGCTAAAAAAAAAAAAAAAATAGTCCTGTGTGTTGTACTCACGTATAGAAACAAATATGTCAACAAATATGCTTTAGTAGAGAGTAATGATGATGAAATTGTAAGGCTAAAATAATATTACTATAAAATATTGTATGTATTATAACAGTACTTTTTTAGATGTTTTCTATCTATAATTTAAATAATATAATTCATTTTAAAAGGCCATTTATCAAATGTGACACCACCTACCTACACTAACCTAGAAATGAGTTACTATGCAGAAGTGATGTTGGCATGAAACGGCATTTGATCAAGCTCTTCCTGTCTTATGTTCTTGTCTACCTTTGCGTTACATAATTTAAATTTTCATGCAGCGCCTTGATACGGCACGACAGAATAGAAGAAATCAGAATGACAGGGACCACAAAGCAAGGGAAACAAAATCAATTTCACGTACTTCATTATTTTTACTAGCCACTGGGTAATCGCTGATATGTGGATGTACGTTGTAAAATTATGCATACTTGAGAAAGGGTGATGCAGTGCATACAAAGTGTCAGACTATACTTATTTTCACAGACTTTGTTTACTTTCTGTTCAAAAGGTATACATTGAATGTTAATAAACTCTTTTCTTCCAGATTTTTTTTTACTGCATGCAATAATCTCCTCATCACCAAGATAATTAGTATTTGCCAATTTCCACAGTTCTAAAACATCTTTTGACTTTGCATTGTTTTGTTACCAGTGAGCTCCAGGCAAGTATAAAAACAAAATCAACTGTAGCACACCCCCGTTGGAGCTGCTAGTGAATACGGTACTATTTCACCACTGGCTCAGAAAATAGTCCAGGGGTTCTTTTTAAGGTTTTATTGGAACGATGAACTGAGATAGGGAGAGGGAGCATGGGATACCCGAAAACTGTAGAACTGGATAACCTGAGGACTCTTCAGTTTCTGGCTGCACTGTACCAGGGGCATACCTAGAGCATTTGGCACCCGGGGCGGCTCTCATATCTGGCACCCCCCCACTTTAAAATGTAAAAACACCCCACTGTGCCCTCTGCATACTTCTGCATCCTTTAAAACAGGGGTGCCCAACCTTTTGAAGAGCGAGGGCCACTTAAGCAACTTGGTAACCAGTCGCAGGCCACAATGAGCAGAGCGGGCGGATGACAGGTCACGGCTACTCTATTGGTCTTCCGATCCACCCAGATGGAAGGGGACAAATTCCCTTTTGTTTTTCGGATTGGAGGTAAGCGGGCGTAAACGAACATCTGTCGCTCTGTAGAGGTGAATTGAGGGTCCCATTTGGTCAGGCTAATCGTGTGAAAAGGGACTAAGACTGCTTTCACACTGATGTGCTGCGGTTTACCCACTCCGCGGGTGCAGCGTAGTGCACCTGTGCCTAACCTGCTGGTTAGCTGAACTTTGCCATAGAGTCCACCTGTGGCAAAAGCCAGTGCTGTAGAGGACGCAACGGCTTATGGGGCTCTGCACTGCAGCCGCTTTCTTCCTCTACCACCAGCTTCATTCACAACACTGATGTTGCAGTATGGCAGGTCGGCAACCTGCGATCTGGGCTTGTCAAGCTGCCATTCCAGAGTAGGAGGTCGCGGGCCACATCAGAGGGCTCCGCGGGCCACATGTGGGCCCCGGGCCACTGGTTGTCCACCCCTGCTTTAAAATCTCTTTGTCAATACTTTGTACCCCCTCTCCACAACTGGTCCCCTTTACATTACACAGCCCTCCCCCGCAGCTCTGGACCCCTTTACATTACACAGCACCCTGCAACCCTTTACATTACAAAACCCCCTGCACCTCTGGATCCCTTTACATTACACAGCACTGTGCACCTCTGGACCCCTTTACACAACCCCCTGCACCTCTGGACTCCTTTACATTAGACAGCACTCTGCACTCCTCTACAGCTCTGGACCCCCTGCACATTACCCCCCTACAGCTTGGGACCCCCTACACAAACCCCCCCCCCCCCCCCCAACACACACACAGCTCTGGACCCCCTGTGTTCGTTCCTACTTTACTTTTTGCACTTTCCTATTCAGAATCACAAGATAATGATTGGTTGCTAGGACCACCTAGCAACCAATCACCTGCTACTCCTCAGGCATTTCCTGTCCTCCGTTCAACGCTGCCTTACTGTCTCTCTCTCTCACTCCAGTCCTCTGCTGTACAAGAGAGCGAGAGACAGTGTTTTTTTTCTCCTGCTGGCAGCGGCCGGTCCTGTGTTACACCCGGGTAGCGGTACAGTCCGCACCCGACTCAGGCACCCCCCACACCCTGTCTCAGCTGGGCTCTCCCTGCACTACCACGCCACGCTGTTTCTGTTGCATACAGGGGACTTTGAGGACAACACCCCCCCCCAGTGTGTGACACCCAGGGCGATTTGCCCAATCCGCCCCCTTAGTTAGTACGCCACTGCACTGCACAACTAATGCTGAATATCACACAGGATCTCTTAGCTGTTGGTGACCTATGCTCCTTACAGAGTTTAAAAAGCTACACACAATCACTTCAGCACTGGGGTCATCTACTCACATAGCCACAGGATCATCTGTTGCCTTTCGCCAATATCCACCAGGCGCTTCTTAGTGAGGGAGAGGTAGACTCACACCACCATAGGACAGCTACTTCCTCCTGGCTCTCTCCTGTAAATTCCTTCAGAACCAACAGGCATGGATTTGCATTTAGTTCCCCCAGCTAAGTCTTGCTGGGACCTTGGTGTCTTTCTCAGGGCTTCCTCTAGGATCCTGCACTACTCCAGAAGGACTGGACCCAGGAACACTGCACTTGCTTCTCAGGCCTCATAATATTTATGGGCTCCCTCACCACCTTCTGGGCACACATCTCCAGGTATTAGCTGGAGTCCCAAAAATATTCAGGCTGCCAGCTCATTTATTCCTCACACTATACTTCTAAAATCCTCTAGAAGACAGGGTTGAGTAACAGAGCAGCAGCTTGTGAAAAACAGCCCTAAACAATCAAACTTTGCTCCACTGGTTACAGGGGAATCAAGATAAATGTACCTAGCAATCTGCTTTACAGGGTGCGACACAACTAATACAGTATTGTGCTTATTAATGTAAGCAATTTGAGTTAACTAGGTGGCAGTTATTTGCTGGCAATACAAGATACAAAGATGCAGGCTGGCAGAAAAGTCCATTCCTAAACCAGGTGATTTCCAGGGGTTAAGGGACTAATCCTAAGCTTCCACAGAAACCTCTCACTATGACTAGCCTAGCTTTCTATCACCAGCAGGTTTCTGTCCCTATATCAACTATGCACACTACAGCGGATGCCAAAAAGAAGCCAGCAGGGACTATATACAGTGCCTTGAAAACGTGTTCATACTCTTTTGCCTCGTACATACGGCCAGGATTTCCAACGGGAAAACTGCGATGAGAGCTTTTGGCCGGAAAACTGCCAAAAATCGCTGGAAAAAAAAGAGAACTGGCTCTCCTTTTTCCCGTTGGGATTCCCGACGGACTTTTTCCCGTCGGAAATCCCGAGCGTGTGTACGAGGCATCAGAAATATTCCACATTTTGTCATGTTACAACGGAAAACATAAATGTATTTTATTGAGATTTTATGTGTTAGACCAACACAAAGTGGCACCTAATTGTGAGGTGGAAGAAACATGATAAATGGTTTTTAGTATTTTTTACAAATAAATATGTGAAAAGTGTGGCATGCATTTGTATTCAGTCAATACTTTGTAAAACCACCTTGCACTGCAATTTCAGCTGCAAATCTTTTTGGGTATGCCTCTACTAGCTTTGCACATCTAGACAATTACATTTTTGCCCATTATTTTTTGCAAAATAGCTCAAGCTCTGTCAGATTGGATGGAGAGCGTCTGTGAACAGCAATTTTCAAGTCTTGCCACAGATTCTCAGTTGGATTTAGGTCTGGACTTTGACTGGACCATTCTAACACATTAATATGTGTTAATCAAAACCATTTCACTGTAGCTCTGGCTGCATGTTTAGGGTCGTTGTCCTGCTGGAAGTTGAACCCCCCCCCCCTCCCAGTCTCAAATCTTTTGCAGACTCTGACAGGTTTCCTTCTAGTGTTTTACTTTTAGGCCAAAAAGTTCAATTTTGGTCGCATTTGACCAGACCACCTTCTTCCACGTGTTTGCTGTGTCCCCCACATGGCAAACAGGACTTCTTGTTGCTTTCTTTCAACAATGGCTTTCTTCTTACCACTCTTCCATAAAAGCCAGATTTGCGGAGCGCACGACTAATAGTTGTCCTGTGGACAGATTCTCCCACCTGAGCTGTGGCTCTCTGCTGCTCCTCCAGAGTTACCATGGGCCTCTTGGCTGCTCCTCTGATTAATGCTCTCCTTGCACGGCATGCCAGTTTAGGTGGACAGCCATGTCTTGGTAAGTTTGTAAGTTGGTAAGTTGTACCATACTCTTTCCATTTTCAAATGATGGATTGAACAGTGCTCTGTGAGATGTTCAAAGCTGAGGATATTTTGTTATACCCTAACCCTGCTTTAAACTTCTCCACAACTTTATCCCTGACCGGTCTGGTGTGTTCCTTGGTCTTCATGATGCTGTTTGTTCACTAAGGTTCTCTAACAAACCTCTGAGGGCTTCACAGAACAGCTGTATGTATACTGAGATAAAATGACTCACAGCTGGGCTATATTTACTAATTAGGTCACTTCTGAAGGCAATTGGTTCCACTAGATTCTGATTAAGGGTATCAGAGTAAAGACCTGTACAAACGATACGAAAATCAGCTGGAAAAATTCATATGACAAGCTGTCTGTCGATTTTCGGATCGTAAGTACGGTGCTTTCGACAGCTGTTTTTGCTTTTTCGGGAGACAAAAGCTGAATGTGCAGATTATAAAATTTTTGTTGGATGTGAACTCATCGTCAGATTTTTGTTTCATTAGTACAGTTTACATACAAAAGAAAATCGTAACAGCAAGACTACGCATGCATGAAACAAAAGAACACATACAAAACTATTCAATGCATTACGTCACTTCTGACATTGTATTCTATCGTACGGAAATTTTCGTATTGTGAGTAACCTCTTCACTTTCAACATGAGACTAGCATGCCACAAAAAAATGAACATTCGGTCGTCCGAAAATCCACTCTTTCCACATATTTGTAAAAAAAAAAAATGCAAACCATTTATCATTTTCCTTCTACTTCATAATTATGTGCCACTTTGTGTTGCTCTATCACATAAAATCCCAATAAAATACATTTACGTTTTTGCTTGTAATATAACAAAATGTGGAAAATGTAATGAATACAGCTTCTCTGGGTAAAGAATGCTTCCCAAATCTCAGGTGAGTTCTGTGTCCAATCAGACACACATTCCCCCAAGATGGCCCTGGGAGCCCAATTTAGAGGATAAGTCAGTCCTCTGCAGGTGTCCCTAGGTCAAAACTGATCACATGATTGATGTGTTTACTGGCAGCTAACCAGGAAGTGAGTAGGTGAACTGTGGATTGCCAGCTCATATTCCTTGCAGACAAACTCTCCAGTGGCAGCTTCCCCCAGTGGAACAGCAGCGGATTCTGGAAACCTTATCCTCCAATTTGAATGTGATATGGTATCAGTTTTGTAATCCCCTGTACAGCAGTAGTCAGACTGGGTGCTGCAGGCTGATATGTTAAAGCGGGGGTTCACCCTATAAACCCAAAAAAAAAAAAAATGTTTTGTTCTACCATAAAATCAGGCATTGTAGCGCGAGCTACAGTATGCCTGTCCCGATTTTTTTTTCCCCGTACTCACCGTTTACTCGTACATCGAAGATACCGACTCCCCTCGGGGAATGGGCGTGCCTATGGAGACGGAGGATGATTGACGGCCGGCTCTGGCGCGCCACGCTTCTCCGGAAATAGCCTAAATAGGCTTGGCTCTTCACGGCGCCTGCGCATAGCCTGTGCACAGGCGCCGTGAAGAGCCGAGACCTACTCCGGCTGTCTTCGGGGAGAGTGACGTGCCAGGGCCGGCCGTCAATCATCCTCCCTCTCCATAGGCACGCCCATTCCCCGCGGGAGCCGAAATCTATAATGTACGATTACACTGTCAGTCCGGGGTTAAAAAAATCGTGACAGGCATACTGTAGCTCGCGCTACAATGCCTGTCTCGATGGTAAAATCATGTCACTGAGGGTGAACCACCGCTTTAAGGAACATGCTGACAGAAGGAGAGAAAAGTCTGCTGAGCACATCAGTTTATATAGTTACATAGTTAGTCTGGTTGAAAAAATAGTAAAAAAAGTCCATCTAGTTCAAGCAATAAAAATCCAAAAATAAATAAATAAAATTATACAATCCTATACCTAGAGTTGATCCAGAGTAAGGCAAAAAAAAGAAAAAACACCACAAGCATTAACCAATTTGCTCCAGCAGGGAATACATTTTTTTCCTGATCCCCCGAGAGGCAATCGAATATTCCCTGGATCAACATTACCTTCAAATGTTAGTATCCAGTTACATTATGTACATTTAGGAAAGAATCCATTTTTTTTTAACCACTTGTCTACCTCCCGCTGTCATATGACGTTGTGCCTTCCCGAGCCACCCAATGCGTGTGCCCTGTGAGATGGAGTTAATAAAATGATTATTTTGGGTTAATGTTATTTTTCTCCTAAACCACTCGAATATTGCTTTTCTTTCTTATATTGTTTTATTTATATTTATATATATATATATATATATATATATATATATATATATATATATATATATATATATATATATATATATATATATATATATATATATATATATATGTGTGTACAAGTATTATTATCCTTAAAATAAGTTAATATAGAGTTAAAAAACCCTTCAGGAAGTGATTAAGTGAAGACAGCTGTTACTCGTCTCCTTCTCACTCCTTTCGGCCCCCTCCATCGAGTGAAGCAAGATGGCCCCCAAGAGTGTGAAATGTGAAGCAGCATGGCAAGAATAGACAAAAGCCATATATGGAATAACGAATCAGATGTACTTATATGAATGATGTCACTCTGTCTATAAAGCTACATGCCAATAAAGGTTCGGTCTTTTTGTGGGTCGGAAGGCATGGAAGTCTGTGGTCTGAAATTTTGTCTATAGACTGCAGGCTTACTTTTGTCATGAATTTGAATCAGAGGCAGAATGGTTATGCTCTGGAGTTGTGCCAGGGGCCTATGCTTTTCAATTGACGCCCAACGTGTACTTTGGTTTTTTTGACCAGTCGCTGCAGACCGAGATGTGGATGGAGTGCTTCTATGCGGAAAATAGAGATTGATCGCCTTTATTAATACGGTAGGAGATGTGCGTTATACTCATTCCTGGTATTGTTCCGCATAGCAGCTCTCCCTCCGCTCACGGTTTTCCTGCTGCTTCTAGGCCATACAAAGACGGGTTATTTCTTGGCCAAAGTCGCTTTAAAGAGAACCTGTCGCCCTATTCTGCCGGCTGATATTCATGTTATGTTGTGTCCTCTGTTGACTTGAATGTGGCTATTTCAGGTGGATGTCTGTAGGAGGCGGGTAGACAATACTTCCTCTTCGGGGTTCCTGAGCCGGAGACGCAATAATTAGGCGTGTCTCAGGGTACATATGTATATATGTGAATGGTGTCACTGGATTCCTTCCTAACCATACTGCTGGTGTTGGGTTAAGTGAGGTTGGCAATTAGCACATATAGATATGTTTGGTCTGAAGAGAGAGGTCTCGGGAAATGGGGTCATGGGGATAGACACATAATTTCGATGGTCAGTTTTTTTTTGTGGAAAAATGGACTAAGCGAGCTGTCAAACTAGTCTGGGTTGAAAGAGAGGTGTTTGGTAGTGATGTAGCACAGTAATTCCTGCCCAGGTTACGTTATACATATGTGTATAAAGGCAAAATAGATTTATGTATATATTTTTTTAGTTATATATATATATGCGGGGTTAGGGGTTGAAACTTAACGTCCTACAGACAGAGGGCCTGAAATAGCGTGTCATATTCTAACTGTGTGTGTTGTTTACTATTTGTCCATGTCTTCAGTGTATCGTGTGTCTTGCCTGTTCATTTTGACTATACAGGGACATATGCAGTCTCTGCCCTTGAAAGACTCAAATTCCCCCCCCCCCCTTTCTCCTACTGTCTGTAGATTCCAGGATGCAGATTAACCCTGTGATTGCTGGCTGTTTGAGGCCAAGGGAAAAAAGGGGAAATGTTTTTTAAAAGACAGACAGACTGGTGAATTGCAACTGTTTCTTTGTTAGATATATATATGAGTTTAACTGTTTCACACCACAGCAACTGTTAATGTTGATGCTTAAGTATGCAGTTTTTAGTAACTCACAATGCTTATCTTTGAAGATTATTTTTTTTTAGCTGAGCTTAATTTAAATACTGAATGATGACCAGCCTACACTGATTTTTGTCGTTTAATCAGTCAGATTCTGTGATCTGTGGAGCCCTGCCTGTTGTTCTCATTGAGTTTCCGCCCAACTTGGTCACTCCCCTCATGCCACTTCCCTCTTACCACTTATGCCCCAGCCATCTCAGCTGAGAAAGCCTCACATGAGCTACCTACCCTGATGGTGAAATGTGACCCACGACATAATAAATATATGGCTTGTTGCCTGTTATACTGTGATAATGTGGTGCCCAAGGGCTGTTACTGTGGCTATTGCCCCCTTCAAGACCATGCCTGATGTTCAGTTTCTGGACTGGTGCCCCCACTTCTTTCACTGTTGGTATTACCTATTGAACACCGACTGTTGTACCGGGTGGTGATCCGACTATGGTTTAAACTGCTGTGTGTATGCTGAGCAACACCACTGCTATTGTGGAAGCATGGGCTCTGCCCGAATACTGTTCTATGCTGGAGGTCCCTCCCCTTGCAAACAGGCCTTGCTCCAGCCTGACCCATCCTGCCCCAACCCCATGTGCCCAGTATTGAACTACCCCCTCTACCCCCTGAGAATGCATATGGCATCCTATCCTGCCCGTTGCCCATACCAGATTCTGTGTTCTGTAACCCACCAACCCTGCTACTCTCCTTTTTTTTGTCCAAGGAGGGTAGCATGCCATGTCTCTGGCCAAAACAGAAAGAGAATGGTGCAGACCTACCTGCTCCTACCCTGGCTGAACATGGTAGCTTTGTTTAAAGCTGTTTAAAATTCAGATAATGGTAAACAACATGGTATTTAGTATTTAACAGAAAATCCTACAGATTTGGTTGCAATAAATAATAAGTTGAGGATTGAGCAATTTTTACAAAAGATTCTAAACTAGGATTTGGTTGTTAAATGAAGGTAGTAGATTGTTCTAATTTACTTAAGGTTACCCAGGAAAAATAAAAAAATATTAAAATATGAAAGTTATGTTTAATCTAAAAAATTATAAAAACATTTTTAAAAAGAAAACAAAAAACAAAACAAGTGTTAAAGGTTTTTGTAATTTGATATTTCTGATGAGAGTGGAGACTCTGGTTGGGAGGAGGAGTTTCTCTGGATTTTTTTAAAAAAAAGGTTAAAAATTAGAAAAACTATAAAATTGGTTGTTATCGAATTGTACAATGCATGGTGATACAAAGCGTTGGGCGATTGGGTCTAGCAGTAACAGCTGTTTCTTTGGAGATCATTACATGAAATAAATGTGTTCCCAGCAAACAGATCAGGTTACACAGCCTGAGAGTACGCTATGATAGTTTTCCCTTCTGTGAACCTTGGAATAACATTTTTGTGGAATGAGGTTCATGGATGAGTAAAATATATTTAGAGGGTATTACGGTACTTACTAAAGTAATGGTTTTAAACATTTTTTGAGCCTAAATAACTTTTCTTGAGAGTTCATTGACATTTTTGAAGACGAAGTATCTGTCTGAGTGAATGTTAATGAATTATAAAGGCTTACTATAGGGCAAATCTTTTCTTTAATGATAAAAGATAACTTGTATACAATCATTTGAAGATCTAAAGAAAGCCCTTATTAATTTAGTATTTTTGATTAATATAGAGATCTCTCTCTCATACATTTACATTGTACAAGTGTATGCGGATGATGATTGGTATTTAAAAAAAATGTGTGTTTTTGCACCATTTTGTTATTTTAACCACTTAAGGACCGCCTCCTGCACATATACATCGGCAGAATGGCACGGCTGGGCACAAGCACATGCAGGTACGTCCTCTTTAAGTGCCCAGCCGTGGGTTGCGGGCCGAAGCTCCATGACCGTGACCGCGGGACCCACGGACCCGATCGCCGCTGGAGTCCCGCGATCGGTCCCCGGAGCTGAAGAACGGGGAGAGCTGTGTGTAAACACAGCTTCCCTGTTCTTCACTGTGGCGCCGTCATTGATCGTGTGTTCCCTTTTATAGGGAAACACAATCAATGACGTCACACCTACAGCCACACCCCCACAGTTAGAAACACAAATGAGGTCACACCCAACACCTTCAGCGCCCCCTTGTGGTTAACTCCCAAACTGCAATTGTCATTTTCACAGTAAACAATGCATTTTTAATTCATTTTTTGCTGTGAAAATGACAATGGTCCCAAAAATGTGTCAAAATTGTCCGAATTGTCCGCCATAATGTCGCAGTCACAAAAAAAACACTATAAATTGTGCGCAAACCAATCGATAAACGCTTATTGCGATTTTTTTTACCAAAAATGGATAGAAGAATACGTATCGGACTAAACTGAGGAAAAAAAAATATTTTTTATATATTTTTGGGGGATATTTATTATAGCAAAAAGTAAAAAATATTGCATTTTTTTCAAAATTGTCGCTCTATTTTTGGTGATCAAATACCACCAAAAGGAAGCTCTATTTGTGGGAAAAAAAGGATGCAAATTTTGCTTGGGAGCCACGTCACACGACCGTGAAATTGTTAGTTAAAGCGACGCAGTGCCGAATCGCAAAAACTGGCCAGGTCCTTTAGCTACCTAAAGGTCCGGGTCTTAAGTGGTTAAGGAGGACATGAGGTGTCAATATACACAGCTTTGACTGAGCTTTGTCTAGTGACAACTGGATGTTAAAAAGAAAGGTTGGTTAAAATAGTGTATAGATACATTATGAATAAATGATGCAGTGTGATAGAGCCACAGTTGTGAATTAAAAAGTCACTTTTTCAGGCTTTTGGTTGACAAATGTATTTATTGGGGAGGAATATTGTGCTTTTATAAATTGATCCATGTATTAGCACAGTGGAACTTCCTGTATGTTTGTCTACACTGAAGAATGAACTAAGACTGCTATGTTTGTTTAACAGTCATAGTGTGACAGAGCATATGTGGTTCAGTTGATCATACTGTATGATTGGTTCTGAAAAATAGTGTAAATCAACATGAATAAGTTTCTTTCAGAAATAAAATATTTAGGAAAGCCCAATATAAATTAATGTTCTTTTGCAAAATTAAAATGGTTATGATTGAAAGTATAGTAAGAAGAAAAATACAGTAATCCGGTAAGATTGTTGCTTTTACAAAATTTAATTTAGTAATGCGATAAAGAGGTTTCAAATAAGAATGTAGATTGGATTAATTATATTTACTATACCAACAGAGCTTTGTTAACTATACCAGGGATGCACTCGAAGGTTTAGCTCAACAACTAGAGGCCACTTCACAAATGACTTTGTAAAATCGTATGGCCCTAGACATGATTTTATCTGACAAGGGTGGTGTATGTAAAATGTTACCTGGGGACAGTATTTTGGGTGATAACACATTTGTACTCAGGTATAGCAATTTTGTTTCTGCTTATATTGGTTACGATAATGGTTTGTTGTATTGACCGTATCCTCCATACAGTCCTTACCTGTTAAAAACGCATACAACATTCTCAAGTGAGGGAAAGAATAGTGTTTGACCGCCTCCTGACGTTTCGTGGGTAAGGACTACGGATAAGCCCTGTCTGGTCGCTATGCAAAACACAAATAATATGCTCATAGGGAGGCCAAACACAGGGACAAAGAGAGACATAGGGACAGTACTGATAAAATAGTCACTTTAAGGGGGGACTGTGATGGAGTTAATAAAATGATTATTTTGTGTTTATGTTGTTTTTCTCCTAAACCACTCGAATATTGCTTTTCTTTCTTATATTGTTTTATTTCTTTTATTTCTTGATCTATATATATATCGTCTCCTTCTCACTCCTTTCGGCCCCCTCCATCGAGTGAAGCAAGATGGCCCCCAAGAGTGTGAAATGTGAAGCAGCATGGCAAGAATAGACAAAAGCCATATATATGGACTAACGAATCAGATGTACTTGTATGAATGATGTCACTCTGTCTATAAAGCTACATGCCAATAAAGGCTTCGGTCTTTCTGTGGGTCGGAAGGCATGGAGGTCTGTGGTCTGAAATTTTGTCTATAGACTGCAGGCTTACTTTTGTCATGAATTAGAGTCAGAGTCAGAATGGTCACAAAAATGTGTCAAAAGTGTCCGATGTGTCCACCGCAATATCGCAGTCACGATAGAAATTGCAGATCGCTGCCATTACTAGTGTAGCGGCCTGCTACTTTCATAGCTGGCGCTGCTTTAAATTTAGAGGGTGGTCAGAGATTTAACTACCTCTGACTGTATTGTTTTACCAAATTTGTGCCTCTGTTCCAGCCGTGGCTGTACTGTGAGTGACCACTATTGATGCCTGGGGTGTCGGTACCACCCCAGGCCAAGGGTGGCAGCAGTTGAGTCAGGGTGTATTGGGTGTTTTTTCTCGGCAGCCAATCAGTGGGGATTGATCGTCTCGCTGTGCATGCTGGGGAAGAGTACTTAAGGGACAGACGTCATTAGTTCTGGGTCGCCATCGTTGCCGATGCTGGCTGTCGTCCCACCACCCCTCGTGTGTGGCCCTCATGGCCGGGGGTGCGTGTTCAAGTGTTCCTGGCTCCGGACCACGTTGGTCCGGGGTTGTGATCTACTATGTAGGCCTGGTAGCCAGACTGGGTCTACGTTCGCAGAGTGGTCCTGTGCTGTCTGTCCTGAGGGAGGAAGTCGCCCGATGAAGAACCTGTCTTGGAGAGCACCGAGCATGAGGCTGGTATCTCAGGATAGGCCTTGAACTTCATCAAAGGACGCACCATTACTGAAAGGCTGAGCAATGGTCGCCTGTCAGTTCTGAGTTCACAACAGTTTATTCAAGAGAGATCCGGGTGCTTAATCCTGTGTTGAGAAGGATTCTGGACCAAACATATCTCCACCTTTGAGAAGGTCTGTGGCAGAGACTTTGCTGAATTTTCCGTGTGACACCCTGGCTGCTAGGCTAGTGAGAGAGGCCTATCCAGGTGCACAATACCCACTCTGGCTAAAGTGGCAACGAAAGCTACATTTCTGGAAGCAGGCGTGTTTCCGAACAAAGTTATACACCTTAAAGGGGTTTTCCACCCATTTTTTAAGTTTATTAAAAGTCAGCAGCTACAAAAAGTGTAGCTGCTGGCTTTTAATAAACAGACACTTACCTGCTCCACGGCTCCAGCTCCTCGCCGGCTGGGGCTCCGCTCCTCGGCCCCCCTCTTAATTTCTAGTGTGGGCACCCGGCAGTGACAGCTTTCGGCTTCACGGCTGGGGCACCCACTGCGCATGCGCGAGCGGCACTGCGCATGCGCGAGCGGCGCCGTCCGATTGGACAGGCGCTCGCCTACAGGGAGGGGCTGTGAAAAGGTTATTAAGCTAATCGCCTTTCAAGCCCCTCGGCGGAAGGAGGAAGTGGGACAGGAAGTCCCCTTCTCCTGAAGCCCCCACTCCCCCCCCAAAAAAATTACATGCCAAATGTGGCATGTAAGGGGGCGAGGAGTGGGTTAAGAGGAAGTTCCATTTTTAGGTGGAACTCCTCTTTAACCTACTACCTATTTTCCTTCTACCTCTTCAACTATTACTTTTATTCTTTTACCACGTTGAGTAAATAAAACAAAAGAAAAAAATAAGTCTAAAGTGTGGACATTGAAGTTTTCTCAACTCTCATTGTATACCCTAGACAGCGAAGGAATAGAGGTAACATGCCACCCAAAACAAACCAGCAGCTCTTTCGGGGGTAGTGCTACACTATTAAAAAAGAAATAAACAATAAAAATGCTATAAATCTATCCCGATATTTTGTAGCCGCTATAACTTTTACGCAAACCAATCAATATACACTTATTGCGATTTTTTTTACCAAAAATATGTAGAACATAGGTGTCAACACACAAGGCCCGCGGGCCGAATCCGGCCCTCCAGGCCATTTTATGTGGTTCTCGCACCTCCAGACCTCCTCTGGTCCTCCTCCAGACCCTTACTTTCCGCTTTCAAGCAATGCATCCAGCTTCTTCCCAGCAGCAGCATAAGGTAAGGGGCGGCACTGTGATGTAAAGAAGAGTGGGGGACTCAAATTCTGATGGTGGAGTCGGGTGGCTCTTGACATCTAATGTAAGGGGAGGGGATGCGCTGGACATCTAATCTTACAGATACAACCGGCCCTTTTGAGGGCAATCATAATGCTGATGCGGCCCACGATGAAATTGAGTTTGACACCCCTGATGTAGAAGAATACGTATCGGTCTAAACTGAGGAAAAAAAATAGTTAAAAAAAAAAAAATGGATATGTATTATAGCAAAAAGTTAAGAATATTGTGTTTTTTTCAAACTTGTCCCTCTTCTTTTGTTTATAGCGCAATAAATTAAAAACCACAGAGGTGATAAAATACCACCAAAAGAAAGCTCTATTTGTGGGAAAAACATGATAAACATTTCATTTGGGTACAGTGTTGCATGACCGCGCAATTGTCATTCAAAATGTGACAGCGCTGAAAGCTGAAAAATGGCTTGGGCAGGAAGTGAGTAAGAGTGCCTTGTAGGCAAGTGGTTAAAGCAATCTACTGAGCTGGCCAGAACCACCTCTGGAGGGAGTCTGTTCCACATTTTCACAACTCTTACTGTGAAGAATCCTTTCTGTACTTGGAGATTAAATCTCTTTTCCTCTAGACGTAAAGAGTTCCACCTTGTCCTCTGTCTCGACCTTAACTGCTTGCGTACCAGGCAGAATGGCACGGGCAGGCAAATGGGTGTACCTGTACGTCCCTTTAAATTTGCCGCCCATCGGGCATGCACGCGCTACTTGCCTCGTGAGTGCGCCCGCGGGTCCCGGGAACTCGATGTTCCCGGTCGGAAGAGAGAATAAATTTAGTTCCTCATAGTAATCTTTCCTTATAGCTGAGCTTTTTTTAGTTTGGTTGCCCTTCTCCGCACTTTCTCCAGTTCCCTGATATCTTTTTTGTGAACTGGTGCCCAAAATTAAACTGCATATTCTAGATGAGGTCTAACAATAGTGAGATCAAAAGACTTTGGTAATAAACAGCAAGAGTAACCATCACAAGTGCGTTAGTTGCATTAGGCCATTTACATTATTTTCAAATTTTCTCTATGTCTGTAGTTTGCCTTGCTTTAAATGTTGAGAATAAATCAAATTAATTAAAAAGCAGCTTCAGGCAACGTTCTGAGTGAGCTAATGCTTTCTGGTCAACATTGCAACCGGAGTAGCATAGTCAACCTTTTTCTGATGCCTCGTACACAAGACCGGTTTTCCTGTTGGAAAAATTGTCATGAGAGCTTTTGGCCGGGATAACCGGCCGTGTGTATGCTCCATCGCAGTTTTCCCAACGAGAAAACTGCAGAAAAAAAAAAAAGAACCAGCTTTCTTTTTTCCCTTTGGGAAAAACGGCAGACTTTTTCCTGTTGGGAAAACCGGTCTTAATCATGATTAAGCACTGACCGCAGTGGGAAACGCGTAGGATGCTATCTCCACTGTTTTGCTGTACTTTGTAGTGCATTTGCCATCTTTTTTAAATAAAGACAACCCAAGGATTTTTTGGAAGTGCGGCTGTCCATTCTTCTAGCCTTTAGAAAATGACGTGCATTCTTGGCTCATTCATATGAGTGACATCGAGTTACCAAGCCCGTGTAGTTGCAGGTTCAGGATACATGTGTCACCAGAGACATTTAACCCACTAGAGTTTCATGGATTCGTAGTCTAGCATATAAAAAGCCTTATGCCGCGTACACACGATCATTTTTCAGCATGAAAAAAACAATGTTTTTCCAACTTCATCATTAAAAACAACGTTGCCCACACACCATCGTTTAAAAAAACACATACGACGGCACTCTAAAGGGGAAGTTCTATTCGCCTTTGGACTGCTTTAGCTGATTCCTTGTTAGTAAAAGACGATTCGCGCTTTTCTGTCTGTTACAGTGTGATGAATGTGCTTACTCCATTATGAACGATAGTTTTACCAGAACGAGTGCTCCCATCTCATAACTTGCTTCTGAGCATGCGCGGGTTTAAAACGTTGTTATAGCCCACACACGATAATTTTTTAATACCCGAAAAACGACATAGTTTAAAACAACGTTAAAAAATGCAGCATGTTCGAATTTTTTTTTGTCGTTTTCAGAAGATGAAAAACGATGTGCAGCCAACACACGATCATTTTAAATGACGTTTTTAAAAACGTCGTTTTTTTTCATGCCGAAAAATGATCGTGTGTACACGACATTAGGCTTCATTTACAGTATATGAACTGCTCATTTTTATGTTTGTCCAGAGCTGATATTTTAAGATTCCCATCCTTACTGTGACAGCACAGCACACACACACAAACTTTTGGTTGTAGCACATTTTTGATAATTCTGTGTAGGAATAAATATACACATAAAGATAAGCATGAAACACTAAAAATACAAAACCTTATAAATGAGTTGCAAGGTAATTGGCAAACAAGAATAGAAGAAAAAACACTTGAGATGGTTGTGTGTGTATTATGGAATCAGTCTGTGTAATACCTATTCTGGGGTTTATGATCCATAGCTGTTCGGTAGGAAGATTAGTGGATTTTCTCTTCTTCCCCATTGGTGGTCTAGCATCCCGCTGCTAGGTGTGTGTCTGACTCGCCTTAATGCCTGTGATTAAGAATGGGTGCCAGATGCTGGGACACCGTAATCCACACACCAAGGGGGTTCATTATCAGACAGGCTAAGGATGGAATGTGCACTCTGGGAAATCCGATTTCTGGAACACAAGCTATCCATATCAAACAAAATTGTTTTGAACTTTACCTCTATATTGTGTTACATAAATCCAGGGTCATCTTAACAAACTGGTCCCAGGCAGGGGCGGACTGACCATTCAGGCACTCGGACACTGCCTGATGGCCCCATGCCACTAGGGGGCCCCATCAGGGTTGCCAGCCTCAGTAAAACCAGGGACAGTATGTAAAAATCTGTGTTTTTTCTGGGGGTTTTTTCCGTCCCTTACCGACATCCTTTTGGTCTAAAAATCCCAAGATTATAGCTGCCCCAGCTCTCCAGTACCTTCTCAGTGTGTGTATGTATACTGTGTGTGTGTACCTGTATGTGTATTCTGTGTGTATGTATACTGTGTTAGCCGGATTCACAAAGACTTACACCGACGTATCTATTGATACGCTGCATAAGTCCGCGGATGCGCCGTCGTATCTATGCGCTAGATTCTGCAAAGGAGATACGCCTGAATTTCGGCTCCATCCGACCGACGTAAGTCTCCTACGCCGTCGTATCTTGGGCGTATTTTTAAAGGCTTGCCGCTAGGGGCGCTTTCATCGATTTACGCGTCAAATATGTAAATTACCTAGATACGCCGATTCACGAACGTACTTGCGCCCGTCGCAGTAAGCTACGCCGTTTATGTAAGGTGTACGTCCGGCGTAAAGATAAACCACCAAATAGCAGGTATAAGTCGTGTTAGGGTATGGATGTCGGAACAGCCGTTGGATTTTACGTCGTTTTCGTAAGTCGTACGTGAATGGGGCTGGGCGTAGGTTACGTTCACGTCAAAGGCATTAAGCCGTCGTATCTTAGGGAGTATATGTGACGTGATTCTGAGCATGGGCGCGCATGCGCCGTTCGTTCGGCCCTTCATTTACATGGGGTCACGCTTCATTGTAATACATAACGCCCACTACCTGCCTACTTTGAATTAGGCGGGCTTACGCCGGCCCATTTACGCTACGCCACCGTAACTTAGGGAGCAAGTGCTTTGTGAATACTGGTCTTGCCTCTCTATGTTACGTCGGCGTAGCGCATATGAGCTGCGCTACGCCCGCTCAAATATAAGCTGCTCTACCTGAATCCGGCTATGTGTGTTTGTGTGTCTATACTGTGAATGTATACTGTATGTGTGTGTGTACTATACAGTACTGTGTGGCCTCATAATCTATTGCCTGGGGGCCCCATAATCTCCTATTGCCCAGGGGCCCCATAGTCTCCTATTGCCCAGGGGCCCCCAAAATCTCTTATTGCCCAGGGCCCCCCAAAATGTCTTATTGCCCGGGGGGCCCCACAATCTCCTATTGCCCAAGGGCCCCATGAGTTGTCAGTCCGCCCCTGGTCCCAGGTTAAGTATCTCACTGATGTGTCCAAGTCAAACATGTCACTGGTGGTCACCAATCCCAGGTACAGTTGCTGTGGAAGTTCAACAGGTTTCTGGGTAAGAGGTTACCAAGAGCCTTGATTTATTTTACATGAATGCTTTTCCTTGTCACCTGAATCTTGCACTTTCTTGCTAATGTGAACTCGTCCAAGGCTAGAAATGGCTAGTAGGCTACCTGGACCAGAGGGCTATGAGTAGCTGCACACGTTCTCTATCTAGAAAAAAGTGTCCTAGGTAACAAGTTTGCTTAAAATAAACCCGTCATGAGAAAAACATGGCTAATGTCATTGCTGACTTCCTTCTGATAATGCTAGTTTTCTGGCTTCAGTGCTGATCCATTTATATTATTATACCCATTATATCCACTGAACTGAAACAAGCAGATACAGTAAAAGACTTTAGATTGTTTAAAAAAGCTGGCTTAGTCTTAAGCCTGGTATACACTAATAGCTGTGTTGAATGAAAAAAAAAAAATGTACAGCTCCGGTTGGAGCTGATGTACTAACAGTGCAGCGTTAGTACGACGATTTCCCACGCTGAGCTATGGTGTTCTGACAGGGGGATGGTCACCCCACCAGAACACTCCGGTCAGTGCTCTCAGCCATTGGCTGAGAGCGCTTATCGGGAGCTAGTCAGCTGCTGGATTTCCAGCATGCTCATCCGCATCTGTCGGACCAACTGACATACACATGGACCGAATATCGGCTGTTTTTTATTGAACCTGCCCATGTCTCCCACCATTCGGCCTGTGTGTATTAGGCATTATTTTAACCACCCATACGGAAGAAAAATATATTTCCAATATATTTATTTAAAACAATTATATATTTTAAATATATTTACAATATATTGGCCTACGCGAATATATTTTTACATCTATTCCAAAAATGTAAATTAAAATATATTTTCCAAAGGCATATATTTGAAAATATATATTTTTTAATATATTTGACAGATATTTTTGAGCATCTAAAAAAATACATTTAAACATATATTTTTAAATATATTTGTAAAGGCATTCCAAAAATATAATTTAAATGCATTTTCCAAAAACATATATTGGAAAATATATTTTTAAAATATATTCTTCAGATTTTTTTAACACATAAAAAAGTCATTTCAACATATATTTTTACATATATTTGTAAATGCGTTCCAAAAATATAATTGTAATATATTTTCCAAAGGCATATATGTGAAAATATATGTTTGTAAATATATTTTCCATATATTTTTGAACATATAAAAAAATGCATTTAAACATATATCTTTAAATATACTTGTAAATGCATTCCAAAAATATAATTTAAATGCATTTTCCAAAAACATATATTGGAAAATATATTTTTAAAATATGTTTTCTGAAAAAATGTAATGTCTAATAAAGACATTTCAACATATATTTTTTCTGATATTTTTGTAATTATGACATAGATAACATTCTGAATACATTTATAAGAGACCCACTCCGATTTTAAAATGGTTTGTTTTACTCTTTTAAAATAAAAGAATATTACCAAACTCGCTCATCAGTTTCTTTATGGACCTTGCTTTGTGCACTGGTGGGCAGTGTTGGAACAGGAAGGGGCCACAAACTGTTCCCACAAAGTTGGGAGCATGAAAATGTCCAAAATGTCTTGGTATGCTGACGCTTTAAGAGTTCCCTTCACTGGAACTAAGGAGCCAAGCCCAACCCCTGAAAGACAACCCCACACCATAATCCCCCCTCCACCAAATGATTTGGACCAGTGCACAAAGCAAGGTCCATAAAGACATGGATGAGCGAGTTTGGGGTGGAGGAACTTGATTGGCCTGCACAGAGTCCTGACCTCAACCTGATAGAACACCTTTGGGATGAATTTGTGTGGAGACTATGAGCCAGGCCTTCTCATCCAACATCATTGCCTGACCTCACAAATGTTTTTCTAGAAGAATGGTCAAACATTCCCATAGGACAGCCTTCCCAGAGGAATTGAAGCTGTTATAGACTGGGATGCCATTAAAGTTAATGTGCGTGTAAAGGCAGGTGTCCTAATACTTTTGGCAATATAGTATATATAGTATATATACTGTATATTATTTTTATACTAAGTCCAGTCCATTGTTTGGACTTAGTACCTGCCGAAGGGTAATTCCAGCAGCCAATTAAAAGGAATTGGGATATTAAAGTTCTCCCCAGCACAAAATTAATAGTCAGCAGCTACACAAAGGGGGTTATTTACTAAAGGCAAATCCACTTTGCACTACAAGTGCAAACTACAAATGCAAAGTGCACTTGAAATTGCAAGGAAAGTGCACTTGGAAGTGCAGTCGCTGTAGATCCGAGGGGGGCAAGGAAAATAAAAAAACAGCATTTTAGCTTGCACATGATTGGATGATAAAATCAGCAGAGCTTCCCCTCATTTCAGATCTACCCCTCAGATTTACAGCGCCTGCACTTACAAGTGCACTTTCAGTGCAATTTCAAGTGCACTTTGCACTTGTAGTTTGCACTTGTAGTTTGCACTTGTAGTGCAAAGTGAATTTGCCTTTAGTAAATAACCCCCATACTGTACACATACTGCAGCTGCTGACTTAATATTAGTACACTTACCTGTCCTGGAATCCGGCGATGTTGGTACCCCAGCCAATGTTTCCATTGGCTCTCGGGTGCTGCTGCCGCCATTCCCTATAGGGGCCAATTCACACCACATGCAGTCCAATGCGTATTTTTTTCTGCATGGAAAGTAGGTTATATGGTTTTCAATGGCATAATTCACACCAGTGCTTGCAGTTTCAGAAAAAAAGTAGAGCATGCTGCATTTTTCCTGAACTGGACTGTACTGGAACACTGTAAAGCACATCAAAAACGCACTAGAATGCACCTGAACGCACTGGAACACACATGTCCTTATCTTAGGTTAAGTAAAAAAGAGGAGGAAAATGCACTGGAATGCTTTAAAAACACACCAAACATGCATCAAAAACACGCATGCAGAAAAGCAGTGGAAACGCATCCGCCGCAGCGAGATCTCTCGGAAGTGGGGACAGGTACCTGTCAAAAACAGGAACCTGCTCCCCTCCCCCGAAAGGTGGCAAATGTGGCAAAGTAGGGGGGGGGGGAGAGGCAAATAAGTGGAGCTTCCACTTTTGGGTGGAACTCCGCTTTAAATGTCATATCCCTGCCCAAGCTGCACTGTTGTCATGGGCCAATACTAGGCTGGGCTGGAAGCTAGATATGTAAGTGATGAGAGCTGCATTGTTGTGTGTGTGTATATATGCGTGTATGTGTGTGTGTGTGTGTATATATATATATATATATATACAAATATACACACACATAGAGTATATCTGATATATATATATATATATATATATATATAAACACACACATACAGTATAGCAGAATAAAGATACAGTATATATATATATATATATATATATATATATATATATATATATATATATATATATATATATATATATATAGAATGCCTCTCCCATCAATCTTCTAATATGTAAATCCTGCCCTGGGAAAAACTCTTCAAACAGAGAGACTTCAACCATAATACAGGAAGACAGGAAGTGAGCAGTGGGAACCAGAGGGGTGAACTTTCACCTCTCACTTCCTGTTTCTGGCAAGGCCTAGTCTGGAAAGGAAAGCATGGCATGGTGGAGACGCTCTCTGTATTCTCCTGAATGTATTCTCCTGGATGAAAGGTATGTCTTCTATCAAATAATATTAGAATTGTGAAAGTTTGGTGCATGAGTTAAGTTTTATTTGTCTGTTTCCTGCTGAAGAGTTCTCATTCTGTGTGCATTCACCTTCCCAGTTACCATACAGCATGTGCACATTAATGTAATATTATAAAGCTCCTCTTCCACAGCATGTCACCCTGTTGCATATAATATGTATGGCTTCCATGTTATATCCAGTAACTGTGTAGCATACTTTCAGTGCACATTGCTGCATATAATATTATACGGCTTCCATTCTATATCCACTCATAATGCAGCATAGGGGTTGATTTACTGAAGGCAAATCCATTTTGCATCACAAGTGCACTTGGAAATGCAGTCGCTGCAGATCTGAGGGGAAGATCTGAAATGAGGGGAAGCTCTGCTGATTTTATCATCCAGTCATGTACAAGCAAAACATTTTTTTCTTAGCATGTCCCCTTCAGATCTACAGCGACTGCACTTCCAAGTGCACTTGTAGTGCAAAGTGGATTTGCCTTTAGTAAATATACCCCATAATGTCAGGGCACAGTGCTACCAATGTTTTATGTCTCCCTCCCCTTTTGCATATTATCTGCCCTGCTACTAGGTGCCAACAGATATGGATTTTTCCATACAGATACCAATTATGGGCCACCTTTCAGGCTGATAACAATATGAGGTACTGATATTCTGTTTACATCCAGCTGCCCCAGAAGTAGCCTGATATCAGTTGACACCTAGGTCTTTTTTTGTATTCTAACAGCCACTGGCCACTGTCAGAATACAGCAAAAAAGAGCAGATAGCTGGGGAACCAATAGCCAGGTTGCTATTGACTATTTTAATTTGCAGTAGCCAATAGCTAGTGGGCTATTGCACCCGCCCACTGCCTGTTGTCAATCAGCAAAGGAGAGGATTTGAAGGAGAACATTCTTCTTCAGGTCTTCCTCTGCTGATTGACAACAGGCAGTGGGAGGGGGTGCAATAATCAGCCTAATTTTAAAATTGAAACAGCCAATGGCAGTCTGGCTATGGTTCCCCCACTACCTGCTGTTTACATTCAGCTGCCATCAAATAAATTGTGCAGAAGGAGGTTAGTGGTGTCTGTGGTGTGTGTGTGTGTGTGGGGGGGGGGGGGGGTGTGGAGGTGGAAAGCTAGCTATTTTTTGGGGGGGATTCTGACAGATGGGCCGCCAGCCGCTGTCAAAGCACCTGACCAACACTGACAACTGGTGAATGGAAAACCGGAATAAGCACTTGGAAGAAGAAAACGACAACTGAGACAACTTGCCTTTGGTAAGCGGACAACTTAATTACGGTGGTGGGCACCTTCTGTTTTTTTATATCACCACATTCAACTGGCACTGTATCTGCAGGGCCGCCATCAGGGGGGCACAGGTAGTACACCTGTAAGGGGCCTGGAGGTCCCCAGGGGCCCGGATGGCAACCCCCTTTTTTTTTTTTTTTTTTTATAAAAAATATATATATATTTTTTAATATATTTTTATTTTATTTTTTATTAAAGGGACAATTTTTTTTAGGGGTCCGGAGGTTCCCAGGGGCCCGGAGGCCCACAGGGCCCCAGATGGCAACCCCCCTTTTTTTTATTTATTTTTTATAAAAAAATATATATTTTTTTTAATATATTTTTTTTATTTTTTATTAAAGGGCCAATTTTTTTTTAGGGGTCCGGAGGTTCCCAGGGGCCTGGAGGCCCACAGGGCCCCAGATGGCAACCCCCCTTTTTTATTTATTTTTATAAAAAAAATATATATATTTTTTAATATATTTTTATTTTATTTTTTATTAAAGGGACATTTTTTTTAGGGGTCAGGAGGTTCCCAGGGGCCCAGAGGCCCACAGGGCCCTAGTTGGCAACCCCCCCTTTTTTATTTATTTTTTATAAAAAAATATATATTTTTTAATATATTTTTATTTTATTTTTTATTAAAGGGCCAATTTTCTTTTTTTTTAGGGGTCCGGAGGCCCACAGGGCCCCAGATAACAACCCCCCTTTTTTTTTTTTTTTTTATAAAAAAATATTTATATATTTTTATTAAATTTTTTATTAAAGGGACAATTTTTTTATTTTTTTAGGGTCCCGGAGATCCACAGGGCCCCAGATGGCAACCCCCTTTTTTTTTAATTTATTTTTTATAAAAAAAAATATATATTTTTTTTAATATATTTTTATTTTATTTTTTATTAAAGGGCCAATTTTTTTTTTTTTTAGCGGTCCGGAGGTTCCCGGAGGCCCACAGGGCCCCAGATAACAACCCCCCTGTTTTTTATTTATTTTTTATAAAATATATATATATATATATATATTTTTATTTTAGTTTTTATTAAAGGGCCAATTTTTTTTCTTTTAGGGGCCCGGAGATCCACAGGGCCCCAGATGGCAACCCCCCTTTTTTTTATTTATTTTTTATAAAAAATATATATTTTTTTTAATATATTTTTATTTTATTTTTTATTAAAGGGCCAATTTTTTTTTTTTAGGGGTCCGGAGTTTACAAGGGCCCGGAGGCCCACAGGGCCCCAGATGGCAATGCCCTTTATTTATTTATTTTTTATAAAAAAATATATATTTTTTTAATATATATATATTTTTTTTTTAAAGGGCCAATTTTTTTTTTTTTAGGGGCCCGGAGATCCCCAGGACCCTGGATGACAACCCCCCTTTTTTTATAAAAAAAAATATTTTTTTATATATTTTTATTTCTTTTATTTTTTATATATATATTATATTATTAATATTATTATTATTATTATTATTAAATTTTATTTTATTCTGGGCCCCTGGGGACCACCCGGCCCCTTACAGGTTGGGGAGGGGGGGTTTCGGGTAAAAATGAATGTAAAAAGAGCCATGAAGCAGAGTGACCCCTGCTGGAAGAAAAGCAAAAAGCCTACAGGACCTGGTGGATTCCTTAAGGAGGTCAACAGCCGCAAGCGAACCGTCTCCTATTCCAAGTACTCACCCCAGGCTACCGAGCTTAGCTTCCGTGTACAGATCGAGAACGGGCGTATTCAGGGCGTTTTACCCGTAGGCAAATATTAAGTTTGCTCTCAGCCCTATTTATAGCAGGTGAAAATTTGTTACAGACAACTTATGGAGAGAACATTTTTATTTTTTTATTTTTTTTTCGCTGTCATTGCAGGCGATATCTACTAAACTATTACTGGTTTTACTCTCCCCCTCCCAGAATCATTGTTTTATTATTTATTACTAAGAAAAGATAAAAATTCAAGGAATGAAAGTGTTTTCCTGAAATATGCAAATTTACAATAAACAAGCAACATGATTGGATAATACAGACTCCTCCCCCTATAGATATGGTAACTCCTCCCACAGTTTTTACACTACATAGACAAGTAATATTTAAACTGCGACTGTGCCTTAAATTTTAATATTTCAGAGACATACTATACATCAAAATGTAGGTCTGGGTCTTGTGATTCACACAATATAAAGATATTCGCTGTACGATTTATAGTTTTTAAAATACTGCCTGAAGAAGGACAAGTATTCAAAAAAAAGCCAGAATTTCTGGACTCAGAGGCTGCATATCAACAAACATTGGTTTCCTAGGAAACGCTGAGGTGAATAACTTCTCACACACAGCTGTGAAGTGAATTTTTAGCTCCTCCCACACAAGGCTGAAGGGTTTACATCTCCAGGGGCAATGTCTCCAGTCAGGAGTATTGGTGGAGGCAAGAACACGTCACACAATTTCCCCAGAAATTGTATCTTTTCTAGTTGATATCTCAATTGCTGGGCTTTTTTTTGTCTGGAGGTAGGGTAAGACTTTTACTGAAAGAACAAAAATGGGATTGGAATTGCAGATTGCTAATTTACTAGGGTTTGTTTATTCTTCTGTTTTACTATGTGTATATAATTTAATGTGTATTTTTTTATTTTATTTAAATATTCTATATTAAAGCTTTTCCATTTGTAAGACATTTAAAACATTTCACCAACATATTTCAAAAGTGAAGTTTTTCTTATATATCTTACATTTTTGTGTATTTTTATATAAATACATTATTATTGGTAGCTGTCTTTAATTTGGATTGCTTCTTAAAATACACATTTACAGTATATCCCGAATTACAAGTGTGTCGCCGTGGAGATGAACCGTTACATGGAGATGAACCTACATGACTCATCTGGTCTACACCCTACTCTGCAGGGCGGCCATCAGGGGGGTACAGGCAGTACACCTGTAAGTGGCCCGGAGGCCCACAGGGCCCCAGATGGCAACCCCCCTTTTTTTTATTTATTTTTTATAAAAAAATATATATTTTTTTTAATATATTTTTATTTTATTAACCACTTAATACCCGCACGCCGTCATATGACGTCCAAACGGGGACCTGTTATCCCGGGTGGACGTCATATGACGTCTTGGGCTTTGCGGGGGGATATCTCAATGATGCCTGCACCCAGAGGCATCATTGAGATATCATTTTTTAGCGGCGGCGATCCTGCGCACCGTAAGAACGATCATAGCGGTGGTTCTGCCGCTAGATCGTTCTTACAGGCGGCGGGAGGGGACATCCCGCCGCCATCCGGTGCTTCTCCGGACTCTCCCGTCCCATCGGGGGCCCGGAGAGATGATCGCCGTCCGCCGGATGTTTGCCATAGAGATGACTGGTGACCAGTCGGAGGCCCGGGCGCGATGTGATGACATCACGCCCGGGTCCCCGTAAGTAAACAAACCGCAATTGCGGCTAGTTTGAATGAGATCTGTGAATTTTTTTTCACGATCTCATTCTTTCCAGCCTGGAGGAGAGATGTGGGGTCTTATTGACCCCGCATCTCTCCTTAAACAGGACCTGTCACACACATTTCCTATTACAAGGGAAGTTTACATTCCTTGTAATAGGAATAAAAGCGATTGAAAAAGAAAATGTAAAAAAAAAGTGTAAAAAATAAATAAATAAGTAAAATAAAAAATTAATAATAATAATAAAAAAATTAAAATGCCCCTGTCCCTGGTAGCTCGCGCTCAGAAGCGTACGCACACGTAAGTCCCGCCCACGTATGTAAACGTCGTTCAAACCACACATGTGAGGTGTCGCCGCGTGCGTTAGAGCGTGTGCAACAATTCTAGCCTAGACCTCCTCTGCAACTCTAAACTGGTAACCTGTAAAAATGTTAAAGTGTCGCCTATGGAGATTTTTAAGTAGATTTTTAAGTAACAAAGTTTGGCGCCATTCCATGAGTGTACGTAAAAAATTGGGCTAACGTTACTGTTTTGTTATTTTTTAATTTATGAAACCATCTTTTTACAAAAAAAAGCAGTTTGAAAAATTATTGCGCAAATACGGTGCAAGATAAAAAGTTGCAATGACCGCCATTTTATTCCCTAGGGTGTCTGCTAAAAAAACATATATAATGTTTGGGGGTTCCGAGTAATTTTCTAGCAAAAGAATGATGATTTGTATATGTAGGAGAGAAGTGCCAGAATAGGCCCGGGAAGGAGGTGGGTTTTAAAGCCCGGTATTGAAGTGGTTAAAGGGCCAATTTTTTATTTTTTTTTGGATTTCAGAGGTCCCCAGGGCCCTGAATGACAACCCCCCTTTTTTATAAAAAAAAAAATGTTATATATTTTTTTATTTCTTTTATTTTTTATATATATATATATTATATTATTATTATTATTATTATTATTAAAGGGCCCAGAGGGCCCCGGATGTCACCCCCCCTTTTTTATACATTTTTTAAATTTATTTTTTATATTATTTTATTTATTTTATATATATATATATATATATATATATATATATATATATATATATATATATATATATATTTTTTTTTTTTTATTAAAGGGCTCAGAGGTCCCCAGGGCCCCATGTGGCAAACCCCCCTATTTTTATTTATTTTTTATTAAAGGGCCCAGAAGTCCCCAGGGCCCTGGATGGCAACCCCCCCTTTTTTTTAATAAATGTTTATTTTTTTATATTTTTTTATTTATTTATTTTTTATTAAAGGGCCCAGAGGTTTATTTTTTTTTATTAAAGGGCCCAGAGGTCCCGGATGGCAACCCCCCTTTTTTTGTAATTTCTTTTTCTGTGTGTGTGTATATATATATATGTATTTTATTAAAGGGCCCAGAGGTCCCCAGGGCCCCAGATGGCAACCCCCCTTTTTAAAAATTAATACATTTAAATATATATTTTTTATATATTTTTTTTTCTTTTTTTCTTTTTATTAAAGGGCCCAGCCAGAGGTCCCCAGGGCCCCGAATGGCTACCCCCTTTTTTATATATATTTTTCTTTATTTCTTATTTTTTTGTAAAGGGCCCCCCCCACTTCTCAATTCGTTGCAGCCTCCCTGCTTCTCAATCTTAGGCGGCAGCACCCCCCCCCCCCTCCCCGGTTCTCTTCTCCAGGGGGCCCATGCCTGAAGCTGTGTAAGGGGCCCCATAATTCCTGATGGCGGCCCTGTGTATCTGATCATCATATCTGCATCATCCTTCATTATTCATTTGGTCATCAGTGTTTGAGTTTTGTGGTGATATCATTAAGAACTTTTGATGTTTGGTTTGCCAATTGTGTGCTGTTGGCATACAATTTTGCGATCACCGATTTGGCGTATTAACCTCTCATTGTTTATACATATAAAATTGGACATTCATTTTGTGAATTTATATACAAATTTTTCCTTGCACTCTGATTTTTTGTTTTGGTTAATTATTGTGCACTGTTTTTGGCATATCAGCCCCTGGATGCCAATCTTTCAATGTGACTTGGTATTGGTGACATTTTTTAATTTCAATTTAATTTTTTATATTGGCGCAGTCTTTTCATTTTTTATCTATTTATTGTGTGTTATTCCACCAGTACTGCTGCCTTTGTTATTTTTTATTTTTTTTATCTTTATTTTCTGTTTGACCAATCATTTGCCCTTTCATTCTACAGTGTTTTAAGGCAGAGTTAGGCAACCTTAGAGAGGTGGAGATCTACCTGAACAACATGGGAGAAGTCAAAGATCACAGGGCACAGTGTCCTCCAATGTTGCCTCCCCACACCTGACTAAAACCTATAATTGCCGTACTACCGCGCTGCAATCACGTGCCTTTCACTGCAATTATTGGTGTTAACATTTTGCCTCCTCACCACCTTGCAGAATTTCTCAGAGGCGCATTGGAGCATTGCATACCGCACGTGTGAATGAGCCCTTAGTTGCATTTGGCAATAGCACTTTTAAGGCTCATTCACATGTGAATTTGGGGGTGGTAAAACCCTGCCCCCAATCCCTACCCCCTTTAGCTGCTAAGTGGGAGGAGGTCAGGGTGCCATAGGAGGTGGATGCTTGAGAGTTACTACTAGCTCTTAAGCAACCTGAAACAACAGTACCAATGGGGATAGTTGGGTAACTGGGAGTTTACTGTACTACATTCATTATAGTATCAGTGAGTGCACTGAGGTAACTACATACTATATGCACAAGTAGGATTTTTGTTTTGTGGAACATCCTTACTTTTACCTTGGGAGAAACCCTCCTGGAATATTTTTGATCTAGTGGTGGGGGGGGGGGGGGGGGGGGAGTCAGCAGCAGACTGGAGGAAACCCTCTAATCATGTAAAAGTACATTTTTCCACAAGTCATCAATTTCTAACAAATGAAATGAATGGCTATAGTGAGGCCATTATGTTACTTAAAAAGTTTTTATGCATTTCCATAGATTTGCCTGGCGTAATGGATACTTTGAAAACCACAAGAGCGCAGCTAATAGCACTGAAGAATGATGGTGGAAGTTCATCCTGTGTGGGTGTATCGTGTGCATCACCTTCTGTCCTGTCTGAAGAGTTGAACTCATCTCCTTGTCAAGTGTCGTACTCAAGGCCTAAACAGGTACGTTTTCTTTTGGTACCGAAACATTAAAACTTTGTCTTTTTTTAATATCAAACATGTTCTACTCCTATTTACCTGCTCTGTGTAAGGGTTTTTGTACAGAGCAGCTCAGATCCTTCTCTTCTCAGGTCCCATGCCAGTGCTCCTGAACCAGAGCTCTGTGTGTCCAATCACACACTGAGCCTTGCCTTGGCCCCATCTCCTAATTGGCTCACTGGCTGTGATTGACAGCACTGGGAGCCAATAGCTCCCACCGCTACAAAAAGCCAATCAGCAGTGCAAGTCCCTGGAGAGACAAGGCTCTCGTGGACATCGCTGGATCGAGAGGGGGCTCATGTAAGTATAGGGGGGCTGTTGCACACAGAAGTATTTTTTTACCTTCATGCATAGAATACATGAAGGTAAAAACCCTTGTGTCTTTACAACCACTTCAATAAAAAGTAACTTTTAAGGCGGTGCCTCCAAGCGGCTGACAGATGGAGAGAAGCGTGTACAGTTAGACTCTATGGGGTAGATCCACATAGAGAGTACGCCAGCGTATCTACTGATACGCCGGCGTACTTTAAAATTTCCTGCGTCGTATCTTTAGTTTGAATCCTCAAACCAAGATACGACAGCATCTGGGTTAGATCCGACAGGCGTACGGCTTCGTACGCCTCCGGATCTTAGATGCAATACTTCGGCGTCCGCTGGGTGGAGTTTGCGTCGTTTTCCGCGTCAAGTATGCAAATTAGCTATTTACGACGATCCACCAACGTACGCACGGCCGTCGCATTATTTTACGTCGTCTGTAGTCGGCTTTTTCCGGCGTATAGTTAAAGCTACTGTTTTGCGGCGTATAGTTAGAATTGCCATGTTAAGTATGGCCGTCGTTCCCGCGTTTAATTTGAATATTTTTTTATTCTTTTTTTTTTTGCGTAAGTAGTCCGTGAATCGGAATGTACGTAATTCACGTCTAAGTAAAAAAAATTCCGTCCTAGCGACGTCATTTAGCGCAATGCACGGCGGGAAATTTCGGGACGATGCATGCGCAGTTCATTCGGCGCGGGGACACGCTTCATTTAAATGAAACACGCCCCCTAATCGCCGATTTGAATTCCGCCGCCAGAGATACACTATGCAAATTATTTGAGGATTCAAAGCAGCCAAATGTAAGTTACATCAGCGTAGCGTATCTCACATACGCTACGCCGAACTAAATGTATGTGGATCTACCCCTAAGAAAACATCAGCTTTGACATGTAGACTGTAAGTCAATTTGACTGTTGTGTCAAAATGAGATATCTTGTTCAGTCTGGTAGTAGTCTGAACTAATAAGGCAAGTTGTAGGCAAGCTGTTGATTTTTATACAGATTTTTGAAAATTCTACAAAATTTTGATGTTTTTATACATGCTTAATATTGTTAGTTTACTCAGCTGCATCTGTTAGACCCCTTTCACACTGAGGCAGTTTTCAGGCGTTTTAGCGCTAGAAATAGCCTCTAAAAAGCTCATAAAACTGCATCCCTTTCAGTGCAATGAGTAATTTCACACTGGGGCGGTGCGCCTGCGCAACATTAGAAAAAGTCCTGCAAGCAGCATCTGGGGCGGGTTGGGAGCGCTATACATAGCGCTCCTAAAACGCACCTGCCTATTGAAATTAATGGGCAGCGCTTCCAAAGCACCTTAAAAGCGCATTAAAAACTGTACTTTTTCCCTTTTTTTAAAAAAAAAACGCCTAAAAAGTGCTCAAAAACACTGCAAAACCGCTGGAGCTTTAGCAGCGCTGCAGTGTGAAAAGGGTCTTATATGGCTTTTGATTCACAGGGAAAATCTAATAAGTCTAATATTTTCTATTTACTTTTTAAAGCTGCTACTTTGGCAAAGTTTCCTGGGACTTCATAAGGTGTGATCAGTGACGCTGTTACGAGAAAAATTGCGGCGTTGAAATATCACCTGAAGGGAAACATCAGGTACCTCAGCAGAATACCACAAACTTCTATGTCATTAATGTCATTTACCACAGTTAACACCACTTTCTATTCCCTGTGTTGTAGTTTTTGTATATTTACATGATAATAAAGTTGTGTGTATTGTACTGTGTTATTGTTTTTTTTTCCAAATGTTTGCTGGTTTTATAGGCCTACAATATATAAAATACAATATTTAAATACACAGCATTTCAAAATGTAATAGGAATGTATTTTTTTAAATTTTGCATTCAGAAGTACATTTACATTTATATTTAAAATATATTTAAAAAAAAACATTCTTAATATATTTTTCCCAAATATATTGCCATATATTTGAAATGCTACAATTTTGGCCATATTCAATATATTTCAAAAATATGTGATTATATTTTGGAATGCATTGTGAAATATGTTGCAAATATATTCATAAATATATGTTAAATGTACTTCTGAATGCATTTAGCAATATATTTTTGCAGCCATAAATATATTGCAAAGTGCATTTTGGAATGCATTGTGAATAATGTATTCAGAAATATATGTAAAATGTACTTCTGAATGCATTTAGCAATATATTTCTGAATATATTCACAATGCATTCCAAAATGCACATTTCAATATATTTATGGTTGCATAAATATATTGCTAAATGCATTCAGAAGTACATTTAACATATATTTATGAATATATTTGCAACATATTTCACAATGCATTTCGAAATATATTCACAAATATATTGAAATATATATTTTGAAATATATTGAATCTGGCCAAAATTGTAGCATTTAAAATATATGGCAATATATTTGAGAAAAATATATTAAGAATGTTTTATTAAAATATATTTAAAATATATTTTTCTTCCACATGGGCAGCCCGGCTGGTAAAATATCAGGTAGGTGGTAATGTTATCAGTGACCAAGAAAATAATGAAGTCAGTGGGTGGGCATAACAGCCAGACACCTAGAATTTTTAAATATAGGTCTATAGTGGCAGCCCCCAATTTTCCTCTTGACCTTTAGACCCCTTTCACACCGGGGCGCTTTGCAAGCGCTATAACGCTAAAAATAGCGCCTGCAAACCGACCTGAAACAGCCGCTGCTGTCTCTCCAGTGTGAAAGCCCCGAGGGGGCTTTCACCCTTTTTTTCAACGTTTTAGACCCCTTTCACACGGTGGCGTTTTTCTGGCGGTTTTCTGGCGCTTCGGCGTTAAAAAAAAGGCTGTAATGCGCCTGAAAGAAGCCTCATCTGCAATCCCAATGTGAAAGCCTGAGTGCTTTCAGAGCCCTTTCACACTGTCTACTCTCGAAAATCACTGGTAAAGCGCAGCTAAGACCCCTTTTACACTGGGGCATTTTCAGGTGCTTTGGCGTTAAAAAACGCTCCTAAAGTGCTGCAAAGAAGCTGCTTGCAGGACTTTTTTTTACGCCCTGCCAGCGCAGCGCCTCAGTGAGAAAGCACTCAGGATTTCACATTGGGATTGCAGATGAGGCTTCTTTAAAGCCCTTTTCCGGGCCTTTTTATAACGCTAAGACCCCTTTTACACTGGGGCGCATTTCAGGCGCTTTAGTGTGAAAGTACTCGGGCTTTCACATTGGGATTGCAGATGCAGCTTCTTTTTAACGCTAAAGCGCCTGAAAAACGCCCCAGTGTAAAAGGGGTCTCAAGGAAGCTCAAAGAAACAATAATAATTTGCAAAAAAATAAAAAAGTAACCCATAGCAGCCAGCAATCACTATATAGTGTAAACTGAAATGTAAATGTTTGCAATGCAGACATCTTAAGTCTCCCGCGACTTTGCGAGGTGCGGGAGTCTCCCACATTTCTGCTGCGGCTCCCGGCCACCCGCAAGCGCCTCCCGATATCCCGGGAATGATTGGTGCGGCGGGAGGGACAGCTGTGAACGCCGATCTCCCTGTATAGATTTTCAGCTGACAGCTGCTTCTCTTTCTCTCTCTCCCTCGGCTGTTGGCTAAAAAGCTACACAGGTAGATCAGTGTTCACAGCTGTCCCTCCAGCCACACCAATCATTCCCAGCTGCTCCTGTGTGCTCCTCCTCTGGCCCCTCCTCTGGCGCCCTGACGTTTCTCGGCCCCCCATCTGTGTCCTCCTCTGCCCCCCTCATCCCCCGTAGCCGCCTTCCCTCCTCTCCTCTCCTGCTGGCTGCTGGGGGAGATCTGTTAGGATGGATAGCGGAGAAAGAGACCGGTAAATATGTAATTTACTGGCCCCTTCATTTTCTGAATGAGACAGAGAGCGTTCGCTACTGATCGCTCTGGTGTCCTATGATAACTGAGCATAGTAAACTGTATGTTACAATGCTTGAGTTTATGAATGGACAGGAGCCTCTGTCCCCTGTCCATTCATCTTCAAAGCTGAGAAAGGGACTGGGGAATCTGTGTCCTCAGTCCCTTTCTCTGTCTCAAAGGGGAGATATCAGGGATCTATTTAGACCCCTGATATCTCACCAAAGCCCCCCAACAGGGCTGATAAAATATGTATATATATATATATATATATATATATATATATATATATATATATACACACACACACACATATATACACATACCGTATCTATCAGCGTATAACATGCACAGGCGTATAACACGCACCCTAACTTTAAGAGGGACGTTTCAGGAGAAAAAACTTTCCACAGCCCCCTGTGTATAACACGCAGGCACAGTTTACCCTCTATTTTCAGGGTAAAAAAGTGAGTGACAGTTACGTTGTTTAAAATTAAAATCTGTATTTTAAAATTGTACAGAAATCTCAAATGTGTGTGGGCTTATATAGGAATAAATGCATTCAAAAACTGAAAAACGTTGACATGATAATCACATGGTTGACACGGTGAGTGGCAATGTCACAAAGTAATGGGGAACTTTTTTTTAAAACCACATATACCTATTAGTGCTCCATGATAAATTGAGTGACTAATTTCAACAGATTTTCAACAAAAGTGAAATTGCTGTGTTTATAATGAAATTGGGTTTGGCAAGATCACCTACAGCAATATACAATGCAACAGCCACTTATCAGCGATCATTTTTCATTCTCTTATGCTCTATTAAAGTGTCTGTTACTACAAAACGTCATATTTCTGATATGTGGCTGCTGTACCATTTACTTGTATAAACAAGTATCCAGTTCTTGGATTGCTTTCTTTGTGCGACATCCCTGGTGTTCCTGCTAGTCCCTCTGCTTTCCTATTAAAACTAACCACACTAAGCAGGAGAACACACCATGGTCAATTCTCTAGCTGTGCTGGGAAATCAGCCTGCTCCCCATGTCCTGACATGCCCCCCCCCCCCACAGCCATTCACTGGGAAGCTCAGTGTAATGTTGTCCCCCCCCCCCCCCCCCCAGCTCTTATGCAGCTGAGGACAGAGGGAAAAGAGGGAATGTAAGGAAAAAAGTTATTTATCATTTTTAAAATATCTATACACAAATGTTTTGTCTTTCATATCTATTTTAAACAGAATATGTTGTTTTACAAGGTGATTGTTTACAATCACTTTAATATATATATATATATATATATATATATATATATATATATATATATATATATATATATATATATATATATATATTCCAACATGATAACGACCCCAAACACACAAACAAGATGCCACTGCCTTGCTAAAGAAGCTGAGGGTAAAGGTGATGGGTTGGCCAAGCATGTCTTCAGACCTAAACCCTATTGAGCATCTGTGGGACATTCTCAAAGGAAAGGTGGAGGAGTGCAAGGTCTCTAACATCCATCAGCTCTGTGATGTTGTCATGGAGGAGTGGAAGAGGACTCCAGTGGCAACCTGTGAAGCTCTGGTGACCTCCATGCCCAAGAGGGTTAAGGCAGTGCTGGAAAATAATGCTGACCACACAAAATATTGACACTTTGGGCCCAATTTTGACATTTTCACTCGCTTTTGTCTCCAGCGGTTTAGACATTAATGGCTGTGTGTTGAGTTATGCTGCCACCTGCCAGACAGCAGGTGGCAGCAGTATGGTCAAGTGCTCTGAGTGCCACACCTTAGCGGCCAGTCGGGGGTTGGCTGCCTCGCTGTGCATGCTGGGGAAGGGTATAAAGGGGGCAGACGCCATTACCTTGAGGTTCTTCCTCGTGTGGGGCCCACCATTGGGGTAGCCATTCCACAATACCCCCGCATATGGCCCTCATGGCCGGGGTGTGCGTGGGCAGCAGTGTTCCCGGTTCCGGGACCACGTTGGCCCAGAGCAATTGATCCACTGTGTGGGCCCAGTAGTCGACTGGGTTCCCAATCTAGAGGGAGTCCCGAGCTGTCCGTCCAATTGGAGGAAGCTGACTGATGAGGAGTCTGTCCGAAGAATACCAAGCACGAGGCTGGTGTTCCAGGAGGGGCCTGTTCATTCATCATGGACCACCTGAGTTCTGACAGGTTGAATGTTGGTCGCCTGTCAGTTGCTGATTTTGCAAAAACTACCTGAAGGAGATCCGGGTGCTGAATCTACTGAGAGAGGATTTCGTACCATAATTGTCTCCAATCTTAAAGGAGGGTCTGTGGTAGAGACTTAATCCTAAGTTTGAGTGACACTCTGGCTGCCAGGCTGGTGAGAGAGGCCTGTCCAGGTGCGCTATACCCACTCCGGCTGGAGTGGCAAAGTATAGTGTCGGAGCAGGACTGTTTCCCATATTCAATTACACCTGGATCTACTGTCTCCTATTTGCTATCCCTTCACCTTTCTACTGTTTAACCGTTTTTACCCGGCTGGGTAATAAAAGCACATGAAAAGACACCTGTTGTGTGGACATTCCATTTACTACAGCTCTCATCAAGTACCCTAGATGGCGGAGATACAGAGGTAACATGCCACCCAAAACAAACCAGCAGCTCCTTCGCCATTCCTTACCCATGAAATGGATACAGCGCCCAGAGGCGATTCAGTTCGCATGTGTTGCGCTTTATAAGTCACTCACTATATATATATATATATATATATATATATATATATATATATATATATATATATATATATATATATACACACACACACACACACACACTGTATATATAGTTGTGCTCATAAGTTTACATACCCTGGCAGAATTTATGATTTCTTAGCTGCTTTTCAGAGAATATGAATGATAACACAAAAACATTTCTTTCACTCATGGTTAGTCTTTGGCTGAAGCCATTTATTATCAATCAACTGTGTTTACTCTTTTTAAGTCATAATAATGACAACATAAACTACCCAAATACCCTGATTAAAAGTGTATATACCCTGGTGATTTTGGCCTGATAACATGCACACAAGTTGACACAAAAGGGTTTGAATGGCTGTTAAAAGGTAACCATCCTCACCTGTGATCTGTTTGCTTGTAATTAGTGTGTGTATAAAAGTTCAATGCGTTTCAGAACTCCTGACAGACCCTTGCATCTTTCATCCAGTGCTGCACTGACGTTTCTGGATTTTGAGTCATGGGAAAAGCAAAAGAATTGTCAAAGCATCTGCAGGAAAAGGTAGTTGAACTGTATAAAACAGGAAAGGGATATAAAAAGATATCTAAGAAATTTAGAATGCCAATCAGCAGTGTTCAAACTCTAATCAAGAAGTGGAAAATGAGGGGTTTTGTTGAAACCAAACCACGGTCACGTAGACCAATCAAAATTTCAGCTGCCAGGAAAATTGTTCGGAATGCAAAGAAAAAATGACTAATAACTTCAAGGGAAATACAGCAATCTCTCTGAAAACATGGGGTGTTGCTGTTTCAAGATGCACAATAAAGAGGCACTTGAAGAAAGATGGGCTACATGGTCGAGTCGCCAGAAGAAAGCCATTACTATGCAAATGCCACAAAGTATCCCACTTACATTGCACCAAAACAGCACAGAGACAAGCCTCAAACCTTCTGCCACAAAGTCATTGGGAGCGATGAGACCAAAATTGAGCTTTTTGGCCACAACCATAAATGCTACATTTGGATAGGACTCAACAATGTCTAAGATGAAAGGTAGGGAGGTGGATTGCTGAAGTTTTGGGGATGTGTGAGCTACAAAGGCACAGGAAATTTGGTCAAAATGTATGGCAAGATGAATGCAGTATGTTATCAAAAAATACTGGAGAAACATTTGCATTCATCAGCCAGGAAGCTGCGCATGGGACGTACTTGGACATTCCGACATGACAATGATCCAAAACACGAGCCCAAGTCGACCTGTCATTGGCTACAGCAGAATAAAAGTTAAGGTTCTGGAGTGGCCATCTCCGTCTCCTGACTAGGCATGTGCAATTTTTTAAGTTACGAATACGTTTTCCGTCATTTTTCGTTATTTTAGTTGATTCGTTAACATACGAATGAACGAATGGTTTAGCGCAATTAATAACGAATAACGATATTTTCAAAATAACGAATATGGAAAACAACGAAGATACGAAAGAAGAAAGAAACGAAAACATAGAAACAACGAAAATACCGAACCCAAAAAAAAAAAATAATTACGAAAAACAAAATGAACGAAAATGCAAACTTACTAATATTCGAAGACCGAAAAGAAAACGAAATGCCGAACAAAGACTAAAAAATGAAAATCAAAACTAACGAAAAATAAATTACGGATCTTCGGAAAACTGAAATGAAAACAACGAAAATACAAAATAATGTAAATTAGCTTTCGTTAGTACTGAAATATTTCTGACCAATAGCCACTGAGCGCTGTCCCTTTCCTCTGAAGAGGTTTGTTCCTTCCCCCAATGAGCTTCTTTCTCATTACCTCCTGGCTCATTGTGTCTTTTTCTGTGTTAGACTGCAGTGCATCTACTTTCTAGATTTGTATTTGTAATATCTGACATATTTTAGTTTTCTTCTACGTCAGACTTCATTCTAGACAGGGTGTGTGTGCTAACTAAGACAGTCAAGTCAATCACAGTAAAATCCGAATTACAAAATTACGACGAGTAGTGTGTCGAATAAACGTAAAATGTATTCTAACAGAATTACGAATGCAATAAAATCTACAAAAGTACGTTTTTACAATCAAAGGAAATTAGACATGAAAATACGAATGATCATAAAGCAACGAAAATATATTTCTTTACGAAAATACGAATGCGGCATGATGGAAAATATAATATAAATACGAATAACAAAACAACGAAAATTAAACTAACGTAAAAACGAAGGAACGAAAAAATCATTTTAAAAATACGAACGCGGCAGAATACAAAATATAACGAAAATACGAATCTCGATTCAACGAAAAATAAACTAACAGAAAAAAACAGAAAACGGAAAAAAGAGTGTTACGAAAATACTAAAGAGTACGAATACGATAACTAACGTCTTACGAAATTACGACTCGTTACGAATCACGATAAACGAACAGAAACGAAACAGAAATAAACGAAAATTTTTGCTGTGCACATGTCTACTCCTGACCTCAATATCATTTAGCCACTCTGGGGAGATATCAAGCGTGCCGTTCATGCAAGACTTCCCAAGAATTTTACAGGAACTGGAAGCTTTTTTCCAAGAAGAATGGGCAGCTTTACCATCCGAGAAGATAAAGAGCCTCATCCACAAATGCCATAAAAAGTCTTCAAGCTGTCATTGATGTTAAAGGGGGCAATGAACGGTATTTAGGTGCATTTAGGCACTGCAAGTGCTTGGGCGTTCATTCATTTCATTGGCCAGAATTCATTGCTTAGCGTTAACGTGTGTTTAGATGCATTACATGCATTTAGGTGAATTTAAGAATTATTTCTGCTAAAAAGCTCTTCTCCCAGTTTCTACTTTTGGTGGGGGGGTTTTCTGCCTCTAAACGCTCTTGCCTGTAAACTTCTGTAAACGCCTGTGTGTGCATAGACACATGGGCCCGGATTCTCGTACGAGTTACGCCAGTGTATCTCCAGATACGCCGTCGTAACTCTGAGTCTGAGCCGTCATATCTATGCGTCGTTTGCGCAAGTCGTTCACGAATAGGACTGGGCGTCATTTACGTTCACGTCGAAAGCATTGGCTTCTTGCGGGTTAATTTGGAGCATGCGCACTGGGATACTTTCACGGACGGCGCATGCGCCGTTCGTAAAAAGCGTCATTTACGTGGGGTCACATTAAATTTACATAACACACGCCCACATCTACCACATTTGAATTAGGCGGGCTTACGCCGGCCTATTTACGCTACGCCGCCGCAACTTTGGTTTGAGAATACGGCACTTGCCTGTCAAATTTGCGGAGGCGTAATGTAAATAGGATACGTTACGCCCACACAAAAATACGCCGTTCTACGTGAATCCGGGCCATGGGCTAACATGGAAGGGTGTTTACAGGCAAAGAAATAAAAAGCTCAAATGCCTGTAAATCAGGGTTGTTTAAGCTGCAGTGTGCATGAGCCCTAAAGATAGCAAAGTAGTTACAATAAACAGGGCTCTGCTTTCTTCGGTGGGATTTCTCCTACTACTAATTTAATGTGTTTAGGCCACCTAATGGTGACATGTTAAATAACTGTTTATTACTTTCTACTAAAGGATTTATTTTAGTACACAATGAACTGTATGTAGCAGAGTAAATACATAAAATACGTAATTTATGCATTGAAAGTGACATACTGTATGTAATCTATAATAGTTCTCCTAATTGAATCAATAGGATTACAATTTTATGAATAATGTATTAGATTGCAGGGTTGAACTGACCATTGACCTTCCTAAAAACCCAGAGGGGCTGTAACCGTGATCAGAATGATAAATGCTTACAGCGACTTTATTGCCCTCTAATATCCTGGAGTAACTGTATACATAATGTACATTATTTCTCATTGGTAATACATTATTTTTGACCCAGAGCTTTAATTATGACAATATTCAAATCACTTCCCACAAATTAATTTTTCTGTGATATTGTTATTTAGTTATACCAGGATTTTCTTTATTTTTTCAATTATTTACAGCTATCATATCATTACATGCAACTGTTCTAGACAATAGTATAGGGTTATATGAGGACCTTTAGCATCCAGATTCTTATTAACCTTGGAAGTAACATATAGTTCACTATATTTTGTTCTTTCTTTTTAGTCATGCAGATTAACTTTTGTAAGCTTCCAAATATGATACATCACGGTGGGTATATTGTACATTTGGTCAAATGTGATTGTAGTTTCATATACATATATACTCACAATTCAGTGCATTCATTTTACTGTGCACTTAGTCATGCTACATAAAATATCAATTACATAAGGAACTAAAAGGACTGTATGCTAATCTAATTCCCTTGTTACCTCCTCCCATGCTCGCCTTCAGGACTTCTTCAGAGCCTCTCCCATCCTCTGGAACTCCCTGTCCCGGTATGTCCGATCAGCCCCTACCCTGTCCACCTTTAGGCGATCCCTGAAAACTAATTTATGCAGGGAAGCCTATCCCACATGTAATCATTCTGCAGCTATTACCCTTTGTATCACCACCCCCTCCCTTTAGAATGTAAGCTCTACGAGCAGGGCCCTCCTGCACCCTCTGTATTGAATTGTACTGTAATTGTGCTGTACTCCCGCTACATTGTAAAGCGCTATGTAAACTGTTGGCACTATATAAATCGTGAATAGTAATAATAATAATAATAATTCTGTATGTCAATGCAAGCACTTACATATAGGCACCTTAGTGTGTTATTGTTGTCATTTTTAAATGTCCTCATTACTTTAATGGATAACTAAAGATATGGTACATGTCCTTAAGGCAGCTGCGTCCCTAATGCTGGAAAAAAAAAATACTACTACTTATTATTCTTGCTCTGATTCAGCCTAAAGTCTCCTGGGGGCAGTTTCCACCGCCCTTTCCTGCAGATATAAGTGCACTTATCCATTGTGCATACTTATATTTAAAGGAGTTGTAAAGCAAAAACAATTTTCACCTTAATGCAATCTACAATCAATACTTTCTGTCACACTGTATTTGCGCAGCGGTCTTACAAGCGTACTTTTTTGGGAAAAAATGCAATTTTTTTTTATAAAAAAATAAGACAACAGTAAAGTTAGCCCATTTTTTTTTTATATTGTGAAAGATGATGTTACGCCGAGGAAATTGATACCCAACATGTCACGCTTCAAAGTTGTGTCAGCTCGTGGAATCGCAACAAACATTTACCCTTAAAAATCTCCATAGGCGACGTTTAAAAAATTCTACAGATTCCATGTTTTGAGCTACAGAGAAGGTCTAGGGCTAGAATTATTGCTCTATCGCAGCAATATCTCACTAGTGTGGTTTGAACACCAGTTTCATATGCGGGCGCTGCTCACGTATACGATTATTTTTATTTTTTACACTGATGTGAAAGGATCCAATCGCCCCTGCCGTACGGATGGCTCCGGTAAGCGACGAATGGCACCGGAGAGCGGCAGGAGGGGGAGGCATCTCCTGCCGCCGATAAAAGTGATCTTGCAGTGGATTTTTATAGATTGAATTCTATATATTTATCTTATTTTTGTTTTTGTCATAATGTTTTTAGCGTGGCAATATTTATCTTTTGGGACATGGTTCACTAATAACTTTAAAGTGGTTGTAAACCCTTAGAGCCGGTTTACACTGGGGCGGCACGACTTTGGGGGTGACTCGGCAAGGCAATCTTAAGACGACTTCAGAGGCGACTTGCAAAATTACTTCTGTAATGAAGTCAATGCAAGTCACCCCGAATCGCCCTCAAAGTCGCACAAGAACCATTTTCTAAGTCGGAGCGACTCGAGTCCCTCCTATTAGAACAGTTACGTTAAATAGAGCAGAGCACGACTTGTCAGGCGGCTGAGTCGCCTGACGAGTCGCACCTATGTGAACCGGCTCTTACACATACCCAGTGAAGTGACTAGCTCAGGTCATACACAGATATTAAACAATCCCCCTACATACGTTGCACCTGTTTATTTGCAGTCTTCTCTACAGCCATTCAAAGAGCACAGATTACACTTCATTTCTGAACTTCAGAAGGCAGAGGGTGGGGATCTGATGCACAGTATAGAGTAGAGAGCTGAGTGTAATCTTAGACCTGAGTGGAGGAAATAATCACCCCCCTATTATATCCTTTGGGACTCAGAGGCAAGTAGACACTATAGAAGGATATGCTTTGTTCATATTTTATTTGAGAGGTTTATAACCACTTACATTTTCTTTGCTTGACTAGAGTTACATATGATTATGGGGTCAAGCTTCACCACTTTTACATAATTTGCCCTCTCTAAATTATTGTCTCAGGCCCAAGATCTGCTTTCCACACATATTGATCAATATTTTCAAAGTGCATACACACTCTATATAAAGTCACAGTAGAATCTCAGCAGTCACAGTATTCATTTAAATAGAGACATATTTATTAAATCCCTTGAAACATGTGTGCTGTATGGGAATGAAGCCCATTAGGATGTAAAAGCCTGGATAGGAAACCAAGCCTAATGAGGTACATCGCCCTGTTTCACTGGCTGTGTAATTAGGGGAATTATGTATGAATCACACACCCGCTGCACTTACAAATGGAGCAGGAGAAAAATACATAAATTTTGCCATCTCTTCCTCTGCTGAATTCCAATCAGGGCACAAGTCCTTGGCTGCACATTAAACTACGTACTGAAAACATGACAGATAATCCACCCAGAAGGTCTGTCTGCTTTCTAGGGTCATTATGCGACTCACCTGAACTGATTATTATTAACGTGACCTTTGTGACTGCTCTTGACATTTTATGAAATCGGAATTTGTTATAGCTATTCAAAAAAATTTATGAGAAAGGAAACTGCTTCTGATGGTGAAGGGGTTAAGGAGAAGCTGCTGAGTTCTCTCTATTGCCCAGGGTAATTGAAATGAAGCCGCCAAGCTAATCTAGCACAACTTGGTCAATATCTAATTACCTTTCACCGTGTCCCTTTGTTCCTAGCCATGAACATGGAATTCCTCATTAGTGACTGTACTTAAGTGGAGGAGCACTTAATAAAAACTAGATACTTATAGCAAGCTGGACAGAACAGACACAAATCTATAGGACACAGGTCAATGGGAACCTGCAGAATCTCTGGTTAGCTATCACTGTACCCCAAAAGTCACAGGCTCTCTCATATTATATTTAGAAGAAATTAGAATAGAGATATGGACTTTGTAGGCACACGCATATATTTAGTAAAAAATGTAAGTTTTTAATTGGATAAAGTTAAAAGCATTGTATACAAACGCATTAAAAACCATAAAGTGTCCTCAAAGACTCTCATAACACCTCTAATACATATACATACATATACCACATATAACAAGCACACCCCCAGTTCGGTTCGCAACAGAACATGCGAACAGGCAATACATTTGTTCAAACATCCAAACACCGTTAAAAGCTATGGGACTTGAACAGGAAAAATCTAAAGTGCTAATTTTAAAGGCTTATATGCAAGTTATTGTCATAAAAAGTGTTTGGGGACCGGGTCCTGCTCCAGGGGACATGTTTCAACGCAATTTTTTTTTTAAAAAAATATTTTTTTTCGGGAGCTGCGATTTTAATAATGCTTAAAGTGAAACAATAAAAGTGAAATATTAATTTGAATTTCGTACCTAGGGGGGTGTATAGTATGCCTGTAAAGTAGCGCTTGTTTCCCGTGCTTAGAACTGTTCCTGCACAAAGTGTAATTTCTGAAGGAAATAAAGTCATTTAAAACTACTCGCGGCTATAATGAATTGTCGGCTCCCGGCAATACAGACAAAAGTCATTGAAAGTCATTGATAAAAAAATGTGTGGGGGTCCCCCCAAATTCAATTACCAGGTCTGGTATGGATTTTAAGGGGAACTCCACCCCAAATTAATAAAAAAAATGGTGTGGAGTTCCCCCCCCCCAAAAATCCATACCAGACCCTTTTTTTCAGAGCACTCAACCTGGCAGGCTGCAGGAAAAGAGGGGGGGCGAGAGAGTGCCTCCCCCTCCTGAATCATACCAGGCCACATGCCCTCAACATAAGGAGCATGTTTTGGGGGTCTGTGACCCCTCAAAGCACCATGTCCCCATGTTGATGGGGACAAGGGCCTCATCCCCACAACCCTTGCCTGGTGGTTGTGGGGGTCTGCAGGTGGGGGGCTTATCGGAATCTGGAAGACCCCTTTAACAAAGGGGACCCCAGATCCCACCCCCCTATGTGAATTGGTAATGGGGTACATTGTACCCCTACCATTTCACAAAGGCATCGCGTGCGTTCCACCGTAGACCGTGGAAGTGCGCCGTAACTTACGCCGGTTTTCTTTGAATTAGTGCTTATGCACTGCACCTGCCTCTATGCTATAAACAGAGCGGTGTGCTGTCTGCACACCGTTCTATTATTGTCAGCCATAGCTCGGCCACGCTACAACCAATGGTGGCATCGCTCCCCATGCTGCAACTCTGACCAGCCTGCAACTTCTGCATTAATGCTGCTACATTAACTGCAACAGACTGCCATTTCCGGGGACAACCTTAGAGACCTTCCTTGCTGACACCCTATACTACAGAATCCCTTGTTGCTACACTGAAGCCCTGCAAATGGATAAGTAGCCATTGTTTCACTTGTAGTACTACAGAAAGATCTACTGCATATATTCCACCTGAGAACAATTGCTGTTATATATTATGGCTTGTAGCTAATAACATACTACTTGGGATAGACTGTTGTGCCTATGATTGTTTGCTAAGGAACATCTTAAATGGACATCTACACTCAAATTACCTGAGCTATATTTGCCTCTCATATGAAACTTTTAGTTGTCTTTACAATTCCTATTTACTATGTGCTTGACAAAAGTGTTATTTGTTTATGGGCCTTGCCCTAACTTGCTGAACATGTTCGCTCTAACTTTTCTATGCTAAGGATTGATGGTATTTTATACCAACTCCCTTAGTGGCCTAATGCATCTCTATATGTCTAAGTGATATGATGTAGAGAACCCCCAAACTCCTGTTTGCGTGGAGTGACACCTGGGGTCCCATACTGATAATCACTTGCATATAGAAGTGCATTGGAATCTATAAGTGTATGCTATAATTTTAAGCGCTAAGCTCTGGTCGCATGTTGTAATGCGTCCAACCTTAGTAGCTCATCGCCTTTCTTTATGTGAGACAGTGGCGGAATTATAGGGGTCGCTGAGGTGGCCATGGCGACCGGGCCCCTTGCTGTAGGGGGCCCTCGAGGGCCCCCTGTATACAGTGCTTTGATACACGAGAATCGGAGACGAGCTCCCGTTCCCAGGCCGAGCTGTAATCGGCTCTGTGCGGGGAGCTCGTCACATTCATTACAAAGTGAAAGCACATTGAGTGCTCTTTGTCTCCCCCTACAGTGCAGTACCCGGCAGGAAGAGCTGCTAAGGTAAGACTGCCATTGTTTATCTACTGTGTGTGTGTGTGACGTCCTTTATATAAAAACTTCCACTTTATGTGTTGCATAGCATGGTTAGAGGCAGCAACTTCTTGTCAAGAACAATGCAAGTTACAAACCCAGCAGTGTTTGTGAAGCCAGCCAGACCTGCTGCCAGTGTTAAATGTGCCCCCTGGTAACTTCATAAACAAGCAGTCATTTCCAGGACAAGTGAAACTGGCCAAATCTCCTGGATCAAGCTCCCTTTTCTGGAATAAAACATACCACCATATAAAAAGAGTAGCATTATCAAGTTCCACTATTTGCAAGGCTGTACATCCATGGTCCAATGCATTCTGCTTAGTGTGACTGTTTCCAAAAAGGTACACAGGGAGCCTGTGTGTAAACTATAGGTAGGACATTGGAAAGCATAACATATAGAACATTTTGTGTGTTCATGTGTGTGTGTGTGTGTGTGTGTGTGTGTGTGTTTATGTGTGTGTTCATGCGTGTGTGTTCGTGTGTGTGTGTGTTCATGCGTGTGTGTGTGTGTTCATGCGTGTGTGTTCGTGTGTTTGTGTGTTCATGTGTGTGTGTGTTCATGTGTGTGTGTTCATGCGTGTGTGTTCGTGTGTGTGTTCATGCGTGTGTGTGTGTGTTCGTGTGTGTGTGTTCGTGTGTGTGTTTGTGTGTTCATGTGTGTGTGTTCATGCGTGTGTGTGTTCATGTGCATATGTATGTATGCGAGTGTGCATGCCATATGTGTATGAATGTGTGTGTGCATGTGAACATGTATGTATGTGAGTGTGCATGTATGTGTTAGTGGCGGTGCGTCCATAAGAGCGCAGGGCATCGCCCCCCTCTCTCCAGCCACCCCCTGGCTGCGTTTGATGGCACAGTGGATGCGTTTGATGGCACATTGGTTGCATTTGATGGGCACAATGACTACATTTGATGGGCACAGTGTCTGCATTTGATGGGCACAGTGTCTGCATTTGATGGGCACAGTGGCTGCATTTGATGGGCACAGTGGCTGCATTTGATGGGCACAGTGGCTGCATTTGATGGGCACAGTGGCTGCGTTTGATGGGCACAGTGGCTGCGTTTGATGGGCACAGTGGCTGTGTTTGATGGCACAGTGGCTGCATTTGATGGCACAGTGGCTGTATTTGATGGCACAGTGGCTGTATTTGATGGGCACAGTGGCTGCTTTTGATGGGCACAGTGGCTGCTTTTGATGGGCACAGTGGCTGCTTTTGATGGGCACAAGTAGACTGCAATTTTTTTTTTTTTTAAGAATTTTTCAGTTTGCTTGCACCCCCCCCCCCCCCCCCCCAAATGTTGAGCACCAGCCACCACTGGTTTATATATGTGTGCATATGTGCATTTATATATATGTATTTAAACAGTGTATGTGTATGTATGTGTGTTTACATGACCCCCTATACTGTATGTGTACAATCAGAACCGATTTTTTATTTATTTTTTGCTTGTTCATAGTACCAGCAAAAAAATGCTCTTCCACTGAAAAGCAATCCATGTTCAGATCGCTTTTCAGAGGCATTTGACAGCTGGTAAAGAGGCAATGTGTTGCCTCCTGACTGCCTGTTTTAACCCCTTAGGCCGTGTACAGACGACCAAACATGTACGATGAAAGCGGACCGTTTTCAGCGTACATGTCTGCCCGGGGATTTCTGTATGGTGGCTGTACTCACCATCATACAGAAATCCGCGCGTAAACAATACGCGGGGCGTGGCTGCCAGTTCAATGCTTCCACGCATGCGTCAAAGTCATTCGACGCATGCGAGGGATGGCGGGCGCTCGGACATGTACGGTAGGTCTGTACAGACGACCGAACATGTCCGAGCGGGCAGGATTCCAGCGGTCTGTTTTAAAACAAGTCCAGAAATATTTGCCCGCTGGGAAAAGGCCCGGCGGGCAAATGTTTGCTGGAATCCTGCCCGCTCGGGCCTACACACGACCGAACATGTCTGCTGAAACTGATCCACGGACCAGTTTCAGCAGACATGTTCGGTCGTGTGTACGGGGCCTTAAATGCATCATCGCTAAGCTGCAATGCACACAGTTGCAGGGTGGTTGCATTGCAGCCCCATTCACCTAGGGCAGTGATGGCAAACCTTGGCACCCCAGATGTTTTGGAACTACATTTCCCATGATGCTCATGCACTCTGCAGTGTAGGTGAGCATCATGGGAAATGTAGTTCCAAAACATCTGGGTTGCCAAGGTTCACCTTCACTGACCTAAGAGTATACTTCAAGTGTGCTCTGGCTGGAAAAATATTGAGAAACACTGGCATAGAGGAACCAATCTCTCCATTTTCCTCCTGCAGCCGCTGAATGCCTGCGGGAGGGAGAGGAGGAGAAGCAGGGGGAATGGAGAAATCGGTTCCTTTATATGCAACCACCCACTAGCAACCGGGTCCTGTTGTTCCGCCACCGAGCTAGTAGAAAAGAGCCCTGTCCAGGGGGGTCAGGGGGGCCCTTCATGGTTTCTTGCATCGGGGCCCTGAAGGTTCTAGTTACGCCACTGATGTGAGAGAGAGATGATGTAGAGAACCCCCAAACTCCTGTTTGCGTGGAGTGATGCCTGGGGTCCAATACTGAATTCTCACATAGTGAAGTGCATTGAAATCCTTGCTAACCGCAGTTGTGGTTCACTCCGTTCACCAGAGCTGTTACAGAATAATAGAACCTTATTATGAACCCAGCGGAAATTGCAAACCATGTTGTCACCCTCACTCAAAGGGTAGACGCTCGCGCTCAAACTGTACAAAATCTACAAGCAGAAAATCAGGCCTTGTCTCGTCTCCCCCCTGAACCTAAGGCTAACCCACTTCCTCTTTTTTCTGGTGATCGAAAGACCTATAGAGAGTTCATTAATACGTGTAAATTAATGTTTGAACTCTGCCCTCACACTTTTCCCAATGATAGGATTAAGGTACTCACCCTTATATCCTATTTAAATGGTGAACCTCGTGCTTGGGCAAATACCTACCCAGAAAAAGAGGATCCAATCCTAAATTCTTGCCAACAATTCCTAGCAACTATGTCTTTGCTATATGATGACTTCAATAAGCAGCTCACTGCTGAAAATGCGATGAGGAATCTCAAACAAGGTAGACGACCAGTTGAGGACTTCATAGTGGAATTCCAGAGGTGGGCCATTGAAACTGAGTGGAATAATGTCACTCTGCGTAACCAATTCCGCCTCCGCCTTTCCGAACCACTCAAGGATGAGTTGGCTAGAGCAGATCTCCCTCCTACACTTAATGACATCATACAGCGTTCGATCACTATAGATCATAGGTTAAGAGAGAGACGAGCTGAAGGCCAATCAACTCCAATGACATCTCCCCCTTTGCCTCAAAAATTTAGTTTGATTCCCTTTGATGAAAAAATGGACATTGGAACTACACGTGCCCCACTTACCTCATCTGAAAGAGGCCGTCGTCGTTCTTTGAATCTTTGCCTTTATTGTGCCTCATCGGACCATGCCATCTCTTCTTGTCCTCTTGTAAAAAAGAAAAAAGGACGGACGTAAGCCAATCCACCTTTGCAAATTGGCTCGTTCTGTTTCTAAAAATGCTCCTTATATGTTTTTACTTCTTATTCTACAGTGGGATCAAGTTAGAATTCCTGTTAAGGCTATGTTGGATACAGGCACATGTGGTAACTTCATCGATTCAGACCTTGTGGGGCAGATCCACATACATCTGCGCCGGGCGCAGCGTAGTGTATCTCTCGCGGCGTAAGGGCACAGAATTCAAATTCGGCGGGTAGGGGGCGTGTTTCATTTAAATGAAGATCGTCCCCGCGCCGAACGAACTGCGCATGCGCCGTCCGTAAAAACTCCCAGGGTGCATTGCTCCAAATGACGTCGCAAGGACGTCATTGTTTTCGACGTGAACGTAAATGGCGTCCAGCCCCATTCACGGACGACATACGCAAACAACGTAAAATTTTCAAAATTATACGCGGGAATGAGGGCCATACTTAACATTGAGTATGCCACCATATATCAGCTTTAACTATACGCTGGAAAAAGCCAAACGGAAACGACGTAAAAAAATGCGACGGCCGCTCGTACATTCGTGGATCGTCGGAAATAGCCAATTTGCATACTCGACGCGGAATACGACGGGAACGCCACCTAGCGGCCGCCGAAACATTGCATCTAAGATCCGACGGCGTACTAAGGCGTACGCCTGTCGAATCTAACACAGATGCCGTCGTATCTTGTTTTGTCAATACCAAAACAAAGATACGATGCGCAAAATTTTACATTACGCGGCCTATCAAGAGATATACGCCGGCGTAATTTCTTTGAGGATCTGCCCCTGTTTCTTCACAAAAAATTCCACACTTGAAGAAATCATATCCTTTCTGTGAGTTTTATTGATGGAACAACTTCTGAATCTTGCCCTATCTTGTACCAAACTCAACCTTTATTGACCATTTGTGGAGATAATCATAGTGAATTTTTGACCTATGATGTTATTCCGTCCCCTTTATTCCCTGTTGTTTTGGGGTTACCTTGGCTTAAATTGTATATTCCAACCTTTCTCTGGGATCAAACAACTGTACTTCTGCACTCACCTTACTGTAAAAAGACTTGTTATCAAGTTGCTCCATTGCTTCATCTTGCCCCTCAAGAGATACCATTTCAGTACCTTGAATTCTCTGATGTATTCAGTAAGAAGAATGTGGAGACATTGCCTCCACATAGGATATATGACTGTCCTATTGAATTATTGCCAGGTACCCCTATACCGACGGGTAGGATCAATTCTCTTTCCCAACCTGAACTTCAACATTTTTTTTTTTTTTGAAAATTTCTGTTTATTGAAAGTTTTTTTGACATAACAAAACATACATTCCTTGGTATAGCACCAAGTAAACTGTTGGTCAACATGACCATGTACATACAACAGAGCCATCGCAGATGGCAATAACCAACAGAACTCCCACCCTCCCTCCCCCCTCTACTCAGTTCCCTTTCCCCTGCGGAAAACCCAGCGCAGGGCTCCTCTGAAAAAAGGATTTACACCTCGCTTAATGATCATTTCTAATCGTAGTCCCGATGCACCGGAAGTAAACCAATGTAAGTACACAATGTAGGAGAATTCAGAAATTATTTACCATTCCTCACTACCCAACCGTCTGATCAGATTCATACCAGGCCCTCCATACTTTTTCAAATTTTCCCACACACCCCCGAGATAAGTACGTTGCCTTGTAATATGGGAGCATAGCATTCACCAGCCCTTTCCAAAATGCTATCTCCGGTGCCCCCGGACTCTTCCACTTGAGCAAAATAGCTTTCTTCCCATAGAACAGGAGTATGCTGAGTAACGTCCTATGCGCCCTGGATGGGACCACCTCCTCCACCAAGCCCAACAGACATACACTGATTTCTCTAGGTATAGGTACCCCCAGCACTCCCTCTATACAGGACGTGACCCCGGTCCAGAACTGCTGAATCTGAGGGCAGTCCCAAAACACGTGATGTGCGTCCGCTGGCAAAAAAGTGCACCTCCAACATTCAGGTGGCACCGACGGATAAATCGCTGCCAGCCTAGCTGGGGTGTAGTAGCTTCTATGCAGGAATTTAAACTGAATGAGTCTGTCCCGAGCCGCCACCAGATATTTAAACGGACGATCCCACATGTCATCCCACTCCTCCCCTTGTATACCAGGGACCTCAGTCGCCCACCGCTCTCTACATTTTACCAAAGCCTTAGGACTGATTTTAAACAATTCTTTATACGTCACTGATAACGTTTTGGGCAAGTCTTCTGTCATTAGGAGGTCTTCTAGTCGAGAAGGAAAGGATGCAACCGTCTGTGTTTCAAACTGCGTCTGGAATGCGTGTCTCAGTCTCAGATACCGGAAAAATTGTGTGTTAGGAAGGTCATGTTTGGCCTTTAACTGGTCAAACGTTAAAAGTACCCCATCACGCGTAATGTCCTTAAGCAGTTTAATCCCCTTACCCGCCCATCCAGCAGCATCGTCAAATTTGTAAAAATGTTGGAGCTTCGGGTTCATCCACAGGGGAGTCGAGGGGGAGACCCCCGTGTAGCTGGGACAGGCCAATTTCTCCACCTCCACCCACGCCTTAACCGTGGCCTTCATAGATTCTGTCAGTGGGAGGTCCTTACCTGTACCTCGATGTATCGCCAACCGAAGGGACTCATAAGAGCCCAAATGGGCTGCCTCAAGTATGGTAGCCGAATCCCCCGCGTCTGAACTCAACCATCTATGTACAAAAACGAATTGCCCCGCCAAGTAATATTTGCGCCAATCAAGCAACGCCAGCCCTCCTTGACCCCATGGTTCCTGCAAAACCTTTAACCCCAGCCTCTGAACTTCAACATTTAAAGGAATATTTACAGGAGAACCTAAAAAAGGGTTTCATTAAACCTTCCACTTCTCCTGCCAGTGCTGGTATGTTTTTTGTTACAAAGATGGTAGCCTCAGACCTATCATAGACTATCGAGTCTTTAATAAAATCACAGTGAAAAATCGCTATCCTCTTCCACTTATTTCTGAATTGATTGAAAGACTACAGGCTTCTACCGTATTCACTAAACTTGATCTCAGAGGAGCTTATACCGTATTAATCGGCGTATACCGCACACTTTTTTGCCCTTAAAATCAGGGCAAAATCGTGGGTGCGCGATATATGCCGATACCCGCTTCCCGCGCCGTGTTTGAACCACTGCGCCGACATATACCGAGCGCAGTACACTCGGGTTTACTCGGGCAGGCTCGGCTCCTCTCGCGGTCACGTCCTGTGCGTCCTGTACGTCCTTTACACGAGAGGAGCCGAGCCTGCTGAGTGTACTGCGCTCGGTATATGTCGGCGGAGTGGTTCAAACACAGCGCGGGAAGTGGGGATCGGCTGAAGAACACAGCGGGGAGGACACCACGATGGCCGCAGAAGAACGCCAGCCTGGACAAGGCCACCGATGGACGCCTGGCAAGACACCGACGAGGGGCATCCAAACTAAGTATTTCTTTTTTTCCAGGAATTTTTCTTCTAGGTTGGGGGTGCACGCTATACGCCGGGGCACGTTATAGGAAGATAAATACGGTAATTTGATTTGTATTAAATCAGGTGATGGAAGACTGCCTTCCGAACACGTTATGGGCTCTTCGAATACACCATTAAGCCTTTTGGGTTATGTAATGCTCCAGCAACATTCCAAAGCTTTGTGAATGATATTTTCAGAGACCTCCTTGACATATGCGTAGTTGTATACTACGACATACTCATTTACTCAGATGACTTGATGCAACATCGGAAACATGTCAGATGGGTACTTGCAAGACTTAGAGCTCGTGTTTTATACGCCAAACTTGAGAAATGTGTCTTTGAACAAACTACTATTTCCTTCCTTGGCTTTGTCATTTCCCCAAAAGGAATACAGATGGATCAGTCCAAAGTGACTTGCATTTTGGGCTTTGCTAATTTCTACAGAAAGTTCATAAAAAATTTCACCTTACTGGTGAAACCACTTACTCAACTTACCAGCTCATTGGTAAAATTCACCTGGTCAAAAGCTGCCCAAAATGCTATTCAACAATTAAAACATCGCTTTACCACAGCTCCAATCCTAATTATCATTTTGTATTGGAAGTCGATGCGTCACAATGCGCTTTAGGCGCAATCCTTTCTCAGCGTTCTGCCCCTGATTCACCACTCCATCCTGTTGCATTTCTCTCAAAAACTTTGAATACAGCTGAATGTAACTATCTTATTTGTGAAAAAGAATTGCTTGCAATTAATTGCGCCTTACTAGAAGGATTATTACATCCCATAATGATTTATACTGATCTTCGTAATCTACAATACCTCAAGTCTAACAAAACCCTCTCCTCTAGACAGCTACGTTGGAGTCTTTTTTGATAGATTTGATTTTTTGATTATCTTCAAGCCTGGCGCAAGAAATGGAAAAGCAGATTCTCTTTCTAGACTTTCAGAACCCGTTGAAGAACTTCCTCCTCCATCCCTTCTCATTCCTTTTCATAAGTTTATGCTTGCTAATCTCAATCTAAAACAGTTACTTAAAGCGGAGGTTCACCCTAAATTTGGACTTTGGCTCAACTAAACTAGCAGGCAGAGACAATAATTAATCAATTTTTTTTTTTTATTGGTGATCCTTACCTTAGTCCGGCAGCAGTTTCTCCCCTGTCACTCAATATTCCCCGCGGGAGTAGGCGTTCCTAATCACAGGCTGTGATTGATGTGCTTCCGACTGGCGCATACTACGCGTCACGAGTTGCCGAAAGAAGCCGAACATCGGTGCGGCTGTATACGGCGCATGCGCACCGACGTTCGGTTTCTTTCAGCATCTCGTGACTCGCAGTATGCGCCGGTCAGAAGCACGTCAATCACAGCCTGTGATTAGGAACGCCCACTCCCGAGGGAAAGCCGGGTGCCAAAAATAGCCCTATACAGGTATGTTGGAAAAAAACCCACAAACAACAGCATACTGGCAGTCTCCTAGGTCGGTCCATGTATTAGATTTTTTTTTAGGGTGAACCCCCGCTTTAAACAAAGTTTGAATATGCAAGATACTACTATCCCTCAAGGTTTAACGCAAGATGAAGAAGGTTTCTTTTATAAGCATACTCAACTTTTTGTTCCTCCTTCTATGAATAGCCATGTATGGCTGATAAATATTTAAGGAGGAATGGCATGCTGACGTCACCGCAAACAACGCAAAGTGCCGGAAGAAACGGGCGGTTATCGAGAGCCGGCCGGCTCGAAGTTACATGATATGCCATTTTAATTCTACTTGATTGTGAGTGCACATCTTTGATCTTAAGTAATACATTTTTATGCAGTATCACTCTATGTTAGTTTTTTTCACTTACATGGGGAATCATTGATTATGGAACATACTGAGGATTACTAGTGCAATGCATTATATAGACCCAGGGCTGGGGCAATAGTCACAAGTGGAAACGATCTCCCTTAAAAAGAGATCAAATCAGCTGGTAAGCGGCATTGATATAAAAAGGTGAAGGATCTCTTTTTTATTTTATCGCCTCACTTCTTCTTTGGTGTTTTTGGTTTGAAGTCACCGCGGACCATTTCATTGAAGATTTGTCTTGTAAAACTGTATTCCACAATCACCCAGTGGGGATCCCATATTCAACCCTGTACTGTTTTCAACATAAACAGTGATATGAACATTGGGAAGGAAATGTATTCTGGTTATTTGTGATATTAATTTTCAGGATCTATTAGCCCACTTTGTCATATCTATCTTGTGATTTAGGAGGACGTTTTCTTCAGTCATCCTTGATCACTTTTGTTATATGAATCATATATCACATAATTCATGATTTATATATTATTTTTTACTTGCAGCGCAGCTTAGTTTGTTTATATGATAAATATCACAACCAGGAGAGTGACAATGGACACACAATAGTAGATAGTTATCTACACCGGCAGAGTGAGTGAGCAGACGTCACTATTTATTGTTGTAACAGTAATCAGTGATGTCCAATGGTAGAAAGGAGAATGTTTGACTAAAATAGCCAATCACCTTTGTGGACAAAGCTATGGTAAATGGCAGGGGTGGACTGACAATTCGGGCATTGCCCAAGGGCCCCATGCCACTAGGGTTGCCAGCCTCAGTAAAACCAGGGACAGTATGTAAAAATCTGTTTTTTTTTAAAAATCCCAAGATTATAGATGCCCCGCCTCCCTAGTACCTTTTCAGTGTGTGTATTTGTATTCTGTGTGTATGTATACTGTATGTGTATATTGTGCGTCTGTGTGTGTATACTGTGTATGTATACTGTATGTGTATATACTGTGTGGCCCCATAATCTATTGCCTGGAGGCCCCATAATCTATTGCCCAGGGGCCCCATAATCTCCTATTGCCTAGGGGCCCCATGAGTTGTCAGTCCGCAACTGGTAAATGGTAGAGAACAAACAACCGCCGTGTGTGATCGAGTGGTGGTATAGTAGCCAATTATTCCAATATAGTGCAGCTGTGGCCCATTATTCCTACTTTAGTATGTGATTCCTACAAATATTACATACTTAAAATGGTTTCGGAATGTAATGCCAAAAATGACTGTACATACAGCACCTTAAGCCATCTTCCACAGGAACCCAAGAGCTCTGAAATAGTGTGTTATGCTAGGCAACCATTAGCTTCAGCTTGGCCCTCCTCCTTCTGTATCTCACTACATGACACTGCATGGCCTAACGACCAGCTTCTGTCAGACCGGCGGCAGTATACACAGGCTGAATGTCAGCTGGTTTCTATTGAACTGGCCGATGTCGCCCAACATTTGGCCATGTGTACTAGGCTTTAGACTGATGTTAGGATAAAAGAGTATTCTAGCTTTTGGAACTTCCGGGCCTTTCTGGAAGGTTGTTGAAGGTGCATGCAGATACCCATTGGCTGTATTTATGTTACTGAAGTTCTCAAAAGATTCAATTTAACAGAGAGATCAACCAGAGTCTGATGACCAGTTACAAAGGTTAGGGTAGTTATAGTAAATAAAACTGGCGTGTATGATTTTGTTCTTTTAAAATTGCAATCTGTATACTTCTGCGACTCTTCCGCCTGAGATGTTATCTGGCTTTACTAGGCATCTGATCCATAGAAATCTATTTAGAAGGTTCACTTTTGGAATTTCTAGCTGATAAACAGCTGAAGGCTCTTGAATTTGCATATAAGACTGTAGAACATAAAACTGATATATAATGAATATGTGATTGCCAAGACAATATACTGCCAGCTTGCAGTTCAGCATCCTCCTTCAGTAGTAAGGACAGGGCATGTCACCCCAAAGGTAAAATTGTTGTGCTAAAACAAATTCAAAATCAGTATTTGTAATAGCAATTTACAACACCGAAATGGCCTAGATATGAACACCACAGGCTAAAATAGCAACTTGTCTATCTTGTGTGTATAATTCATTTCCACAGATTAGAACAAATAGATTACACACGCCAACACACATTTTGGTTCCTCGAATGTTAGACCTGTTTGTGGTGTGAGAGCCCCTGTCTCAGTGAAAATTTGTGTAAAATGGACACAGGGCTCTTAAATAGGCAGTTTGAGAAGTTCCAGCAGAAGATTTGTGAGCAGAGAAAACTATGCTTTAAGTTTTCTCTGGAATTTGTAAGTCTGGATTGGGGCTGGAAACTTGAAGACTTCTAAGACCATTGGGAAGGATGGAGTCTTTGGTCTTGTGTCCGGGCTTTCCAGAAGTCCTGCAGGGTATGTGTGTGTGTCCAGGTGAACACACATATTATACAGCAGATCTAAGCATAGCTCAAGGGAGTTGGTGTTGGAGCAATTGCTGCAGCCAGGAGGTAGGTGTGCTACTGTTTAAGAACCCAGGCAATATCCTCGAGATGGCGCTCCATGTGGGAGAGGTTTCAGGTCAGTGGACAGAGAGTTGGGCCAGCTGAGAGAGTTGGGGAGACAATAGCTGAGACAACTGGAAGATAAAGTCATGGGGACCAGAGGGGACTGCGGGTCTTGGAGGAGTGTGAAAACCTGGAGTGTCAGGAGAGCCCCTTCCTAGAGGCCAGGAGTGGGCCTGTGCAGTAAGGTACTGCGCCCAAGGCTGAGCAAAAAACTTAAGAGCCAGGTGGCTTGACATTTTTTGTATTTCTGCTGGAGAAGTCTGGAGCCAATGAGGATGGCAAATGTAATCAACCTCTCCAGCTCAGTGGGTATATTTCGGGCTGCTATCTCATCCTTAATGTTATACGAGAGACCATGTAAAATGCAGAGAAAGGTGCTAGGCAATGTTTGCAAGGTGACTACTCAATGGCTGATGTGGGAGAGCCCCAAACTTGGGAGAAGTGGTGGAGAAGATGACAGGGGTATCTGCTAGAATGCATAAAAATACAATTTTGGATATGCACATTCTTAATGTTCCAATGCAGACTTCTATGGCTTGCTGCCCCACAATTCTGGGGCAACATGTCTAAATACTAGCATAAAATAACAAAGAATTGCCATAGTGTAGTCATATATTTTTGTTAAAGAGAAAACTTAGAAAATGATGTCACAGGTTATATAGAATTAAATGAATCTTTGTGGAAATAGTGATGAATGTGGTGCCAAGTCAAGGAATTTTGATTAATATGTGCTCATTTACACATCACTGTAATGTGCTGTTGTAGGTGATGTGCTTTTTATTCTGACATATTATATTGCTTATAAATGTGATGTGTATGTACACCTCCTGGGTATAAGAAAATGCTAAAAGCAATTTCAGGCAAAAAGCAAAACCATTCATTAGGCAGACAGTGTTATGCAGGTATGTGGGACTGTAAACCCCCACATGATGCATTAGGAAGTACTGGAGGCAAATAAAGAGTGTGAATATTATTTTCAAGAATGTTCAGGGGCATGTACTATTAAAATAGAGAGAACATGGTGCATGTTACCATAAAATTGGCATACATATCAGGGTATGTGCTATGCTAATCAGATAGGTTGTGTTGGGAGCTTAACCCTTTTGTGCTCGGAGGTCATTCAAGTCGGGATGGCCAGGTCACATTTAGTAGTATCTGTCATGATCGCTACTGTGCCGAGCGGGCGGCGAGGCATGGTCGTCCCCCAGTTGGCTCTGGGTGGAATTGAACCCAGGACCTCTCTATTGCTAGTCCAGGTCTTTGCCTCTGAGCCACTGCTCAGTGATATTCTTCTTGCTATCCGTCGGAGCCTGGTTCTGAACTCGTGCTACTTTGGACCAATCAGTGGCCTGAGCGGCCTATTTTAACCAGCCCCTTCCTCCTTGCAAATTGCTGGTTCGTTTGCAGTGTTTGGAGTGTTTGCTACTGGAAACCTTATCTGTGGATATCCTGTTTACCTGACCTTTGGCTTGCTCTCTGGATTGCTGCTCTCCTTGACCCTGTGACCCCGGCTTGAACTTTGGACTGCCTGACTTCTCTACCCCTGACCTTGGCTTTGAACTTCGGATACCCTACCTGCTCCAACCCCTGACCTCGGCTTGTTCTCTGGATTATTCTTCAGCCTTGTTCCTGTTTGAGCACCTTCTGTTTGTACTATTTCCTGTGTGCTTCTGAACAGCCTCCAGTGAGCTTTGGCTTTCCAGTTCCCGGTCCACCTTGGATTCCCTCCTGCCACTGGACCCGGTGCCTCTTGGTGCGTCCTTCCTTCTGTCTCAAACCCCAGCGGGTGGATCGCATCGAGTCGCAAAGGTGAGCCGCCCTTGGCATCTCGGCCTCGGTAAGTAACGTTCCTGACAGTATCAGTATTTGTTGGTAAAGTTAAATGTGCCCCCACATCAAGCAGCTTGCTATGGGGGCACACAAGCCGAATCACAGTTTCCTGTGTCCATTCAGACACAAAGCTGCGGACCAGACCGCCCCCCCCCCCGCCCTCTCTCTCCTAATTGGCTGAATTTAACTTTGAGTGACAGCAGCAGGAGCCAAAGGTGCTGCTGCTGTGTCTCAGTCAATCACAAAGGAGAGTCTTGGATGGCCGGGAGACGCGTGGACATCGCTAGACAGAGATGGGGCTCAGGTAAGTATTAGTGGGTGCTGGAGCATCTGTTGCACACAGAAAGCTTTTTATCTTAATGCATAGAATGCATTAAGATAAACCTTCTGACTTTACAACTCCTTTAAGAATATATGAGACTTTTATTTGGTATATTGCTTTAATAAAAACTATGTTTATTTTTGGCTAAAATGTGGACAAAAAGATAATATAAATATGATATAATTTCTTAATGTTTAAATTAAAGTACAGTAAAACTCAGGATTGCGAGCATAAATTATTCTGGAAACATGCTTGTAATCCAAAGTACTCGTATATCAAAGCACATTTCCCCATCAAAATTAATGTAACCATATTGGTACACATAGAGGCACCTCTCTTCTCTTTCATACTCAGTTGTGATGTGACGCTATTTATATATCCAGACATCGCTTGTTTATCAAGTAAGAGTTTTTAAACAAATGTTGCTGGTCTTGCAAAACACTCTCAAACCAAGTTACTCTAAATCCAAAGTGTTACTGTATTACTATTATTTTATTGCTATAATTGTACCAAGCAGTTACATTATGAAACAGAAGCACACTGCCATCTTCAGGCTGCCGTAGCATCGGCAGGCTGAAGGCTAATTTATTTGTGAATGCATGACTGCATGTGATCACTACAGTATGTCATAGTTGACTTGATAATCACTCTGACTGGTTCCTGATCATTAGTGGGGACTGGAACTGTTAGAAAATGCCTGACAGCTAGTAGCTGTACACAGTGTCAGCATTGAGCAACATGCAGTTGACTGGTAATCTACAAATTATGTATGAAAATCAAGTGAAATTTAAAAATTGGTTATCTGCACTCAGTGCCTACATTTAGGAAAAATACCCTAGCTTCCTATTAGATAAATAAAGACATCGTTTTTTGAGGAGTGCGGCGATCCAGGATTTTTCTTTCATCCCATGCTAATTGAGCCCAGCCAGCACCCTCTTGGTTTGTTGGGACGGAAGTAACGGGGATTAATTGTTTTATACAGTGGTATACTTTTACGTTATACGTTGCTACAATGGCGTTACCGGTCTGAACATTTGGATTCACATGTTGTACATGCTGACTACTATCTGTTGTCCCAGTAAGCCTGAGACCATTTCAATTAGGTAAATCAAGGCTCTTCCTCTTGTTTTCAATACTGGTTATTATTTAACTAAATTTGGGTTGCTAAGCATGAGGCTTTCTATTTATTTATTTTTTTACCTTCATTCATGCATTGTTTTTTTCCTTCCCTGTAACCACAGTCTTTTGTGAGCTGTGCAGCTTGTTGGGGATTTTCTAGCCCTGCAACCCACGGACCCTTTGCTTCTGACCTCTATTGGCCCATCAAAGGTGATTTGCTGCGTTGCTACATCAAAAACGCCATACCTCTATTATCAAAGACATTTCTATTATTTCATATATATTTTTTTCTATTTTTGTATCTATACATACTTTGGCTATATCTCAATCTCTATTATATGTCTCTTTTTCTCTTCCATGAGTGTGCTTACATTGTGGATTTTGATTATCATTCATTTAGCATATATACATAATAATATTTTTTATGCTAAATCAGATTCCTGGTGTTACGCTTGAAAACTCCTGCCAAAACTGCACTTTCGACGAATGCTGTCGTTTTACTATGCATCATATATGCCCTATGGACACTTCCACTGAGGACCATATGTCATGTAATTATACACTTAGATATTCATTCTTTTTATTTTTTATTTTCTATATATATGTTATTAACCCTTTAAACTGTATCATTACAGACACAAATCTGTTTTTCTGCTAAACATGCATTCCTCGTCTTCGTCCTGAAGAAGCCCCACGGCGAAACGTGCGTTGGCGACTTCTGAGGAATATACAGTGGCTAATAATTATAAAAAAAATTTGTATTATTTCTGTATTTGTTTTTGTATTTATATGCTATCAATTAAAACTTTTTTTAACCTACTTCCTTGGCCTTAAAGTCTGACCATCAATGTCCACTCGTTTAGATATTGTTTCTTTTCCCTTATACTTTACAGATGTGGCCCATGTGAGTGCTTTCCTTACGTCTCCTCCTATTTTTTCAATTTTCTTTCTCCTCCCCTCCTTTCCCCCCCCCCTTTTTTTCTTTCTTATTTCCCTTTCTTCTTTCCTCCTTTTCTCCCCCCTTTTTCTTTCTTTCTCTCCTTCTTGCCCCTCATCTATTCCCTTCCTTCTTTAAATCAATACATTATCAAGTTAATTTATTCAATTAAAGCTTTTAAAAATGTGCCTTTGCCTGGTCTAAAGTTACTCAAGGCGTGTAATACAAGAAAGTGTCACAAACAGTTAAAGATGGGGTCATTAAACAGATCAGGGTATGACGATAATGATACAAGAGTTCATACAGTGTGAAGATACAGTGGTTACCAATAGGGATGAGCCGAACACCCCCCCCCCCCATTTGGTTCGCACCAGAACCTTCGAACGGACCGAACGTTTGCGCAAACATTTAGAACCCCATTGAAGTCTATGGAACTCAAACGTTCAAATTCAAAAGTGCTAATTTTAAAGCCTAATATGCAAGTTATTGTCGTAAAACGGGTTTGAGAACCCGGGTCTTGCCCCAGGGAACATGTATCAATGTAAAAAAAAGTTTTAAAAAAGGTAGTTTTTCTGGAGCAGTGATTTGAATGATGCTTCAAGTGAAAAAAAAATTGAAAAATTCCTTTAAATATCGTACCTGCTGGGTGTCTATAGTATGACTGTGAAGTGGCACGTGTTTAGAACGGTCCCTGCACAAAATGAGATTACTATAAGAAAAAAAGTAATTTAAAACTGCTTGCAGCTTTAATGTAATGTCTGGTCCCTGCAATATGGATGAAAATCATTGAGAAAAATAGCACAGACACAGACAGTACACACACCATGTAGCTTTAGGCGCACACTGCAGAGGACACAGACAGTAAACCACATGAAAGTACTTGCAGCAATATACCCTGCCTGTAGTATAATTATGAGAAGATCTCTGCTTCTAGGAATAAATATGAGAAACACCAGCTTTATGTTAGGTGCACAATGTGCAGAGGACACGGACAGTACACACACCACATAGCTTTAGGTGCACACTGCAGAGGACACAGACAGTACACCACGTGAGAATACTGCAGCTAGCACAATCACCTGCCTGCCTGTCAGTAAATTAGGAAGAGCGGATCTAGCTAAACTATACAGTGTATAAATATATATACACACAACACCTGGGATGCATTTATATCCTCTACACACTGTAATTCCAACTGACTAGCCTGCTCTATCTAACTCAATTGAAATGACACTGTCTCTCTCTCTCTGTCTCTATTTTTAACCACCCCTGCAACACACTACACAAGGCCAACTTGCCGGCGGCCTTTTATAGTGTGGGGCGTGTACTAAACCCCCTGAGCCATAATTGGCCAAAGCCACCCTGGCTTTGACAAATTATGGCTCTCTGTTTTTTGCTAGCTGTGATTGGCCAAACATGCGCGTCATAGTGCATGCTTGGTCAATCATCAGCCAGCAATGCACTGCGATGCCGCAGTGAATTATGGGCCGTGACACGCCACTCGAACTTGGTGCGAACGGCCCATAACGTTCGTAATTCGACGAACGGTCGAACATTTTATGTTCGAGTCGAACATGAGTTTGACTCGAACACGAAGCTCATCCCTAGTTACCAAGGGTAAGAAGGTCTCTCTGGCAGCCTGTCATAAGTGTGTACATGTAGCAGTTGAGAAAGCCTCTTGCAGTGAGGGAGATGTTGTCGGCAATCCTTCAATCGCGATTCATCTCCCATTGCAACGGCAGCAGATCTGCACCACCAGGGCCTTTATCCTGTACACAGGTACAGAAGAGAAAGAGTTAGCGTGGACACCATACGTGCACTTCACCTAAGTGTATGGTGGGACCCGTTACTGGGAGTGAGGTAGCGGTGATACGCTGTTCAGGTGGAGAGGGCAGGGACTCTGCGTATCCCTCCTAATCGCACAAGTGATGGTGGCGATGTACAGAGAATTTATTAGAGATCAGTTGGTTGCTCCAGTAAAAGTACCCCCCAGTGTAAGGCAGTGATGCTGTCCTAAGTACCTAGCATAGCCCAGAAGAACCCACCCTGGGGTAGGCCTCTAGTGTGACCCTTGCTTGATGCTCAATGAGGAAGGAAACATGGAGGACGTGACGCCCAACCACACTCCACCTAGCCCTTAAATGCGGAGCAGTGAGAAGCTTTGTCTGGTTATTATTCCTGTTGATGTTTTTTCTGCTGCAGAGACAACCACCTCCCTCAGTTCTTGCTCTGGTGACATTCGGACATGAAGTGTGGTAACATCTCCCTAATGGAGTCATAGCAACAACAAATACAAATGTGTTATTGCTCTCACTCTCTCATACTGGTCACTGGAAGTTCAACATGGCACCTCATGGCTAAGAACTCTGAGGATCTGAAAAAAGGATTTGCTGCTCTACATAAAGATGGCCTAGGCTATAAAAAGATTGGCAAGACCCTGAAACTGAGCTGCAGCATGGTGGCCAAGACCATACAGCGGTTTAACAGAACAGGTTCCACTCAACAGGCCTCGCTATGGTCGACCAAAGTAGTTGAGTGCACGTGCTCAGCATCATATCCAGAGGTTGTATTTGGGAAATAGATGTATGAGTGCTGCCAGCATTGCTGTAAGGGTTGAAGGGGTGGGGGGGGTCAGTCTGTCAGTGCTCAGACAATACGCCACACACTGCGGAAAAGGACCTGGGGGTCCTAGTAGATGATAGGCTAAGCAATAGCATGCAATGCCAAGCTGCTGCTAACAAAACAAACAGAATATTGACATGTATTAAAAAGGGGATTAACTCCAGGGATAAAGCGATAAGACTTTAGTCCAGCCTCACCTGGAGTATGCTGTCCAGTTCTGGGCACCAGTCCTCAGCAAGGATGTACTGGAAATGGAGTACAAAGAAGGACAATAAAGGGCCTGGAGGATATAAATTATGAAGAAAGGTTGCTGAACTTATTCTCTCTGGAGAAGAGACGCTTTTAGAGGGGATATGATTTCAATTTACAAATACCGTACTGGTGACCTTACAATAGGGATAAAACTTTTTTTGTGGAAGGGAGTTTAATAAGACACGTGGCCACTCACTAAGATTAGAAGAAAAGAGATTTAACCGTGAACTGTATAGAGAGTTCTTTACTGTAAGAGCGGCAAGGAAGTGGAATTCTCTTCCACAGGTGGTGGTTTCAGCGGGGGCATCTAAAAAAAACTATTAGATAAGCACTTGAACAACCGCAACATACAGGGATATACAATTTAATATTGACCTATAATCGCACACATAGGTTGGACTCGATAGACTTGTGTCTTTTTTCAAACTCACCTACTATGTAACTATGAAACTATGCATTGAATTGGTCCGCATGGCTGTCGTTCCAGAAGGAAGCCTCTATTAAAGATGATGCACACGAAAGCTTGCAAACAGTTTGTTGAAGACAAGCAGACTAAGGACATGGATTAGTTGAACTATGTTCTGTGGTCTGATAAGACAAAGACAAGTGTGTCTTGCCTACAGTCAAGCATGGTAGTGGGAGTGTCATGGTCTGGGGCTGCATGAGTGCTGCCGGTGTGTTGTCATATTCTGCTCTCTATCGCAGAATGCTGCGGAAGTCACGTGGCGGCCAACTGCGCATGCGCAATGCGCTCCAATGGCAAATGCGATGCGTTCCACAGGATTTACGACACTACCCTTCAGTGAACCCATCACAATTTGTCACGGAAGTGACGTATTACCATACACGGAGCGGGGGGAGAGAGAGACACATTCAGAACGAGAGAGAAATAGAGATAGAGATACTGAGATACATTCAGAGCGAGAGAGAGATTGTGTACATATATTTTATATAAGGGAAGTAATGCACATAGGAGAGGTAATCCCCTCCCTGAGCCCCGGTTCTCTCTCAGTAGCTCTATATCTGTATCCCTCTCTCGCTCTGAATGTATCTCAGTATCTCTATATCTCTATTTCTCTCTCGCTCTGAATGTGTCTCTCTCTCTTTCCTCCCCGCTCCGTGTATGGTAATACGTCACTTCCGTGACAAATTGTGATGGGTTCACTGAAGGGTAGTGTCGTAAATCCTGTGGAACGCATCGCACTTGCGGTTGGAACGCATTGCGCATGCGCAGTTGGCCGCCACGTGACTTCCGCAGCATTCTACGATAGGCAGCAGAATGTGACAATACACCAGCACTGGGGAGCTATAGTTCATTGAGGGAATCATGAATGCCAACATGTACTGTGACATACTGAAGCACAGCATCAACCAGCTCCATGATGTCATCATGGAGGAGTGGAAGAGGACTCCAGTGGCAACCTGTGAAGCTCTGGTGAACTCCATGCCCAAGAGGGTTAAGGCAGTGCTGGAAAATAATGGTGGCCACACAAAATATTGACACTTTGGGCCCAATTTGGACGTTTTCACAATGTACTCACTTTTTTTGTCAGTGGTTTAAACATTAATGGCTGTGTGTTGAGGTATTTTGAGAGGACAGCAAATTGACCCTGCTATACAAGCTGTACACTCACTACTTTACATTGTAGCAAAGTGCAATTTCTTCTGCGTTGTCACAAGAAAATATATAATAAAATATTTACAAAAATGTGAGGGGTGTACTCACTTTTGTGAGATACTGTATCTATCAATTTTAGCTGAATGTGGACTTTACAATTCCCTGGCATGCAGAGTCTATGACTGTTGAGAACACTATAAAACTAGAATACTAGTGACCACAGGGGTTTAAAGAGCAGATCTAGCATGCATATTTAGTGCTGGCCTGAAAAGTTGAAGGTGTAAGTGTAAGGTGTTTCTGTACCTTTTTTTGTTAATGGAGAGTGTGGAGGGTAGCATTAATTTTAGTCTTGCCAAGATTTAGCCTAAATAATGCAAAGAATGCAACAGCATTCTGTGTTCCAGAATGTAAAAGGCTAAAGTGAAAAGTACATGGCCCCACCAGGACTTTACTGGTGACCTGTCGTAGTTCACATAATGAGCTTTGTAGCGCTCAATAGACATGTGCACTGCCGAAAAATTTGTTCGTTTTCTTTTTATTCTTTTTTTTCGGGTCATTCGTTCCAAATACGAAAGTTCATAAATTGGTAAATCCGAAAATAAGAAAGAAAATCCCAAAATTCTAAAGAATAACTAACTAATTAACTAATAATAACTAACTAACTAACTATAAGTTATAGGTATTGGAATTTCCTTTCAAATTTGGTTGTTAGTGAATGTAACAAATATGAATTTATCCGAAGTTACAAATTATCCAAAACAAATGCCGTATCTAAACAAATGGAATGGAACAAATTAATAATAAACAATAATAAAAATATGTTTTCTTTATTATTATTGTTATTTATTATTATTTTGTTAAGTTCCATTAGTTCAGATACAGCATTCGTTATTTCGGATAATTCGTACCTTGTATTCAAATTTACGAATATTCAGAAAAATTCATTGAACAGGTTTTCGTTTAAATTCGGATATTTACGAATCAAGGAATTTGTCGAAATGTGTTTAAATAAACTAATTCGGAACTAAATGAATTGCATATGTCTAGCGCTTAACCCCAAATGGGCTGCTGTAAACAGACAGGTTCTCCCTATACTAATGTACGGAGGCCACCAATCACATCAGTACACTGACAATCAAATCTCAGTCTAGGGGATGTCTTTCAGGATTTATTGCAGCATAACTTTAGCAGGGGGAAGGGGTCTAGGGTTCAGCACAAGAGGATGAACTTCTCTCTAGCCTCTCAATAGCAGCTTTCTGGAGGTAGCAGGGGATGGTCAGAAAGTCTAAGACCACACAGCAGCAGACCATCTGGGAATCTCTGGCCACTGATCCCTTCTACTTTGCTCAGCCATCAGTTCCCAGTAAGATCTTTACTTACGGTGTCCGATCATTTATATTCAACCCAGCCTCCAAAGGTAGGTCTCTCTTGTGAGGAACATCGCAAAATCCTTCTCCAGACCAGGACGATAAAGTAGTGTCCTTCAACAGGTATGCCTCCTCTGAGCTCCTCAGAACAATCTTCTCAGGCCTCCTTTCTGTTTATCACCTCCCAAGTCATGTTCCAGATGGCCCCTTCCAGGGATTGGCCAGGGTATGATAAATATTCAGTTTGTCGTTTGAATCTCCCTCCCTATGCTCTGAAAGCTTTTTCCAGAGGCAGGGGGAAGCAGTCAAACTCTCAGCTCAGGAACCCTAATCAGACCAAAACAATTAACAACCACTCTACTCACTATAGTGAAGCCCAAAAACTAAAATTTACCCAATAGTCTAGCTGGGAACAACCACTCCACTCACTATACTGAAATCCATAACTAAATGTACTTAAAGTAGAGTTCCACCCATTTTTCCCCCCCTAAAAATCTTAAAATAGATAGTTTTTTTTTATACTCACCTGAAAGGGCGGTTGCTATGCAGAAGTATCTCTTCTGCCTCTTCTTCCACCGCGGTGGATCTTCAGGCTTGTCCTACGTCACTGTGTCTTCTTGTGAATGAGCCGCACTGTGTGTATCCCAGGAGGCAGCCGCCCATTCACAAAGCGATGTGCGAGTCGCGCATGCGCAGTAGGAAACGAGCAGTGAAGCCGTAAGGCTTCACTTCCTGTTTCCCTTAGTAAGGATGGAGGTGCCAGAACCGAGCAATCACTGTCAGGGGACCGACATTGCGGACAACTAGGACAGGTAAGTGTCCTTATTAAAAGTCAGCAGCTACACTGTTAGTAGCTGCTGACTTTTAAAAAAAAAAATTGTGGGTGGAATCCCGCTTTAACTGGGAGGGCTCTACAGCTTCATTTTGGAACTCTTATCCTCCTGTCCCTAATGACATAGGGTATTTTACTAACTGTGGATGTTCTATCATATAGCCTACCTAGGTTTAAAATGATTTTAAATGTTTGATTTTTCTTTAAAAATAGCAAACATGTTATACTTATCTGCTCTGTGCAGCCCCGACCCTACTCTTCTGGGGTCCTGGGCTTCTTCTGCTGAGTGCCCACCATAGCAAGCCACTTAGGGGCCCTCTGCGGGCTTGCTCCTAAGCTGCCTCTGTGAGTCCATTGACACACAGCACAGCTTGATCTTGCGTCTGCTCCCTCTTCACTGGCTGTGATTCACAGCAGCTGGAGCCATTACTGTCTCTTAGCCAATGAGGACTGAGACCCTGCTCTTATGAACATCACTATATCAAGATCGGGCGCAGGTAAGTAACAGGGAGGGCTGGGGGGAGCTGCATGCAGAAGGTTGTTTTTTACCCTACTGCATAGAATGTGTAGCGCTACCCCCTCAGGAGCCGCTGATTTGTTGTTGGGATCGGCGTATTAAGTTACCTTGGTGTTGTCTAGGGGTGCAGTTGGAGAACAGAGTATTGGGCGAATTTCCAGACCGTGAATAAAGATTTTCCAATGCTTTATTTCCAGGCCAACACGGCCAACATCAAATGGGAAAGAAAGGTTGATGGAGCAAAAGAGAGAGAGAGAACTTTGCAGTATCAGGCCTGGATATGAACCGAGCAATCCTGCTCTCAGTAGTATCAATTGCAGTTCGTCGCCACTCCAGTCAGAGTGGGTGAAGTGCCCCCGGACAGACTCCTGCCACAAGCCTGGCAGCCGAAGTGTCACTTTAGATTGCTGGGAGGAACAGGTCTCTCTCACAGACCTGGCTCTACGCCTCTGCCACAGGCCTATTACTTTAAATGAGCTAAATTAACGAATTAAGCAAATCCTCCCAGTAGGTTTTAGCAGAGGTCACCGGATGACAGCTGTGACGAGATCCTTTGCTCGCCCGGTTCTGCTCTCCCGACACTCCTCTGCTTCAATTGGATCAGCTTGCAGATTGCAACGTCTGATGGTCCAGTCATCCAAGGTTCCGGGATCCGAATTACAGCTATGTGTCATTCGGACCCATTAAGAACACACACCAGGCAGGCTGTATGTTCAAGCAGGACTCTCTATTTTCAAGTACACAGCACACTTTTATACAGAATTTGGAACATCCCATTCCCAACAACCGCTTTCCTATTGGTCAATTGTAAAGTATATGCAGTTCTCACTCAGGTCCTCCTTGACCATGCAAATGAGGACTTGAAATAGTCAACAGGGATTGGCCCAATAGCTTGGATAGAAAGGCTTATGTGTATTGAGACAGAAGCCCCAGGGGGCAATCAATGTACACAATAGCCAGCCACAGAACAATGGGACGTCTGGAGAGTGAGTTAGCCTTAAGACAGGGCAGAGACCCTTTTGACTTAATCAGTTACAACACAGTATTGGCATCACACAATAGAACATAGTATGTCATTCCACATCTTTAGACAGACGGTCTGTCTCTACTAACAGAAGATACCCACACCTGCTAATCAAAAGGCTTTAAACAGGCTTATCACATAATGGAAATGTCTTTCACAATTCAGCTTACTTAGCATCTTAAACGCAGGTGTCCTTGCATTGAATAAGCCAACAGCTTGTAATGTCCCTCTCCTGTGTAACAGATGTCAAGTAGAAACACTTTAATATCTCAAGATCCATGACATTACTTCCCCTGGGAAACAGTCCAACAGCCGCAGTGGGACCCAAACGGGTCAACTCGAGGATGTTGGAAAAGTAGTCTTAAGGTTCCAGGACTGTCTGCTGGGATGACCCATCTGCCTTCCTGTTTTGAGGTCCTGGCCCATAATCGGACGGCAGGAGGCTCGCATTCAGTCCTCTCCAAAAGCCCCTGTCCCGGCTAGGTCTGTCACACATCTCCCCCTTTGGCAGGAGACTAACACTGGGAGAGATCCCAATTCCGGTACCCACCCAGTACCCCAGATACCTTGTCCCAAACAGAGCATTACTCACCCAGCCAATCTCTGCCTCTCTCAGAGAACACGCCTGCCGCTGGGGAGAGGCCTGGACTGGCCCTTCTGCCTGGAGTCCTTTCAGCCGCTGGAGAGAAGACAGGGTAGCTGGGCTCAGTTCATTATGCTGTTGGGAATCTGGGCCAACTGGCCACCATTCCTGGGGTATACCAGTGGAGACTGAAGTCCCATCCACTGATGCTAGGTGAAAATCCCCCGGTGCTTGCAAAGCAAAGCCGACATCCTCCTGTCTCCGTGCCGCACAATTTTCTGGGATTGTGTCAGTGGAGATCGGAGTCCCATCCACTACCACAGGAACCCCCTCTTCTGTTAGTTGAGAGCTGGGCTGCTGTGAGTGGAGACCCCAGTCCCATCCACCGATATCCGCTCAAGCTGTAGTCATGTGCAGCAGCCAGTAGCATCCTGCCCTGCTGCCAGTGATTCAGCTGGGAGTAACAGCTTTACTACCTCAGCTTGTTGCTGGGGAGGGGGGACAACTGCTTCGGCTCCCTGGAACTCCACAGTTGGTTCCGGTGCTGGGCAGAGATTGCTAGCACTCTGCCCTGTTGCCAGCACTTCTGCTGGGGGGATGAACATTGGGGTAGTGTCCAATTGCTGGGGAGGGAGAATTGCTTCCTCTACTCCCGGTGGGGATATCTGCTGTTGGGGCAACAGCTCACGCAGATCCTCTCTCAGACTCTCCGGATCCACCTCTTTTTCTGATGCTGGGCAGATGCCAAAAGGCACTCTGCCCTGTAGCCAGCGCTTCTGCTGGGGCACCCGATGAGATACTCTGGACTTGCTGCTGATCATCATTTCCCAGCCTTCCAGCGCCTGTCTCAACTCCCCTTTCTGAGACCTTCATGCTATTAGCTTGTCTCGCTGCCTGGGGGACCTCTGGTGCGTTCCGACATTCTAGCGCTCGCAGTGCCCTCTGTATCATCGCTGCTTCTTCCAGTGCGGTTAGGATGGGAAAACGTAGGGTCACCCCTGGCCCCATTTGCTCCTCATCTTTTTGACTGTCTGCTATTTCTCCCAGACAGTCCCAGGCAACGGGAGCCCCACCCTGCTGCTGAGCAGAGTCTAGCAGCTGTCTGTAGGCGGTCTCCAGCTCCTCTTGCCGCTCTCGTTCTCTCTGTTGCCGCTTATCCTGCAGCTGGATGTCTCTAATGGCCTCCTGTATGACGGTCTCTGACGGGTTAGTACCATATAATGCCAACCGTTGTCGAACTCGTTGCTGGAACAAGTCTTCAACTGACCGGGGTCCTGCATCACCATCCCTCTGATCTATCTCGGCTAGCGCAATGATCAGGGTGGCCTTGTTCTTCCCACCGGTCCCTCCACGGCTCTCAAGCAAGTCTTTTAGCATGGTTCTGCTGCAGGCTGCATAGCTGGTCATTCATGGTGGTGGTTTGGAGTTGTCCCAGTAACTGGAGAGCAAATCCCACCGCTGCCAACCAATGTAGCAAAGTGTACCTGTCAGCATTCCGGTCACCAGATTCTGATTGGTTCGTTCAAGCCCTGTCAAGACAACCTGCCTCCGGGTTCTCCTCAAGCCGACCCCCCAATCGAACTGCATCCAGCCTGGGATCCTCTCAATAGAACTGGGGACCCAGTAAGTCACTGGGGCCCCTCTCAGGAACATGGAACTCCGCGTAGAATGTGACCCCGGCCTTGTAGGCCATCGCCGGGGTCCGTTGGATGCGCACAACCTAAAGGTGGGTGCCGCACCTGGAACCCGCAAAGGACTCAGAAAAATGGCGTCTGCCACAGATATACTCTCTCCCAGCATGCTCCATGAGAGAAAACTCCTCTAATTGGCTCCTGGGGAAAAGTGGCTCTGCCAGAACCCCTCTAGCGCCACCTGTCGCCCAGGGGTGGGAACAGCACCCCTGGAGCGCAGACTGACCTACAGGACAGTTAAGGAATGACAGCAGCCCAAATTTAGAAAATTGTGAATGGGAGCAAAATAACTCTCCCATTCCCCACTAACTTTAGCGTAGTGCCCATACTGAAAGTAAGGGGGCGCTACAAATGCATAGAGGTAAAAAAATAAATAAAAATCAGCCTTTAGAAACACTTTAAGTCTTATAGGGAAGCTAAGTATCAGAAGTTTTTAGTAATGGGAAGAAATGTATACTTTATTATTTATATTAAAAGGTTTTATTATTGCAGACATATGCCCTATTGTTAAGTGTGAATTTAGATGCTTGGTCCACTTTAATCTTTATCATTTCTGGTGGTGTTTCGGAAACATTATGGTATAGCCCCCTTTCATGACTAATGCCTATCAGTCTTCAATGTGCGTTACTGGCAGGGCTCAGTTAAAATTGCCATTAAACACCACCAAGAGTAATTCATCAAACATTCCCAACAGCTACCAACAGAAGATTCATGAGGGGAAAACTCCAATGAAAGCAGCAAAAACTGCACACTTAAATAAATTTGACGATCTTTTCTGTGCCCCAGGTTTCTTTCTAGGAGATTTTGATAAATGAGGCCTATTGGTATTCCGGTACCCTTATATCTCATGTATTGCAGACATTGCTAAGCAATCTGCCAGTTGTTCCCTTGGCTCTGGAATTGTCTCAGCTGACATAAGATTCTTCTGCAATGCTTTACAGAGTTTTTTTTCTTCACACATTTTAGCTTTCTAATTTATTCTTAGCTAGATTAATTAGCAAAGTCATCATATTGTGTGGTGTGTGACTGTCTCCCATAACAGTGCATATTAATGTAAAGAGGGTGGAGATTTAATGCTCTCTTGCTCTCTCTTCCTTTTATCCTTTCTACAAGCAGACTCAGGCACATAATATATTGCAGCCAAAGACATGTCACACATTTGATGTGATGATAACCAAAAAGAATGCTGCTGCTCCTTCTACTTTATGATATATCAAGGTAATATTTTCTCTGCAAATCTGTTCCTACTTTGTTATCTCAGTACCCTTTGTGTAAAATAAGGCACTCCAGAGTAAGCACTGCTTGATTTTCCATATATACACCGATCAACCATAATATTGTGACTACCCACCATAACACTATGACCACCCACCTAATATTGTGTAGGTCCCACTTTTGCCACCAAAACAGACCTGGCTCCTAAGTAACATCCACATGAATGTCAGGACTCAAGGTTTCCCGGCAGAAAATTGCCTAAAGCATTGCAATGCCTCCTATGGCTTGTCTTCTTCCCCTACTGCATCCTGGTGTCCTCTCTTCCCCAGGTAAGTGATGCACACATGGCCATCCACATGATGTGAAAGCAAATGTAATTCGTCAGAGCAGGCCATCCTCTTCCACTGTTCTGTTGTCCAGTACTGATGCGAACGTGCCCATTGTAGGTACTTTTGGCTGTGGACAGGGGTCAACATGAGCACCATGACTGGTCTACTGCTATGTAGCTTCATACTCAACAAACTAATACACTGTGGCCCAGATTCTCAGAAAAACACCTATCTTTAGGCGGGCGTAGCGTATCTCAGATACACTACGCCGCAGTAACTTAGAGCGGCAGGTCCCGTTCTCAGAAACATCTTCCGCTCTAAGTTACGTTGCGTAGTGTATCTGATACGGCGTAAGCCCGCCTAATTCAAACTAGGCTGGTAGGGGGCGTGTTGTATGTAAATGTTATGTGACCCCACGTAAATGACGCTTTTATCGAACGGCGCATGCGCGCGCATTCTCAGTATCACGTCGAATTTTCAAATTAAATTGCGCCCTCTCAATGCCTAGTCGACGTGAACGTAACTTACGTCCAGCCCCATTCACGGACGACTTATGCAAACGACGTAAAATGTGAAAAATTAGACGCTGTTCTGACGTCCATACCTAACATTGGTACGCCTCATAGAGCAGGGGTAAATTTACACCCAAAAAATCCTTACGGAAACGACGTAAACAAATGCTCCGGGCGCACGTACCTTTGAGAATCGGCGTAACTAGCTCATTACCATATTCGACGCGTAAATCGACGGAAGCGCCACCTAGCGGCTAGCGTAAATATGCAACTTAGATACGACGGCGTAAGAGACTTACGCCGGTCGGATCTAAGATAAATCTATGCGTAACTGCTTTTAAGAATCAGGCGCATAGATACAACGCCTCACACTCAGAGTTACGACGGCGTATCTGGAGATACGCCAGCGTAACTCCTATGAGAATCTGGGCCTTTATGTTCTGACACCTTTCTATCAGGACCAGTATGACCTTTTTTCTTTTTTTTTTTTGAGCAATTGTTTTTGCAATTTGAGCTACAGTAGCTTATGCTTTACTTTTGGTATGCACCTCTTAGGCCCGGTACACACGAGCAAACATGTATGATGAAAGAGGTCCGTCGGACCGTTTTCAACGTACATGCCTGCCAGAGGGCTTCTGTACGATGGTTGTACTAACCATCGTACAGAAGTCCGCGCGTAAACACTACGCGGGGCGTGCCCGCGTCGTCGCCGCGGCGGCGACGTAGGCGGGCCTGCCATTGAAAGGCTTCCACGCATGCGTCTAAGTCATTCGACGCATGCGAGGGACGGCAGGCGCTCGGACATGTACGGTAGGTCTGTACTGACGACCGTACATGTCCGAGCGGGCAGGATTCCAGCGGACGGTTTTAAAACACGTCCAGGAATATTTGTCTGCTGGGAAAAGGCCCGGCGGGCAAATGTTTGCTGGAATTCGGCCCGCTCGCGCCTACACACGACCGAACATGTATGCTGAAACTGGCCCGAAACAGGAATGCATAGATGATGGACAAACCTGCTTGGGTTCGATCCAGGGGCAGGTTTAGTAAACACATCCAAAAATACTCAAATTGGGTACTTAAATGAGAACCTGACTGAAGTCAAAGGGAGGAAAACCTTTTAAACCTGTGTCGAACCAATGCAAGAAAAAAAAAGAAAATTAAGAAGTCAATGGAGAGCAGCTCTATTAATAAGGCTTAAAGGACGACATTAAAGATATACAACTCTCCTAAATAACATGCTCCCTTAAACGTGACTATGAAGTAGCACACCTGTAGGACGTACACAAACAAAGGTGACATGTCAAAGAAAAAAAATTGCATTTAAATTGGCAGCTGTTAAATTACATTTCCTGGCTACTTTGTTGTACTTGTAAAACAAGTGGCTGGGGATTTCCTTCATGTATATCAGACCCTTGTCCTAGATGAGGGTCTAGTATGAAATGTAACAGGGACCCTGCAAAAAAAAGCAACACAACTGAAAACAAAAAATAGAAGTGGGGTTTCCTATAAAAGTACATACCAGACACTTATCCTTAATGAGGGACTGTTAAAGAATTTAAATGAGCTCCATGCAAAAAAAAACAAAAAACAAAATAAACCCCCCAAAAATTGTGTGGGGTCCCCATCAAATCCATACTGGGGGGGAAGGACAGCGAGCATGTGTCCCCCTTTCTGAACCATATAGGCCAAATATCCTCAATATAGTGAATGTACCTTGCCAGGGGTCCCCCTGTCATAGCACTTTATAGCCTCCCTAATCGTGCCCCTAGTTACTCATTTATATGAAAAAAAATCAATAAAGACAACATGTTTGACCAAGTCCTTTATTTATAAAAGAAAAAAAAAAAACATGTCCCACGGCATAAATCCAACATCAATCACATAGTTCAATGATAAAGTACCATGTTTATCACAATGGACGACATCCACTGAAAACAAAACATGCCAACCCTCTGGCACAGTTCACTTCAGACAGACTCCATGCTGCTAATGACAGTATGACAGCAGTTGAACGTAAAAATAAGGGATCGTTTTAAATGGGGCTTCCGGATTCCAGTAAGTTACCCCCTTCTCCACAGATCCCCACATCCACTAGGCCAGGGATGGGATATGGAGAAGAAATTCCTGTTCTCACAACATGGAGACAAGTTGCTTTGTCAGGAGCCCCCTCCCCCCATGTTGAGGGCATGTGCCCTGGTATGATTCAGGGGTGAAGCATGCTTGCCCCCCCCCCCCTCCAACACACATGCACTCTTGGCCTGGTACCCGACATGTTTGGATAAGGGTCTGGTGTGGAATTTGAGGGGACAGGAGGCTCAATTAGTTTTTGGCACAGGGTATCTCCTTAAAATCTATACCATACAACTAGGGTGTGTTTTTTTTTTTACGCTTCGGTTCTAGGATGTAACATAAGAGTCTGGTAGGGATCCTTGCATCTTTTTTTTTTTTTTTTTTACACAGAGTCATTGGTTACAGTGCACAATAACAGCCAATATCTGGGTGGCACAGCTGGAGGTCATCACACCAAATGAATGACTTGCTGCTATAGTAGTAGCCAGAGGTATGGATGGGCGAACCGGCCAACATATGTCCAATCAGTTTGCCTGTACTGCCAATTATGAACATGCAGAGTTCGGCGCAAACCCTGCAGGGCGGCGAACATGAACCTCATACCCAGTCCTAGGCACCCTCCCAGGATGTGCATTGCTACTGAAGGAAATTCAAAGGGTAGATTTTTCAGGATCCTCCCTTGGTTATATTTAACATTTCTAAAGTTTCCTTCGAACATGGCAAATCTTTACTCCTCGCCCTGGCTCTCTTAAAGAACTTACGCCGACGTATCTTTCTATACGCTGCGTAAGTGCACAGATGCGCCGTCGTATCTATGCGCCTGATTCTCAATGCTAGATACGCCTGAAATGTGGCTTCATCCGACCGACGTAAGTTTCCTACGCCTTCGGAGCCTGGGCGCATTTTTACGCTGGCCGCATGGGGCGCTTCCATTTATTTACGTGTCGAATATGCAAATGATCGAGATACACCGATTCACGAACGTACTTGCTCCCGTCGCAGTAGTATATGCCGTTTACGTAAGGCGTACGTCCGGCGTAAAGTTATTCCACCTATAGGAGTCGCATCCCATGCAAAGGTATGGACGACGGAACAGCCGTCGTATTTTACGTCGTTTACGTAAGTCGTACGTGAATGGGGCTGGACGTAGGTTACGTTCACGTTGTAGGCATTGAGCCATCGTATCTTAGGGAGTAAATTCAACGTGATTCTGAGCATGCGTGCGCATGCGCCGTTTGTTCGGCCATTCATTTGCATGGGGTCACGCTTTATTTAAATGTATCACGCCCACTTCCTTCCTTTGAATTAGGCGGGCTTACGCCGACCAATTTACGCTACGCAAGTGCTTTGTGAATACTGTTCTTGCCTCTCTATGTTACGTCGGCGTAGCGCATATGAGATGCGCTACGCCGGCATAAATGTACGCCGCTCTACCTGAATCCGGGCCCTCAAGTTTGGGTCCATTTTAAGACAGTAGGCATAAATTAATGAGCAGCATTCCTTAGTTAGGTGTCTTCAAAACACAGCAATTATTTTCTAAATATTTGCATCTGCTCCCTGCTGTGTATTTCAGCATAGGCGAAGAGTTCATCCATATACATACATGATTACCTGTATACATTGTAACACACTGATTGACCCAGGTGGTCAACTTCAGACCCGCAAATGAATGTAATCATATAAAATAAAACTGAAAAACACATTCTATCATTCTGATCTCCCTGCTGTCACATCAGTTGCGTCAAGCCCACGCTTTCATTTGTTAAGGGGGGATCACCATGGAAACTAAAGCCTTGGGAACTACATGTAGATTAGTCAGAATTATGACTCGGGCAGAACAATCCAGCCCAACGCCCCCACCCACACATACACACACAAGCGTAAGGGATGATCCCTTGTAGGAAAAGCTTTCTAATCTTCATCTTGGAGCATGCGATGATTGTCAGGCTGCGTAGGAAGTGTCTGAAATACCTTACCTAAAAAAGTTTGGCAACTTTATTAATACATTTTTTCTATGTTCTGTTAGCTTTAAAAACAGCAGGCAAAGCAAGCCCGGTGTAGGTTATCCACAAAACATTGCAACTGTGTTAAATATTTCCTTTTCCATACACGCTTATACATTTTTTTCCTGTACAGATTATGCAGCTTTTCACAGTGTATCTTCTGATCATACGATCCGGTGATGTGCAACCTCCCTCTCATGCTACAGCATTTGCAGAGGTGAAGCTGCACTAGTTTCAGAGAAAAGACAGTGTAAGTGTGGAACACACTGGCCAATATTTTACACTATATGACCAAAACTTTGTTGGGACCTACACATCAACTAGGAAAACTTTTTTTGAGCATCCCATTCTAAAACCTTGGGCATTAATGTAAAGTTTGTCTTCTTCCCACCCATAACAACCTCCACCCCCATGAGGAGTCTTTCCTCGACATTTGGAAGTGTATTTCTGGAATTATGTGCCTATTCAGCCATTTGCGAGGTCAGGTATCGATGTTGAAAGAGAAGACCTGGCTTGCCATTGCAATTTAGCCAAAGTGTTAAAAACAGTTGGGTCCGACCTCTTTGCAAGCCACTCTAGTCACTCTATGCCAAAATGATTGAACCATGTCTTAATGGACCTGGTTTCTTACACAATGGCACAATCATGCTGGAACAAAAAAGGGCCTTTTCCAAACTGCTGCCACAAGGCTCCTCATTCCAGCATTCTGGTTTTGGGTCAGTCTCTAGGTGGAGACCGAACCTGATTTAAGCTAGTCAAGCCTGACATTTTATGCTTGTGATAGCGTGTGTAATACCCAGGGCCGCCATTAGGTTGGTACAGCCCACACACTTGTTAGGCCTCGTACACACGACCGAACATGTCTGCTGAAACTGGTCCGCGGACCAGTTTCCGCGGACATGTCCGACCGTGTGTAGGGCCTACCGGACTGGATTCCTGGGCTAGCGGACAGGTTTCCAGCGCACAAAAGTTTCTTAGCATGCCAAGAAACTTGTCCGCTGGAACCATGTCCGTCGGACATGTCCGATGGTCAGTATGACTCATCGGACATGCCCGCTGGTTATGACGTATAACCAGCGGCCCGAAATCCTGCGCATGCGTCGAATTGATTCGACGCATGCGTGGAAGCATTGAACTTCTGCGTCAGAGAACGTCGGTGTCGTATACATCACCGCGTTCTCTGTGTGCGGGGATTTTGGTCTGATGGTGTGTACACACATCAGGCTAAAACATCACAGCAGACATGTCCGATGAAAACGGTCCGCGGACCGTTTTCATCGGACATGTCTGGCCGTGTGTACAAGGCCCAAGTGGCCCGAGCGTCTAGAAGATGGGAGAAGGCAGGGACGGGTGAATGAAAGCTTTGTGGCTGCGCTGGCTTTCAGATTGTGTGCAAGTCAGCAGCTGTTGCTGTTTCATTGAGCTGACATCGGGCTCTTTGCTGTCACCTCTGGTAAATTCCAGCATGTGCACCTATAGTGTGTGCTGCACAAGAGCTGGGTCCAGGAACACCACCTAACAAGTAAGATCTGTTGTACAAGTGAAGAGGGAGGTGGTGTGTCTGTGTACATATGTGTGTGCCTGTGTACATGTGTGTGCCTATGTGTGTGTGTGTGTGTATACATATGTGCATGTCTGTTTACACATTTGTGTCTGTGTACATGTGTGTGTGTGCCCTATATACACATGTGAGGGGTAAGCTTACTGAGGATGCAACTTTGATTGCAAAACGCGTATAGGCTGCTGATACCCACAGAACTGCGCACTGATCGTGAGGTAGGCGCTGGGGGAACCTGAGAGGAACAACTTTTAACTTCCATCTTGGATTGGCTTTGCATACATGGTTGAAGAAGCTTGGTGCCGGCATACGGGCACATTTGAATGTGAGTGCAATATCTATTTGTTTTTAAATAGTCAATACATTTTTTACGTACTACACCATGAGGGGCACTCCTCTTTTTTATGAGCCATTGTAGGAGAGATAGAGACCCCATTGGCACATTCAAGGCATCTGGCGATTGGTGAACAGAGGTGTAAAAGGAGTGGTTATCCTGGGAATGAACCAAAGGCATTTTGATTGATTGAGATCTGAGTGGCCATTTCTAGCGGTGACGGGAATATCACAGAACGTGGTGTCATTATCACAAAAAGTGGTGCTATTATTGCTGCATTATATAACCCCACGGGAGAAGCACTTTAAATGAATATTTAACCAGCACATTGGGACTTTAATGATCAGAAGATTTATCTTGTACTCCTTTACCGAATTGTATATATATATATATATATATATATATATATATATATATATATATATATATATATATATATATATATATATACATATACATATACACACACACTATTTTTACATATATTGTTCTATAATATTGTTATATATTTTTTTTGTTTTTCGTGCAACTTGTTTGCCTAGGATGGGCAGTCACTTTTAAAGTATTGAATAATGGCACTAAAGCACTTTATGAGCACTATGTCATAACTGTATAGACAGATTCATGCAAGTTGTATATAGGTCTATGTTTTTGTGGGGTGCACTTATATTACCCATGAGAAGAATATTAGCACATTTGTGTATTTAAATAGAGGTGTTATATATTGATTATTAATAATCTAATCAGTACCTAGCAATAGGTGGTGATAAATAAAGGGAAAAGTAGGGGAGCGCAATTCACTCACCACACAAGCATACAGACGACCGGCAGGAAACACTCTGCTGTCGGGAAAACTGCTAGGGAGCATACACATGACCGAGATTCCCGGCCAAAAGCTCTCCTGGCAGTTTTCCTGCTGGGAAAACCAGTCGTGTGTACGAGGCTTAACTTTGACACAACATAAATAGTACTGTATCAGATCAGATGAGCTGACACTGCTGAGAGAATTACATCATGGCTATTGCTACGATATTTGCAAATAAATTGCTCCACAGTGTCTGCAGCTACAAAGGTTAGTGAGGGCTTGTTTTAAAGATGATAATCCAATTGCTACAAATATGTGAATATTTGAATGTTGATAGCCACAGTTTCACTATTATATTTTTATGATACCCATATCTGCCTTATTTTTGTTATCTGTTATTGTAATAAAATTAGGAATTTGAAAATTTGTCAATAAAGACAGTCTGGATTAGCCATCACAACCAATCTTAATTTCAGTTTAGCAATTTAGATACTCAACTGAAGTCAACTGAATCATAGACTTGCATTATGAAAGAAACACTTAATAGTAGGAATCAGTGCCTATGCATGTAATGAAGAAATGTGGCTACCCACAAGTACATTTATAATTACAAACTGTAGATAAATATGCAAATACCAAGGTTTTCCTAAAACTCTGACAGACATACAGTATATACCACAAAAGCATTAATAGAATTACACATTCCTTTAAAAGAAAGGAAATGAAACATACGTTAAAAGCCTTATGTTTCTTGCTTTGTGATTTATACATCAGATGCAATATATTTTTCTCAAATGACCCTTTCCAAAAGATATTGAAAGAAGTATAAATTCAAGGGGTATACCCATCTCCCCATTTCCCAGCTATGCATTTGTACTGTGCAGATAACTGAAGTGTATTCTCTAAAAAAAACGATTTCCTCCCACCTGCTATAGTCTTCCTTCTAAATGTACCAGTTCTACAGTTCCGCTTGATTTAACAAAGTGCTGTTACTGTATAAACCACGAATGAAATGTTTAAAAGATAAAAAGTAGTGATGCATGATTTATAATGTTAATGGGGCTTTTCAGGGCACTTCTTAGCAGTGATTAGATTTCACCCTTAGGCATCTTGTGGTATAAAGACATTTATTATGCCTAGTTGCTCAAGGTTTGCCTACTGAACATATCATCTGGATAATCAAGGATTATGCAAGGTGCAGAGGTGGGCATGTAGCTTGTTACAATGTGAAATGGTTACATAACTGAAGTGTGCTACAATAAAACGACTGGGACGTGGAACCTGAATGCATAAATTTATAGATAAAATGTATTACGGCATAACGCAAATTATCTTTCTATCTGTGTATCCATCTTTCTATCTGTGTATCCATCTTTCTATCTGTGTATCCATCTGTCATAGCACTACAAACAAATAGTCAATCAAAAGATAACATAACAAAACCAGCTTTTGCAGCACTATTTAGCTTCAATCAAGACATTTTCCCGCAGTATTTTTTCTGCTAATAGATGTCCTCAGTCTGATGGCCAGAATAATTTAACCCACTTCCTCCAAGCACAGGTCATCCTGAACCCACTACAGCCAGTTACTGGACAGTTAAATGCGAAGCAGTCACTCTCAGGCGCAAACAAACGAAAAAACAAAAACAAAAAAAAACATCAATTGCAGCCTCACTGTGCCCATCAAATGCAGCCACTGTGCCCATCAATTGTCGCCACTGTGCCCATCAATTGTCGCCACTGTGCCCATCAAACGCAACCACTGTGCCCATCAATTGTCGCCACTGTGCCCATCAATTGTCGCCACTGTGCCCATCAATTGTCGCCACTGTGCCCATCAATTGTCGCCACTGTGCCCATCAAACGCATACACTGTGCCCATCAATTGTCGCCACTGTGCCATCAAACGCAGCCACTGTGCCATCAATTGTCGCCACCATGCCATTAAACGCAGCCACTGTGCCATCAAATGCAGCCACTGTGCCATCGAACGCAACCACTGTGCCCATCAATTGTCGCCACTGTGCCATCAAACGCAGCCACTGTGCCATCAATTGTCGCCACCATGCCATTAAACGCAGCCACTGTGCCATCAAACGCAGCCACTGTGCCATCAATTGTCGCCATTGTGCCATCAAACGCAGCCACTGTGCCATCAATTGTCGCCGCCATGCCATCAAACGCAGCCACTGTGCCATCAATTGTCGCCACTGTGCCATCAAATGCAGCTACTGTGCCATGAAACGTCGCAACTGTGCCATCAAATGCAGCCACTGTGTCATTAATTGACACCACTGTGCCATTATTTCTCACCACTGTGACATCAATTGTCGCCATTGTGCCATCAATTGTCCCACTGCACCATCAATTAGACGCACCATCACTGGTCACTTCCTATCAGCATGATTTTTGTCTGCACATGACTTAATTGGTTCCTTGCTTCTTCCTCTTAAAGGGACACTAAAGGTACATGTTTTTTCACCTTAATGCATCCTATGAAAAAACATCCGACAATACCGGCCCCCCAGCCCCCCCGTTTTACTTACCTGATTCCGTTCACCTGTGGTGCTCGCCCCCCCGACGTTCTTTTCGCCGCTCAGCCTGGTCATTGATTGGCTAGAGTAGATGGATTGAAAGCAACACAGCCATTGGCTCGCGCTGCTGTTAATCACATCCAATGACGCAGCGCGCCGGCCTGAGTGATACAGTGAGTAGCTATAGCCGCCGGCTGCATCAGGGGAGCTCGCCCACAACTTACCATCATGCAAGCTCGCTCACATAAAAGGTGGAAAGTTCTTGCGGGCAGGACCAGAGACAGCCGCCGAGGGACCCCAGAAGACGAGGATCGGGGCCACTCTGTGCGAAACAAGCTGCACAGTGGAGGTAAGTATAACATGTTTGTTATTTTTTTATTCTCTTTACAACCCTTTTAAACTGCAACCTTGCTATACAGGGGCTGCAAATGGCTGGTACCAGGTCTTTATTACTTACACTGCTTGTGTTTAAAAAATACATTTAAGGATGTATTCAAGATTATAGAGCTGCATTAATGTGTGACTCTTATGCCGCGTACACACGATCGTTTTTCGGCATGGAAAACAACGTCGTTTTTCAGCATGTCCAAAAAACGACCATTTTTTCCCAACTTCATCATTAAAAACGATGTTGCACACACAATCGTTTTTGAAAAATGATGAACAAAGCATGGTGACGTACAACACGTACGACGGCACTCTAAAGGGGAAGTTCTATTTGCCTTTGGGCTGTTTTTAGCGGATTCCTTGTAAAAGACGATTCGCGCGTTTTTGTCTGTTACATCGTGATGAATGTGCTTACTCCATTATGAATGGTAGTTTTACCAGAACGAGCGCTCCCGTCTCATAACTTGCTTCTGGGCATGCGCGGGTTTAAAATGTCGTTTTTGCCCACACGCGATAATTTTTTACAACCCGAAAAACGTAATTTCAGAGGCCGAAAAATTATGTGAAGCCCACACACGATCATTTTAAATTACGTTTTTAAAAACGTCTGCATTATGCCACGTACACACGATAATTTTTCGGGTTCTAAAAAATGACGTTTTTCAGGCTCTAGAAAAAAGAAAGTTTTTTTCAACCTGATCATTAAAACGGCCTTGCCCACACGATCGTGAAAAAAAAATGCTCTAGCAAAGCGCGGTGACGTACAACACGTATGACGGCACTATAAAAGGGGAAGTTCCATGCGGATGGCGCCACCCTTGGGGCTGCTTTAGCTGATTTCGTGTTAGTAAAAGACGATTTGTGCTTTTCTGTCTGTTACAGCGTGATGAATGTGCTTACTCCATTACGAACGCTAGTTTTACCACAACGAGCTTACCCGTCTCATAACTTGCTTCTGAGCATGCGTGGATTTTTCACATCGTTAAAGCCCACACACGACCATTTTTTACAACCCGAAAAACGACAACATTAAAGACGTCCTTAAAAAATAGAGCATGTTCGAATTTTTTTTTCTTCATTTTTTAGAACCCAAAAAATGCTCTGAAGCCCACACACACGATCGTTTTTAACCACTTAAGCCCCGGACCATTTTGCAGCTAAATGCCCAGGCCAGGTTTTGCGATTCGGCACTGCGTCGCTTTAACAGACAATTGCGCGGTTGTGCGACATGGCTCCCAGACAAAATTGGCGTCCTTTTTTCCCCACAAATAGAGCTTTCTTTTGGTGGTATTTGATCACCTCTGCGGTTTTTATTTTTTGCTCTATAAACAAAAATAGAGCGACAATTTTGAAAAAAAAACTATATTTTTTTACTTTTTGCTATAATAATAATAAAAAAAAAAAAAAGATCTAAAAAAAATGTTTTTCTCAGTTTAGGCCGATGCGTATTCTTCTACAAGCGTTAAATGATTGGTTTGCGCAAAATGTATAGCGTTTACAAAATAGGGGATAGTTTTATTGCATTGTTATTAATATTTTTTTTTTTACTACTAATAGCGGCGATCAGCAATTTTTTTCGTGACTGCTACAATATGACGGACACATCGGACAATTTGGACACATTTTTGGGACCATTGTCATTTTCACAGCAATAAATTGCATTGTTTATTGTGAAAATGACAGTTGCAGTTTGGGAGTTAACCACAGGGGGCGCTGCAGGGGTTAGTGTTCACTTAGTGTGTGTTTACAACTGTAGGGGGGTGTGGCTGTAGGACTGACGTCATCGATCGAGTCTCCCTTATAAAAGGGATCACTTGATCGATACGCCGCCACAGTGAAGCACGGGGAAGCCGTGTTTACATACGGCTCTCCCCGTGCTTCAGCCTCGGGGAGCGATCGCGACGGAGCGGCTATAAACGAATAGCCGCGCCGTCGTCCCGGATTGCTCCCCGAGGGAACCCGCCCGCCGCACACAGCTGGGGGGGGTCCATATCGGACCCCCCACCCGCTAGAAGGCAAGGACGTATATATACGTCCTTCTGCCTGTCCGTGCCATTCTGCGGACATAAATAGTCGTGCGGCGGGCGTTAAGGGGTTAATGGCATTAAAAAAAAACATCATTTTTTAGAACCCGGAAAATGTTCGTGTGTACGCGGCATTACACCTGTCTAGATTTCAGCCGCAGAACATCATATGACGTTCCAGGCATTTTCAGTGGGGAATCTGAATGATGGTTGCAGTTACAGGCATCTATCACTTTTAATGGCATGGAAAAAAAATTGAATGAATGTCCCACGGTTGCATTTTTAAAAGTTGGGAGGTATGCTGTAAAAGTAAGAACATTCATAGCGGCTGTTCAGCTACTTGAACATTCTTACAGGCAGCGGAAGGGGATGTCTCCTCCCTCCCGCCACCCTCCGGTGCTTCTACCGGTATGCCGGTGTGATCGACGAGCCAGAGAAGGAATACTAAGTTAGCCATAGAGAATACCAAGGGCCAGATGGTCCCTGGCAGTCTCTATGACTCTCAGATGCCCGGTGTGACGTTACAACGTTATGACATTATGTCCGGGCCAGGCGAAAGTAAACATTGCCGGGGGCTCGGCTGGAAAGACCGAGATCGTTTATTTATTTTTTTGATCTCATGCTTTCCAGCATGGAGTAGAGATGTGGGGTGTTATACACCCCAGATCTTTCTTTAAAGAGGACCTGTCATGTCCCCTTCCTATTACAAGGGATGTTTACATTCATTGTTATAGGAATAAAACTGATCAAATTATTTTTTAAAGGGAAAGTGTAAAAAAAAAAAAAAAAAAAAAAAAAATGTTCTTAAATGAAACAAACAATATGCATTCCGCATATGTAAAGAATGTTCAAACCACACGTGAGGTATCAGAATGAGCGTTAGAGCCAGAGCAATAATTCTAGCTCCTTTGTAACACTAAACAGATAACCTGTGTCGCCTATGGAGATTTTTAAGTTTTAAGTTTGGCGCCATTCCACAGGCTTGCGCAATTTTAAAGCTTGACATGTGAGGTATTTATTTACTCTGCGTAACATCATCTGTCACATTATACAAAAAATTGGGCTAACTTTACTGCTTTTTTTTTTTTTAAAGTAAAAAAAAAAAAATCGCAAAGAATCGCGTTCGAAAAAATGCTGCACAAATACTGTGTGATATAAAAAGTTGTAATGACCGCCATTTTATTTCCTAGGGTGTCCGCTAAAAAAAAATATATATATAAAGCACCGTCTGTTTGCATGCTATTCGGGCGCTAGCGGGGTGTATTTTTTTAGGTCAAGTGACCTAAAAAAAAAAAAAAAAAAAAAAAGTCCAGATTTGCGGTGCTTTCAAAACTTGATCATTCTTACAGGCAGGGGGTGAATAGGGTACTTTCACCTGCTGGCGGTGCTGAGGGGAGAGAGGCAGAGCTGAGACTGGACTGCCTCTCCAGAGAGAATGTAGGGAAGTGGGGCAGACACTGACAAGGATACAAAGGTCTGCTGTGGATGAAAATGCAGAGGTGAGCTGAGGGCAGGGATGCTGAGCTGTTGACAGGGACGCAAAGGTGATCAGTGGGTGGGTACACAAAGGTGATCTGTGGGCAGGGATGCAAAGGTGATGTGGTGGGCGGATGCAAGGGTAAGCTGTGGGCAGGAATGCAACGGTGAGGTGTGGGCGGGGATGCAAAGATGAGCTTTGGACAGGGACAAAAAGGTCTGCTGTGGATGGAAATACAGAGGTGAGCTGTGAATCGGGAGTGCAGAGACGAACTGTGGACAGGGGACATGGAGAAGATCTATAGATGAGGGGAGCAGAGGAGAGCTGTAGATAGCAGGTGTAAAGGTGAGCTGTGGTGACAGGGTGTGCAGAGATTAGCTGTGGAGAGGGGTGTAGAGGTGAGCAGTGGATGGTTACTTTTAAGTGTGTTGCTTACAGTGGGACTTCACTCTCCCAATCATTATTGATTATTTTTAAACCTGATGCTGCTAGCATTAGTAAATAGATAGGAAAGTATATCATATTTACTTGTTTTAAACTTTGTTTTACATTTCTTCAGTTACTTTCTGGTTTCCTGCCTAGGCAAATGATGTCATACATCCCAGAAATCTTCAGGAAGGTCAACAGCTAGGTTACTTTTTAAGTAACCAAGGAGTCTTCAGGAGGGGAGGAAAGGAGGCAATGTTTTCTCATGAATCATTTGCCCTTACTCAAGATGGCCACGGCCAGAAATTCTAGGGGGTGGTTTTTCAAGGTGATTTGTAAAAAAAAATAAAAAATTCAGCATAGAGAAATGAATAAATGGGGGTGTTTGCTTTGAATATTAACAACATGTGAACACTGTTAAAGTCTATGGGACACGAACATGAAAAATCAAAAGTGCTAATTTTAAAGGTTAATATGCAAGTTATTGTCATAAAAAGTTTTTTTAAAATGGCCGTTTTTTCGGGAGCATTGATTTTAATAATGCTTAAAGTAAAACAATAAAAGTGAAATATTCCATTAAATTTAATACATGGGTGGTGTCTATAGTATGCCTGTAAAGTAGTTTCCCGTGTATAAAACGGCATGGGTCCCCCCCAGTCCATTACCAGGCCCGTTGGGTCTGGTATGAATATTAAGGGGAACCCTGAACCAAAAATAAATGTGTGGGGGTCCCCACCAAATTCCAAATCAGGCCCTTATCCGAGCATGCAACCTGGCAGGCTGGAGGAAAAGAGGGGGGACGAGAGAGCGCCCCCTCCTGAATAGGGATTAACTTTATGTTCAGGTCGAACAGTGAACAATTTGGGGTGTTCGCGGCAAATTAGAAAAGCCGCAGAACACCCTTTAAAAGTCTATAGGAGAAATCTAAAGTGCTAATTTTAAAGGTTAATATGCAAGTTATTGTCATAAAAAGTGTTTAGGGACCGGAGTCCTGCCCCAGGGGACATGTATCAATGCAAAAAAAGTTTTAAAATCTCACGTTTTTTCGGGAGCAGTGATTTTAATAATGCTTTAAGTGAAACAATAAAAGTGAAATATTCCTTGAAATTTCGTACCTGGGGGTGTCTATAGTATTCCTGTAAAGTAGTGCATGTTTCCCGTGTTTATATCAGTGCACAAAATGACATTTCTAAAAGGAAAAAAAGTAATTTAAAACTACTCGCAGCTATAATGAATTGTAGGGTCCCGGCAATACAGATAAAAGTCATTGAAAGTTATAGTTTATGTAACTTTCTGTTAGTCAGGTTGAAAAAAGACACAAGTCCACCTAGTTCAACCATAATAAATAAATAAATAAAATAAATAAAATTTTAGCAACCTCTCCTAACAGAAATTTCAGGCTGCTTTTATCTGATGTGTCAGAGAATTTGTCAGGAGTTATCAGGCTGATAACAGAGGAACTGTTATGGAGAGAGCTATGGGACTTAGCTCTTTGAAGAGAGATAACGAAATACTGCAGATATATGTGCCCAGCTCAAATTTCATGAATTGGGTTTACATCCACTTTAACCCCTTCCCAGCCAGTGTGATTAGTACAGGGACAGTGCATATTTCTAGTACTGATCACTGTATTAGTGTCACTGGTTCCCACAAAGTGTCAAAAGTGTCGGTTAGTGCCCAATTGTTCGCTGCAATATCGCAGTCCCGCTATAAGTCGTGGATCGCGCCATTACTAGTATAAAAAAAGAAATACAAATTCCATAAATAATTACCATCGTTTGTAGACACTATTACGTCTGTGTAAACCAATCAATAAACCCTTATTGGAATAAACCCTTATTGGAATTTTTATTTTACCAAAAACATGTAGCAGAATACATATTGGCCTAAATGTATGAAAAGACAGTAAAAAACATATATATTTTTTTTAAATTGTCAGCCTTTTTTTGTTTTTTAGCGGGAAATAAAATGCAGTGTTGATCAAATACCACCAAAAGAAAGCTCTATTTGTGGGGAAAAAAATTACATACATTTTATTTGGGTACAGCGTTGCATGACTGCGCAATTGTCAGTTAAAATAACGCAGTGCTGCATTGCAAAAAAAGACTTGGTCATGAAGGGGTTAAATCTTCCATAGGTCAAGTAGTTAAAGTGGAGGTTCACACAAAAAGTGAACCTCCACTTTTCGGAACCCCCCCCCCCCCTCCGGTGTCACATTTGGCACCTTTCAGGGGGGAGGGGGGTGCAGATACCTGTATAATACAGGTATTTGCACCCAACTTTGAAAAACGAGAAGAATGTAGCCTCTTTTAGAATAAAGATACAAAGAATAAAAGGGTGCCTACATCCCATTTAATATGTAAAATAATGAGACCAGAATAATTTGACAACATTGGCTGCTTGGGGCCAATGAACGCACCCAACTTTATTATCAAACCCGCACTTCCATTTTGCGTTCTGGTAGTGCGCTATCCAATTTTGGAAAGGCCATTTCTTATGACCACCCAAGAGAGGGATATATATATATATATATATATATATATATATATATATATATATATATATATATATATATATATATATATATATATATATATATATATATATATATTTATTATTTATATACATTATACATACACACACACACACAGTGGGGATCGAAAGTTTGGGCACCCCAGGTAAAAAATTGTATTAATGTGCATAACAAAGCCAAGGAAAGATGGAAAAATCTCCAAAAGGCATCAAATTACAGATTAGACATTCTTATAATATGTCAAAAAAAGTTAGATTTTTTTCCATCATTTACACTTTCAAAATTACAGAAAACAAAAAAATGGCGTCTGCAAAAGTTTGGGCACCCTGCAGAATTTATAGCATGCACTGCCCCCTTGGCAAAGCTGAGACCTGCCAGTGTCATGGATTGTTCTCAATCATCATCTGGGAAGACCAGGTGATGTCAATCTCAAAGGTTTTAAATGCCCAGACTCATCTGACCTTGCCCCAACAATCAGAACCATGGGTTCTTCTAAGCAGTTGTCTGGAAAACTGAAACTGAAAATAGTTGACTCTCACAAAGCTGGAGAAGGCTATAAGAAGATAGCAAAGCATTTTCAGATGTCAATATCCTCTGTTCGGAATGTAATTAAGAAATGGCAGTCATAAGGAACAGTGGAAGTTAAAGCAAGATCTGGAAGACCAAGAAAAATATCAGACAGAACAGCTCGCAGGATTGTGAGAAAAGCAATTCAAAACCCACGTTTGACTGCACGATCCCTCCAGAAAGATCTGGCAGACACTGGAGTTGTGGTACACTATTCCACTATAAAGAGATACTTGTACAAATATGGTCTTCATGGAAGAGTCATCAGAAGAAAACCTCTTCTACGTCCTCACCACAAAAATCAGAGTTTGAACTTTGCAAATGAACATATAGACAAGCCTGATGTATTTTGGAAACAAGTTCTGTGGACCGATGAGGTTAAAATAGAACTTTCTGTCCGGAATGAGCAAAGGTACGTTTGGAGAAGAAAGGGCACAGAATTTAATGAAAAAAACCTCTGTCCAACTGTTAAGCATGGGGGTGGATCAATCACGCTTTGGGGTTGTATTGCAGCCAGTGGCACAGGAAACATTTCACGAGTAGAAGGAAAAATGGATTCAATAAAATTTCAGCAAATTTTGGATGGTAACTTGATGCCATCTGTGAAAAAGCTAAGTTAAAGAGAGGATGGCTTCTACAAATGGAAAATTATCCTAAACACACCGCAAAATCCACGGGGGATTACATCAAGAGGCGTAAACTGAAGGTTTTGCCATGGCCTTCACAATCTCCTGACCTCAACATAATTGAAAATCTAGAGCAGTGCGTGACAGACAGCCCAGAAATCTCAAAGAACTGGAAGACCTTTGTAAGGAAGAATGGGCAAAGATACCTCAAATAAGAATTGAAAGACTCTTGGCTGGCTACAAAAAGCATTTACAGTGAGGAAAATAAGTATTTGAACACCCTGCTATTTTGCAAGTTCTCCCACTTGGAAATCATGGAGGGGTCTGAAATTGTCATCGTAGGTGCATGTCCACTGTGAGAGACATAATCAAAAAGAAAAATTCCAGAAATCACAATTTATGATTTTTTAACTATTTGTATGATACAGCTGCAAATAAGTATTTGAACACCTGTCTATCAGCTAGAATTCTGACCCTCAAAGACCTGTTAGTCTGCCTTTAAAATATCCACCTCCACTCCATTTATTATCCTAAATTAGATGCACCTGTTTGAGGTCATTAGCTGCATAAAGACACCTGTCCACCCCATACAATCAGTAAGAATCCAACTACTAACATGGCCAAGACCAAAGAGCTGTCCAAAGACACTAGAGACAAAATTGTACACCTCGACAAGGCTGGAAAGGGCTACGGGGAAATTGCCAAGCAGCTTGGTGAAAAAAGGTCCACTGTTGGAGCAATCATTAGAAAATGGAAGAAGCTAAACATGACTGTCAATCTCCCTCGGACTGGGGCTCCATGCAAAATCTCACCTCGTGGGGTCTCAATGATCCTAAGAAAGGTGAGAAATCAGCCCAGGACTACATGGGAGGAGCTGGTCAATGACCTGAAAAGAGCTGGGACCACCGTTTCCAAGGTTACTGTTGGTAATACACTAAGACGTCATGGTTTGAAATCATGCATGGCACGGAAGGTTCCCCTGCTTAAACCAGCACATGTCAAGGCCCGTCTTAAGTTTGCCAATGACCATTTGGATGATCCAGAGGAGTCATGGGAGAAAGTCATGTGGTCAGATGAGACCAAAATAGAACTTTTTGGTCATAATTCCACTAACCGTGTTTGGAGGAAGAAGAATGATGAGTACCATCCCAAGAACACCATCCCTACTGTGAAGCATGGGGGTGGTAGCATCATGCTTTGGGGGTGTTTTTCTGCACATGGGACAGGGCGACTGCACTGTATTAAGGAGAGGATGACCGGGGCCATGTATTGCGAGATTTTGGGCAACAACCTCCTTCCCTCAGTTAGAGCTTTGAAGATGGGTCGAGGCTGGGTCTTCCAACATGACAATGACCCGAAGCACACAGCCAGGATAACCAAGGAGTGGCTCTGTAAGAAGCATATCAAGGTTCTGGCGTGGCCTAGCCAGTGTCCAGACCTAAACCCAATAGAGAATCTTTGGAGGGAGCTCAAACTCTGTGTTTCTCAGCGACAGCCCAGAAACCTGACTGATCTAGAGAAGATCTGTGTGGAGGAGTGGGCCAAAATCCCTCCTCCAGTGTGTGCAAACCTGTTGAAAAACTACAAGAAACGTTTGACCTCTGTAATTGCAAACAAAGGCTACTGTACCAAATATTAACATTGATTTTCTCAGGTGTTCAAATACTTATTTGCAGCTGTATCATACAAATAAATAGTTTAAAAAAATCATACATTGTGATTTCTGGATTTTTTTTTTTATTATGTCTCTCACAGTGGACATGCACCTACGATAACAATTTCAGACCCCTCCATGATTTCCAAGTGGGAGAACTTGCAAAATAGCAGGGTGTTCAAATACTTATTTTCATCACTGTATAAGCTGTGATACTTGCCAAAGGGGGCAGTACAAGATATTAACTCTGCAGGGTGCCCAAACTTTTGCAGATGCCATTTTTTTGTTTTCTGTAATTTTGAAAGTGTAAATGATGGAAATAAAATCTAACTTCTTTGACATATTATAAGAATGTCTAATCTGTAATTTGATGCCTCTTGGAGATTTTTTCATCTTTCCTTGGCTTCGTTATGCACATTAATACAAATTTTTACCTGGGGTGCCCAAACTTTCGATCCCCACTGTATATATACTGTATATATTCAGTTTCTATTGGTTGCAGGAGGTTTGGTATTGAAAGGGCTGGTTGCAAACATGTGTGCAATGATCTACGTTTATCGATCTGAGAATTGTACCACAGTGAGCCTGAGTGGTTGCCCTCACAGCAAGTCCTGATGTAGCTGTGGCAGCTATGGTGTAGTAAAGAATTACAGAGAGCATAATGTTTACTTAGAGCATCTGTTTAGCTGAAATGCAGGAAAAAATCTGTGAGGAAAGCTTACTAGCCTAATACAACTCCTAATGGTGCATCACAACAGTACTTTATATCTGAATTATTTTATGGCCCTTGTTTTGTAAAGGCACATTTACCATTGGATGCAGTTCATTTGGAAACTGTTACAGATAATTATGCATAACTGAATGCAGCTTCTGAAGAGATAGCTGTAAGCACACATTTTATATTTACAGCCTCTTGTGCTGTAATTGGGACTGCGTCCCACACAAAATTATAGCCACTCTACCACACAGAAACTGCAGTTTTTGACACAACGAATCCTCACCTGTCAAGTTTAATTTTTTTAGGACAGCTGTTACACGAGGGGTGAACAACAGAATCCAATAAGCAGAATTATTTTTGAGAAGTCTGTGTGATTTAAAAAGGACACAGTGGATAGTTTATCAGTATATAAAAACATTCTTGCTAGGCTACTATGGGTTACCATTATTGCTAGAAAAGTGTATTTTATCAATCTTTTTAACTGGCAACTCAGGTCTCCCTATCAATTGCTAGGTTCAGCCTCTTGCTAGGCCTGAAAGTGATTTTGAGGCTTTTTTTTTACTTCAAACAAGCTTAAAATTCCTATACAAATCTATTGGAATGCAAAACCCGCTTAACTGACAATTGCGCGGTCGTGCGACGTGGCTCCCAAACAAAATTGGCGTCTTTTTCCCACAAATAGAGCTTTCTTTTGGTGGCATTTGATAACCTCTGCGGTTTTTATGTTTTGCGCTATAAACAAAAATAGAGCGTCAATTTTGAAAAAAATTCAATATTTTTTTACTTGTTGCTATAATAAATATCCCCCAAAAATATATAAAAAAACGTTTTTTTTTCCTCAGTATAGGCCTTTCAATACCAAACCTCCTGCAACCCTTCTACCTATTTTTGGTAAAAAAAAAAAAAAAAAAAAAAATATCGCAATAAGCGTTTATCGATTGGTTTGCGCAAAATCTATAGCGTTTACAAAATATGGGATAGTTTTATTGCATTTTTATAAAAAAAAATTTACTACTAATGGCGGCGATCAGCGATATTTTTCGTGATTGCGACATTATGGCGGACACTTCGGACAATTTTGACACATTTTTGGGACCATTGTCATTTTCACAGCAAAAAATGCATTAAAAATGCATTGTTTACTGTGAAAATGACAATTGCAGTTTGGGAGTTAACCACAGGCGGCGCTGTAGGAGTTGGGGTTCACCTAGTGTGTGTTTACAACTGTAGGGGGGTGTGGCTGTAGGACTGATGTCATCGATCGAGTCTCCCTTATAAAAAGGATCACTCGATCGATACGCCGCCACAGTGAAGCACAGGGAAGCCGTGTTTACATACGGCTCTCCCCGTTCTTCAGCTCCGGGGAGCGATCGCGACGGAGCGGCTATAAACGAATAGCCGCGCCGTCGTCCCGGATCGCTCCCCGAGGGAATCCGCCTGCCGCACGCAGCGGAGGGGGTCCTGATCGGACCCCCCACCCGCTAGAAGGCAAGGACGTATATATACACGCCCTTCTGCCTGTACATGCCATTCTGTGGACGTATATAGTCGTGCGGCGGGCGTTAAGGGGTTAATTACCAACGTAGAGGCTAGGCTGTACCTGAGCATACACCCGACTTACAAACGACTCCTACTTACAGAGGGAGACAACAGCAAGTAAGAGGAAAATCACTTCTTTAAGCACTATCATGGGGAAAAGGTACCTCCACTGAAGCTTTATTATCACCAATCTTCGTTTCCACAACAACCCAAAGTTTTCAAAATCCAATTGTCATTGGGACAGAAAGTGAGGTGAAATCTTCTGAACAGGGGCACAGACAGCAAAACAAATGTTACAGGGGTGTTAATCCTTCCCTATGCTATCCAAAAAAAAAAAAAAACATAAAAAACATTGGAACTACACTTAAAAAGTGTACCTAGGAATGATAGGAAACCCAGATGCAGTTACTCTCTCATGCACAGATCCCAACTCAAAGGTGGTCTCGGCCTACCTAACTTATGGTTTTATTTTTTGGCTGCTAAATTAGTACAATTGGCACAATGGTTCTCTTCGGACGTTGATATCCCATGGCTCCGTTTTGAATCTTTTTCGATACAACCCCTAAATCTTAAAGGCATTCTGTGGTCTAACGTAACACCATACCATGTTCTCTCCAAGAAGAACACATTAGTTGCCCAGATGCTGCAAATTTGGAAGAGGGTCAGTGATAAACATAGTCTCTCTTCTCCAACCCCTCCCCTTGCGTCATACCTTGGAGACCCAAGATTTCTTCCTGCCTTCCCTGACAAGACCCCATTCGATTACTGGATTGCCAGGGACCTCACCACACTAAAATCACTCACTTTAAACTCGTCATTCCTCCCCTTCTCTTCCTTACAAGCCAAATACAATCACTCCTCCTCTAACCTCCCTCAATACTCACAAATCCGAGACTTTTTTTCAAAATATTTCTCCACACACATCTCCCCTCCTAGCACCCTATTTGAACACGTCTGCTTATCCTGCCCTAGAGAAAAAGGTTTAATATCTAGTTTTTATAATTACCTAAACTCCTTACTTCAACCAGATAAATCTGGTCCAATGTTACGCTGGGAACTAGAACTTAATTGCTCCTTCCCAGTAGATCAGTGGTCTGATATGATAGAGAATCTTAGAAAGAGTAATCGTGCTGCTGCCTTTAGAGAAACCATGACCCCTGCTAAAATCCACTCTTTCTACCCTAATACCTCCCTGAACTGTTTCAGGGGTTGCCCCGAGGTGGGTAATTATTTCCACATTTTTTGGGATTGTAAATTGAAACCATATGGCTAGAATTGGTAAATAGACTTAAGATCACCCTCAAGACAAAAATATCTCTTACCCCACATATATGTTTATTATATGCCACGGTCCCAGATGTTCCCCCTCCTTGTAACAGATTGATCCATTCTCTTATCAGCGCTATACAATGGATGATCACATGTAACTGGAAATCACAAAACCTTCTTTGGCCCCAGGAAGTATCTAGAATGCAATCCATCAGACTCTCAGAAAGAATCCACCACACTGTATATGATAGCATGCATATTTTCACTAATAAATGGCTCTACTGGTCTATGCCACCTTAACAATTTTCCCCATCTCCCCATCCTCTTACAACAATATAGTATTTGAACTATCTGCCCACATCCACGTACCCAGTTGAATCTTTGCTCATTATTCCTATATGCTTTGTTTATGACTTATTTCTCTTTTTAAATATGTACACAAGACATTGCCCTCCCTCCTTGTATGCCCCTTCTACCATTGTCCCCTTCTCATTGATTCCCCTATTTCACATTCCTTGTATTATTCCTAACCCAATGCATTGAATTGTACTGTATTATTACCTGTCTTCCAAATAAAACTTTTTTTGAAAACAAAAGAAATAAAAAGTGTACCTGTTCTGATTTACAAACAAATTCAACTTAAGAACAAACCTACAGACCCCATCTTGTTTGTAACCCGGGGACCACCTGTACAAGAAAACTACAGCAAGGAGGATAATGTTAAATGTAAAAACAAAGCTTTACAATGCTAAAAAAGACTTTGTATATTGGCTGAGGAAATAGATAATATCATGTATGGAGTAATAAATAGATCCTAGAATCGAACCTGCATATATACATCTGCCACATGTACCTATTAAAGCTGCCACCAACGTTTTTAAACGGACCAAGAAGAGCACTCACTCCCTCAAATATTTCTAATACTACCCAATACCCTATGTTGTAAATATAATGTCTTTGAGGTCCACAGATTAGTAATAAATGTGTGCTTTTTATTTTCGTATTTTAAAAATATATCATGCAAGGATTTCTCTAGATAACCCTTGCAAGGTCATGTGCTTTTTCCAACAGTGGCGTGGAAAGATGTATGTTATATCTATGTGCTTTATATATTATACCTGCATACATACATACATGCATATATATATATATATATATATATATATATATATATATATATACACACACACACACACACACACACACACACACATACATATATATATATATATATACACAATAAAATATTCACATCTGCTCTCATTCCAATCAACAATATGGCAAAACAACACAATCTTGTTGGCATGTTTGAACATAAAGCAGGTAGGATATTAATGTTCTTCCTTAAAGGGGTTGTAAAGGTTTGTTTTCTATTTTCTAAATAAGTTCCTTTAAGCTAATGCATTGTTGGTTCACTAACCTTTTCCTTAAATTTTCCTTATTCTAAATGTTTTTTTTCTTTGTCTGAATTTCTCACTTCCTGTTTCTCCTCAGTAAGCTTTCCACCATCATCCGAGTGGTGGTTAGTCAGCCAGAACAGCTTACTAAACAGCTTACTGAGGAGGAACCGGAAGTAAGAAATTTAGACAAAATAAATTTAGAAGGGAAATCAAAGGAAAAAGTTAAGTGAACCAACAATGCACTAGCTTAAATAGGTAGTCCGCCACAGGTAACCACTAAAACCATTTGGGTAAAATAGACACGCTGTAAAAAAGCATACTGTGTATTAACATTAATATTTCAGGGTCAAGATAAAAGGTTGACATATGTGGAAGTGAATTTAAAGGCAAACCAGTCAGCCCATATTTTAGTCGCCAAGTCCGCCTTATTTCTATTAGATAGCGTAAGGTCTTCTATGTGATATGTACTATCAACTTCCTCCAGCCATTGCCGTAGGGTTGGGACTGTAGGTGACTTCCAGAATCTAGGAATTAGAGACTTTGCCGCATTGAGAAAATGCGGCGTTAAGGATTTTTTATATGAGCTAACTGGTCTGTCCGTACAATGTAGCAATACAACCCAGGGATCACTAGGGATCTCAAAACCCTGTATTTCCTTCATACAGTCTAGAACTGAGCGCCAGAACGGGCGAATAACCGGGCAATACCACCACACGTGGGCATGTGTCGCACGATTCACACAGCCTCGCCAGCACAGGGGGGAGGTCTGAGGGAATATCCCATGGAGGGGTGCAGGGGTAAGGTGCCACCTGGTAAGAACTTTGTAGTTAACCTCTGCTGTCCTGGAGGAGATTGAAGAGGTGTGGGCTAGGCACAAGATCTTGGACTTTTGGGATTCCGTGAAAGATTTATTGAAGTCTTGTTCCCAGTTATGTAAAAAGATGGGCTGGCCCTTAGTCGCTAGAGGAAGGAGAGCCTTGTAAAAATACGAGAGGGGTCTTTCAGGGGGTTGTTGCTCACTAAAAGCGAGTTCAATAGTGGATAAATCCATAAGGCCTCGGAGTGGGCGCGGCAGTGATTTTACAAAGGCAGATAGTTGGTGGTACTTCCATTGTTCCATAAGAGGTATAGGGGGGGGGGGGACCCAGAATCTGAGACAGAGGTGCAATTCCGGTGGGGGTGAGCACTTGGTGAAGAAGCCTCACGGAGCCCAAGGACCAAGATTTCCCTGAGTTGTACGTATTCCCTGGGGGGAAATAGTTGTGACCAGCTAGAGGCATCAATGGGAAATTATGAACCCAGTTGTGAGTTCGACATAGTGAGTCCCATACCATCAATGTTGAGAGCGTAAGAGCGGAAGTGGATGCTGCTAGAGATCTGCATTTACTGGGGATCCACATCTGAGAAGAAAGATCAGTAGAACACAAGGTTTCCTCAAGAGAGACCCAAAGTTTAGAGTGCTTATGGTATTTCCAGTCCAGCATCCTGGTGAGTACAGTAGATAAAAAGTAACCTTTAACATCTGGTAATCCAAGGCCTCCATCGGACTTAGATCTGATTAGGGTAGATCTAGCTAACCTGGGTCGCTTCCCATGCCAAATATACTTACATAAGAGGGATCTAATCAAAGTAAAGAAGCCTACTGGTACTTTAAAAGGGATCATTTAAAATAGGAACAGTAGCCTGGGCAATATGTTCATCTTCACCACACTAATTCTCCCCAACCAAGAATGAGCAAGTTGGGTCCATTTTTGTAGGTCAGCTTTAATTGTGTTCAATAAAGGGATGTAGTTTGCTCGAAACAGGGAGGAAAGGTTTGGGGTCAAGAAAATGCCTAGGTATTTAAGGGATTTAGGCTGCCAGTTAAAAAGGAAAAGATTCCTTCAACCGGGTGGCGAGAGAGTTCGGAACAGTAAGGTTCAAAATTTCAGACTTGGACATATTAATTTTAAAGTTTGAGATAATACTAAATTTTGAAAAGGCCGACATCAGGTTAGGGAGGGAGGTGAGAGGTTGTTGTATATAGAAGAGAATATCATCCGCGTAAGCGGCGTATTTATGTTCGGTGTGGCCAACTGTAATTCCGCGAATATTGGGGTTCGATCTAATCGTAGAGAGGAAGGGTTCGAGGGATAGGGCGAATAAAATAGGGGAAAGGGGGCATCCCTGCCGGGTGCCATTGTACAACGTGAATGATTCACTCAGGGTGCCATTTACGCGAAGTTGTGCGGTGGGAGCGGCATACAGGGCCGAAATACGGGACAATAAGACGGGGCCTATGCCAAGAAAAGATAGAGTCGCCATGAGATACCCCCAGTCCACCCTATCAAACGCTTTCTCAGCATCTGTGGACAAGAGAAGGGTGGGCTGGGAGAATCGGCGAACATGGGACATCAATGAAAGGGTGCGGAGGGAGTTATCCCGTGCTTCCCTGCCAGGAATAAAACATGATTGGTCCATAGAGACCCAATGGGGCAACAAGGGAGAAGTCTATTCGCAATGACCTTTGAGTAGAGCTTGGCGTCAATATTAAACAAAGAGATGGGTCTATAGCTCCCGCAAATGCAGGGATCCTTACCCGGTTTGGGAATGACTGATATGAGCGTGAAGAGTTTCAGGTTGAAGGGCACTGTTCTCCGAGACAGAGTTGGCATAACCGGTCAAGTGTGGGATCAGTAAGTCAGCAAAGGTTCTGTAGTAGTATACCGTGAACCCATCGGGTCCCGGAGCTTTACCAGAAGCCATAGATTTTAATGCCAATCGTATCTCCGAGGCAGTGAACTCCCCATCTAAAGCTGTTAATTTGTCTGCCGACAGTCTAGGCAGGTTAGCCTGGGATAAATATTTATTAATAAGTTGGGACTTAACCACTCCATCTCCAACCGTACTATGAACATGGTACAGAGCCTGGTAGAACGCGAAATTCACGTGCGATAGAGGGCGTATCATGTGTCATGGAGCCTTGGGCATTTTTTATCCGCGCTACGAAAGCAGCTGACTTTTTTTGTTGCAGCGAATGAGCCAACAGGCGGCCTGGTCTGTTGCCCCATTCATGCAGGCGTTGAGCTACTATGCGATAGGTGTGTTTCTGGTCTAAGTGATATAAAGCCCTCAACTCTTCACGCTTCTGGGTCAAAACATGAAAGGTCGCTGCGGCGCGGCCTGACCTGTGCTGACGTTCCAAATCTTCAATGGATTTGATCAGTTCTGATTGGTGAAAGGTCCGTTCCCTTTTCTTTCTCGAGCCCAATTCGATTAATTTCCCACGCATATAGGCCTTATGGGCCTCCCACAGAGTACCCGGAGAGACTTCTGGAGAACGATTTTCAGTGAAGTAGCAAGAAAGGTCGAGAGAAGATTGTCATCGAGCTTCCAATTCGTGGATCTGCAGGGGATGGAGGGAACCTTTAGCGTGAGAATGATCGGGGCATGATCTGATATAGTAGTGGCGGCTATCTTCGAGGCCGTAGTGAGGGGAAGATAGTGATCTATGAAGAAAAGGTCTATCCTGGAGTGAGACTGGTGCAAGTGGGAATTATGGGCCAGATCCTCAAAAGAGATACTCCGACTTAAGTGCTGTTCAGTCTGTGTGTAACTTTGGAAACGATCCTCAAAAGGCTTTTTCCAAAGTTACACAGAAGATCCGGCATGTGTAATTGATTTACACTGCCTAATTTTAGGATGCAGTACCGCATCCGCCGCTGGGGGCATTTCGAGTCGAAATGCCGTTGCTAGTATGCAAATTAGCACTTAAGGCGATCCACAAAGCTTTCTAGCTTTTTTTTTGCGCCGTAAGTGTTATTTTGCAAGTGTAAAATTAGGGCTCGTTTTACAAAGTGTAAAGTTAGTCACACCTTGTAAAGGCCCATTGCAGCGACGGCATTTGGTATGCTTTCCCGAGGGAGAACTCCACGTCAATTTGTAAAAAACAAAACCGGCATGGGTTCCCCCCCAGGAGCATACCAGGCCCTTAGGTCTGGTATGGGTTGTAAGGGGACCCCCCCTACGCCGAAAAATTGACGTAGGGGGTCCCCCTACAATCCATACCAGACCCGTATCCAAAGCACGGTACCCGGCCGGCCAGGAAGGGAGTGGGGACGAGCGAGCGCCCCCCCCCCTCCTGAGCCGTGCCAGGCCGCGTGCCCTCAACATGGGGGGGTTGGGTGCTCTGGGGCAGGGGGGCGCACTGCGGGCCCCCCCACCCCAGAGCACCCTGTCCCCATGTTGATGAGGACAGGACCTCTTCCCGACAACCCTTGCCATTGGTTGTCGGGGTCTGCGGGCGGAGGCTTATCGGAATCTGGGAGTCCCCTTTAAAAAGGGGGCCCCCAGATACCGGCCCCCCACCCTAAGTGAATGGATATGGGGTACATCGTACCCCTATCCATTCACCTGGAGGCAAAAAGTAAAAGTTAATAAACACACAACACAAGGCTTTTTAAAATATTTTATTATTCTGCTCCGGATGCCCCCCCTGTCTTCGTTATTAGCTCAATTACCAGGGGGGGCTTCTTCTGCCACTCTCCGGGGGTCTTCTCCGCTCTCCGGGGGTCTTCCGCTCTCCGGGGGGGCTTCTCCGGACTCCGGGGGGGCTTCTCCGGACTCCGGGGGGCTTCTTCCATCTTCTCCCCTCTTCCGCTCTTGACTCGGCGAACCCCGGTTCTTCTGCAGCTCTCCGGTGCCTTCTTCTTCAGCGCTGGCTGCCTGCTATGTTTGTGTGTTAGCTCGATTTCAAACAGGCAGCCGGCGCGGTCTTCTGTGACGCCAGGGTCTTCTGGTCTTCTGTTCTTCCGATGTTGTCTCGTCGCCTGTTGTCGCTGTAATGATGGAAGCGCGCCTTGCATCCCATTTATATAGGCATCACCGTCCCATCATGCTCCGGTAGGTACCCACGTGGTGGGTGCACGTGGGTAGGCACCCACCACGTGGGTACCTACCGGAGCATGATGGGACGGTGATGCCTATATAAATGTGATGCAAGGCGCGCTTCCATCATTACAGCGACAACAGGCGACGAGGCAACATCGGAAGAACAGAAGACCAGAAGAGAAGATGACGCCACAGAAGACCGCGCCGGCTGCCTGTTTGAAATCGAGCTAACACACAAACATAGCAGGCAGCCAGCGCTGAAGAAGAAGGCACCGGAGAGCTGCAGAAGAACCGGGGTTCGCCGAGTCAAGAGCGGAAGAGGGGAGAAGATGGAAGAAGCCCCCCGGAGTCCGGAGAAGCCCCCCCGGAGTCCGGAGAAGCCCCCCCGGAGAGCGGAAGACCCCCGGAGAGCGGAGAAGACCCCCGGAGAGTGGAAGAAGAAGCCCCCCCTGGTAATTGAGCTAATAACGAAGACAGGGGGGGCGTCCGGAGCAGAATAATAAAATATTTTAAAAAGCCTTGTGTTGTGTGTTTATTAACTTTTACTTTTTGCCTCCAGGTGAATGGATAGGGGTACGATGTACCCCATATCCATTCACTTAGGGTGGGGGGCCGGTATCTGGGGGCCCCCTTTTTAAAGGGGACTCCCAGATTCCGATAAGCCTCCGCCCGCAGACCCCGACAACCAATGGCAAGGGTTGTCGGGAAGAGGTCCTGTCCTCATCAACATGGGGACAGGGTGCTCTGGGGTGGGGGGGCCCGCAGTGCGCCCCCCTGCCCCAGAGCACCCAACCCCCCCATGTTGAGGGCACGCGGCCTGGCACGGCTCAGGAGGGGGGGGGGGGGGCGCTCGCTCGTCCCCACTCCCTTCCTGGCCGGCCGGGTACCGTGCTTTGGATACGGGTCTGGTATGGATTGTAGGGGGACCCCCTACGTCAATTTTTCGGCGTGGGGGGGTCTCCTTACAACCCATGCCAGACCTAAGGACCTGGTATGCTCCTGGGGGGGGAACCCATGCCGTTTTTTTCTTTGAAAATTGGCATGGAGTTCTCCCTCAGGAATGCATGCCGCTGTCATTTTTTTTTTTCCCCGACGCAACTTTAAGCCGTCGCGATCCTCAAAACTCGGCGTAACGTAACTTCGCGCATGCGCAGTACGGCCGACGCGCATGCGCAGTACGGCCGGCGCGGGAGCGCGCCTCATTTAAATGGGACTCGCCCCATTTGAATAGGAACGCCTTGCGCCGGCGGAATTTTAGTTACACAGCCTGAAATTTCTAGATAAGTGCTTTGTGGATCAGGCACTTAGGTAGAAACTTTAAGCCAGTGTAACTTAAATTGGATTTTTTAAGTTACGTCAGGTTTTTGTGGATCTGGCCCAATGAGTATAATCTTTCATACGTGGATGCATTACCCGCCACACGTCCATCAATTGAACATTATGTAAGCATTTACGCAGATACGACAGGCGCCTCTGTGAAATACATGACTGTCCCAGGGATGTATCAATAGAAGGCTCTAGGGGCACATTAAAGTCCCCGGTGAGGAGAATACAGCCCTGTGCGAAATCGCTTAGTTTTTTAAGGGTAGAGGCTATAAAGGTGACCTGATCTCTGTTGGGGGCGTATAGAGTGGCTATGGTACACGGCATACTACCCAGGCTACCCCGCAAGAATAGGAAGCGACCCAGGACATCACTGAGCATGGCATCTAACATAAAAGGAGTTCCCCTGCAAAATCCAATGGCCACACCTTTGGATTTGGAGACATCAGATAGGCTATAATACCATTGTGGGAACTGAGAAGACGTAAGCTTCACAGAGGTAGTATGTGTGAGGTGGGTTTCCTGCAAGAGCACAATGTCCCCATGCAGGCGACCCAGCTCCCTGTATAGGTTATGTCTCTTACCTGGGGAGTGCAAACCTCTAACGTTCAGGGAGATCAAATTCAGCGTGGCCATTGGAGTCCACATCGGGGTAGCGGGCCAACATCATAAGGAAGGGGGTACCTGTAGCGGAGGGAGAAGACAAGGGGTGTGGGGGGGAGGGGGTAGGAGGGAAAAGCCATAGATTCAAAGAAAGAGAAAGAAGAGAAAGGCAGAAAATAACAACATAGAAAACATAGAGAATTTTACTAGCCCCTGAGGGGGAGCAACCTGCAAGTGCACGCAAGTGAATGCAGTGCAGAGGAGGGCAATGCGAGCGAGCCGACCCCCCCCACGGCCTCAGCCCCCGAGGGGACCACGCCATAGGAGTGTGGGAACGCGCCGCACGCCCTCAGGAAAGGGGCGGAACCACACTGGGATCCGACGGCGAGCATCGAAAAAGTCATGGTCGCCGCAGAGGAATCCCAGCGCCGACAATTAACACAATGCAACAATAACATAACATAAACTTAACCACTTTAAACCGTTTAAGCGAGATAAAGAGGTGGGACCTCCATCGAAGCTTAAGAACCTGGTCAAGCAGCCCGCATGGCAATTTGTGCAAAAGGAAACACATAGTCAATTACCAAAATAAAGAAAAAGTGCTTAGACGGTCCCCGGTCGGGAACCCTATCCTGTGTATCAAATCAATGCCATCACGGGGGGGAGGGGAGCACAACACGGCGCTCGGAGCCTTACATTGTCAGGTAGACGGTGAAAAAGTAAAGCGACCATGCTGGGACCCCCAGACGAGTATGAGGAAAACACGAGAAAGGTGGAACTAAGAGGCCTCTGACGATCCCATATACCTTACTCTTGCTGCGGAGGGGCCTCCAGTGTAGCGGAACGGCATCCGCGGCCTACATTTCGCCATTGGGGGGTTTGGGCGGTGGGCAGGGAGGGGATGACATCCTGCCAGCCGGGTAGCTCCGGAGGGGAAATGGCAATGTCCATGCAAAACTTTTCCAGGTCTTCAGGAAAACGGAATACAGCAGTCTTACCTCCATGATGGGCAATGAGAGCCGATGGAAAGCCCCAGCGACAGGAAATGGCTCTTAGTTTCTCCGTCAGAGGCTTCAGCGCTCCACAACGTTCCAGGGTCTCTCTGGCTAGGTCTGGGAATAGGGAAATCGTCGCGCCATCAAAATCTATGGTGGTAGTTTCTCGGGCCTTCCGCATAATCTGTTCTTTTTCTTCATAATAGTGGAGCCTGCAGATCACGTCCCTTGGGGTATCAGAGGTCAGATTGCGGGGACGCAGGGCTCTGTGAACCCTATCCAATTTGAGTGGATGGTCAGCCGGGAGGTCTAGTAGGCCATTAAAGATGCCGCGGACCGAGTGTAAGAGGTCATCATCTCCCGTCACCTCAGGGAGCCCCATGAGACGAATGTTGTTCCTTCTGGCGCGGTTCTCCTGGTCCTCGATTTTATACAGGGCCATCCTGTGTGCAATAGTGAGGGACCTTGTTGTGGACTGTAAGTCTCTAATGGCGGCCGCGTGGCGATCCAAACGGAGTTCAGACTCCTCCACTCGTTCTAGCACCAGTGCCAAGTCTCCCCTCACCGCGGAGAGATCTTTTTTGATCGAGCGTTCCAGGCCTCGGAACATAGAGGCAAACTCGGCTTTGGTCGGGAAGTCCTCCACGAGGGCTGCGATGCCTGACCGTCCAGGGGAACTCTCCTCACCCTCCGAGCAGACCGTCGAGGCAGGCAAATGATGTCTGTGCTCTGTCTTGCGGCGGGGGGCGGATCCCGCCCCGGAGCTACTGCCACGTGTAATGCGGCCTAGGCAGTCTGCGACCTCCGCATCTCCCGACTCCATGGAGAGAAATCTCTTAATGGAGCCCGAGGGTGTCCCAGGCTTAGGGAAAGTCTTACCCGACTTCTTCCTCATGGCTATCGGGTGTAAGGGTCTGGAAAGTAGCAACGGTAATAGCTTTTAGCAATGTCGGCGCTGGAGCTCCAAAGAAACACGTCTCTACCGCTTCATGTCCAGGCCACGCCCCCTCCGATATTACAATCATGCTCTAACAGTGTCCTCAGTCCCCTCACACATCACAGTCTCCCACTTCACAATAAAGTTACCCATTCACAGTAATGTTCTCAGGAATTTATTACAGTAACCCATAAATGCCTAGTTTACAATATAAGGTCTATTGGTGCTATGGTATGTACAAGGATAAAGAACTGGTTACAAGAACGGGTTCAGAGCGGTAATAAATGGTGCCTTTTCTGATTGGTCCAAGGTTGTGAGTTGTGTGCCCCAGGGTACTGTTGTGGGTACTGTTGTGTTTACGTTGTTTATTAATGATAGTTCAATAGTTAATAGTTCAATTTCAGTATTTGCTGATGATAACAAACTATGTAGGCTAATGAACTTGGCACAGGATACAACAGGCCTTGATAAATTAGGGGTGTGGCAACCTACATGGCAGATGAGGTTCAACAGTGAAAATTTTTATTTGATGCACTTGATGCCAAAAAATATGCATGCAAGCTACCGTATTTATCGGCGTATATCGCGCACTATTTTCCCCTTAAAATAAGGGGAAAATCGTGGGTGTGCGATATACGCCGATGGCCGCTTCCCGCGCTCAGTTTGAAATCCTGCGCCGACATATACCGAGTGCAGTACACTCGGGTACATTCGGCCAGGCTCGGCTTCGCTCGTGCTCACGCATAAACGTCACAGAGCATGAGCGCGAGCGACGTTGAGCCTTGCCGAATGTACCCGAGTGTACTGCACTCGGTATATGTCGGGTGCGCGATATACGCGGGAGCGCGTTATACCGCGATTAATACGGTACTTTTTAGGTGAAGCTCCTCTGGAGGGATCGGTAATGGAAAAAGATTTATGGCTCCTTGTAGACCAGAAACTTGGCAATAGCATGCAATGCCAAGCTGCAACTAACAAAGCTAGAAGATTTATCCTTTGCACTAATAAGTATTTTTTTATATGTAGATGTATTCAAGAGATAAATCTATAATTCAACCATAATTTTGTTAGTTTTTAACCACTTCCATACCGGGCCTATTCTGGCACTTCTCTCCTTCATGTAAAAATCCTAATTTTTTTGATAGAACCCCCAAACATTATATAAGTTAGCAGTTAGTTTTAGTAGACACCCTAGGGCAGGCATATGCAATTAGCGGACCTCCAGCTGTTGCAAAACTACAAGTCCCATCATGCCTCTCCCTCTAGGTGTGTCATTCTTGTGGCTGTCAGATTCGTGCTATGCCTCATGGGACTTGTAGTTCTGCAACAGCTGGAGATCCACTAATTGCATATCCCTGCCCTAGGGAATAAAATGGCGGTCATTGCAACATTTTATCTTGCACGGTATTTGCGCAATAATTTTTCAAACACCTTTTTTTTGGGGGAGAAAAAAAAGTTTCATGAATTAAAAAATAACAAAACAGTCAAGTTAGCCCAATTTTTTTGTAGAATGTGAAAGCTGATGTTACGCCAAGTAAATAGATACCTAACATGTGATGCTTTAAAATTGCACACACTCATGGAATGGCGCCAAACTTCAGTACTGCCAATTCTAGCCGCAGCGTTTGGTATGAACCATGAGGGTGAACTCCACGCCAAATTTTAAATAAAAAAACAGCATGGGTTCCCCCCCAGGGGCATGCCAGGCCCTTAGGTCTGGTATGGGTTGTAAGGAGAACCCCCCTACGCCAAAAAACAGCATGGGGGTCCCCCTACAATCTATACCAGACCCGTACCCAAAGCATGCCGCCCGGCCGGTCAGGAAAGGAGTGGGGACGAGCGAGCGCACCCCCCCTCCTGAGCCGTACCAGGCCGCATGCCCTCAACATGGGGGGGTTGGGTACTGTGGGGCAGGGGGGTCGCACTGCGCCCCCCACCCCAGAGCACCCTGTCCCCATGTTGATAAGGACAGGGCCTCTTCCCGACAACCCTGGCCGTTGGTTTGATCCTTCTACCAATCAGCAAGATTTCTGGCCCACAGGTGTCTTCTATACAGGTAACAAGCTGAGATTAGGAGCACTACTAATCTCAACTTGTTTCCTGTATAAAACACCACTGTTCACAGAAGCAATCAGATTCCTATATCTCCACCATTGCCAAGACCAAAGAGCTGTCCAAGGATGTCAGGGACAAGATTGTAGACCTACACAAGGCTGGAATGGGCTACAAGACCATCGCCAAGCAGCTTGGTGAGATGGTGACAACAGTTGGTGTGATTATTTGCAAATGGAAGAAACACAAAATAACTGTCAATCTCCCTCGGTCTGGGGCTCTATGCAAGATCTCACCTCGTGGAATTTCAATGATCATGAGAATGGGGAGGAATCAGCCCAGAACTACACGGGAGTATCTTGTCAATGATCTCAAGGCAGCTGAGACCATAGTCACCAAGAAAACAATTGGTAACACACTACACTGGGAAAGACCCTGAAAGACCAGGCTTTCCCAGTGACGTACGAGGGTGCGTCAGAGGGGGCGGGGTCACGTGACGGGTGGCTGCTTCCCCTATATAAGAAATGTCACAGCTCCAGCTCGCCTGCTGTGCTCTGGACGGATGGATCTTCTCATCGCTGGACCGGACTGCTGATCATCCGTCGCTGGAGAGATCATCCTTCGCTGGATAGAAGACAACATTGGAGCGGGGGGCCGGGCCGAGAGTGGATTCACATCGCTGGATTTTTTTTATTAATAAAGGATTTTTTTCTACGGTGTCTGTTTTTTTTAAACTATTTACACTTCCTTCGCGAAATGGTAGAGGTACAGTGTACCCCATTACCAATTCACATAGGAGGGGGGCCAGGATCTGGGGGTCCCCTTTGTTAAAGGGGTCTTCCAGATTCTGATAAGCCCCCCGCCCGCAGACCCCCACAACCACCGGGCAAGGGTTGTGGGGATGAGGCCCTTGTCCCCATCAACATGGGGACATCCTCCCCATGTTGAGGGCATGTGGCCTGGTGCGGTTCAGGAGAGGGGGGGCCGCACTCTGCCCCCCTCTTTTCTGCAGCCGGCCAGGTTAACGTGCTCGGATAAGGGTCTGGTGTGGATTTTTGGGGGAACTCAACGCCATTTTTTTTAAATTTGGGGTGGAGTTCCCCTTAAAATCCACACCAGACCTGAAGGGTCTGGTATGGATATTTGGGGTGAACCCCACTTCATTTTTTTTAAATTGACGGCGGGGTTCCCCTTAATATCCATATCAGACCTGAAGGGCCTGTTAATGGAATTTGGGGGGACCCCCAGCTTTTTTTTTTTTTATGAATGAATCATCTCTGAATTGCCAGAGCCGACTATTCATTAGAGCCGCAAAGCCGGTTTTAAATGCCTTTTTTTTGTTCAGAAATTACATTGTGCAGGGACAGTTCTATGTACGGGAAACATGCGCTTTTTCACATGCTGACTTTACACCCCCCCTAGGTACGAAATTTAAAGTAATATTACACTTTTATTGTTTCACTTTTAGCATTATTAAATTCACTGCTCCTGAAAAAATGTCCGTTTTTAAAACTTTTTTTGCATTGATACATGTTTAATGGGACAGGACCCAGGTCCCCAAACACTTTTTAGGACAATACATTTCATATTAGCCTTTAAAATTAACACTTTAGATTTCTCCCATAGACTTTAACAGAGTGTTCCGCGGCTTTTCGAATTTGCCGCAAACACCCCTAATTGTTCGTTGTTCGCCGAACAGGCGAACAGGCAATGTTCGAGTCGAACTAGAAGCTCATCCCTAGTGGCGGTTATATAAAATGATTTTACACATGTTATTTACATTTTTACGAAATGTTTTAAACATTTATTTAAAGTTATATATTGTATATTTTACTTGTAGGCTGTCCCTATCCTGGCAAAGAAAACACAGGCAGGGACAGCAATGCAATCTGGGTACTCCCTTAAAAAAAATAAGAAGTCCTATGCCTATATAATTTTTTTGCCTTGCAGGCAGTAGTAAGAGGAGAGATGAACTTCTAAGGCTAGAGGGAAGGGCAGGCTGCAGCAAACTGTCAAGTGTTGAATCCTACTACCATAGAATGCTTTCTTTCTTTTTTGATCACACATTACCTTGCCAATAGTGTATGGTGCAGGAGGTAGTGAAGTGGCTGACAAACCATTTCTCTTTTTAATCCTCAAGTGCTGCTAATGATCCCTTTCTCTTCTCCATCGCCTCAAGAGCGCAAATCAGCCATCTTTTTTTAGCACTCCTAATGTGCTCTTTTCCTCCTTATTCTTCTCAAGACTGCATCTTAGCCATTTCTTTTGGCTCCTAATGTAGCCTTTTTTTCCACCATCCTCAAGCTAGGATGAGGAGGAGTGATAGTGTGCAGGCTAGGAGGAGGCGGAATTTTTTTGGGGAGGCTTTAAAGGGGACCTTTAATGGTATAATCTGTAGGACTATGTCCCTGGGAGAGGTTGGAGCAGAAAAGGTTCCCATCTTGGCTCCACCACAACTCTTGAGCATCTTCTGCTCCTGAGAGTGTTAAGTGCTGCAATTTAATAGAAATAGTGTGTCCGTGTTGCACTAACACGTGCAGCACTATCCCTCCACGCTCCCTACTGGTCCAGAGTGAATGTTCATCCCTTGGACATCAAGATAAATACGGCACTAGTCAAGGGATTATCTCCTGTGTGGTGCTGGGGTTACTACTCTCTACCCCGCTATTTCTTCCCCTTTGATGTCCAACCAATCCGACATTTGGAGACATATAAGTTTCAGGGACACAGTTTAGGGACTCTGGATGGGATAACCGGTTGCCTACCTTCCACTACTACCTTTCAACCATACGTGCGTCAGCCAATGCTTTTTACCGTCATATACAACAGTGTTTTAAAGGACCTAATACATGCCCTAAAGGCTGTTTAGACAACAACGCTGTATATGCATACTTAACAGTCTGTTCCATAAACCTATGCAGAGACCTGTTTAACCTACCTCTATGCTCCTGATGAAGAGTCCTGTACGCGAAACATGTCGAGAGTAAAAGAAGACTTACCTTTCCGCATATCAAACTCAGTCTCAAGGATTAAAAGCTTATATACACCCTTCTGCGCTATATGATCTCATGTCATGAGTATATTTGCATAAGTATAAGCTTCTTTGTAATATTCTTTTAAATATGTACTGAGATAATATGCTGATAATGTATTGTTTTCACATTATTATGTATATCCTTTTTTCATATACTTTTTTTTTATGAATAAATATTTATAGATTTTTTACATTTATCACTTATCTCACATTTTGTCCTGTGGTCTGTCTAGCAAGTCAGCTATCTAGGCAATTCCTAGGGTCACAACATTGTTGTTTGTAGCTCAACATCTACACCTTCCGTGGCTTTGGGGAAGTGCAGAAATGCTAGAATTGCATCTCAGTAAGCGTACTTTGTCACCTGCCATTGACTCTTGCCATGTAATCTAATGCTAATCTTTACAGTTTGTTTTTTTTGGCTTAAAGCAAAGGTTGATAAGTGGCTGCTAAATGGATCCTAAATATTTTATAAAGTAAGTATTCCCCTTACATGGAAAATTCAGTTGTAATATTTGCAGCAGATGGTTTAGTATATGTAGGATGAGCGCTTCCAACTGTCTTATACAGTGAGATATTGCTGAATAAATCTATTTTCTGATGGAACTATGGAGAAAAAAGACTGGGGATTTTTAGGGTGATCGTGTATGAGTGAGTGTAAAGTGATATTTTAAAACATGTTACACTGCATAGATTCTGCTTCAAGTGGCTGTAATTAAAGGTGATTTTAAATAAAAACAACTTCTGGGCTTTACAGTAAGTCATTTGGTCCATTCCTCTTTGCACACCAATTCATCTGTGACACATACCGACTTACAGCTGTTACTTCCTAGAGAACTGCCTAAAAAAAAACTTTTTTCCCATTACAGACCTAAAGTGTTACTAAACCCACAACAGTAAATCTGTATATGCAGTAAAGCATGCTTGTTATACTCACTGTGGAACCTTAGGGGTTAATCCTCTGCATTGTGTAAAAGGGCTGTTTGATCCTGTCTTTTCTGATTCTCCCCTTCTTACACAGTCCCCAATCCATCTCCTGATAGTACAGAGCCATGGAGGCACTCTACACATGCTCAGTTTGGTGTGTATTGTGGGAGTTTTTCTTTTGGGGTGCATGCATGTGAGCGGCACAGGACCAATCAGCACTGTCCAGACAGAGGGTCAGGAGTCATGCAGCCTCATAGGTCAGTCAGAGGAGAATGAAAACTTCTCCTACAAGCTTTAACCAGACACTGATAAAAGTCACTGCTGAAGAGAAAAGATATTTATCGGTTTATAGTTACTAAAATAATTGCATTTCCATGTTCTGTGTACTGTGGGCGTCCAGATATAGTGAATTTAGGGTCCTGGGTATAGTAACACTTTAAGCTGAAATTGGAACAAAACTATGTTCTAGCACCCTATTCTTTTTTCTATACCTTATTGACATCACTTAGAAAACAAAGCCATGTGGGTTTTGTTCTTCAAGGAAATTTCATCTACAGTACGATACCCACTAAGTGAAAACTCTGGTTAACAACAATGAAAATCACTTGCTCTCCCCTATTCTACAGTTATTCTTTTCCGAACAGAAGGCCAAAAAAACACTTGCCAAGGGTTATGAGATCATTTTTAAGGCATTTAATATGTTCATACAAGCACTGTAAAACAAATATGTGAAACAATGTAAGACATTTTACATTATCGTAATCATCTAATAAAAGGCGAAGAGTAATGCCCGTACACCACGATTGGTTTTCCCGGCGGTAAAAAGTCAGCCGGGGAAAGCCGAGAACCTGCTCGGCAGCTTTTTTCCCCTACACACGGATGGTTTTCCTGCCATGAGAGCTTTGGCCGGGAATCCCTGCCGTGTGTATGCTCCCCCGCAGTGTTTCCCATAGGAAAACTGCTGGGAAAAAAAAAACACCGGGAATCCCGGCAGGAAAAAAGAAAACACGTTCTAATTTTTCCGCCGGGATTCCCGGCAGTTTTCCTGTCGGGAAAACTGCCATGGAGCACACACAGCCAATTTTTCCCGGCCAAAAGCTGTCATGGCATTTTTCCCCGACAGGAAAACTGGTCGTGTGTATGAGGCATGACATGTAAAATGCACAAAAAAAAAAAAACTGTCTGGTAGATCAACTTTTTTGTATGAACAAAACGGATCCTGGTTTCAGGTCAGGACTCTTTGTCCAAACTCCCCAGTGCTCAGACGAATGAATTTTACATAAATCTTGGAAAATTATTTTTTACCATAACCAAGAATATCGTACTCACAAACATGAATATAAAATAAGGCGTATCGAACAACTTGATGATTTGGAGCACACTGGTTATTGACCATTTGTAGCCCTGCTCATTTGCCTGTTGGATGGGAGGGGTGTCTCTGATGTAGGAACATTTAAGCTGTGGTCCAGCATGTGATTGGGTTAACTCTGAGGAAGGAGGTCTGTCCCACGAATCCCAACCGAGTGGCATTGGAGTAGAAGGTATTGACTATATTCCAGTTTTATATTCATGTTTGCGAGTGATATTTTTTTTGTGATACTTAATAAATTGTTATGGCGCTAATGTGCCAGGCGTTTGCGCCCTCCTGCGTGTGTTTTTTGCAAGACCATCATTAAAACAGATCCTTTCTCAGCCTTTTTAATCACCAGAATCCTACACTCCAACAGCTTGGTGCTTCACGTTCAGTTCTTTACACAGTCATCATAGTCAATTTCAAACACCACCCCAAATAATCATTTCTCAATCGATCTATATCATGAAAGACATTTTACAAAACAACAGATCAATCACAGGGCACGTACAGTAAGCACTGAAAAATGACTTTTCAAACTGAAGTTAGATATTGGCTTCATAACAAAAGAAACAATGTCTGGTTGTAGCACAGGACAATATGAAAAACCTTCATTTGACAAGACTATGTTGCAAAGAAACACTGGCAGTGGAATGATGAAGTACTACTGTAAGGTTTAATCTAATCCTCCATAGAATGTAAGTGAACCGTGTAAATTACACCCAACTCTGTGGAGTCCATAAATAGGTAACCCAATGTGAGAACTCGGCTCTGCTGTCCGCAGATTCAATACTCTGCTCTGTATTACTTGAACAGAAGAAGCTGGTGATTTCACTTGGACCATCTTTCCTAAATGCACTGAGGCCATAATCTGCAGGCAACTCGTAGCAGTAGAGCTGCTGGTAGACATGTTTTTCTTTGCACTATATGAATTACCACTTCCGCTCCGGAAGGCTTAACCACCTTCCTGACCAGGCCAATTTTCGCAATACGGCACTGTGTTACATTAACTGACAATTGCGCGGTCATGCAATGCTGTAGTCAAATAAAATGTATGTCCCTTTTTTCCCCACAAATAGAGCTTTCTTTTGGTGGTATTTGCTCACCTCTGCAGTTTTAATTTTTTTGTGCTATAAACAAAAAAAAGACATAACAATATATTTTACTTTCTGCTATAAAACATTCCCAATACAAAATAAAAAATATCAAATTTCTTAATCAATTTAGGTCAATATGTATTCTGATAAGTGTATAAGTGTATACTGATTGATTTGCGCAAAAGTTATAGCGTCTACAAACTATCAGATAGATTACAGGGCTACATCATAGCTCCCAACTGTCCCTGATTTTGAGGGATTGTCCCTGATTTGGAGCAATGTCCCTCTGTCACTCATTCCTCCTCATTTGTCTCTCATTTTGGTCTGGTCTATATAGATGTATATAAAATGCACTTTTTATCTATCAAAAAGTGTTTCCCAGTGCTAAACTTTTCATCCAATTTCTAAATTGGCTGCATTTGTAAATTCCAAAAGCCAATATAAAGGAATAGTAGTGGCAAAAAGGCACTTGTGGGTTTAACCAATCTTGTTTTTTTGTACAATTCTTCTTCAAGGGGGCGTGGCAGGGTGTGTGTCCTATACTTGCTTACTTTTGTCGATAGGTGTCCCTCATTCCCATCTCAAAATGTTGGGAGGTATGCTACATGTGTGCCAAAGTTGGGGTTCAGGGGACCTACAGCCGGCTGGTACCCGGTCCCCAAAGTCCGGGAGACAGGCGCAAAAAGGTGACTCGACTATAAGCCAAGGGGGCAAAAAAATGTGCTGAAAAACTGGACTTATACTCGAGTATATATGGTACCTTTTTACCATAGCTCCTTTTTTCATGCAATTTCTCCTCCAAAGCTTCTTCTCTTGGGTTCTATAGCAGTTGACCCTGTGATGTCACCACATACTGTATAATTCAGGACTGCTAGTAGTGTAAGAGAGGATGCCAAAGGCCCGCCCACAACCGCTGACAGCCGTGGAAGCGAGGAGTAAGATAAGTAAAAGGTCCTGTTTCTATGTACTCTATGCAAAAACAAGCATTTAAGTGAGGGGTAGTTTTTTAGTTTGCCCAAGTTCAGCTTTAATGATTTATTATTGAACAGAAAGTTAAAATTTAGTTTTGCTCTGCAGTTTAGCTTCAAAAAAGGAAAAAAGCTGAATCCGACGTATTGCACAGTACATGTAGTGCTGGGTGCACCCATGATTTGTGAGCAATCTTGCTGTTTTATGAGAGCTTTTATCAAATAAACAGTTACACAGTTGCAATTTTCTTCTTCTCCTTTGAGTATATATTCTGGAAGTCTGAGACAAAATGCAGGCTTTTGAAGAGGATCTGTGAAGGATTTCTCCTTTCTCCTCCAAGAGGACATAGTGTGAAAAAGTGTAGTGTATCAACTGCACTTCACAATTTTTCAAAATGTTATATATATTTTGTGATACTCTGTGAATTTGGATCCCCAACCAGAAAACTTTATAAGGCTCCATTCACATCTCCGCGACAAGCAACGCCGCGTACGCGGCTTATTTTGCTGCGGATAGTGTATCTTTTTTTTTTTTCAAATTCTTCCCATTGCTGTCAATGGACGAACGCCAATGTCGCCGGCGTCGGGCGTTTTGTCGCCTAGATGTGAATGGAGACTAAAAGCAAAGTGTTCTTTGTTTTTCAAAATAACCAAACAAAAATAGCTTTCTTTCAGCATATAAACCCAAACACTCTATAACTCTGAATTAAAATAAAATTTTGGCTTACTGCCAGTAAAACTTGTCCCTTAACTGGGCTATAAAGTCCCCGCCTGTTTCGGGGGTACATAGAAAAAGGTTACTACAACCAGCAGGGTCTCGGCAATGAACAGCCTTCCACCTCTTCACTCTTCACAAACACCTACTGACTGCTTTCTGCCCTCTTCAGTCCTCTCTCACATGCGGGTTAACCTCTTCAAGACCACAGTACCTGTAGTCAGGGATGGAGGCCCTTTTCCACCCAAAGTCTCACCAATCCACCAAATTTCTGGCTACCATATAATGATTTAACAATCCTGGGGTAACGGTAAGTGAGTTGTCCCCTTTTGCTGAATCACCCTGGACCCCTCACCCTGCATAGGTGAGAAACCATAATATATGTCATCCTTTTTTTGTCATCTCCTTAAAGGGACCACAACCTAAACAAAGTGGACACATACTTCTCATCCAAAACCTATCCCTAGCATCATGTACACTAGATGTGTGTGTATGTGTATATATGTATATATATATATATATATATATATATATATATATATATATATATATATATATATATATATATATATATATATATATATATACATATACATACACACACATACATACATACATACATGCATACACACACAAACACACACACACACACACATATACATATAGCACTACCCCTGAAGGAGCTACCTTACTGTTCACCATGCTTGTCCTAGGGGTCCTTCCTGAAGAGTTACAAATGTCCACACCAACACTTGATGTTGACATTTCAAGGGTTTTATTAAACAAGTTCCGTTAGAGGGATGGAGGGGTAGGGAAGATTCAGATACCTTGCTTTGCGGATCACGGGTATGATTTTGGATCTAGAGGACAAATCGTTCCCACACTGGATTCAGCAACCATCGCATAGGCCTCTCTCACTGACCTAGCAGCCGGTGTGAAGCTCGTTCAAATGCCTCTGCCACAGACTTGATGAATGCCGTCGAGTCGTTACACGGTCCTCTGCCACAGGATCATGTAATCACACACACACACACACACTTTGCAAAGTTCCAAAGAAATTACTCAGCTCACAGTGCCAGGATCTTTCAGCCAAGGCGGCCGCACGGTGAGGTAAATTAGCCAGGATTCGTCCTCCAATTGGATCCCCAATTGCTCGGCTTCTTCCCACAGGCAAGACAGCGCAGGACCACCCTGAACAAGTAGGCCCCCAGAAACTCCTGGGCTTACTCTCAGTAACGAAGCCTCGGGCCAGTAGGCCCCCAAGACCAAAAGGCTGCCAACACATACCTGAGGCCAGGAGGGCCATCAGGTCAGGATCGGAAGACCCCGCCAGAACGGTGTCTGCCCCTTAAGTACCCCTCCCCATGCCACTGAGATGCTTCTGGGCAAGAGGCACCTAATACACCCAGCCCATTGCATTTCCAACCTTGACTCCCGGGGACGACACCCACAGTCAGGTGGAAGATGTGCAACGCAGCTGAACTGGAACAGAAACCCATAATTTGGTATGAAATTCTGAGCTAAACTACAGCTCAGATAACTAAATTTACAAATAGCGCCTACTCAACAGGAGCAGGGCGCTATATATATCTATATATCTATATATGTATAGATAGATAGATAGATAGATAGATAGATAGATAAAGATATCATATCTATCTATCTATCTATCTATCTATCTATCTATCTATCTATCTATCTGTCTATCTATCTATCCATCTATTCAATATTGAGTTGTCCCACCCTTTGCAGCTATAACAGTTTCAACTCTTCTGAGAAGGCTGTCCACAAAGTTTAGGAGTGTATCTATGTGAATATTTGACTATTCTTCCCAAAGGTGTTCTATCGGGTTGAGGTCCGGACTCTGTGCAGGCCAGTCAAGTTCCTCCACCCCAGACTCGCTCATCCATGTCTTTGCTTTGTGCACTGGTGCGCTGTCATGTTGGAATAGGAAGGGGCCATCCCCAAACTGTTCCCACAAAGTTAAGAGTATGAAATTGTCCAAAATGTCTTGGTATGCTGAAGCCTTAAAGGGATTGTAAAGGTTTGTTTTTATTTTCTAAATAGGTTCCTTTAAGCTAGTGCATTGTTGGTTCACTTACCTTTTCCTTCGATTTCCCTTCTAAATGTTTTTTCTTCTTTGTCTGAATTTCTCACTTCCTGTTTCTCCTCAGGAAGCTTGCCCCCATCATCCGAGCCGTTCTGGCTAGGGGTTAGTCAGCCAGAACAGCTTACTGAGGAGGAACAAGAAGTGAGAAATTCAGACAAAGAAAAAAAAAACATTTAGAAGGTAAATCGAAGGAAAAGGTTAGTGAACCAGCAATGCACTAGCTTAAAGGAACCCATTTAGAAAATGAAACAAACTTTAAAACCTCTTCACTAGAACTAAGGGGCCAAGCCCAACCCCTGAATAACAACCCCATACCTTAACCCCCCTCCACCAAATGATTTGGACCAGTGCACAAATTAAGGTCCTGACCTCAACCCGATAGAACATTTGGGGAGATTTAGAGCCAGGCCTACTCATCCAACAACATCAGTGCCTGACCTCACAAATGCACTTCTGGAAAAATGGTCAAACATCCCCAAAGATATGGACAAGTAAAAGGCACAAGTTCCTCTGGAGTACCCTATAAAGTCCAAATAAGTCAGAAATAATATGGAGTAGGTAGCGGATCTAAATACTCAGGGTTGCCACTGAAAATTCCAGCAAGCTGAGAGAGAAACAAGGAGAGGGGGGCCTCAGTGTAGAAATTAAAACACTTTAATTGTAAAACAATAGAAACTCACATGGGAGAAGGTAAACAAGAGCCCATCTGTAGGTTGGGAAGTCATGGTTGTTCCACTTATCACTGGTGTAGTGGGAGATATGGCAGGCACATAAGATATGCCAGGAAGATGGGGGCGGTGAGCTGTCAAAGCCTTGGCAGTCAGTACTACAGGTCCTGCAGTCCTCAGTGGAAACCACTATGGATGGAAGACAGTCGAGCGGTGAAACGTTCAAAGTGAGGCTTGGCGTGCATGGGGCAGCGTGGCACAGGGCACTGATGTCACAATAGTGCAATGTGTTTCTGAGCATGCGCGCTGTGTGTGTACTGGCAGCCGCGCTACTTTGTCAAGCATCCCCCTAGGCACACTCCTAAATCTTGTGGACAGCCTTCTCAGAAGAAATGAAGCTGTTATAGCTGTAAAGGGTGGGTCAGCTCAATATTGAATCCTACGGACTAAGACTGGGATGCCATCAAAGATCAGGTGCGTGTAAAGGCAGGCATCACCATACTTTTAATATAGTCTCTCTCTCTATTAAGGGGTTAGCTCCGTAGCGGGTGTGTGACCCCTTGGATGGGTTCACTACACACTGAATTTATACAGAAAGGCAGTCGAAGACGGTTGAAAAACAGATTTTTGTTTATTCGTCTATCTTGCTGGAAACAAGTGCAAGCATCCAAAACAGCATAAACAAAATCAAACATAAAATAAACCCTGGCCACTTGGGGCGTCTACCTTCACCACACAGGAACCTATCTAGGGAGTCTGGCACAGCCTAGTGCTGGGCAGACACTGCTGGTCCTACAGCAGAAAACAATAGTCTCTTTTTGATTTTTATCACACAGAAAAATCAATCACCACCTCACCTCCTCAGAAGACATTCAGCTACTGCTCTCCTTCACTCAGAAAGCCTCAGGATGCAGCAAATCAGTGGTAATCCTCTGGATTACTTATAGAGGCCTTAATTGCCTCATTCTGAACAGCTGAAATTTTCCAACGCCCTTAATCCTTTTCTGGCTACTTTTGCAGCCGACGCCTAACAAAAATTGGTGTATTGTCTAAACAAGGCAAAAATATATCTCCCGTTTGTGACAACACCCACAGATTTACCTGACTTCCTGTATGTATATATATATATATATATATATATATATATATATATATATATATATATACATATATATATATATATATATATATATATATATATACACACACACACACACACACACATATACATATATATACATACTGTAAAAAATATAAATTTCTGCCAAGAAATACCTTTTTATACAATTTTTTTTTCTTTCAAGTGGTCATATAACTGCTTTCTTTCGCCTTCAACTTATGTCATCGCCGCACCAGACAGATGTCTTTTGACACATAAGAAGGGCAGAGCTGGCAGTAGTGAATGCTGCAGGCAGTGGCAGTGGTTTCTGGGTGCCAGTGCAGTGGCATTAGAATAAGTGCAAGCATGCTTACACAGTTTTGTAATCTGTGGAGAACTCGCTGGAGGAGAAGGTGACAATGCTGTAGGAATTTATGAAGCATTGTCAGCCCTCGGGAGGAATGCTGGCACAATCAACAAGTGAGCGAAGCAACAAAAAAAATGTTAGATGCTAGAACTGAATTTTTATGGCGATACATGTAAAAATTAAGCAGTCAGTGTTAAAGAGACTCTCTTTTTGGGGGTAGAGGGGGATCAGATTCCTAATCCATAGTGTATAGAAGATGATATAATCTTCTTCAGATAGAACTTTCTCTTTACACATGCACACTTTACTTGGTACTGTAATTTTTTTTGATCAAGCGCCCAGAGGCGATTCAGTTCGCATGTGCCGCGCTATATAAGTTTTTCATTCATTCATTCATTCATTCAGTTAATTTGTCAAAATAGTTTTATTGTATATTTATGTGTTTAAATTCAGCATAAACCGAGATTCTGCAAGATTGCCACCTCATGCAAAACTGCAACTTTAGGGACCTTTCATATGGGCATTCAGTCTGGATTTCTAGATCCATCTGTCAGTTTTTCAAATGGATCCAGACTGAACCACAAAGTACGTCTAAAGGCAGGCGGATCTAAACGGTCATTTGGACATACGTCCATTTACATCCGCTTATATCTGAGTGAGTTTATGTCTGCAGAAAAAAAAAAAAAACGGAAAAAGTTCTGCTTCTTTTCCATTTTTTTGTGGACATAAACAGATGTAAACAGATGTAAAAAAATAGAGCTTTCTTTTGGTGGTATTTGATTACCCATTTTTTGTGCTATAAACAAAAAAAAGAGCGACAATTTTGAAAAAACAAAACAATATGTTTTACTTTTTGCTAGAATAAATATCCCCCAAATAAAATAAAAATGTCTTCATCAGTTTAGGCCAATATTTATTCTTTACAAATTTTTGGTAAAAACAAACTCGCAAGCAGCATATATTAAAGCGGATCTCCACTCTAAAGTGGAGTCCCGCTGATCGGCACCCTCCCCCCCTCCGGTGTCACATTTGACACCTTTCAGGGGGAGGGGGGTGCAGATACCTGTCTACAGACAGGTATCTGCACCCACTTCCGGCCCTACGATACGGGCAAAAGACGGGTTTTTTCTCTGCTTCCCGTCCGTCCCCCGTTGTATGCTGGGAACACTCGGCTCCCAGCACACAGCGAGAGCCAATCGGCGGGCGCAGCGCGACTCGCGCATGCGCCGTAGGGAACCGGGCAGTGAAGCCGGAGCGCTTCACTTCCTGGTTCCCTCACCGTGGATGGAGGGGGGAGCAGCAGGGTGACGAGCGATCGCTCGTCATCTGCTGCGATCGGCGCTGGACTCCAAGGACAGGTAAGTGTCCTTATATTAAAAGTCAGCAGCTGCAGTATTTGTAGCTGCTGGCTTTTAATATATTTTTTTAGTGGCACATCCGCTTTAATTGGTTTGCGCAAAAGGTCTGGCGTTTACAGACTATGAGAAAGATTTATGGCATTTTTATTTTATTTCTATTTTATTTAAACAAATTTACTAGTAATGGCGGTGATCTGCGATTTTTAGCACTATTGTGACATTGTGGCGGACAGATCGGACACTTTTGACACATTTTTCCATTGACATTTATAGAGCGATCAGTGCTATAAATATGCACTGATTACTGTATAAATGTCACTGGCAGGGAAGGGGTTAACACTAACTGTTCCCTCACTGTGTTCTAACTGTGTGGGAATCGGACTAACTAGGAGAGATGACAGATCGTTATTCCTACTTTGTAGAAACACACAATCTGCCTCCTCTCCTTTGACAACACAGGGATTTGTGGGTTTACACACACACATCCCTGTGCTAGCTCTCTTGCGCACCCTCTGGTGGCTCTCCTGGGCATAGCCATATATATATATATATATATATATATATATATATATATATATATATATATACACATACATACATACATACATATACATATATACATATATACATACATATTACACACACACACACACACATATACACACACACACACACACACGTTTTTGCCCAGGAGAGTCATTGTCATGATCTGTGTCATAGCTTTGGTCACCTGCTGGTGGCACTGTTTCTCCCAGTAACAGGGGTGCAGTTCTGGTGTCCACCAGCGGGTGTCTCCCATGGGATGACTCCTCTCTAAGGTTCAATTAAGGTGAACTGCTACAGGTATATAATCCCGCCCTTCACTACAGTTCAGTGCTTCAGTATTTTGCTTGTCAGCCTGTTCCCTGCCTGATCTGATAGCTGTAGCCAACCTGTTCCTGATTTGCTCCCTGCCCTGGACTCTGGTTCTCCCCTTTGTCGCTTATTGACCCCGGCTTGTACTTTTGGACTTTGCTGCTCTCTCCTATCCTGGACCCCCGGCTTGAACCTTGGACTTGCTTGTGTCTCATCCCTGCATTACCTGCTAGTTACGCTCTGATTTCTGGTATATATTCATTCACTAGTTCTGGTGGTTTATGGTTTGCTGTGTCATGCTTGCTTGTCTTGGGGGTTTTCTATGATTGTTTTGCACGTGTGCTTAACCTTTAATAAGCATATATTTTTCACTATCTTGGTGCCTATTTCCGTTAGTGCAGCCCATTGACCTGTTACCCAGTACTCAGATGCCTGCGTAGGCATCCCCTGACAGTCATTCTACCGCAGTGTATCTGCGTGAGCCGGTTAAATTGGAAGCAGCGGCTGTGTCCGTGCAGCCTCTGCATCCCAATTGACATCAGTGGGACTGCCTACATGGTAATGCATGGAACACCTGTGCATCCCTGTGTGGGTAAACACAGCCCTCCAAGGACATATGCTTTAGTACATCCCATGTGAACAAGGCCTTACGTTTGACTCTCACCTGGGATACTAACTTTTTTACAATATTTATGTTCTTCATGTTTCCTCCCACACTCCAAAAATGTACTGATTGATTAATTGTCTTTCTCCAAATTAAGACATTTGATTGTAAGCTACTTCAGGACAAAAATGGATTTATACTTTAAAGTGTTTGCAAAGTAAGTAAGTGCTATATAAGTACTGTACTTGAAAAAGGGAGATTATAATAACATTGCACAAAGCATATGAATTAGGAGTTTTAGGTAATTATACTTTATAAAGATGTTCTGAGTTGGTAAAGGAAATATATGGTGACAGCATACACTTTCAATTTATAACATCATCATCGTAACAGCAATGCAAACAATTGTTATATTTGATGATCCAATATAAGCTTACTTGAAAACTCCTTGCTGCTGGTCATCTCTTTCCATACCTTCCTGGATTCCCTGCATGCTTCTGCTGTTTACTTAAAATTTCTAAAAACTACATATCCCATGGTGCCTTGCTGGCAGCAAGCTGTGATTCCTGTAATGACTCCGCCTCCTTAGAAACCTCCTCCTGAGACTCCTCCTCTCAGTTCCTATGTAGTTCAGAATGCAGGCTCTCTGAAATGTGTGACACAGCCGTGCCTACTCACATGGCATAGTGAATACATGTCACAGAATTCAAGGAAGTTCAAGTAAATGTGTGTGTGTGTGTGTGTGTGTGTGTGTGTGTGTGTGGGGGGGTTATAGATATACTGCAGCAGGGCAGCTGTTCTGCACTGGATCACATACAGTATATACAGTATACTGTGTATGATTCAGCATTTCTGGGTAGGTGGCACGCACGCCCGTTGCCCCATCTGTGCTTTCCATTGGGTTCAGCACAAGTTGGTCAGCAGTAGGAATGAGCTTCGTGTTCGAGTCGAACCCATGTTCGACTCGAACATCGCATGTTCGATCGTTCGTCGAAATACGAACGATACGGGTCGTTCGCGCCAAATTCGAGTGGTGCGTCACGGCCCATAATTCACTGCGGCATTGCTGGCTGATGATTGGCCAAGCGTGCACTATGACCCGCATGCTTGGCCAATCACAGCGCGCAAAAAACGGAGAGCCATAATTGGCCAAAGCCAGGGTGGCTTTGGCCAATTATGGCTCAGGACTTTAGTACATGCACCACACTAAAAGGCCGCCTGCGGGGCTGCCTTGTGTAGTGTGTTGCGGCGGTGTTAGAGAATAGAGATCTGTCAGAGAGAGAGAGAGAGAGAGAGAGAGAGAGAGAGAGAGAGAGAGAGAGAAAGGGTCTTTTTTTTCTAGCTAGATAGAGCAGGCAGGCTAGTCAGTTAAAGTTACAGTGTGTAGAGGATATATACAGGTGTTGTACATATATTTATACACTGTATAGTTTAGCTAGATTAGTTCTTCCTAATTTACTGTCAGGCAGTTGATTGTGCTAGCTGCAGTAGTGGTGTATTGCCCGTGTGCTCTGTAGTTTGCACCTAAAGTTACTTTGTGTGTACCAGTACTGCACTTGTGCTCTGTAGTTTGCACCTAAATCTACTTGGCGTGTACTGCACTTGTGCTCTGTAGTTTGCACCTAAATCTACTTGGTGTGTACTGCACTTGTGCTCTGTAGTTTGCACCTAAAGCTACGCGGTGTGTGTACTGTCCGTGTCTGTGCTATTTTTCACAAATGATTTTCATCCATATTGCAGGGACCAGACATTACATTAAAGCCGCAAGCAGTCTTAAATTACTTTTTTCTTATAGTAATCTCATTTTGTGCAGGGACAGTTCTAAACATGTGCCACTACTAAAGACACCCAGCAGGTACGATATTTAAAGGAATCATTAAAATCGCTGCTCCAGAAAAAACGATTGTTTTTAAAACTTTTTTTTTTCCATTGATACATGTTCCCTGGGGCAAGACCCGGGTCCCCAAACCCGTTTTACGACAATAACTTGCATATTGGGCTTTACAATGAGCACTTTTGAATTTGAACGTTCGAGTCCCATTGACGTCAATGGGGTTCTAAATGTTCGCGCGAACGTTCGGTCCGTTCGAAGGTTCTGGTACGAACCGAACGGGGGGGTGTTCAGCTCATCCCTAGTCAGCAGGTTCCATCCAATAATTTATGGCTGGGACCTGCTGATTGACCTAGTTAACGACAGTACAGAGCCCTGTGTTTACTAACAACACAGTGCTCTGTACATGGAGCTGTATAATGTGGCTGTTTTTTTCTCCCTGCAAAGCAGGAAGATAAAACGGTCACATCTCTTAGTAAAATAAACAAACACACATTACACTGGTTAGGTACACCGTTAACCTTTTGATTGCCCCTAGATGTAAACCCCTCTCCAGCCAGTGTTAATAGTACAGTGACAGTATCAGTTAGTGTCAGATTTGCACCGCACTCACAGTTCCTAATGAATTATAGGGTGCCATCTTGTGGTTTTTCATTAGAAGACAGCCATTTATTAATCCTATATATCTTATTATTTATATCTTTTTAAAAGAATCGCCGTCATATGTTTAAAACTACATTCTCATCTTTTCTTAGATAGAGATTTAGGAGAAAACTTGTCTAACATCAGGAAATAGGTTGTTGATGAATAGATATTGTTGTTGGGCAATGTCGTTTTTTTCATTAACAAATCATAAGATGTAAGTGCTGAAGCCAACACTGGGACTGCGCTGTGAATGGCCAGAATCTGTGTCCATCATTCTTCTGTCCTTCCGGTTCCCAGTGTCCCGATACTGCGCTGTAATTGGCTGCAGCATCTGTCCATCAGCTTTGGCCATTTCCGGGTTTCATCCTGACCGCAACCGCGCTGTAACTGGCCAGATTGTGTGTCAATCAAGCTGAATACTTCCGGTCTCTCCAAAATAAGTAAACGTGACCCCAGTGACCAGGCACGCCCCCCTGAAGACGTTTACACGAAACGATCGTCGGCGGCGTAGCCTGGTCACGCTTTTTATTTACCCCCCATCATCCGACCCTTGTGAGCTGGCGAGGCGAGAGGAGACACACGCCACACGCAAATTGAGGTGCTACCTCCTCTATTCAAAGGCCCGCAGACCCAGTGCCGGGATGGGCACCTTTTAATGTAAGTGGCCACTTGGCCCATGATTTGTTTTATTAATTTTTAAATAAAAACCGGTTGCACTATGGAGTTTTTCTGTTTTGTATTCCATTCCTGAGATTACTGGGAGAAGATTTGCCTGTGTCAACCACTGGAGGACGCACTATATGTTTGCAGACATTAACAACTGCACAAGCGTGTTTGACTCTCTTTTTAGCTATAGGAGTCAAAGCGCTTTGGTAAGCGCATTTATTATTTACAGTTTTGGGTGTCGTTTTGCGGAATTGGTGGAAGGATTTTGAAGCACTGCTGTCCATGAGAAGATTGCATGTTTACCTTCTGGACCATTGCAAAGATTCACTCCTGTATTTTTCAGTGGTTCACCACTACTATAGAAATGTATGGACATTATCAATATCACTAAAGATATAAATTTTTCTTGATTTATGGTTTTGGGAGCACATCACTCTTCCAATAGAGGTTCTCTCGTGAATCTTTTTTCTTTCACTATTGATCTAACTAGGTTTTTGCAATTTAGTTTTGGTTGATATGTGTCTGTTTATTTTTTAATTGATATCACATGATTTTTGTAATTGCTATCACTTATCGAATATATTTATTGTCTAACATTATTTTTGTCATTTAGCTAAGACACATAATTTGTTATACTAGCGCCCCCTACTTATCACTCATCCACTATAAGTCACTGATCATCACCACCACTATTAGTATAAAAAAAACTCAATATTGGTAAACGCAATATATTTTGGCCCTGAATTCCTAAGCATGTGGTGTCAGCCCTTCCTTCTTCATTTCTGATCGATTACAAAGAACATAAGCTTTTCCTCATCTCCCCTCTGCATCTTAATAAACCCCTTGTGCAGAAGGTAGAGAGCACAGGGAGTTATCAAAGGGGAAAAGAAAATATGAATCTGCGCCACAGAATATTTAAAAATAGTCTGGAGCCCTCGGATAGACTCTCAGGTGATTAAAAAATATATATATAATAAGTATGAGGGGCTGCCCCTGCAAAAAAATCCCCACAAAATGGAGAAGGGTATGAAATAATATGAAAAGCAGGTGGTGGCGCCACCCTAAAGTGTAGAGTGTAGACTAGTGTCAATAGTAATTAATAATAGTGTGTGGGTGGTACAATATAAAAAACAGAACAAAACAAAAACGAAAAAATGCTTAGTGATAATCCAAATAACAAACAAAAAATTTCAAATGTGTTCCAGTGCTAAAACAAAATCCTCATTCCATTTCTGCTTCATGCACAAATTGAGTGAATCAATAAATATAAATATATATATGGTGCTGTGTGCTTTCAACAGACAGTACTCATACTGTAAGTGAAAAGTCTTTATGCAAAAGTTCCATGCAATAAAAAAATAAATAAAAGTGCTGTGTGCTTCTTCCACGTGAAACAACGTTGATCTAAATCTTCTGTGCAAAAATCGTGCTCACTCCCTCTGGTCCCGCACTCACCAGATACTTGAACCCCTACAGGGGTAACGGGCGTTCACAGTATAATATACTGACAAAATCCCTGGATCTTCCCAGAATCTAAAAATCTCGACCGCTCAGAAGAGGAGACAAATAGATTGCCCAATAGCGTGATACCGTTTTTAAAGTGATAAACAACTTTTATTCACATATAACAGGGTACTCACATTTAGTAGAAAGGTTAACAAACATATAACATAAAACGTGCTGTGGCTTAGAATAGCGTCTGCTCTACCGGTTTCGTCGATCTGACGTCATCTGGAGCGCGCCTCTAAGCCACAGCACGTTTTATGTTATATGTTTGTTAACCTTTCTACTAAATGTGAGTACCCTGTTATATGTGAATAAAAGTTGTTTATCACTTCAAAAACGGTATCACGCTATTGGGCAATCTATTTGTCTCCTCTTCTGAGCGGTCGAGATTTTTAGATTCTGGGAAGATCCAGGGATTTTGTCAGTATATTATACTGTGAACGCCCGTTACCCCTGTAGGGGTTCAAGTATCTGGTGAGTGCGGGACCACAGGGAGTGAGCACGATTTTTGCACAGAAGATTTAGATCAACGTTGTTTCACGTGGAAGAAGCACACAGCACTTTTATTTATTTTTTTATTGCATGGAACTTTTGCATAAAGACTTTTCACTTACAGTATGAGTACTGTCTGTTGAAAGCACACAGCACCATATATATATTTATATTTATTGATTCACTCAATTTGTGCATGAAGCAGAAATGGAATGAGGATTTTGTTTTAGCACTGGAACACATTTGAAATTTTTTGTTTGTTATTTGGATTATCACTAAGCATTTTTTCGTTTTTGTTTTGTTCTGTTTTTTATATTGTACCACCCACACACTATTATTAATTACTATTGACACTAGTCTACACTCTACACTTTAGGGTGGCGCCACCACCTGCTTTTCATATTATTTCATACAGGGAGTTATCAGCTTGCTGAGTTTTTGCAAAGTCAACAGATATTCTTTGCATACAGTATATTGAACAGATATAACAACACACTTTTAATGGAATATTTAGCAGACCAAATGGAGCAAATAAGAGAAGTTCATTGTGAGGGTTTACATACACTTTAAAGTTTACTTTTGATCTGTTATATACAGTACCTCTAAAGCATTGAGTTATATCTGTTTGATTGATGCAAGAAAATAGCAGTTGGTCCTGCCTTGAAATGCTGTGTGCTCTTTGCCCCTGCTGACTCATATTGATTTGTACTATTTCAAGTTACCTTTGCCGACTGCAGAACACCTCCCCCATATGCTATAAAGATGGGGGGGTGTTGTGTGGTCCTAACACACCCCTTGACTTATAGTGACAATGCTACTCCTCCATAGATACAGTACAGTAAGAAAGCATTGTCACCTGAAAACCAATGTAATCACCACATCTAAGGACTGGTGCACAGTCATTTTGTAATAGGAAGGGACTATCCCCAAACTGTCCCCACAAAGTTGGGAGCGAGAAATTGTCCACTATGCTGGATGCTTACTATGCTGACAATTTAAGTGTGCTCTTCACTGGAACTAAGGGGCCAAGCCCAACCTCTGAAAAACAACCCCACACAATAATCCTCCCTCCACCAAATGATTTGGATCAGTGCACAAAGCAAGGTCCAGAAAGACATGGATGAGCGAGTTTGGGGTGGAGGAACTTAAAAGGCCTGCACAGAGTCCTGACCTCAACTTGATAGAACACCTTTGGGATGAATTAGAGCGGAGACCGTGAGCCAGGTCTTCTTGTCCACATCAGTGCCTGACCTCACAAATTAGCTTCTAGAAGAATGGTCAAACATTCCCATAGACACAGAGAGGACGTTTGTTAGAAAGTCTGTTAGACCCCCAGACATACTACAGACATGATACAGGAGATGGTCAGAGACTGCAGACAGGAGATGGACCATTAGACCCCTTTCACACTGGAGGCGTTTTTCAGGCGCTTTAGCATTAAAAATAGTGCCTGAAAAAAGCCTCATCTGCAATCCTAGTGTGAGAGCCAGAGTGCTTTCACACTGGAGGGGTGGCTGGCAGTACATCATTTTTTTTTCCTGCAAGTAGCTTCTTTGAGGCGCTTTAGTGTGTGTACCACTCCTAAAGCGCCCCTGCCCATTGAAATCTACCACGGTAAAGCGCCGGTAAAACTAGTGGCGTTTTGCCAGTGTGAAAGGGCTCTTAGTACATCTCATTATTCATCATATCTATAGATGGACTACTGAGACGCAGGAAGGGACAGGGGCTGTGTATCCTATGCAATCTATCATGCCATAAAACATCTAGAGCAAGGGCAGCCCAGAGCACATGTAAAGGGATGCTGGGGTTGCCATCATCCAGCACACTGAACACTGACTCACCTAGGTTCTCTCTGCAGCCCAAGATAGAGATGGGAGGGGGAGACATTCCAACTGGAGTTGGTAGAGACAGTGCGGGATCCCAGACTCCCAGTGTGAGTAATTCATTTCTGCACATCAGCACTCAGCAGCCACTGAAAACTAGAACCCTTGTGTCAGGAAGAGAAGAGGAGCGGACGCCCCCCCCCCCCCCCGAGCACTGCCAAAAGGAAGGGAGAACTCTGGCACTTCAGCGCCCCCACCTCTGCAGGTGCCTGTGTAACCCTGCGCACTCTGCCTAGGATCGGCCCTGAGAATGGGTCTGGCAGACTGAAACAGATGTGTGGGTATAAAACAACTTTATTAAAATAATCATATGGTACAGTTCATGGCTCTGGACAATTGCATTTCTTAGGGATGTGACCAAAAGTGCAGCATAGTTTTATTAGATGTATGAAAGTGAAATGATGTGGGTAGGGGACTTACCGACCGCCCTATAGCAGTTTTCTCCGCAGGATAGCGTATACCATATATACAGTGCCTTGAAAAAGTATTCAAACCCCTTGAAATTTGTTACAAGCAAAAATGTAAATGTATTTTATTGGGATTTTATGTGCTAGACCAGGGGTGCCCAACCAGTGGCCTGCGGAGTCCTCTCATGTGACCCGTGAACTCTTGCTCTGGGATGGAATATAATAGAATACTGTTATTAAAGGTAAGTTTAGTACTAAAATCACAGGGCCAGATTCAGGTAGATCCGTGCAATATTTGCGTGGGCAAAGGGCAACGATGTTTGCTCTGCGCCCACGCAAATATTTTGAAATGCCCGCGATTCACGGAGCAGTAGCTCCGTAAATTGCGCGGGCGATATGCTAAATAGCCGGGCGTAAGGCTGCCTAATGTAAATGATCCCGCCGGGGGCGGGAATCATTTAAATTAGGCGCGCTCCCGCGCCGAGCGAACAGCGCATGCTCCGTCTGGAAACTTTCGACGTGCATTGCGGCAAATGACGTCGCAAGGACGTCATTTGCTTCTAAGTGAACGTGAATGGCGTCCAGCGCCATTCACGAATCACGTACGTAAACGATGTGAAATTTAAATTTCACGAGCAGGAAGGGCGGCTATACTTTAGCATTGGTTGCCCCTGCTATAGCAGGAGCAATCTTGCGCTAAAGTCGCCGTACGGAAACTCCGTACCTTGCGTGCGCAGGGCCCGCGCAACTTTTGTGAATCGGTGGTAGTATGCAATTTGCATACTATACGCCGATCACAATGGCCGCGCCCCCTAGCGGCGAACGCAAGAATGCAGCCTGAGATATGAAGGCATAAGGAGGCTTATGTCTGTCATATCCTAGGCTGCAGTCGGTGTAACGAGGTTCCTGAATCAGGAGCACTCGTTACACCGGAGCAAGTAAGCACTTGCGCCGCGCAACCTATGGTTGCACGGGCGCAAGTGCTTCTTGAATCTGACCCACAGTGTATAAATGGGCATATGTGTTCTGCAGTGGTTACTGGGCTTTCAAACTGATCCGCAGGTGCAGAGCAGTGCGGGTTACCTGCACTGAGCCTTAGACTTCTATTACCTGCGAGTTTGCTGTGCTTTCTGAAAGTGCACCACACCTACAGGATATAATAGAAGTCTATGGCAAAGTGACGCTAACCTGCAGGAAAGCCACAGGTGAACTGTGCTGCACCCACGGTGCTGGAAAACAACAGTATGAAAGCAGCCTTTGTGCAGAGATCCACAGCTTAGGTGGAATAATCTGTCCACAGGACAACCATTAGTCATGCACTTCAAAAATATGGCCTTTATTGTAGAGCAGCAAGAAGAAAGCCATTGTTGAAAGAAAGCCATAAGAAGTCCAGTTTGCAGTTTGTGAGAAGCCATGTGGGGGACAGATGGGACCAAAATTTAACTTTTTGGCCTAAAAGCAAAACGCTATGTGTGACAGACAGCTAACAATGCACATCACCCTGAACACACTATCCCCACCGTGAAACATGGTGGTGGCAGAATACAGGGAGATCTTAGAAGAACACCTCTTAAGCCCTATACACACGATTGGCTTGTCCGATGAAAACAGTCCGTGTGTGGGCCCCATCGGTTTGTTTTCCATCGGTGAAAAAAAAAAAATAGATCATGTTTTACATTTTTCCTATGGATAAAAAAACGATAGAAAAATCCGATCATCTGTGTGGAAGTCCATTGGTCAAAAATCCATGCATGCTCAGAATCAAGTCGACGCATGCTCGGAAGCATTGAATTTTTCTCAGCATGTCATAGTGTTGTACGTCACCACATTTTGGCACGGTCGGATTTTTGACTGATGATGTGTAGGCAAGACTGATGAAAGTCAGCTTCATCGAATATCCAATGGAAAAATCTATCAGATTAGATCTGATCATGTGTACAGGGCTTTAGAGTTTGCAAAAGACTAGAGACTGGGGCGGAGGTTCACCTTACAGCAGGACAACAACCCTAAACATACAGCCAGAGCTACAATGGAATGGTTTAGATCAAAGCTTATTTATGTGTTAGAACAGAGGTCTCCAAACTGCGGCCCAAGGGCCAGATGTGGCCCTTTGCTAGCCTTTATCCGGCCCTTGGGGCACAATTTCTTCCAATGACATGAGGCACTATTCCTCCCATTGACACCAACAATGGGGCACTATATTATCCACTGATACCAATGATGGGATACTATTTCTCCTACTAATAGGGGGAATACTCCTCTTCCTATTGACCACCAACCCTGAGGCCATATATGTTCTCACTGATGCCAAGCCAGTGACTTTCTTCCCTTGCTGGCCCCAATCCGGCCCTCCTAAAGTCTGAAGGGCAATAAAGTGGCCCTTTATTTGTAAAGTTTGGAGACCCTTGTGTTAGAATGAGCCCAGTCAAAGTCCAGAACTAAATCCAATTGAGAATCTGTGGCAAGACGTTCCCTATTCAATCTGAAAGAGATTGAGCCATTTTGCAAAGAAGAACGGGCAAAAATGTCACTCTCTAGATGTGCAAAGCTGGTAGAGACATCCCCAAAAAGACTTTCAGCTGTAACTGCAGCGAAAGGTGGTTCTACAAAGTATTGACTCAGGGGGGCTGAATATAAATGCACGCCACACTTTTCACATATTTATTTGTAAAAAAAAAAATCTTGAAAACCATTTGTCTTCCACTTCGTGTTGGTCTATCACATAAAATCCCAATAAAATATATTTACGTTTTTGGAAATTTTCAAGGGGTATGAATATTTTTTTCAGGCACTGTACGTGATCCTGCACTTCCGGGTATCTGCAGTGTTGCTCCTACTGTGATTCTTTACAGCGGAAGCTGATCAGCAGGTCTCATGGACTCAATGTCCGTCGGCACTTTACTGATCGTTCGGTAGACAGACAGAACGGTAGTCTGTCTATGTAAACAAGGCGTACTAACAGAATATTAGTAGGGACGGCATGGATCCTGTGTTCCTGCAAAGCAGGGACATAGATCCATGCCTTTCCCTAGTAAAAGCACCTCCCACACTACACTAAAACACTAGCTAGGCACACAGTTAACCCTTTGATGGCTCCGGATGTTAAACCCTTCCCTTCCAGTGTCATTAGTACAGTAAAAGTGCATATATTTAGCACTGATCACTGTATTGGTGTAATCACTGCTTGTTTCATCTAGAGCAGTGGTCTCCAAACTTTCTAAACAAAGGGCCAGTTTGTACTTCAGACTTTGAGGGGGCCGGACTGTGGCTAGTGAGTAGAAAAAAGGGATTTTTAATAACAGCTTACCTGTAAAATCCTTTTCTTGTAGTACATCACGGGACACAGAGCAGCATAGCCATTACATATGGGTTATATAGTGTACCTTCAGGTGATGGACACTGGCACTCTCCGACAGGAAGTTCCCTCCCTATATAACCCCCACCCATAGTGGGAGTACCTCAGTTTTGTAGCAAGCAATATGCATCCCAAAATTCCCCATAAGAGGGGTGGGAGCTCTGTGTCCCGTGATGTACTACAAGAAAAGGATTTTACAGGTAAGCTGTTATTAAAAATCCCTTTTTCTTTATCGTACATCACGGGACACAGAGCAGCATAGCCATTACATATGGGATGTCCCCAAGCAATGCTCCATGAGGGGAGGGAGACAACCAGAAAAAAACAAACAGGAGGTGCCACCGGACAAGAGGAGATTAAACTGCGGCCCGTAGTACCGCCTGCCCAAAAGCTGAATCAGCGTTCCTCCTAACGTCCATTTGATAAAATTTTGCAAATGTGTGGACAGATGACCAGGTTGCTGCCCTGCAGACCTGGGCCATAGAGACCTGGTGATACGCTGCCCAAGAGGCACTCATAGCTCTAGTGGAATGAGCCTTAACCGACAAGGGTGGACTCTTCCCCTTCAGGCCATAGGCCTGTATAATCGTCTGCCTAATCCACTTAGAAATAGTGGCCTTAGACGCTGCCTGGCCCTTTTTGGGCCCTTCCGGCAGAATGAATAAGACGTCCGTCTTACGAATCTGGGCTGTAGCTTCCAAGTAAATCTTTACAGCTCTAACTACATCCAAGGAATGTAGTAACCTCTCTTCCTTAGAAGAAGGTTTTGGAAAAAATGATGGAAGAATCACATCTTGATTAAGGTGAAAATTCGATATCACCTTAGGCAGGAAGGACGGAAGTGGCCGCAAAACGACCCTGTCCTTATGCATTAATAAATAAGGTGCCTTACATGACAAGGCTGCCAACTCCGACACTCTTCTGGCGGATGCCATGGCCACCAGAAACACTAGTTTCCTAGTCAAAAGGACCAAAGGGATCGCGGACAAGGGCTCAAAAGGCTGCCTTTGCAAGGCCGATAGAACCAAATTTAGATCCCAAGGATACAGGGGAGCTTTAATCGGGGGATTCACCCGAATAACACCTTGTAAAAAGGATTTCATTAAGGAATGGGCAGCCAAAGGTCTCTGGAAGAAGACCAACAAGGCAGACACCTGCCCCTTGATTGTGCCGACCGCCAAACCTTTTTCCACTCCCAACTGTAAAAACTCCAGGATTCTCCCAATGGTATATTTGCGGGGATCCCATTTCCTGGTTTCACACCAGGTAATATAGGCCTTCCACACCCTATAGTATATTAACCTGGAAACTGGTTTTCTTGCGTTTATAAGGGTGGAAACGACCTGCCCTGAAAGGCCTCTGTTTCTGAGAATCAGGGACTCAGCCGCCAGGCCGTTAAATTTAGGGCCTGTAAGGCAGGGTGGTGGAATGGCCCTTGTGAGAGGAGGTCCGGACGTAGAGGGAGGACCCAAGGCTCCTCTACGGTCATCCTTTTTATCAAGGAGTACCAAGGTCTTTGGGGCCACGCTGGGGCCACTAGAATCGCTGGCTTGCGTTCCCTTTGAATTCTGTGAAGAAGACGGGGTAGCATCCGTATTGGAGGGAAGGCATAGATTAGCGCAAACTGATGCCAAGGGCACACCAAGGCATCCGTGCCGCAGGCCAATGGATCCCTCGTTCGGGAGACAAACTTTGCTACTTTGGCATTGAATCTGGACGCCATAACGTCCACCTCCGGGGTACCCCACTTCCGGCAAATGTCCTGGAACACTTCGGGGTGGAGGGACCACTCCCCTGGGGACATCTGTTGGCGGCTGAGAAAGTCCGCTTGCCAATTGTCCACCCCGGGGATAAAGATAGCTGAGATGCAGGGGACATGGGCTTCTGCCCATAAAAAGATCCAATCTACCTCCCTCTGGGCTGCCTGACTCCTGGTGCCACCCTGGTGGTTTATATAAGCTACGGCAGTGGCATTGTCGGATTGTACCCTTACTGGGGAGCCCTGCAGAACCTCCGTCCAGCCCAAAAGAGCCAACCGAGCTGCTCGGATCTCTAAGACATTTATGGGTAGGGCTGATTCTGCCCTTGACCATTTCCCCTGTAGGGTTAAATCGTCTAGGACTGCACCCCAGCCTGATAGGCTGGCATCCGAGGTTACTATCCTCCATGAGGGGGGACTGAACGATCTTCCTTTCAGAAGATTTTTTGTGACTAGCCACCAACACAGACTCTGCCTTACCGCATAGGGAAGGGAAATGGGAAGATCCAAGGCCTGGAGTCTTTTGTCCCAGGCCGTGAGAATCGCTCTCTGTAGCCTCCGAGAATGGATCTGGGCATAGGGTACTGCCTCGAAGGTGGCCACTAGCTTTCCCAACAGGCGCATGCAGAGGCGTATAGATGGCCTTGTGCTGCTTAGGACTAAGTGGATTAACTCCCTTATCGAGTCCACTCTGGACTGGGGCAGGAAGATCCGTTGTCGTCTTGTATCTAAAATCAGACCTAGATACTCCAACCTTCTTGTGGGCTGTAGGGCCGATTTGTCCCGGTTTAGAACCCAACCCAGGGACTCTAGGCAGTTTACTGCTAGCAACACTGCCCGATTTAAGCCGGCCGCTGAGTGGTCGACTACCAGAAGATCGTCTAAGTAGGCCATGATCAGAATGCCCTGTTCCCTTAGGATGGCTAACACGGGGGCCAGGATTTTCGTAAAAACCCGAGGGGCCGTGGCTAGTCCGAACGGAAGAGCCACGAACTGAAAATGCCGATAGTTTAGGGCAAAACGCAGATACTTGTAATGACCTGGGAATATCGGAACGTGCAGGTATGCGTCCTTTATATCGATGGAGGCCAAGAACTCCTTTCCTTGGAGGGCGGCCACCACCGAACGAATGGACTCCATTCGAAAGGACCGGACTCTTAAAAAGCGGTTTAATGACTTTAGGTCCAGTATAGGCCTGACGTCGCCGTTTGGCTTCGGGACAATGAAGAGGTTTGAGTAAAACCCTTGTCCTTGATCCCCTGCTGGTACTTCCATAATCACTCCTTGAGATAGGAGTCGCTCTAGGGCGGACAGAAGTGATGCCTGCTTTTGAGGGTCGCCTGGAAGTCTTGACGTTTGAAAGTGAGGAGGGGGGAACTCCCGAAACTCCAGCTTGTACCCCTGAGTCACTGAGGACAGAACCCATTGGTCGGTAACTTTGGCCCCCCACAACTCCGAGAACAACCGGAGTCTTCCCCCCACTCGAGAGAGTGGGGGCGCCCCTTCACAAGGCTGCCTTAGGGGCAGCCTTAACCGGCTTACGGTTCCACGGTCTCTTGTTCCCTGCAGGTTGGCCTTGTGGCCTGTTTGCAGCTGCGCGTCCAGGAGGCCGTCGATACTGCCTAGAGAATGAGGGCCCTGGAACTGGAGAGGTTGGACGCTTAAAGGGACCCCGGAACCTTTTCTTAACCGGCAAGAGGGTGCTCTTACCACTAGAGATCTTTTGAATATATTTGTCAAGATCTTCTCCAAACAATCTCTCTCCTTGAAAGGAGAATCCTGTAAGGAGCTTTTTGCAGGGGGTTTCTGCAGACCAGTTCTTTAACCAAAGTAATCTTCTCATGTGAACCAAATACAGGGATAGGCGGGACGCCTGTTGGATTGAATCCTTGATAGCGTCTACCGCGAAACATAAAGCTCTAGGTAGGTCGGCCAAGTCCTGAGCCTGTTGAGCCGGGAGGTCCTTTAGGGCCTGCTTGGCCTGGTCTTTTAAAGCCTGGCAGACGCCAATGGCAGCTACAGCTGGCTGGACCACTGCCCCCGCTGTGGCAAAGGATGCCTTCAGTAAGGTCTCAAGCCTTTTATCCACAGGATCTTTGAACATGTGAATATTGTCCACTGGACACGTTAAAGCTTTATTGACACATGATATGGCTGCGTCAACAGTGGGGACAGCCCATTTTTTTGAAAACTCCTCCTCTAAAGGGTACATAACTGTGAACCTTTTAGGAGGCAAAAAAATCCTGTCTGGCTTAACCCAGTCCTGAAATATCAGGTCCTTTAACAAAGGATGGACCGGGAACACCAGGTTGGCTTGGGGCGCTTTTAGGGAGCCCAATGAGGAAACAGCGGAAGCCAGAGGCTGAGGCAAAGGCATTTTAAAGGCTGACCGCACCATATCCGTTAAGGACTGAACCCACAATTTTTCTGCGTGAGAAGCTGAAAAAGGTTCTTCTATAGTAGAATCCTCAGAACCTAAATGGTCCAGGTGATCCTCAGCCTGGTCTCCTGTATCTTCCAATTCCTCAGTGGAAAGGACATCTTCCTCAGGAGATTCAAACCTGGGAGACGGGGATCTAGCCCGCTTCTTCCCGGATAAAGAGGCCGTAATAAGAGCGGCCATCCTTTTTTCAAATCCACCCAAGGTGGAGGCTAACATCTCTTCCGTGACATAGGAAGGAGTTGGTTGAATAGGGCCCGCCATAGCACCTAGCAACCCCGATGGCTCACCCAGGGCAGCAACCTCCGGATCCTCCGGGGAGGTAGGGGCAGGTGGATTCTGGGAAATATCCTCCGAGCCCGATGGGGAACCCTTCGGCTTTTTAACACTTTTAGCATTTTTAGCGTTCCCTGCACCCTTAGGAGCCATGATAAACAAATCTGAGATACTCCGCTAATATACAACTAACTGTAATAGCTGGAGGAAAACACACATTTACATAAATGAGGAAAAAATTAGGCTAGGGTAATGTTAGACAGAAACTAAACTTCCCAAAACCTAACAAGAGAAAACAATATTGAGCCCCAAGGGCTTAATCACATCCTAATATTGCTTCCCTTAATGCTGGGCTAGGAGAGTACCTAATAATAAAAGTACTCTGACTGCTACTTAGTACACCGGCTTTCCAGAGAAAATATGAGCTTAAACAGCTCTTTAGCAAGGTGTGTACAAAAAAACGGCCACTAGGTGTCACTGTGTCAGCATAACATAGGCAAACCTATCCTGCTCAGCTCAGCATCGCTGCTCCGTGTCCCTTCACAGCCTTCAGCAGACTGACAGGCTAAATAGAGTTTTCCCCTCTGATGTACAGAGGGGAGGGAACTCCCCGGGCGTCCCCCGCCCCCTCCACGCAGTGTCGGCGCCTATAACAGTGCGCGCGCACGCTCCCGACGCCGCTCTGCAGGAAGCAGGAAGCCATGTGGGGAGAGGAGCCCAGGAGCTGCTGGAAGCACACACAGACATCAGGAAGTAAGTATTTTACCTGACATGCTCCCCTTTTACATCTCATGGAGCAAAAAAACACCTTGTAGCAGCAGCAGCAGTCTATTAGCCCAGCCAGAGGAACAGTATACCTGGGTGTTTGAGCCATCCAGTCATGCAGACTTTGTGGTTTCTCTTTAGCCTATGCACAGAGGCATAAAAAGGCTTTCCCCCAGAGTCCCCCTGTGGGGAGCCCACTGACAAACCAAGTTCCGTAGGCCCCCCGCTTACCTTTCCACGCCGCAGGGTATTGCTCATGCAAGAGGCCCAATCTTCCCCCTTCACCGTGGGTATGGTCATAGACCTTCAGGGACCGGGGTCCAAGTCAGGAACACCACACACCTGGACCTATACAGCACTACTGGCAGCAGGTATTCATAGGTTAAAAAACCCAGTCCTGGAACCCAGAGTCCAGCCCTCCAAGGAGAGGCATTATAGGCAAAACCCCATCCACGAATTGGGGCCCGGGTACCGTCCACTTTGGCTATGAAGCACCCTGGACGGATCCGGTCGGCTGGCCCTGGTCCCAAGGACAAACTGCAGGCACAACCTTCAACGTGCACCAACACCTAAGACACTGGCGAAAAAACTGAGGTACTCCCACTATGGGTGGGGGTTATATAGGGAGGGAACTTCCTGTCGGAGAGTGCCAGTGTCCATCACCTGAAGGTACACTATATAACCCATATGTAATGGCTATGCTGCTCTGTGTCCCGTGATGTACGATAAAGAAATACTCTGACTACATTAGAAGTAAACAATGCCTCATCATTGGTATCAATGGGAGGAATAATGCCCCATCATTGGTATCAATGGGAGAAATAGTGCCTCATCAGTGGTGTCAGTTGGAGAAATAGATCCCCTTCATTTGTGTCAGTGGGAGAAATGGTGCCCTAGTGTTGGTATTAGTGGCAGATATTTTGCCCCACTGTGAGTGTCAAAGAAATAGTGCCCCAAGTACTGGATATAGGCAAGCAAAGGGCCGCATCCAGCCCCTGGGCCACAGTTTGGAGACCACTGATCTAGAGGCAACAGAAAAAGCAATTATACTTACCGTATTCCTTGCTCCCCCTGGCAGCCAGCACTCTTCTTCTCAGTTTGATGCCCTGGGTTGTAAGTGGGTGCACGGTATCCTCCCTTACAATTGCAGGACTGCTGGTCCTGCATTATACCTAATCATGTCAGAGTGACTGACTGGCTTTCAGGGGCTGGTCTTGCAGGACGAACTATAGTTCTAATAGTTGCTTTTTACTTTCCATTGACAAGATAGGAATTTAACTAAAGTAAGTAGAAGAAGCCCCACTGCTAAGGGTTATTATTTTTGTTTTTACTTTTCCCGAGGTTCAGCTTTAAAGTATATTTAAAGACAACTTGTTTTGTTTTAAACCAAGTAACTAATAGTTGAAACCCTTTTAATTTTTTTTGTCTGTGTTCGCGCATTTTCAACACTTTCTCTGACTTTTTAAACGATAAGAAAAAGTTTTGGCTTTGGATGGACTTAAAAAATAAGGTTAAGACTGAGGGAATTTCAATGTGACCTCATGAAAGAATCAAGAGAAAGAATAACTAAACACTCTTACGTAGTTTGTGAAGCATCATTCTATCATACAATGGTAATTTGGTAAACTGTTATGCCGCGTACAAACGATCGGAAATTCCGATAAGAAAAGTCAGATGTGAGCTTTTGGTCAGAAATTTCGACAGTGTGTATGCTCCATTGGACTTTTGCTGTCGGAATTTCTGCCAACAAAAGATTGAGCGCAGGTTCTCTATTTTTCCAATGGAAAAAGTTCCTATCTGAAAATATGGTGTCTGTATGCAATTCCGACGCGCAAAAAGAATGTATGCTCAGAATCAAGCAGAAGAGCCGAACTGCCTATTTAACTTCATTGATCTTGGCTCGTCTTACGTCTTGTACATCACCACGTTCTTGACGGTCGGAATTTACGAGAAGATTTGTGTGACCATGTGTATGCAACACAAGTTTGAGCCAACATTCCGTCAGAAAAAATCCACGGTTTTCTTGTCGGAATTTCCGATCTTGGCATAACTCCGACAAGAAAACCGTGCTCTCAATTTTTTGTTGGCTTTTGTCGGAATTTCCAATCGTGTGTACGCGGCATTAAAGTGAATCATTTGGCAACAGCAGCATCAACCAAATTTCAATCTTGACTTTTTTAGTGCGAGTTTCTGGTTGTTATTGGGAACTGCGTCAGGCAAGGTCCTCAACATGGTACTGCTAAAGATATCAGTGGAGTGAATTGGTTGCATCATATTGAATGTTTATGAAATAGCTAAAGTGTAACTCAACTTTTGTTAAGAAACAAAACATTCCCCCCTGGGTTATCCATGTACACTGCAAGGATTATGACAACCTTTGTTGCAGATTCCTACCTTTTGTTATTCTGAAGAAATCCATGTGTGTTTGTCTGTGCCTCTGGGCCGAGTGGGTCTAATGGAAGTGGTTTCATAATTATCAGTCAGCTGTGCAACTGCAGGCCACTAATGAGGAAAGCTGCGGGGCCTGCATCCCTTTAGACGTGTTCCTATTGGAATATGCCTAAAATCTGACTTGTGCCTTAGGCAGACTTCTGGGAAAATTGGTAAGCCAATCACACAAGCAGGAAATGATGTTTCTGGGGGGTGGTCAGTACACATTCTGTGTACTGAACACTCTATGTAGCATATTGCATAGCATTTATAGAAAATTATAGTGACTGCAGATTAAAAAGGAAAGGTCATTTTTAATAACATTCAATTACAATATTTTTTTCTTTATTTTTTTTCCCCCCCACAAAAGTGGAGTTACCCTTTAATAATATAATAAAACAAACAGTAAAAAAGGTATAACTTTTGAGCATATACTTTTATTCAAAGACCGATCCACATTTGACCCATATAATTTACCATTAATACAGACAATGCACAAAAAAGCTGTAACATAATTAGATGTAGCACCTAAAATATATATTTTTTTTGTCTTTCATCACTTTTTGGGTATTTACCATATATAGGAAATATTTACTTCTTTCGCATTATATTTATTCCAAATCAAAGGATAATATTTATTGTAGCCTAAAAAAGAAAGTGTATTTGTTCCCCTTCTGCAACACAGTTTGCTGCCTAGTAACCACACTTGATTGACAGTTACATGCTCATTACAAGTGTGAGAGGGTGGACATTGTTACAGATGGGAAATAGGGAAAAACGAGGATAATTTCAGCTGTCAGATTGCTGTATAGGGAGAATAAAATATGACTGGCACCATCAGTACAGATAAAATAAATAGCACAGAAAACAAGCACCCTATACGACTGACTTCATATTAAATACATGCAATCATTTCATCCAATAATAAAACACAAGTAATAACTGAATTCCGCAGTGTTAAGTAGCTTCTCCTAACTATAAGACGTATACAGTAAACCAGTATAAATGATTTTAGTTTAGTGCATGCAGATTGTGTAGGAGATCATTTATAATTGGTCTTTACTCATCATTTTGCACTGCTTTATTGAATCAGATTTTATGATTAGAAGGTTGGCGAGAGTCAATTCACAGAGACAGATTGCGATCACTATAATAAGCTGGACAACTATCAGAACCCAAGAACCAGTGGCAACAGGTATCCCACCATCCACAATTCCTGAGCAAGGTCACCATGGATGGTTCTGCAGGTGGTCCTGCTGTGTAAAGCTTAATGAACTGTTACAGTGGATGCTGTACTGTGAGGATATTGGCTGTAATGCTTGCTAGTACTCCCCAGCCAGTGAAAATACATGATCATCTTATACAGGTGTCTGCTAACGTTTCCCTACCTTTAGCAGGTCTGGGCTTGCTGCTCTCTCGCTCTCGGAGCACAAAGACTGGTGAAAAAGCTAGTGAGATGCTAAGATGCTGATCCGTTACTCTGCTTAGCACCGGTTCCTTTCAATCAGCTTCAGCAGCCTGTGTTGAGTCGAGTGTCTCATTCCTTATCTTACTGCAGGGGGAGCATGTGTATGAGCAAGGGAGACAGGGAGGGAGCGATGTAGTCAACTGGAGGAGAGCTGCAAGACGAGAAAAAGAAATAAAATCAGCTGAGACAAATGCAACGCTAAAGAAAAGCATAAAAGAAAAAAAGGGATGAATACAAGGACAGCATTTAAATGGAGAATACACATTGAAATACCTCTACTAGAGTGCAGTATCACAAAGAATGGTCAGAAGTAAAAGCCTATATAAGAACACATTTATCACAGATTTTCCTCGATTTGAGTAGTTTGCACAAAGCACCTATAGCAACCTGCACCGGATATACTGCCAAAGTGTCTGGTCAAGATGTAGCTTGTATACAATATGCTCTTAAAGTGTTAGTTTGCCTTTTGAGAAAAAAATTCAAAGGTGAACTAACATCGTACACCATGGGTGCGCAACCTGTTGCCCTCCAGCTGTTACAGAACTACAGTCCAACGAGGCATTGCAAGGCTGACATGCGCATGGGATGTACTTTTACACTCCAACATGACAATAAACCAAAACAAGGCCAAGTCAACCTGTCATTGGCACAAGCATGATTCTTAGCCCTCTTATGCTGGAGGGCTAAAGTTTTAGCACCTATGCCAATCACCCCCCCACCTTGCGGTGTCCGCTGTACTTACCTCTGTGATTGCTGAGCTGTCAGTGATCATGCAACTGGTGCAGCAGTCCAGGGATTAAACATCCTTGCTCTTCTCTCTTCTTTGCACAGTGCTTCTGGGAAGGATCAGAGTTATTCCAATTGGTCAGAACTGGCACAGAAGAGTGGGGATTTTAAATACTTGGACCACTGCACCAGCTGCACTGCACTGGGCACTGACCACTCAACATCCATGCAAATAAGTACAGAGGGGACAGGGGGGTGTTTCGGGATTATGCATGTTCATCTAAAAATTTTATTTTCTCGTTTTGGATAGAGTGGGGATAGATTAGAACTTCAACATCACGTTTCTTTGGCTATCCTGCTGACAATGGCTTAACTAGACAGTATCAAGAAAAAAAATCTTCAACAGCAACGCAGACAGAAATAAAAATCCTAATTATGGTACCAAAAGCAGAAAGGCAGTATGTCTTCACCAAAAAACAAAATTGGGACCTTTAGGTAGAATATTACTAAAAAGACATTAACATGAATGGACAGAGGTAGTACTTGTTGCCTCTTAACAAACAAGACTTACAGTTGCAATAAAAAGTATGTGAACCCTTTTGGAATGATATGGATTTCTGCACAGATTGGTCATAAAATGTGATCTGATCTTCATCTAAGTCACAACAATGGACAATCACAGTCTGCTTAAACTAATAACACACAAATAATTACACGTCACCATGTTTTTATTGAACACACCATGTAAACATTCACAGTGCAGGTGGAAAAAGTATGTGAACCCCTAGACTAATGAGATTTCCAAGAGCTAATTGGAGTGAGGTGTCAGCCAACTGGAGTCCAATCAATGAGATGATATTGGAGGTGTTGGTTACTGCTGCCCTATAAAAAACACACACCAGTTTTGGGTTTACTTTTCACAAGAAGCATTGCCTGATGTGAATGATGCCGCGCACAAAAGAGCTCTCAGAAGAACTATGATTAAGAATTGACGTGCATAAAGCTGGAAAGAGTTAAAAAAGTATCTCCAAAAGCCTTGCTGTTCATCAGTCCACGGTAAAACAAATTGTCTATAAATGGAGGAAGTTCAGCACTGCTGCTACTCTCCCTAGGAGTGGCCGTCCTGTAAAGATGACTGCAAGAGCACAGCGCAGACTGCTCAATGAGGTGAAGAAGAATCCTAGAGTGTCAGCTAAAGACTTACAAAAGTCTCTGGCATATACCAACATCCTTGTTAGCGAATCTACGATATGTAAAACACTAAACAATAATGGATTTCATGGGAGGATACCACAGAGGAAGCCACTGCTGTCCAAGAAAACCCCATTGCTGCACGTTTGCACAAGAGCACCTGGATGTTCCACAGCAGTACTGGCAAAATATTCTGTGGACAGATGAAACCAAAGTTCAGTTGTTTGGAAGAAACACACAACACTATGTGTGGAGAAAAAGAAGCACAGCACACCAACATCAAAACCTCATCCGAACTGTGAAGTATGGTGGTGGGGGCATCATGGTTTGGGGCTGCTTTGCTGCGTCAGGGCCTGGGTGGATTGCTATCATCGAAAGAGAAAAAATGTATTCCCAAGTTTATCAAGACATTTTTCAGGAGAACTTAAGGCCATCTGTCCACCAGCTGAAGCTCAACAGAAGATGGGTGTTGCAACAGGACAACGACCCAAAGCATAGAAGTAAATCAACAATAGAATGGCTTAAACAGAAGAAAATACGCCTTCTGGAGTGGCCCAGTCAGAGTCCCGACCTCAACCCGATTGAGATGATGTGGTATGACCTCAAGAAAGCGATTCACACCAGACATCCCAAGAATATTGCCGAACTGAAACAGTTCTGTAAAGAGGAATGGTCAATAATTACTCCTGACTGTTGTGCACATCTGATATGCAACTACAGGAAACGTTTGGTTGAAGTTATTGCTGCCAAAGGAGGTTCAACCAGTTATTAAATCCAAGGGTTCACATACTTTTTTCACCTGCACTGTGAATGTTTACATGGGGCCAGATTCTCAAAAGAATTACGCCGGTGTATCTACAGATACACCGGCGTAATTCGAAAATCCCGCCGGCGTATCATTGTTTTGCATTCTCAAAACAAGATACGCCAGAATTAGGCTAGGATCCGACTGGTGTAAGTCAGTTACACCGTCGGATCCTAAATGCAATACTACGCTGGCCGCTAGGTGGCTTTTCCATCGATTTCAGCGTCGCATATGCAAATGAGCCGAATACGCCGATTCCTGAACGTTTTTGCGCTGCTTCGCCGTAGTTTACGTAGTTTCCGTAAGGTTACCCCTGCTATATGAGGGGTAACCTTACATCGGTCCGCCGTATGCCATGTTAAGTATGGCCGTCGGGACAGCGTCAGGTTTTTCCGTTGTTTACGCAACTCGTCGTGAATAAGGCTGTGCGTTAATTACGTTCACGTCGCAACCAATGTATTTGCGGCGTACTACGGAGCATGCGCAGTGGCCTACGCTTAAGGCTGGCCCATGCGCAGTTTGTTCGGCACGGGGGCGCGCTTAATTTAAATACAAGCCGCCCCCTTTGATTTACGCGGGGACACGCCGGGCCATTTAGACAACGCCGCCGCAAATTACGGAGCAAGTGCTTGGAGAATACGGCACTTGCCCCAGTAAGTTGCGGCGGCGTAGTGTTAATGGCATACGCTACGCCCCGCTTGTAGATACGCTGATCTACGAGAATCTGGCCCATGGTGTGTTCCATTAAAACATGGTAACATTTAAATCTTTGTGTGTTATTAGTTTAAGCAGACTGATTGTCTATTGCTGTGACTTAGATGAAGAACAGATCACATTTTATGACCAATCTGTGCAGAAATCAATATCATTCCAAAAGGGTTCACATACTTTTTAATGCAACTGTATGGGATGTTAGTTAATAGTATTAAGGGTTATGATGTCTTGACCTGTGTCTATTTTACCCTATTGCATTGTCGTTTACATTACTTGTCATTCTGCTTCCTGAGTACCCTAAAAAAAAAAAAAAAATCCTAGGAGCTGTTAGAAGACAGTCTGTCCCGATTATATATATATATATTATATATATATATATATATATATATATATATATATATATATATATATATATATATATATACACACACACACACACATACACATACACACATACACACACACATACACACACAATATTACCAACAGTAGGGGGACGCCTGCCTTTACATGCGCATGAACTTTAATTCAATCCCAGTCTAGGGTTCAATATTGAGTTTTCCCACCCTTTGCAGCTATAGCAGCTTCAACTATTCTGGGAAGGGTGTCCACAAAGTTTAGAGGTGTGTCAATGGGAATTTTTCAATGGGTTTCGTCTAATAAGACATCACCTGATCATCATCAGGTGATGTCTCATTAGACTAAACGTGTCAGGGTGGGCTCTGCTGATGCCATTGCGTCAATTTTACTAAAGCGTTTTTTATCTTCACAAAATGTGAGTGTTCCTTTTATTTGATAAAATACCCCATTTTCTTAATGGCATTACACTATGTGGCCCTCAATTTTTTTCCTTCTTAACCATACCACACGGAAGAAGTGTAGTATACATCCTGCTCCTCATTTAACCATTGTGTGGGTTACCAATTTGGAGAGCTATTGGAAGCACCATAGGAATACCTTAATCCCAGCCAGAGGGTGTCTATATGGATGCCTACATTTCTTGGTGTACTTCACCACAAGCTCTGTTAACTCATTAGGCATAAGCCGAACAACCCCCCCCCCCCCCCCGTTTGGTTCGCACCAGAGCCTTAGAACGGACTGAACATTTAGAACCCCATTGATGTCTATGGGACTCAAACGTTCGAATTCAAAAGTGCTAATTTTAAAGCCCAATATGCAAGTTATTGTTGTAAAACGTCTTTGAGAACCCTGGTCTTGCACCACAAAAAAACATTAATGGAAAAAAACGTTGATTGTGCTAGCTGCAGTATTCTTACGTGGTTTATTGCCTGTGTCCTCTGTAGTTTGCACCTAAAGCTACTTGGTGTGTACTGGCCGTGTGCTCTGTAGCTTGCACCTAAAGATTCAGGAGCAGTGATTTTAATGATGCTTAAATTAAAAATAAATAAAAACATAATGAAAAATTCCTTTAAATATTGTACCTGCTGGGTGTCTATTAGCATGCCTGTGAAAACGTCTTTGAGAACCCGGGTCTTGCCCGAGGGAACATGTATCAATGGAAAAAAAGTTTTAAAAAACGGTTGTTTTTTCAGGGGTCCTGAAAAAAAAGACGACCGTTTTTAAAACTTTTTTTACATTGATACATGTTCCCTGGGGCAAGACCCGGGTTCTCAAAGACGTTTTCACAGGCATACTATAGACACCCAGCAGGTACAATATTTAAAGGATTTTTTTATTTTTTTTAATTTAAGCATCATTAAAATCACTGCTCCTGAATCTTTAGGTGCAAACTACAGTCAGTACACACCAAGTAGCTTTAGGTGAAAACTACAGAGGACACAAGCAATAAACCACGTAAGAATACTGCAGCTAGCACAATCACCTGCCTGCCAGTAAATTAGGAAGAACTGATCTAGCTAAACTATACAGTGTATAAATATATGTACAACACCTGGGATGTATATATATCCTCTACACACTATAACATTAACTGCCTGCCTGCTCTATCTACCTGCAAAAAATGACACTCTGTCCTCTCAACCACCGCAACACAAGGCCGACCTGCAGGCGGCCTTTTATAGTGTGGGGCGTGCACTAAACCCACTGAGCCATAATTGGCCAAAGCCACCCTGGCTCTCCGTTTTTTGCAAGCTGTGATTGGCCAAGCATGCTGGTCATAGTGCATGCTTGGCCAATCATCAGCCAGCGATGCCACAGTGAATTATAGTCTGTGAAACGTAACTCGAATTTGGCGCGAACGACCCGTTTTGTTCGTATTTCGACGAACGATCGAACATACGATGTTCGAGTCGAACATGAGTTCGACTCGAATATGAAGCTCATCCCTATTAGGCATATGCCTGTCTGAGTTCAAATCCTCCAGTAAGGCCTCGTACACACGACCGAGTTTCTCGGCAAAAACCAGCAAGAAACTTGCTGTTTTTTTTTTGCCGAGGAAACCGGTCATGTGTACATTTTTCGATGAGGAAACTGTAGAGGAACTCGACGAGCCAAAAAGAGAGCATGTTCTCTTTTTCCTCGACAGGAATGGCGAAAATTGGCTTGTCGAGTTTCGACAGCCTAACAAGGAACTCGACGAGCAAAACTATGTGTTTCGCCCGTCGAGATCCTCGGGCGTGTGTATGAGGCCTAAGCCTTCTACCAATTGGTGGTGGATTATCTACTTGCAACCCTTCTATATATCTGTGTTTTCTTTTTTAAGTCACAATGATGCCATGACAATCTACCTATGGACTTGGACTCATTCACATGTTCGATCTTTTCTGTGGATATCACGTTCTTTTTGTACACAATATATTTGTATTGTTGATTTACGTGTTGTGTCCCTTCATGGTTTCAATCACACATTACCTAAGCTTTGTCATATATACTGATTATCATATAATCACTATTTAAATTTTAGTTCATTCTGAAATTGCATATTAGCGCTGCACTTTCATTTATTTTCTCGGTTTGAAATTGTTCTTTTGCTGTGCTGGCTGCTGTTTATTATTTAAAGAGACAGTGCAGTATATTTTTCACATGCCCCATACACAGGACTGATATGGCAGCACAGAACCCCTATTTATCTAGCCCGTATGTCACAGGGAAGAAGAAGAGGGAGGTTTCTTGGAGGTACAGAAGTTTAAAAACATATAAAGAGTTTGTGCTTAATACAGTGAGAAGTCTGATGTGCGTCACTGGGAGTGAGGTGACATGGAAGCTGGGCCGGAGGAACAGCATACAGGCTCTGTCGTAAGTGCTGCACTGTGTGGAAAAAGTTTAGCACAGTAAAGCAAGTGTGAAGTCGCTGTGAAGTGAGTTGTGCACAAATTAATTGTAGCAAGAAATTTGTTCTCTTCTACGTTTGGCCTTAATGTAAAGATGGTTCGCCTTAATGCAGAATTCTCATGGCCACAGTCTCCGCCTGCTCAATACAATCATAAGCAAGCACCGTTCAGTGTCCCCAATTAGACCACACAGGTTTTTAAAGTAATTTATTGGGCAGCTCTGGGGGTCTTCTTCCAACTTCGGGGGTCTTCTAAATTCAGGAGTCTCTTTTGACTCTCCGCTGCCTTCTCCCACTCTCTGGTGCCTTCTCCGCGCTCTCCCCCGAAGTCGGAAGAAGACCCCCGGAGCTGCCTAATAAATTACTTTAAAAAAGCTGTCTAGTGTGTTTTTTCTTGAATGTTTTACCCCCCAGGTGAATGGGTTGGGGTATGATGTACCCCATACTCATTCACATAGGGTGGAGGGCCTGGATCTTGGGGACCCCTTATTAAAGGGGGCTCCCTGATTTAGATAAGCCCCCTGCCCGCAGACCATGTTGATGTCCTCATCAACATTGGGACAGGGTGCTTTGGGGTGGGGGGGCTGCTTGCTCGTCCCCTCCCCCTTTCCTGACCGGCCGGGCTGCGTGCTTAGGTAAGGGTCTGGTATGTATTTTGGAATCCCCCGCGCTGTTTTTTCGGGCCTGGTGTGCTCTTGGAGGGGGAACCCTTGCCGTTTAAAAAAAAAAAAAGTTGGCGTGGAGTTCCCCCTAATTATTTGGGGGTCAAAGTCGCATCCCTGCTAATTGAAGTCGTACTTCAAGTCATGGGGCAAAGCCGGATCCACAGTTGTATGACTGTCTTGTTAAAATCGCGGCCACGAATCGTGGCAAAATCACGGTAAATTGCGCGACTTTGAAGTCGCATAAGTGTGAAAGGGGCCTCCCAAGTGTCCTGGGCACGCTCAACTGGCAGCAGCAAAGTACAGCAAAAGAAAGCAAGCTTAGCACAAAGATGACCTCTCACTACTGATGCTGTGTAACTATCCTTCAGCCAGTAGACTTTTCCCCGGTGGTTGCTCCTATAGGTAGGCTGGATGGAGTTGGCTGGGACAGGCCATGCACACTCACTGCAGCTTGTCAAAAAGCCTGCCAAGCACTTTTTCCATTCCTTTCTCTGTAGTGCAACCTCTGCTAAAAAGGCAGACACCTGACTGTAGCCTGTTTCCTAACTTTAAACACCAGATTACAAGGTGTTTGTTGATTTTTAACTACCCAACCAAAAACTGTAATGCCCTGTACACACGATCGGTTCGTCTGATGAAAATGGACCGATTTCATCGGACGAACCGATCGTGTGTGGGCCCCATCAGTTTTGTTCTCATCGGTAAAAAAAAAATAAAATAGAACCAGTTTTAAAATGTTCGCATGGTTAAAAAACCGATAGAAAAAAAGATAGTCTGTGGGGAAATCCATCGGTCAAAAATCCACACATGCTCAGAATCAAGTCAACGCATGCCCCGAAGCATTGAACTTCATTATTCTCAGCATGTCGTAGTATTTTACGTCACCGCGTTGGACATGATCGGATTTTTAACCGATGGTGTGTAGGCAAGACTGATGAAAGTCAGCTTCATCGGATATCTAATGAAAAATTCCATCGGTTCATTTCCATCAGATGAAGCGATCGTGTGTACAGGGCATAAGCGTTCGCCAGCCAGATCTTACCACAATGATTTTACAATCATTTTTTCTTTTATATGCAAGCCACAATTCTGTATACTCCTTTGTGAAAGATAACAGCAAAATATAATTGTCTACATGTCACTACTAGAGACAATAAGCACAGTTTTGCTTGGCATAATCCACAATCTTGGGCTTTTTCTATATAACTGAAAATCCCTAAATTTATAACAGCACCTTAGAATTTCTGCTGGTCATAATGCTAGGATTATCTGGAGAAAAGTTTCCTCTTAATAAGTTCCATCACTGTCATTTAACAGTCAAGTGCCAGAGCATTTACTGGACCCAGGCCCTGATTTACTCCCTGTGCCGCCCCAAGGCCGGGTCCTTTAATTCCCACACACACACAGGGGCCAAGTGATATAGCCGCCAAATGTATCACGGGAGCGTGCCCGCAAGAACTAACCCATATGCGAGAAAGCTCGCATGAAGGGGGTTAGTTCTTGCAAGGAGGAGCCGAGACAGCCACCGATCCCCCATCACAGATTCCCCCCCCCCCCATCAAGAAGCCCCCATATAAGGTCATCCATCACAAAGCCCCCCATAAAAGATCCCTCATCACAGACAATGTAATATAAAATAATAGTTCAACTCACCATAATGCAGAATGACTGGGAGCCCTGATGTCACTGTCCCCAGCCAGCAGAGTGCTTCCTTACATCTCAGGTGTCACTGTCCCCAGCCATAGGAGTGCTTCCTTACATCTCAGGTGTCACTGTCCTCAGCGGAGTGCTTCCTTACATCTCAGGTGTCACTGTCCTCAGCGGAGTGCTTCCTTACATCTCAGGTGTCACTGTCCCCAGTGGAGTGCTTCCTTACATCTCAGGTGTCACTGTCCCCAGCGGAGTGCTTCCTTACATCTCAGGTGTCACTGTCCTCAGCGGAGTACTCCTTACATCTCAGGTGTCACTGTCCCCAGCGGAGTGCTTCCTTACATCTCAGGTGTCACTGTCCCCAGCGGAGTGCTTCCTTACATCTCAGCGGAGTGCTTCCTTACATCTCAGGTGTCACTGTCCCCAGCGGAGTGCCTCCTTACATCTCAGGTGTCACTGTCCTCAGCGGAGTGCTTCCTTACATCTCAGGTGTCAATGTCCCCAGTGGAGTGCTTCCTTACATCTCAGGTGTCACTGTCCCCAGCCAGCGGAGTGCTTCCTTACATCTCAGGTGTCACTGTCCTCAGCGGAGTACTCCTTACATCTCAGGTGTCACTGTCCCCAGCGGAGTGCTTCCTTACATCTCAGGTGTCACTGTCCTCAGCGGAGTACTCCTTACATCTCAGGTGTCACTGTCCCCAGCGGAGTGTTTCCTTACATCTCAGGTGTCACTGTCCTCAGCGGAGTACTCCTTACATCTCAGGTGTCACTGTCCCCAGCGGAGTGTTTCCTTACATCTCAGGTGTCACTGTCCCCAGCGGAGTGCTTCCTTACATCTCAGGTGTCACTGTCCCCAGCAGAGTGCTTCCTTACATCTCAGCGGAGTGCTTCCTTACATCTCAGGTGTCACTGTCCCCAGCGGAGTGCTTCCTTACATCTCAGGTGTCACTGTCCCCAGCGGAGTGCCTCCTTACATCTCAGGTGTCACTGTCCTCAGCGGAGTGCTTCCTTACATCTCAGGTGTCACTGTCCTCAGCGGAGTGCTTCCTTACATCTCAGCGGAGTGCTTCCTTACATCTCAGGTGTCACTGTCCTCAGCGGAGTGCTTCCTTACATCTCAGCGGAGTGCTTCCTTACATCTCAGGTGTCACTGTCCCCAGCGGAGTGCCTCCTTACACCTCAGGTGTCACTGTCCTCAGCGGAGTGCTTCCTTACATCTCAGGTGTCACTGTCCTCAGCGGAGTGCTTCCTTACATCTCAGGTGTCACTGTCCCCAGCCAGCGGAGTGCTTCCTTACATCTCAGGTGTCACTGTCCCCAGCCAGCGGAGTGCTTCCTTACATCTCAGGTGTCACTGTCCTCAGCGGAGTGCTTCCTTACATCTCAGCGGAGTGCTTCCTTACATCTCAGGTGTCACTGTCCCCAGCGGAGTGCCTCCTTACATCTCAGGTGTCACTGTCCTCAGCGGAGTGCTTCCTTACATCTCAGGTGTCACTGTCCTCAGCGGAGTGCTTCCTTACATCTCAGGTGTCACTGTCCTCAGCGGAGTGCTTCCTTACATCTCAGGTGTCACTGTCCTCAGCGGAGTGCTTCCTTACATCTCAGGTGTCACTGTCCTCAGCGGAGTGCTTCCTTACATCTCAGGTGTCACTGTCCCCAGCGGAGTGCCTCCTTACATCTCAGGTGTCACTGTCCCCAGCGGAGTGCCTCCTTACATCTCAGGTGTCACTGTCCCCAGCGGAGTGCCTCCTTACACCTCAGGTGTCACTGTCCCCAGCGGAGTGCCTCCTTACATCTCAGGTGTCACTGTCCTCAGCGGAGTGCCTCCTTACATCTCAGGTGTCACTGTCCTCAGCGGAGTGCCTCCTTACATCTCAGGTGTCACTGTCCCCAGCCAGCGGAGTGCTTCCTTACATCTCAGGTGTCACTGTCCCCAGCGGAGTGCTTCCTTACATCTCAGCGGAGTGCTTCCTTACATCTCAGGTGTCACTGTCCCCAGCGGAGTGCCTCCTTACATCTCAGGTGTCACTGTCCTCAGCGGAGTGCTTCCTTACATCTCAGGTGTCACTGTCCTCAGCGGAGTGCTTCCTTACATCTCAGGTGTCACTGTCCTCAGCGGAGTGCTTCCTTACATCTCAGGTGTCAATGTCCCCAGTGGAGTGCTTCCTTACATCTCAGGTGTCACTGTCCCCAGCCAGCGGAGTGCTTCCTTACATCTCAGGTGTCACTGTCCTCAGCGGAGTGCTTCCTTACATCTCAGCGGAGTGCTTCCTTACATCTCAGGTGTCACTGTCCCCAGCGGAGTGCTTCCTTACATCTCAGGTGTCACTGTCCCCAGCGGAGTGCTTCCTTACATCTCAGGTGTCACTGTCCTCAGCGGAGTGCTTCCTTACATCTCAGCGGAGTGCTTCCTTACATCTCAGGTGTCACTGTCCTCAGCGGAGTGCTTCCTTACATCTCAGGTGTCACTGTCCTCAGCGGAGTGCCTCCTTACATCTCAGGTGTCACTGTCCTCAGCCAGCGGAGTGCTTCCTTACATCTCAGGTGTTACTGTCCCCAGCGGAGTGCCTCCTTACATCTCAGGTGTCACTGTCCCCAGCGGAGTGCCTCCTTACATCTCAGGTGTTACTGTCCTCAGCGGAGTGCTTCCTTACATCTCAGGTGTCACTGTCCCCAGCGGAGTGTTTCCTTACATCTCAGGTGTTACTGTCCTCAGCGGAGTGCTTCCTTACATCTCAGGTGTCACTGTCCCCAGCCAGCGGAGTGCTTCCTTACATCTCAGGTGTCACTGTCCCCAGCGGAGTGTTCCCTTACATCTCAGGTGTCACTGTCCCCAGCGGAGTGCTTCCTTACATCTCAGGTGTCACTGTCCCCAGCGGAGTGCCTCCTTACATCTCAGGTGTCACTGTCCCCAGCGGAGTGCCTCCTTACATCTCAGGTGTCACTGTCCTCAGCGGAGTGCTTCCTTACATCTCAGCGGAGTGCTTCCTTACATCTCAGCGGAGTGCCTCCTTACATCTCAGGTGTCACTGTCCTCAGCGGAGTGCTTCCTTACATCTCAGCGGAGTGCTTCCTTACATCTCAGCGGAGTGCTTCCTTACATCTCAGGTGTCACTGTCCCCAGCGGAGTGCCTCCTTACATCTCAGGTGTCACTGTCCCCAGCGGAGTGCTTCCTTACATCTCAGGTGTCACTGTCCTCAGCGGAGTGCTTCCTTACATCTCAGCGGAGTGCTTCCTTACATCTCAGGTGTCACTGTCCCCAGCGGAGTGCCTCCTTACATCTCAGGTGTCACTGTCCCCAGCGGAGTGCCTCCTTACATCTCAGGTGTCACTGTCCTCAGCGGAGTGCCTCCTTACATCTCAGGTGTCACTGTCCTCAGCGGAGTGCTTCCTTACATCTCAGGTGTCACTGTCCTCAGCGGAGTGCCTCCTTACATCTCAGGTGTCACTGTCCCCAGCGGAGTGTTTCCTTACATCTCAGGTGTCACTGTCCCCAGCGGAGTGCTTCCTTACATCTCAGCGGAGTGCTTCCTTACATCTCAGCGGAGTGCTTCCTTACATCTCAGGTGTCACTGTCCCCAGCGGAGTGCTTCCTTACATCTCAGGTGTCACTGTCCCCAGCGGAGTGCCTCCTTACATCTCAGGTGTCACTGTCCCCAGCGGAGTGTTTCCTTACATCTCAGGTGTCACTGTCCCCAGCGGAGTGCTTCCTTACATCTCAGGTGTCACTGTCCTCAGCGGAGTGCTTCCTTACATCTCAGGTGTCACTGTCCCCAGCGGAGTGCTTCCTTACATCTCAGGTGTCACTGTCCTCAGCGGAGTGCTTCCTTACATCTCAGCGGAGTGCTTCCTTACATCTCAGGTGTCACTGTCCCCAGCGGAGTGCTTCCTTACATCTCAGGTGTCACTGTCCCCAGCGGAGTGCTTCCTTACATCTCAGGTGTCACTGTCCCCAGCGGAGTGCTTCCTTACATCTCAGGTGTCACTGTCCCCAGCGGAGTGCTTCCTTACATCTCAGCGGAGTGCTTCCTTACATCTCAGGTGTCACTGTCCCCAGCGGAGTGCTTCCTTACATCTCAGGTGTCACTGTCCTCAGCGGAGTGCTTCCTTACATCTCAGCGGAGTGCTTCCTTACATCTCAGGTGTCACTGTCCTCAGCGGAGTGCTTCCTTACATCTCAGGTGTCACTGTCCCCAGCGGAGTACTCCTTACATCTCAGGTGTCACTGTCCTCAGCGGAGTGCCTCCTTACATCTCAGGTGTCACTGTCCCCAGCCAGCGGAGTGCTTCCTTACATCTCAGGTGTCACTGTCCTCAGCGGAGTGCTTCCTTACATCTCAGGTGTCACTGTCCCCAGCGGAGTGTTTCCTTACATCTCAGGTGTCACTGTCCCCAGCGGAGTGCTTCCTTACATCTCAGGTGTCACTGTCCCCAGCGGAGTGCTTCCTTACATCTCAGCGGAGTGCTTCCTTACATCTCAGGTGTCACTGTCCCCAGCGGAGTGCTTCCTTACATCTCAGGTGTCACTGTCCTCAGCGGAGTGCTTCCTTACATCTCAGCGGAGTGCTTCCTTACATCTCAGGTGTCACTGTCCCCAGCGGAGTGCTTCCTTACATCTCAGGTGTCACTGTCCCCAGCGGAGTGCTTCCTTACATCTCAGGTGTCACTGTCCTCAGCGGAGTGCTTCCTTACATCTCAGCGGAGTGCTTCCTTACATCTCAGGTGTCACTGTCCCCAGCGGAGTGCTTCCTTACATCTCAGGTGTCACTGTCCTCAGCGGAGTGCTTCCTTACATCTCAGGTGTCACTGTCCTCAGCGGAGTGCTTCCTTACATCTCAGGTGTCACTGTCCTCAGCGGAGTGCCTCCTTACATCTCAGGTGTCACTGTCCCCAGCCAGCGGAGTGCTTCCTTACATCTCAGGTGTTACTGTCCCCAGCGGAGTGCCTCCTTACATCTCAGGTGTCACTGTCCTCAGCGGAGTGCTTCCTTACATCTCAGGTGTCACTGTCCCCAGCGGAGTGTTTCCTTACATCTCAGGTGTTACTGTCCTCAGCGGAGTGCTTCCTTACATCTCAGGTGTCACTGTCCCCAGCCAGCGGAGTGCTTCCTTACATCTCAGGTGTCACTGTCCCCAGCGGAGTGTTTCCTTACATCTCAGGTGTTACTGTCCCCAGCGGAGTGCCTCCTTACATCTCAGGTGTCACTGTCCCCAGCGGAGTGTTTCCTTACATCTCAGGTGTTACTGTCCTCAGCAGAGTGCCTCCTTACATCTCAGGTGTCACTGTCCCCAGCAGAGTGCTTCCTTACATCTCAGGTGTCACTGTCCCCATCAAATACTGCCAATTGTTACCTCAGCCCTCTTTAGCCTAAGATTGAAGCATACAACTGTGAACTGTACAGGAAAGTTTTATAAAATATCAAATGTCTTAATTTCTGTACCTGAATAAGTTAAGTTCCTTACATCTCAGCGGAGTGCTTCCTTACATCTCAGGTGTCACTGTCCCCAGCGGAGTGCTTCCTTACATCTCAGGTGTCACTGTCCTCAGCGGAGTGCTTCCTTACATCTCAGGTGTCACTGTCCCCAGCGGAGTGTTTCCTTACATCTCAGGTGTTACTGTCCCCAGCGGAGTGCTTCCTTACATCTCAGGTGTCACTGTCCTCAGCGGAGTGCCTCCTTACATCTCAGGTGTCACTGTCCTCAGCGGAGTGCTTCCTTACATCTCAGCGGAGTGCCTCCTTACATCTCAGGTGTCACTGTCCTCAGCGGAGTGCTTCCTTACATCTCAGGTGTCACTGTCCCCAGCGGAGTGCTTCCTTACATCTCAGGTGTCACTGTCCCCAGCAGAGTGCCTCCTTACATCTCAGGTGTCACTGTCCTCAGCGGAGTGCTTCCTTACATCTCAGGTGTCACTGTCCTCAGCGGAGTACTCCTTACATCTCAGGTGTCACTGTCCCCAGCAGAGTGCCTCCTTACATCTCAGGTGTCACTGTCCTCAGCCAGCGGAGTGCTTCCTTACATCTCAGGTGTCACTGTCCCCAGCGGAGTGCTTCCTTACATCTCAGGTGTCACTGTCCTCAGCGGAGTGCTTCCTTACATCTCAGGTGTCACTGTCCTCAGCGGAGTGCCTCCTTACATCTCAGGTGTCACTGTCCCCAGCCAGCGGAGTGCTCCTTACATCTCAGGTGTCACTGTCCTCAGCGGAGTGCTTCCTTACATCTCAGGTGTCACTGTCCTCAGCGGAGTACTCCTTACATCTCAGGTGTCACTGTCCCCAGCAGAGTGCCTCCTTACATCTCAGGTGTCACTGTCCCCAGCAGAGTGTTTCCTTACATCTCAGGTGTCACTGTCCCCAGCGGAGTGCTTCCTTACATCTCAGGTGTCACTGTCCCCAGCGGAGTGCTTCCTTACATCTCAGGTGTCACTGTCCTCAGCGGAGTGCTTCCTTACATCTCAGCGGAGTGCTTCCTTACATCTCAGGTGTCACTGTCCCCAGCGGAGTACTCCTTACATCTCAGGTGTCACTGTCCTCAGCGGAGTGCCTCCTTACATCTCAGGTGTCACTGTCCCCAGCCAGCGGAGTGCTTCCTTACATCTCAGGTGTCACTGTCCTCAGCGGAGTGCTTCCTTACATCTCAGGTGTCACTGTCCCCAGCGGAGTGTTTCCTTACATCTCAGGTGTCACTGTCCCCAGCGGAGTGCTTCCTTACATCTCAGGTGTCACTGTCCCCAGCGGAGTGCTTCCTTACATCTCAGCGGAGTGCTTCCTTACATCTCAGGTGTCACTGTCCCCAGCGGAGTGCTTCCTTACATCTCAGGTGTCACTGTCCTCAGCGGAGTGCTTCCTTACATCTCAGCGGAGTGCTTCCTTACATCTCAGGTGTCACTGTCCCCAGCGGAGTGCTTCCTTACATCTCAGGTGTCACTGTCCCCAGCGGAGTGCTTCCTTACATCTCAGGTGTCACTGTCCTCAGCGGAGTGCTTCCTTACATCTCAGCGGAGTGCTTCCTTACATCTCAGGTGTCACTGTCCCCAGCGGAGTGCTTCCTTACATCTCAGGTGTCACTGTCCTCAGCGGAGTGCTTCCTTACATCTCAGGTGTCACTGTCCTCAGCGGAGTGCTTCCTTACATCTCAGGTGTCACTGTCCTCAGCGGAGTGCCTCCTTACATCTCAGGTGTCACTGTCCCCAGCCAGCGGAGTGCTTCCTTACATCTCAGGTGTTACTGTCCCCAGCGGAGTGCCTCCTTACATCTCAGGTGTCACTGTCCTCAGCGGAGTGCTTCCTTACATCTCAGGTGTCACTGTCCCCAGCGGAGTGTTTCCTTACATCTCAGGTGTTACTGTCCTCAGCGGAGTGCTTCCTTACATCTCAGGTGTCACTGTCCCCAGCCAGCGGAGTGCTTCCTTACATCTCAGGTGTCACTGTCCCCAGCGGAGTGTTTCCTTACATCTCAGGTGTTACTGTCCCCAGCGGAGTGCCTCCTTACATCTCAGGTGTCACTGTCCCCAGCGGAGTGTTTCCTTACATCTCAGGTGTTACTGTCCTCAGCAGAGTGCCTCCTTACATCTCAGGTGTCACTGTCCCCAGCAGAGTGCTTCCTTACATCTCAGGTGTCACTGTCCCCATCAAATACTGCCAATTGTTACCTCAGCCCTCTTTAGCCTAAGATTGAAGCATACAACTGTGAACTGTACAGGAAAGTTTTATAAAATATCAAATGTCTTAATTTCTGTACCTGAATAAGTTAAGTTCCTTACATCTCAGCGGAGTGCTTCCTTACATCTCAGGTGTCACTGTCCCCAGCGGAGTGCTTCCTTACATCTCAGGTGTCACTGTCCTCAGCGGAGTGCTTCCTTACATCTCAGGTGTCACTGTCCCCAGCGGAGTGTTTCCTTACATCTCAGGTGTTACTGTCCCCAGCGGAGTGCTTCCTTACATCTCAGGTGTCACTGTCCTCAGCGGAGTGCCTCCTTACATCTCAGGTGTCACTGTCCTCAGCGGAGTGCTTCCTTACATCTCAGCGGAGTGCCTCCTTACATCTCAGGTGTCACTGTCCTCAGCGGAGTGCTTCCTTACATCTCAGGTGTCACTGTCCCCAGCGGAGTGCTTCCTTACATCTCAGGTGTCACTGTCCCCAGCAGAGTGCCTCCTTACATCTCAGGTGTCACTGTCCTCAGCGGAGTGCTTCCTTACATCTCAGGTGTCACTGTCCTCAGCGGAGTACTCCTTACATCTCAGGTGTCACTGTCCCCAGCAGAGTGCCTCCTTACATCTCAGGTGTCACTGTCCTCAGCCAGCGGAGTGCTTCCTTACATCTCAGGTGTCACTGTCCCCAGCGGAGTGCTTCCTTACATCTCAGGTGTCACTGTCCTCAGCGGAGTGCTTCCTTACATCTCAGGTGTCACTGTCCTCAGCGGAGTGCCTCCTTACATCTCAGGTGTCACTGTCCCCAGCCAGCGGAGTGCTCCTTACATCTCAGGTGTCACTGTCCTCAGCGGAGTGCTTCCTTACATCTCAGGTGTCACTGTCCTCAGCGGAGTACTCCTTACATCTCAGGTGTCACTGTCCCCAGCAGAGTGCCTCCTTACATCTCAGGTGTCACTGTCCCCAGCAGAGTGTTTCCTTACATCTCAGGTGTCACTGTCCCCAGCGGAGTGCTTCCTTACATCTCAGGTGTCACTGTCCCCAGCGGAGTGCTTCCTTACATCTCAGGTGTCACTGTCCCCAGCAGAGTGCCTCCTTACATCTCAGGTGTCACTGTCCCCATCAAATACTGCCAATTGTTACCTCAGCCCTCTTTAGCCTAAGATTGAAGCATACAACTGTGAACTGTACAGGAAAGTTTTATAAAATATCAAATGTCTTAATTTCTGTACCTGAATAAGAACTTTTCAAAAACTATTTGAAAAAATCTTTAATTATCTCTTTGCATAAAATCATTTGTTTTAGATTTACAAATCATTCAAGAGTGCTGTATCTGCTAATATGTGTTTTTTTTGCATTTACCTTTAAAATTGAACATTTTAGAAATTATAGCTGTGAGTAACATTGCTACCTAAGACTGAAAGTGTTCTGGTTGCAGCATGTAAGAGAAGCTTGAGAAAACTGGATAATGGAATTTTTCATCATCTCTTATCACTGCAGCAGTTAATGTTCTGTGCTACTGAGCATTTTGTAGACTCAGAAAATAATCCACAGCAGGACAGTCTTACAGAAATTCTAGAAATGCAGCATGAGCACTTGTCAAAAGCTGCACATTATTTTTAGAAGCCACTTGTGAATACAATTCTAATTATATAACGGCTGTGCGTATTGACGGTTTATGATAATTAGATGCTATTGGCACATTCATAATAAGTAATTGCTGTTTATAAGAAGCAGATATTTTTTGTTCTGAAGCATGCTAAATTCTGTAATCCAGCTCCGACCAGCCTTCTTAAGGGAAGTCTGCAATGGAAGGAGATTTTTAGGAAAGGGTAGTATAAAGCGCTCAGGTTCCCTTTGCTTCCTCTAGTGAGTCAAAGCTTACATTTTAGCGATTAGTTGCTAGGTTACACTTGGTTGGGTATAAACCGAGAACGGCTTTGTAGAAACTTAAGGATGTGGCTTATATACAATGTTTTACATAACAAAACAAGCTTCTCATTGAGCAGAGAGAGATAGATAAATCGATATGGATAGAAACTCGCAAAAACTCTTCAATATTTGCTGGAATAAATTGATATTTGTGGCTTGGCAAGCTAATTAAAACAAACATCTAATTGGCTTGGCTCACATTTCAAATATGTAGGATTTATTTTTTCACATTTAGGCTGGGTTCACACACACACACACACACACACACAGCTGCTCACAGCAGGGGTCCCGTGCATCCTTGTTCACCGTTTCAGATCTGATTTTAGCCCAAATTTTGTGATAAATTCAGGCCTGAAATGGATCTGAGGTTGCACAGGACTATATTTTTTGTGTACAGTGAACACTACTAGATACTGCTGCTTTTCACCTATCTTATTCATTTAATATTGGTTTTTCTTCACAGTAGCGCAGAAGTCACCACCTTTATTGCTCTGGATATGTGTGAATCGGCTCTATAGAGAGTTGGTCACAATCTCCTGACATGCGAAAACCCACATCTAATTCACAATAGTGTGAACCCAGCCTCAAACTTTGCGTTTTGGTTGCATAATGTAACATTTTTTAGAAAATTCTTAATGCCTTAATTAATAGCAGCCAGTGAAAATAATGGTGATCCTATAGGTAGAAGACCAAAATGATATGCGATAGCTCTGCCATGATGTTTAGAGTCCAAGTAGCAGTCATAACTGGGCTAATGTCCTTATTAGACCAAAGGTCCTCAAACTACCGCCCTCCAGCTGTTGTAGAACTACACATCCCATGAGGCATTGTAACACACCAACATTCACAGACATGACTAGGCATGATGGGAATTGTAGTTCCTGAACAACTGGAAGGCCATAGTTTGAAGACCCCTGTTATAGACCATGTATTTCAATAATTATCTTCCCAAAAGCTTAGTATGTGCATTTGACATACTGAGGTTTATTTACTAAAACTGGAAAGTGCAAATTCTGGTGTAGCTGTGCATGGTAGCCAATCCGTGTTTTAGTTCATCTTGTTCAATTAAGCTCTGACAAAAAAAACTGAAAGCCGATTGGTTTCGATGCAGAGCTGCACCAGATTTTGCACTCACCAGTTTTAGTAAATGAACCCCACTGTATTCATTAAGGATGCACCGATACCTGTTTAAGAAGGACTATGAGCACTGATACTTGTGCTCAAGTACTCACCGATACCAATTACCGATACCGTACAGTGCAATTTAAGCTCATATAAAATGAATGGGCTCAAATCACACTGCAAAGAATTGCAGGTCATTTGAACATGAATGCAGTGCAATTCCGGTCCGAATCACATTCCCGCTCTGCTTCTGTGTGAACCCAGGCTGAAGTCACTATGACAAGCCTGGGTTCACACAGGAGCGGTGCAGGAAACCACGTGATTTGGACAGGAATACAGTTTTATGAGTACAGGTACTTGGTATCGGCACCGATAGCAACCCTAGTATTCATAGTATTAACCTGTAAAGTCTTCCTTGAGTAGATATCTATAAGCCAAAAGACTGCTGTTAAAAAGTAGGAGAGGAAGTCAAGATGGAAGAGAGTACAGTCCTCTACGGAACAGCGTATGATGTGAGACCTATGGCCTGGGAAGAACCAAGACCATGATTATGGAGCATAATGGAACACAGCAGCCTCCTCTGTCACTACCCTTGCATAGGACCTGAGTTTTTTTCCATTGCAGTTGAATGTATCCATTTGTTTGGGACTAAGACTGCCCGAATTTTGGGACAGGACTGTATTGGTTTGAAGAAATGTTACACCAATATACCTTGTTCCCAACTTGTGAATTAATTGAAACAAGCCATTTTACTTCTGTATAGCCCTGGGTGTAAAAAAACTGCATTTGGAGTGGGTGCAATTGCTTAAAGGCAGTCAATCCTAGCAGTAAAGCAATATAATGATTCAAGTTCGGGCCATAGAAGTTTCACTGTAATGCAAATAGGTTGCCCTATCTCTCAGACAATTACAAAAATTGTGTAGACACATACAGACTCCCTCAAGGTTGCAGTTCAGAGCAATTCTCCAAATTAGAGCAGTAAAGCTTTGTAAAGGATTAAAGCTGTGAATGTTCCTCAAGTTCCAGTTTTGTCTTCAGCTAGCTTATTTTATACTGCAGTGTTGAGTTGTGGGATTAATTGTAATCCAAAAGAAACAGAGATGGCAATAGCTGTAAAATATTTTGCTATGGATTCCTTAGCTGAAAAACTATTCCCACTTGTGATTCCTTTTTATGTGTGAGTAATACAGTACTAACCTTACAGTGCAGGGGAGGAAGACAAAGCCCCAAAGTCTGGTTGTAAGATGCTCAGGTGCAGCAGATCCACAGCCGAGGAACTACAGGTCTCAGCAGCAGTCTGTAGGAAAGAAACTTACTCAGCAATACTGCAGTCACTACTTGGATAGGCAGGTGCCCTTCTCACCACTGTGGATCTCAACTGGCTGCAGACTCCGTCTGGAACCTCCTGCAGGTGTCTCCGTCAGTGTAGATGGCGCCGCCACGCCGCACTGCTCCTCTTGGTGTGCTGGAAGGCAGATGGCTTCAAATGCTCTGAAGCTCAGGCCGATCCACCTGCTCGACTAGCAGGGCCGTCCTCCAAAGATCCCTCTGGGGCAAATGATCCGGCTCTCTGTTATAGGCCGCAGTCTCACGCTCCTGGTCACACACACAGATCTCCTGCTGGCAGTTGAATGGCATCCAGAAAGGCCGAAAGCAGGCCACGCCTGTCCTTTTATCTCTACTCCCAGCAGGCTGTTCTTTGACTTGGCATTGTGGGTCTGTAACTTAGCATTGTGGGCCTTGTAGTCCCCAGACTGATTTAAACAATATGAGTCACTTCCTCATTAAACTATATATCCCACAATGCATAACTGTCTGCTTCTTAAATGAAGGAAAGATCCTGATAGAGTTTCAGCGGTCACTAGAGGGTGGCTCCCTTATTGAAGAACAATGAACTACTTAACATGATAACTTTAGTAGCAACCTGGCTACACCCCCCCCCCCACTTAAAATCTTTGGTCCACAAAGACAGGGAGGAACCCTTCCCACTGTTAAAAAGGAAGAAATAAAGTATTAAGAACTTATGTCAACATCAACCACAATCTTGGTCTAACAGATACTGACACACTTCTGGGTTCCTTAAAAAACATCTGTACACGTTTTCCGTCAGCTCATACTCAGTTTTTGAACAGGCCAGGGCAATTGCAGTGTCCCACCCTCGGGTGTCAGATGTTAGAGCAGAGTCGCCCCCCACCCAATTGATGGTAGGGGTGTGGCATCAGGTGCTGTTCTGCTGATGGTATGAATAAGTTCATCCGAACTCTCTCCCAGGTTTGTCATACGTAAGTCTCTTGGGAGGGTGCACGCTTTGTCTCAGCCGTACCAGAGAATTGGTTCCAGCAGCCTGTGTAGAGTCCCCTACGGTTTCATTAGTATGGTTGGGACTATTGAGCTTCCTTAAAAACTCTTCTTCAGGTTCAGGCAGAAATGGACTGGGAATAAAATCCAGCCCTGGAAAAAATGTTATATCAGCCCCATAGCATTATTATACCAGTGCAACATCATAACGTCATAATTATTTTCTTGTTCATGAAAGGGAAAACCATACATTTTAAAGCACATTTGAAGAGTGTATTATATATAGATATGACAGATATGAAAGCACATAGGGCTTTATATGTATATATCATCAAGGGGGACCCCAGGAATGTGGGGGGGACCACCTTCCGCAGAAAGAATACACTAAGGTAAGGGGGGGTTACTGATATAAGGGGAAAACCTTTATATCAGTGCCCCCTTATATTATCGTATTCACTCCCCCTTTAAATCAGTGAACCCCCCTCAGACTTGCCTAATGGCGCTGTCACTGACCTCCTCTCAGGTGCACTGTGCAGGGCTCAGTCAGTCGGCTCCAGCTCAGTGGCTCTGGTTTTATCCTATAGTCTCCTCACCACAATCCACACACATCTGACTTCTCTCATGACCCCCATCCCGGTGGTGCTCCCACTCTTGTCTCCTCTCCAGACTCCCTCAGAGACTGCAGACATGATACAAGAGCTCAATGCAGCCTCACCAGTGCCCATTAAATGCAGCCTCATCGGTGAAAATCAAATGCAGCCTCGCTGTGCCCATCAATGCAGCCTCACTGTGCCCATTAATGCAGCCTCACTGGTGCCCCAGTCTGCAACCCCTGTATGTTAGGTGTGTTGTTGATGCTCGGTACAGTACCTTCCATGCCAGCAGGATATCCATGATGGCCAGCAGCAGGCAGGGTCTGTTCTTGTTTTGGATGGGGACAGTGCTCCTTCCAGAGGATCTGTTTGCTGTGAGATGGAGTGGTCCCTGGCCACCTGCACCTTCAGTGGAACCCTTGGACTGAGAGTGGTCTTATGTTGTCAATCATTTTGTATAATCTGGATTTGTATACCACCCATGTGTGGCTTTTATTTGTGATTTTTACATGACAATACTGTTTTTTGTACATTTATATACTTTTATACTTTGTTATTTCTGTTTGTGTCACTTTAAAAGTCCCACCCTTGAGGGGGTTTTCTGTTTTTCTATCCTCCTGAATTTAGGCCTTTAACTTTAATAGTGTCTACTGGCTTGCGTACCGATAATGGTTCACTATAAAAGTCTATCAGGTCTCTAGTCTGTGGTTCAGGTACAACTCTTTGTTGATTTTCCCTGCATCCTTAAAGGGTGGTAGTGACTCCAACTCTGGTCCAAGAGACCGACGTTGTTTCTTTAGGTTGTGAAGGTACCATTCTAGCCAATCTCTGTGGCTGCGATGGCAATACTTTGATGGCGTCCAGAGTTTCCTTCATTCTTTTCAAAGGACTATCCACTGAACGGTCTTCAGCAGGCCACCACCAGAAAGGCACACCCACTATCTCATCATCCTCTTCCTCTTCAATCCTCCCTCCTCCTGATGAGGACACTGAACTGGAAGAAGGCACTGGACTGGAAAACACTACAAGGAGCCATTTGAAAGGACAATTTCTTAGAATTAGACGTAATTGTTCGCGGGTAGAGGAGTGTAAAAAACAGTCTTAGATTCAATTTATTAAATTTGAGCTGGTCACATACATCTGTAGTGTTTTGTTATCTCTCTTCAAAACAGAGTCCTGTAGCTTTCTCCTGCTCAGTAGCTCTGCTATCAGCCTGATAACTTCTGACAAGTTCTCTGAGATGGCAGCCTGAAGTGTGTGGCGTGGGAGGTTGCTATAAATAGATTATCAGACAGCCTTCCCGTCTTACAGAAGTGTTCTGCACATTCCTTCCTTCGCCAATGTGGAGTGAGGGTGTGTGCTTTTCCTCCAATCAGCTGTCTTGGCTGTATGCCAATAATCCACTCCCAGTGCTGACCAAGAAGAGAAAATCTGTAACACGAAGAGCACTTTCTAAAGGATATAAAGTGGGGAGAACAAGTATTTGACACACTGCTGATTTTGCAGGTTTTCCTACTTACAAAGCATGTAGAGGTCTGTAATGTTTATCATAGGTACTCTTAAACTTTGAGACAGAAACTAAAACAAAAATGCAGAAATTCACATTGTATGATTTTTAAATAATTAATTTGCATTTTATTGCATGACATAAGTATTTGATCACCTACCAACCAGTAAAAATTGGGGCTCTCGCGGACCTGTTATTTTTTCTTTAACCACTTGGTTACTGGGCACATATACCCCCTTCCTGCCCGGGCGAAATTTCAGCTTTCGGCACTGTCACACTTTGAATGACAATTGCGCGGTCGTGCGACATGGCTCCCAAACAAAATTGACGTCATTTTTTTCTCACAAATAGAGCTTTCTTTTGGTGGTATTTGATCATCTCTGCGGTTTTTATTTTTTGCGCTATAAACAATTTTGAAAAAAAAAAAAGAATTTTTTACTTTTTGCTATAATAAATACCCAAATAATAATAAAAAAAAAATGGCTATAAGCGTATAGTGATTGGTTTGCACAAAAGTTATAGCGCCTACAAAATAGGGGATAGAATTATGATTTTTTTTTTTTTTTTTTACTAGTAATGACGGTGATATGTGATTTTTATTGAGACTGCGACATTATGGTGGACACATCGGACACTTGACACATTTTTGGAACCATTCACATTTATACAGCGAACAGTGCTATAAATATGCACGGATTACTGTATAAATGTGACTGGCAGGGAAGGGGTTAACACTAGGGGGCGAGTAAGGGGTTAAATGTGTTCCCTAGGGGTGATTCTTACTGTGGGGGGTGGGGACTGGCTGGGGGAGGTGACCGATCTGTGTCCCTATGTACAAGGGACACAGCATCGGTCTCCTCTCCCTGACAGGACATAGATCTGTGTGCTTACACACACGGATCCACATCCTTGGCTGTGTAACGGGTGATTGCGTGTACGTGGCAGACATCGCGGATGCCAGGCACCTCAGTGGCGCGGCAGGCGCCCGGCAGCGCTCGCGCTACCCCCAGTGGCCAGAGGAGCCGAGGACGTCAATAGACGTCCTCCCGGCATTGTAAAGCCACCTTGTGGCCGTCAAACTACAATGGCCCGGATAAAAAGTGGTTAAGAAGCCCTCCTGTTCTCCACTCATTACCTGAATTAACTGCACCTGTTTGAACGTGTTACCTGTATAAAAGACATCTGTCTACACACTAAATCAAACCTAATCTAACCTCTCCACAATGGTCAAGACCAGAGAGCTGTGTAAGGACATCAGGGATAACATTGTAGACCTGCACAAGGCTGGGATGGGCTACAGGACAATAGGCAAGCAGCTTGGTGAAAAGGCAACAACTGTTGGCGCAATTATTAGAAAATGGAAGAAAAACACCTGTTATATGCCTTTTCAATTAGCATTCTTATAAGCTGTACTACATGTTTGGCATCTATTTCCGGTTTGTATTTTATATATTTTTGTTTTGTGAAAATGTAATAAAAATAAAATTTATAAAGAAAATGGAAGAAGTTCAAGATGGCCGTCAATCTCCCTTGTTCTGGGGCACCATGCAAGATCTCACCTCATCAATGATCATGAGGAAGGTGAGTGATTAACCCAGAACTACATGGCAGGACCTGGTCAATGACCTGAAGAGAGCTGGGACCACAGTCTCAAAGAAAAACATTAGTAACACACTACGCCGCTATGGATTAAAATCCCTCAGCTCATGCAAGGTCCCCCTGCTCAAGCCAGCGCAAATCCAGGCCTGTCTGAAGTTTGCAAATGAACATCTGGATAATCCAGAGGAGTAATGAGAGAAGGTCATGTGGTCTGATGAGACAAAAATAGAGCTTTTTGGTCTAAACCAACGCCCGTGTTTGGAGGAAAAAGAAGGATGAGTACAACCCCAAGAACACCATCCTAACCATGAAGCATGGAGGTGGAAACATTCTTTGGGGATGCCTTTCTGCAAAGGGGACAGGATGACTGCACGGTATTGAGGGGAGGATGGATGGATGGGGCCATGTATCGCAAGATCATAGCCAACAACCTCCTTCCCTCAGTAAAAGCATTGAAGATGGGTCACTGCTGGATCTCAAGGTCCTTGTCAGGAAAGGGTTCACCTGTTGGTGGTGCTGTCAGTTCTATGGATCGTAGTACCAGTGTCCACCAGTGGGTGTCTTCTAACAGCCAGGACCTGTAGTAAATGGCTTGACTTGCTGGTGGCACTGTCAGATCCATGCCGGTGTCCACCAGTTTTTTTTTTCTGGCAGTGTTGAGCCAACATTATCTCCTGCGGTCAGGCATCACATGAGCCTGATTTCAGGAGATATGTATAAATATCCGGCAACTCACACAATCAAGTTTCCCAGGTATCGTCCTTGAGCCCTGACCTGCTAGCTTGTTACCTGAACCTGTACCTCCTGTGTTCCTGTTCCTTGCATCCCTGCTCTGTAGCCTGATCCCGTCCACCTTTCCCCTCTCTTGTCCTGCCCTTGTTTATCTGCTGACTCCCTGTGTATGACCTTGGCCTGGATAACGTTTATGTTTCTGGAACATCCCTTTGTCCATCTGCTGATCTGCTGTGTATGACCCTGGCCTGGCTTATGTTTATGATTACGGTATTCCCCATCTTTTTTTTTTTTTGCCACTTCAGACTTCACCACAGCGAGAGACTTGCTCATGATTTTATTCATAATTCCGTCTCATCTGGTTTAGCATCATTTGTGGTGTATTTCTTTTACAAAGTTTTTATACTTGTTATTTTTATTTTATTTATTTTTTTTTATTTTTATTTTTTTATAGAGCTTCCTTTTTTTTTTTTTTCTCTCACCGTTTGGGACTCTCTCGTTTGTAATAAGTACGGAATTTTAAAAGGTTTTATCCGCGTGACAAATACCCAGCGCCCCATCTCCCCCTCCCCAACTAAATCCCCCCCCCCTCCCTACCCACCCCCGCCCTTGACCATCCCACGACTCCACTATAAGAATTCATTCCCTTAATTGAAAATGCGTTCCTATTCCTCTCTCAGGTTTTCTGCGAACCTCCAGGACTTTTTAAATTCCGACCAGGGTACCCATATATCCTTTTCCCCTACCTTGTGTTTATAGCTTCCGTATTTTAATTTCTCTCTCCTATAAGTGTCCTCTACGGAGTCGATCCACTCCCACATTTGCGGACTTTTCGCGTCTCTCCATTTAAGGGGAATCAATCGTTTCGCTGCGTTCAGCAAATGAGGGATCAGTGTACCCTTGTACTCCTTTTCTGGAACCTCCCCCCTGTGAAAGAGAACTACCCATGGGTTATCTTCCACTTCTTTTTTTGTTATTACCTTTAATCAGGGCCAAGATTTTTTTCCAATAAGCTTTAATTTTCAGGCAGTCCCACCAAAGGTGTGCCATCGTTCCTCTTGACTCACAACCTCTCCAGCATTTCTCTGACTCACCCCCTCTGAATTTGGCCATTTTATCTGGGGTGGCGTACCACCTCGTCAAACATTTGAAGTTCATCTCGGCGGTTCTTACATCTACTGCCGAGGTGTGAGTCATATTCAGGATTCTTCCTATGGTCGTTTTCCCCCTTGGGACCCCTAAGTCTGTTTCCCAATTTTGGATGTATTTTAGCGTGTCCAACTCTTCCGTTTTCTGCAAGTAATTATAGATTTTAGATATATTTCCTTTTGAGCTTTCGATGCTACACAATTGTTCCAATATAGTGTACTCCTCTTGTGACCGCAAAGGGTGTGGTAGGCGCTTGACGAATGACACTAACTGCAAGTATCTCCACTCGTCGAGCGCCCTAATTCCAATCCTATATTTAATATCGTGAAGTGTCCTAATTTTACCATCTAGTGTTATATCTTTTAGCTGTGTTCTATTTGTGATCCAATTTCCCCCTACTTCTTTTGTCCCTGGGATGAAATATTCATTTTCTTTTAAATCTATAAAGGGTGAGTTGAATTCTATTTTAATTGTTTGTGAAGTCTATCCCAGATCCTCCATGCATTATGAGTGATTGTGTGTGTTGAGGTGTGTAAGGATCTATATTGTGGTGGATTCCAAATTAATCTCCCTAACTGTGCCCTCGCTAATGTGCATTCAATATTTATCCATCTTTTGTCCTGGGACTCTTTAGCCCATTCTATAACCCGTGAGAGAACCGAAGCATTATAATACAATCTGATGTCGGGTACAGCTAAGCCTCCCTTTTTCTTGGCCCGTTTTAGGATTTGAGCAGACACCCTGTGTTTTTTATTATTCCAAATATAGTTCATTATGAGGGAGTTAATTATTTTGATGAATGCCGGTGGTAGGTAAATTGGGACCATTTGAAACTTGTATAGAATTTTTGGGATGAGAACCATTTTTACCACATTTATCCTCCCGAACCACGAAATTGGTCTATTATATATGTTTTTAATTTCACTTTTTATTTCGTTGAGCAGGGGGATAAAATGTATTCTATATATTTTCTTGATGGTATTTGCCAGTTTTATTCCCAGGTATTTTATTTCTTTTTGCCATTTGAAATTATATTTCTTCCGCAGATATTGTTCTTCTTCTTTAAGAATGTTGATATTCAGGATCTCCGTCTTTTCTGTATTCATTTTGAAGTTTGACACCTCACCATATTGTTTTAAGGTAGCTATTAACTTCGGGAGAGTGACTCTTGGGCTACTTATATAGAATAGAATGTCGTCTGCGAAGGCGGATAATTTGTGCTCATCTTCTCCAACTTCTATTACATATATTTCTGGATTTTGTCGGACCATTGCCAGCAGGGGTTCCAATGATAAGACAAAAAGAAGGGGGGACAGGGGACAGCCCTGCCTGGTTCCATTTCTCATCTCGAAGGGTGCGGATAAAGATCCATTGATCTTGATCCTAGCACATGGGTGGAAATAGAGCGTTTTGATCCATTTGATCATCCTTGGGCCAATTCCTATAAATTCTAGTGTTTGTATCAGGAACCCCCAGTCTACCCTGTCAAACGCTTTCTCAGCGTCTACTGACAGGAATAGACCGGGGGTCCCTCTTTCTTTGATCTGCTCCATGAGAAGAAGTGCCCTAACCCCATTGTCCTTTCCCTCCCTCCCAGGTATGAAACCAACCTGGTCTGGGTGGACAATGGCAGTCATCACCCCCTTCATTTGTTCGGCCAAAATTTTTGCATACAGTTTGGTATCTGCATTCAGGAGTGAGATAGGTCGGAACCCTGAACAATTCGTATTGTCCTTTCCCTCTTTTTTAATGACAGTGATCGTAGCTGTTAATGCCTCTCTACTCATCTCATAGTCTAACCCCAACCTATTGAAATATTGACATAGTCTAGGGACTAAGATGGTACTAAACCTTTGTATGTAGGCAGACGTGAAGCCGTCTGGTCCAGGGCTTTTCCCATTGGGAGTATTTAAGACCTCACTTATTTCCTGCTCAGTTATACTTTCCTCCATTCTTTCTATCTCATACTCTTCTATCTTCGGTAGATTAGTTTGCTGTAATACTTCCCTGATCTTATCCTTTTTTTCGGCTGGGTCCCTGATCTTCTGTTGGACGTCGTATAGTTTTTCATAATAGCTTCTAAAGGATTCTGCTATTTTATTTGTCGCATATACTAAGTCCCCATTCCCATTCCTGATTTTTTCGATATAATTCCTGGTTTTCTTTTTTCTTACCATTCTGGCCAAGTTTTTACTAGGTTTATTTCCCCAGACATATCTTTCTCTCTCTATCCTGTCTATGAAATTCTTGGTTTCTTGCCCGGCAAGGGCTTTATATTCATCCCTTGTTATAGTTAACTTACGGAGTGTTTCCCTCTTTTGGCCCTGTATTTTATGTTCCTGTTCCAGCCTATATATCTCCTCTTTTAATGTTTTTAGTTTATTCATTCTTGTTTTATTTTTTCTTTGCCCCTTCTGCAATAAAAATCCCTCTTATATATGCTTTGTGGGCATCCCACAGGGTTGCTCCTGTGATTCCCTCCTTGTCATTCTCCTGAAAATACCATTCCAATTCTTTCTGTACTCTCTCGACCACATCCTCTTCCCTCAACAGACTTTCATCCAATCTCCATTCAGGTGGGATGCATTTTTGTATGGATGTGCTTATTTTCATGGTTATAGGGGCGTGGTCTGATAGCGTTATGATCTCACAACTTGCTTCGACCACCCTCTCCAAAAGTCTATGGTCTACGAGGATGTAGTCGATCCTCGAGTACGTCCCATGCACAGGGGAAAAAAACGTATAGTCTCGTGTCTTGGGGTTGAGGATTCGCCAGACATCCACCATTTGGTTTTGTATCATTTGTTTTTTCAGTAGCTTAAGGTGCTCACCGTTATTCCCCTGAGCATGGGACGTACTATCGAGGCTCGGGCACATGCAGAAGTTAAAGTCCCCCATCAACACCACATGTCCCTCTTCAAAATCTTTTAATTTTCTGAGGATTTTACTAATATATTTAGCCGAATTCACATTGGGTGCATACACATTTGCCAGAGTGTAGTCCTCCTCTCCTAGTTTTATTTTCAAGAACAAGAATCTCCCCTCCGGATCGTTCAATCTGTCCACCAATGTGCATCTAACTCCTCTTGCAAATCCTATGGCGACCCCCCGAGATCTCGATGAGACTGTATCTCCATAATACCAGACGGGATATTCAGATGGATATAGCTTTATATTAGACTCTAAGGTAATGTGGGTCTCTTGTAGGTAGACAATGTCTACTTTATACTGCGTAAGTTCGGCAAGAATTTTATGTCTCTTAATATGGGAGTTTAATCCTTTTACATTATATGATAAGAACTTAACCACTTCCATACCAGGTACTTACGCAGCTTCCCGCCCAAGCCAATTTTCAGCTTTCAGCACTGTCGCACTTTGAATGGCAATTGCGCGGTCATGCTACACTGTACCCAAACAAAATTGGCGTCCTTTTTTCCCCACAAATAGAGCTTTCTTTTGGTGGTATTCGATCACCTCTGCGATTTTTTTTTTTGCGCAACAACTAAAAAAAGGCTGAAAATTTGGAAAAAAAATTACGTTTTTATTTTTTTCTGTTAATTTTTTTGTAAATAAGTTTTCTCTTTCAATTACGGGCACTGATATGGCGGCACTAATGGGCACCGATGAGATGGCACTGATGGACATCGATGAGGTGGCACTGATTGGCGGCGCTGGTAGGCGGCACTGATGGGCACACATAGGCGGCACTGATGGGCACACATAGGCGGCACTGATGGGCACACATAGGCGGCACTGATGGGCACACATAGGCGGCACTGATGGGCACACATAGGCGGCACTGATGGGCACTCATGGGCGGCACAGATGGGCACTCATGGGCGGCACTGATGGATACTTATGGGTGGCACAGATGGGCACTGATAGGTGGGCACTGGGCATGGATGGGCACTGTGGGGTGGCACTGATGGACACTGGGGTGGCACTGATGGACACTGGGGTGGCGCTGATGGACACTGGGGTGGCGCTGATGGACACTGGGGTGGCAGCACTGATTTTTGCCAGGTTGCCAGTCAGTGCCCATTTGTGGGCACTGACTGGCATCTTTTTTTTTCTTTATGCTTTTTTTTTTTTTTTCTGTCATTTTTTTTTTTTTTTTTTTTCCTGTCATTTTTTTTTTTTTGCCCACCCTGGTGCTCCAGGGTGGGCATCCCTGGTGGTCCAGTGTGGCGATCCGAGGGGGGGCTGCGCTGATAAACAATCAGCGCTAACCCCCCCTGTCAGGAGAGCCGCCGATCGGCTATCCTCTACTCGCGTCTGTCAGACGCGAGTGAGGAAGAGCCATCGACGGCTCTTCCTGTTTACATCGTGATCAGCCGTGGTTGGACACGGCTGATCACGTGGTAAAGAGTCTCCGCCGGAGGCTCTTTACCGAGATCGGAGATGCAGGGTGTCAGACTGACACCCCGCATCACCGATCGCCGCGATGCGCGCCCCCACGGGCGCGCGCGGCATGAAATCCTGCAGGACGTTCTAGAACGTCCTGCCAGGATTTCATAACCACTTCCCGGACGTAAATCGGCCATAGGCCGGGCGGGAAGTGGCTAATATCTGTCATTTATCTCTTTTTTTTTTTGAGTTTGAAAAGAATTCTTGTGGAGTCGTTCAGATGGTCCCCCTCCCGTTGCCCTCCCTTCCCCCACCTCCCATTCCCCCCCCCCCCCGAATCCCCGTCCCCCCCTCCCCCCCCTCCCTGGCCCACTATTGGCCTGGGAGCCGCTGGTAGAAGACTCATCACCTTCATCCTCGGCTCCTCTTTCGTGGTGGTGCTCGATGCACTCCATTGACTCCCCCTCCCTCTCCCTCCCCCCCCCCCAATCCAGCCTCCTGATATTCTAGGCTAACCCGAGCCCCGCTAGCCCGCCCACTCCGGTAGATCTGGAACTGTCAAGTCCATTTTCGAACAGAAATCTTTAAGTTCCTCTGGGAACCTAAGTCGTGCTGTTTTACCCCCCTTTATGCCTATAAGGCACGCCGGAAAACCCCATTGATATTTTATGTTTTGTGCCCGCATCAGCTCTAAGAGGGGTTTCAGGTGTCTTCTCCTTGCTAGCGTTTCTTTCGACAGATCGGAAAATATCTGTAGCTCAGTCTCTCTATATTTCAGGGGGGGTTTCCCCCTAAGCCTTCCCCAAATTTCTGCTTTATCGACATAGTTCCTGAAACGTACCACTACATCCCTAGGACCGGATCTTTCTGTCTGTTGGGGGTTCCCCACTCTGTGAACTCTCTCGATCTTAAGGGGCTTAGATTCTACTGATCTCTCCAGTAGGGGGTTAAAAATTGTGTTCATGATATCTCTGAGATCTTCATCCCCATCTTCTACCACCGATCTGATTCTAAGGTTCTGTCGCCTGTTGCGGTTCTCCTGGTCCTCGATCCTATATGCCGTCAATCTCTGATTTTCGGTCAGGGCCTTTACTTGCTTTTTCAGGGAGTTTATTTCCTGGTCCTGTTCATCTATTCTCCTTTCCGTCTCGACCACTCTTTCGCGCAGCCCTCCGAGGTCTATTCTTACCTTGTTAATTTCTGTCTTTATGATATTTTCCATGACATTTTCCATCCTCTGCAACATTGCGTTCATCTCTGCCTTTGTAGGGGGATGTGTATCTTGGGCTAGCTCCTCTGCATTAGTTTGCTCTTGTTCGCTTTCTAGTGTTGTTTCACTTCTAGAGCTCTCCACACTATCTGCCCCTTTCTTTTTATCGCTCTTCTTCTATTCAGTCTTTTTTGCGAGTCCTGGACTTTTAAGGGTCCCTTCTTGAGTCATATATTGCTGTATGGAGCTATTCCCCGAATTATTCTTAGTTGGTTTAGTAGTACCGCCTCTCTATTCATTTTATTGGAGGGTCTAATTCTCTTCCCCAGTTTGGAAACAACAAGGGAGAGGTCCGTAAAGAGGTGCCAATGAAAGGGGGGACCCCAGGGCGGGGATGTCACCACTGCCAGTCTGACCCTTTTCCCATTCAGGTTTTATCTGTACCAATCAATCAATAGCTATTATGGTCAGGCCTGCCGTGTCTTCCAGCTTATCCTCTTATGCTGGGTATACCAGCGGTGTAGTTTAGGGGTATTTTCCTCCTTGCTCTGGATTGTCCGCCCAACCAAGTGGTTAACTGCTATAGACCAGCCGCCTTTGAATCCTACTCCAGATGTATCCTACCAGGTTGTGTAATTATAACCGCTAAACCGTTATTACTTCGGGGACAGTGTATAACATGTTCTCCCGTATATCCCAGCCCAGAGTCTTTATGTTGGGAAATGCTCCACAAATGTCCTGTGAGATTTTATACTGTGACTGCACCCTGTATGACGGTTTTACACTCCTTAGTCAGTTAAGGCTTAATACTGGTTTGTCTCTCTCCCTCTTTGGTCACTGCATTACATCATAGTCAGGACTTACTTATCAGAGCTCCCAAGATCAAGGCAATAATTGCATTATTTCACGGCCCCTACTCCTTATCAGTACTCCCAAAATCAAAGAAACTCACTGCATTCCATCACAGTCCAGCTTACTTTCTTTTCTTTTTTTTTTCTTTTCCTTCAGTGCTCCCAAAGTCAAGGCAAGTATTACTTTATATCACAGTCCCAATTTAATTATCCATTCACCCAAAATCAGGACCGGTACTATATATGTTGCAGGGGGGAAAAAAAAAAAAAAAAAAAAAAAAAAAAGAAAAAAAAGAAGAGAAAAAAAACAGGGGAGCTCTTAATATTTCATTTCTCCGTCCCCCGGTCTAGGGCGCTGTCTTAAGAGCTGGGATTATGCCAGCTTTATACCCGCGCCTCACAGCCACCTGTCGATTTTTAGCCAGTGGTATCCAAAGAGATTAAGTGTTTGTGACCGTCTTTTATAACATATGAACCCTGCTCCTCAGGCCGCTCAAACTTCGGTACCAACTTCACAGGTTCTGCCCAGAATCTCTGCCCAGCGTCCGTCCCTGGGCTACCTGTCTAGGGGGACTACCTAATTAAAGTCCTCTTGCGCATAGGTCAATCACAGTTCCCTTTTTTGGATATTCAAGCGGTGGAATTTATGCCATTTGTGTAACTAGCTTCAGTACTAGTACTAGCTTCAGTACTTATCACAGCAGATCCTTCATTACCACATACCTATTAATATCCTGACCGTTAACCACATATTTCTGTCAGTCCAACCAGAGGTTTTTTTTTTTTTCCCCAAAATTGGGGTTTGACAGATTACTACTCCTTTACACCATACCAGACTGGTTTATGCAGGGGGGGGGGGGTGTCCCCGGGGGGGAGGGGGATCGGGACGGCACCCGACCCTGCTCGGCTCTACTGAGCGTCTCACCCAACCACAGGACCCACGCTTTCGGCCCGCCTGACTGCTCCGGCTTCCTCCGCTGCTCCCCTCCTTCTCGTGTGCAGCAGCTGTGCCCTGAGCCGAGCTCGCCTCTTCACTTGCGTCCCGGATCTCAGCTAAGGGTCGTGTTGTGCGGGGCTAGGTCTCCGGCTCCGGTCTTCAGGGTGTCAGCCTCTCACGCTGTCATCCTCCGGTCAGCTGCTGGTGTCCTCGGATCCCCACCACTCGCAACCTCGAACCATGGAGCGCTGCGGCACCTCCCACCTACGCACTCGTCACGTCCGCATCACGTCCGGAAGATCCCAAAAGCGGTATTCCCCATCTACTGTATATAGTTATTTGTGGGTCACTGCTGGTTTATTGTCACTGTTTGGCATTGGAGGTGTTTGTGTATTCATAGATCACTAATCTTAATAAACATTTATATTCACTTTACATGCACTTTGATTCTCCCTTTTGCAATCCACACAGTCTGGTCACACCTGATACATGACAGTCCTGAAGTGCACTAGCCAGTTTCCAGACCTGAATCCAATACAAAATCTTTGGAGGGAGCTGAAAGTCCGTATTGCCCAGCGACAGCCCCGAAACCTGAAGGATCTGGAGAAGCTTTGTATGGAGGAGTGGGCCAAAATCCCTGCTGCAGTGTGTGCAAACCTGGTCAAGAACTACAGGAAACAATTGATCTCTGTAATTGCAAGCAAAGGTTTCTGTACCAAATATTAATTTCTGCTTTTCTGAAATACTTATGTCATGCAATAAAATGCAAATTAATTACTTAAAAATCATACAATGTGATTTTCTGGATTTTTGTTTTAGATTCCGTCTCTCACAATTGAAGAGTACCCGTGATAAAAATTACAGACCTCTACATGCTTTGTAAGTAGATACTTGTTCTCCCCACTGTATACAGCTGAAGACAGCAGATATGCATGTAAAACTTATGTAGGGAGATTTGTTTCATCTCTGTGTATTATCTGAGGCTGTTCAATTTGCTAGGAACCGTGTTTGCCAGCGTAAAAGGACGGCTGGGCATATAAGACAACCCTCTAATTGCAAATGTTGGTTTTGTGGTATACTCACTGTATAAGACGACCCCCTTCCGACCAGTCTGCAGCCTGCTGGATGTGTCTCACAGTATACATACAGTATACCACGCTGAGCCAATCATGGCGAGCGATGCATTCTATTAATAAATACAAAGCCTGCTCGGATTGGCAGCGGCTGTGACATCATCAGCCCACACCCGACTCTGAAAGCCAATCCGAGCAGGCTACTGTATGTAGCCTGCTCGGATTGGCAGAGGCTGTTCCTCCAATCCGAGCAGGCTCTGTATTCATTAATATAATACATCACTTGCTGGGATTGGCTCAGCAGTGTATACTGTATGTATGCAGTATTACCGCACATTCACCGAGCATCTGGAGGGCTGACATCCAGCAATGACGTATAAGACGACCCCTGCTTTTTGGACATTTTTTTTTGTGTAAAAGGTCATCTTATATGCTGGAAAATACGGTATATGTGAGGGTTTACATCATTTTTAAGCAGCAGTTTATAGAAAGATTATCATGAATTGAGGTTATTAATGAAATATCTAGAATTGACACTAAAAAATCCTTCACACAGCACACATCCCGGATCAACATATTATCACCTTCTCTAATCACCATGTTATGGTTATTAAACTCTTTCAGAAACACTGTAAAATGTAAAAAAAGTATATGATTTGGGGACCTATATTACCAGATCGTCCTAAAATAATATATTGCAATACTCAAACCGTTGGGGGATCTCATTGCCCCTATTGTGATTATGTGCCCCCCCCCCCCCCCCAAATACTTCTCTGTTTGGAGATTCTAAGGGTTTTTTCCTTGTCGGAAATGTAAAATGTGCAAGACCATTGGTAGAAATACTGTTAGAACCAAATCCTTTACTTCACATAGTACATCTAGGTCATATGATATTGATCACTTTATTTTTATGTTCCACTAAGGGTGCTGTCTATCTTTTAAGGTGTCCTTGTGGGATTCAGTATGTGGGTAACACCACTCGGGCATTGCGGATAAGGATCAATGAACATATAGATAATAATGTGTAAAGGATTTAAAGACCATAGTTTGTCTAAACATTACTGCCTCCATTATAACAGAGACATTTCCTCCTTAAAACTAGTAGGGATTGACTGGCATTCTTCTCAATGGAGAGGCAGTAATTTTGTGAGAGGTAAAACTTGCAACCCGCTGGATTTTTTTAACTTAAAACCTACAGGCCACGTGGCCTCTATAGAGTGGGACCTAAACAGCTTTATTAGTAATAGTTAATTTTTGCCCTCTAGTAGTTATTGTTTATTCATTTGAATTGTAATTTATTTTAGTACGTAGTATTATACACCCATTTGCTTCTTCTGTAAAGGCTCTCCCAATTCATGTGCTAGCGCATAACTTCTTTCAATTTATTTTAATTATAATATTTGAATAATAAAGTAGTAAAAAATCCAGCCTGCCTAGCCCACTCAATTAATCCCAGCCAGCTTTAATATTGATATGGTTTTCTTGGGTGTGAGTTTTAGTATGTTTTTTATGGAATATATATATATATATATATATATATATATATATATATATATATATATATATATATATATATATATATATATATATATATATACACACACACACACACACACACACACACATATATACACACACACACACACACACACACACACACACACATATATACACATATACATACATACACACACACACACACACCTTATTCATACTCTACTGTGCAGCCAGGGGGCAGCAAGCGGAGAGATTTATATATCAGCCCATTAAATATGATCATACCGCATACACACATGCCTGCACACATGCCTGCACACATGCCTGCATATATATATATATATATATATAGATAGATAGATAGATAGACAGACCTTATTCATACTTATATAGAAGTTATGGCTCTGTGACAGAATTCACAATAGGGAATTTGTATCAAATAGGGACACATCGATATATAGTGAGCGATGTATGCTCCTATTCCCATGTCTGCCTCTCTGTGCAGCCAGGGGGCAGCAAGCGGGACGAGGAGAGATTTATATATCAGCCCATTAAATATGATCATACACATATGCCTGTACAACATTATACACAGGATATCTGTTGGTATTGATATGATTGTTTTTTCCATACAGATTGTATACTCATATTGTATATGTGCATATATCTACGATTTTAGAGTTTGATGTTACACAGTTGTAATATGCCATCCTTAGCCCCACATTGATTCCCTGTGTTGACAGCCGTTTGTTTCGTATACTATAGCAAACTTGCGCAGTGTAGGCGATGGTCGGCATCACAGGAGAATGGGACTTGTTCAATTCCGCCCTCAGCCTGGCACGGTATCACGGTGGACTGGGCAGACGGTATGACGTCAGACACACGTGAATGCGCCAGACGTCACTGAAGGGGAGGAACTGTTCCATATTTAAAGCCGGTTGGTACGATGGGGAGTCACACCCTCAGACAAAGTCAGGAAGTGACGAAATGCGTCAGGCGGGAATCCTCATCGACCAAACCGGAAGTGAGTCATCAGGTTCGAGTTAGTTTGAGCAACCACACATTCTATATGCCTGTTTTTACTTATTTTTTGGTACGCATATATGTAAGGGGGGTACCATTTGGGGCATTACAATTTTCAAACGACACTGCTCTATATGGATATTTATTTTCCTCGCATGTGATCACGGAACCATATACCAAGTAAATCTCTGGTGGAGAGCACAGACGTTCAAAGTGGAAGTGTATTGAATGCCTATAGTGATCTTATATTTGGTGAGTGCAGTCCCATAAGGGGACCAAATCCCCCCACGTGGTGAACATCCTGCTAAGACCATTGATCAATCACTTCCACCCCTATCTGCTACACTAACTGTCATGTATATGGATTATTTTCAAATGTTAGTTTGATCGCAGCGCTGCTGCAGGACTATTGCAGACCCTGTACTTGGAGTTTTATTTTTCTGCTTTTACGTGTGTATCGCTACCCCCGAAGGAGCCGCTGGTTGATTTGGGTTCGGCCTATTAAGTTACCCTGGCGTTGTCTAGGGGTGTAATTGTAGAGACAGTGAGCAAAGGTCCAGACAGTGAATAAAAGGTTTTTTCCAATGCTTTATTTTCCAGGCCAACATCAACATCAATTGGGAAAGACAAAGTTGATGAATAGAGAGAGAGAGAAGAACCTTGCATTATCAGGCCTGGATATTAAAGTGGAGTTCCACCCAGGAAAAAAACATTTGCCCAAAAATAATAAAAAAAAAAAAATTAAAAAAAAAAGTATACTCACCCGAAATACCTGTTGATATGCGAAAGTTCATAATCTGCCTCTTCCATAGCCGCGGTCTGTCTTCATCTCCTCCTAGTGAATGGGGCGCGCTGCTTTCTGGGAACTGTGTGTGTTCTCAGAGAGCAGCCGCCCATTCGCGAGACTCGCGCATGCGCAGTAGGAAATGGGCAGTGAAGCCGTAAGGCTTTACTGCCTGTTTCCCCTAGTGTGAATGGCGGTGCGGGACCTGCATCGGGGGGGGCTATCAGCGCGGGCAAGTAGGACAGGCAAGTGTCCTTATTAAAAGTTAGCAGCTGCTGACTTTTAAAAAAAAAAGTGTGGGTGGAATCCCGCTTTAAATAGAGCAGTCAGTACTGCTCTGCATAGTACCAATTTGTAAATCGTCGCCACTCCAACTGAGTGGGTAAAGTGCCCCCGGACAGACCCTTTTTTACAGGCCTGGCAGCCGAGATGTCACTTAGGATATCTGGGAGGAACGGGCCTCTCTCACAGACCCGGCTCGGGCCTCTGCCACAGGCCAATTACAATAACTGAGCTAGATAGATAGATGAAGCGAATCCTCCCAGTAGATTTTTGCATTGGTCACCAGATGACAGCAAACATACCTGTCAGTACTCTTGTCACCGTATCCCCAATTGGTTTGTTCAGGCTCTGTTGGACGACCTGCCTCCGGGTCCTCCTCAAACCGACTCCCCAATCGAACGGCACCCAGCCTGGGATCCTTTCAATAGAATCGGGAACCCAGCCAGTCACTGGGGTCCCCTTGTACCTCCGGATGAGGTCCCAAGTAGTCTGCAATTATGGCCAGGTGGGCCACGCCGGTGGGGTCCATGGATGCGCGCACCATGAAGGTGGATGCCACACCTGGAATGGGGACCCGCAAAGATTTTAGAACACATGACACCTGTCACAGATATACTCCTCCAGCACGCCCCACGAGGGAAAAGCTCCTCTGATAGGCTGCTGGAGAAACTTACTCTGCCAGAACCCCTCTGGCGCCAACTGCTGGCCAGGGATGACATTGCATCCCTGGACCGCAGTCTGACCCAGTGGACATTTCTGGAATGACAGAAGTCCCAAAATGTAAACAAATAGTGAATGGGAGCAAGGTAACTCTCCCATTCCCCACTAACTTTAGCGTAGTGCCCATACTGAAAGTAAGGGGGCGCTACACACATAATCTATCTCTGCCCACATGTACTCCCCACCAACTCAAAGGACATTTATCTAAGGGTTTCCCACTTTCTCCAAGAAACAGAACCTCTTGTAGAAACGTCATCATTTAAATGAAGCTACATAGCACATGATGACCCCGTCTGATAAATCTCCCAACTCATGGGTGCCTAACCAGTTGCCCGGGGGCCACATGTGGCCCGCAGAGCCCTCTGATGTGGCCTGCAACCTCCTGCACTGGGATGGGGGTTTGGCAAGCCCAGATCGCAGGTTGCTGACCTGTCACCCCAGAGCATCAGTGTTGTGAATAAAGCCAGCGGTAGAGAAAGCAAGCAGAGCTGAGCCACATAAGCTGATGTTTCCTGTATAACGCCAGCTCCTGTCACAACCAATACCAAATGCACTCTGCCTGGGACAGCAACAGCTGGGAAAAACTGAATGGAAAATTGTTATTAAAAGTTACGTTTATAACTGAAATCAGTGCAGTTAGCCATAGACTTCTGTTATTACCTGTGGGTTTGATGTGCTTTCAGAAATCGCACCACACCTGCAGGATATAATAGAAGTCTATGGCACAGTGCAGCTAACCTGCAGGAAAGCCACAGGTGCATGTGGTGCATCAGTGCGAAAGCCGCCTTAGGACCCAATCGGACCCTCCATTCACATTCACCTCTATGTCCATTTACCATCACTTAGCTCCAATCCAATCCCAAAAAAAATGATCCGTCCCCTTCCGTTTGGGTGGGTTGAATTGGAGGGCCCATAGAGTAGCGTGGGTAGTGTCTGTATCTGTTCAGCATATGCAGCGTGGACACAGACCTGTCATCCACCCATTCTACTCGTTTTCGGCCGATTACCAAGTCACTTCCGTGGCCCTCGCTCTTCAAAAAGGTTGGGCACCTCTGTTCCAACTCTTCCACAGACACCTAAGAAACCCTGACCCACCAAGCTGCTGTGGTGATTTTATTACCCCTAAGACCATCTTCACTAAGATATTTCGCTTAATACCAGTCCTATGGAATGAGTGTGGAGTTGCTCTCATCACTTTCAGAAATCCAGCAGATCTCTGGAAACAATCTGTCTGAGACATCTTCTCTCAGTCAAACGTTAATGGCCTTCACAGCAGCCCCACAGTTCCTGCTTCCGCAGCATCTTACCACCTGACAGTCAACTGCCAATCAGGTAAGAACACCAGCACTTTAACCCTTTCAGGGTGAAATAAACCCAAAGCAGATCAAACGTAGCTTCCAAACTGTCATGTATACGGTTCCATTAGGATGGGAGAAATTTGCTGATGTGTGCTTCAAAAGCATGTCAAATGAAGGAAAACAATGCCCATCAACATGAGCCCTTTGACATTCTATTAGCTTAAACATGTCTGGCCATTCTTTTTTGATCATTTACTAAATCTTTTTTTTTTGCACTCCAATAGTGCATAAAACTCTCAGGAGGTTATCAGTAAGAGATGCTACAATAACAGTATATGGCAATCATTTCAGTCAGTTAGATGACACGTTTTTCCCTTGTCCAAATTTTTGGTCAGAGAGCACTTGAACCTATTGACCATGTATGTTTACCTAATGAAACAATGAAACAATGTACAGTATAACGTGTAGTGGGTGTAGTAAATTGACTAACTACTGAGTTTGTGTTTTCATGTCGGTATCTACATACCAGGCATGTGGTAATGATTTCTCCAAGCTGTACAATTGAATTTTAGGTAAAGTGCTATGTACAAAAATATTTAAATGTAATATAGTCAAGACACAGCACAGTATTGTATTCCCACTGCCAGATTCTGGAGTGCCATATGGAGCTTTTTAATTAACTACACTGTTTTAATAACCAAAGGAAGTGACTAAAGCAGGCATCCCACACATTTTTCAAAATCAAATTTTATAGAAGGGTCCTCATTCTTAAAGGGACTGTGAACTCAAACCTAAGCCTTGAGGGCCCTCTTACACTCTTGCAATTTACCACATATGCTGCAACACGCATGCACCCAACTTTCCTATTAAAATAATAGTGATGTTCTAATCTCTTATTTATTTTTTATTTATTACTATTTGTTTGTGAAGCGCACATATACCACCAGTCGGTGGTGCCAAAGCGCTTTGTGACAGATAACCTGTATGTTCTGCCGAGGATAGCATGTTCTGCCGAGGATAGCATAAATAAAAAAACTGCAGTAGAGCAAGAGAAAAGATAAAGAAAAAAAGAGAGGAAGGAAAAGGGAGAAAAGACTAGAAATCAGCGAATGGACGAATGTAGAAAAAATGGCCTAAGATTGAAAAGCTTGGCCGAATAGCCAGGTCTTCAGCTTCTTTCTGAACGTATATAGGCTTGGGGAGATGCGAATGTTAAGCGGGATTTGGTTCCAGAGAGTTGCCCCCGCCGAGCCAATCAGTTTTCCTCCTATGGAAATTAGCCTGTCGTTATTGCCAATGATTAGGGCTTTGTCGGCTGAAAGGAGACAACGTCTAGGTATATAATGTGGGGTCAGGTCGGATAGGAACTGTGGGCCCAGCTGGTTGTAGCCCCTGTAGATCAGGCAGAGGATTTTAAAATCGACACGTTTTACAACAGGGAGCCAGTGGAGCTCTCTAAGCACTGGGCTGATGTGATCTTGCTTTTGGAGATTGTAGATAAGTCTGGCTGCTTGATTCTGCACCAGCTGCAGTTTCTTGGACCATTTGATGGGGATGCCTAGTAGGACTCTGTTTGAAAAGTCAAGGCGAGAGATAATTAGTGCCTGGACTAAGTCTTTCCTTTGATCTTGAGTCGGGAGGTGTTTTGCCTTGCGGATGATTTGTAGGACTCATCTGTTGCAGTGCAGGACAAGTAGAGCTATGGATCCCTGTATAACAAAGTCACCTCCAGGGCAGGTCTTCCCCCGGTTTCCTTTGTTAAGCGCTTCCCCCACTTGGATGGACAGCTTGGGATCCCCTTTAGAATCATAGGCCCCAGCCAGCATAGCTGGGCCTTCTCAATAGAGATGCAGATTTGGACCAATGTGGTCCCGGGGCTGGAATCACACACACACCTCCTAAAATCAGGCGCTTTCCTCAGAAACAAGGAAAATCTGGTCACACTAATGTAACGGGTTGCAGGAAAGGGTGACAATGTTGCAGCTGAACTGAGCATGCATTGTCACCATATGAAATTACTGTGAACAACCTTTTGTCATTATAGGAACATGTAAAACATCATATTGATTTAAAAAAATAAAATGTATTCGCGCTGCTTAAATTCAATAAGAAAATATTTTCCGTTACTTCCTGACAAAGTTGCTACTTCCTGACAAAGCCACATGAGTGAGTGAAGTAACGCGTGGAGGAAGAGCAAAGTGACGGTATTCTCATTTCAGAGCCTGATGTCTGACACAAATTCCTAGCATTTTTTTGAAAGCCTGTATATTCACGTCAAGATGGAGTATTTTCTTTTTAAATGTTTAAACAATAAATCAGATATACTACACTAAGGGCGGCGGCTTGCTCTTTCTTATGGTGAGCAATAGGGATGATCTTCGTGTTCGAGTCAAACTCATCTTCGACTTGAACATCGTATGTTCGATCGCTCGTCGAATTATGAACGTTATGGGCCGTTCGCGCCAAGTTCGAGTGGCGTGTCACGGCCCATAATTCACTGCGGCATCGCAGTGCATTGCTGGCTGATGATTGGCCAAGCATGCACTATGACCCGCATGCTTTGGCCAATCACAGCGCGCAAAAACGGAGAGCCAAAATTGGCCAAAGCCAATTATGGGGTTTAGTACACGCCCCACACTATATAAGGCCACCTGGAAGTCGGCCTTGTGTAGTGTGTTGCGGTGGTTAAGACAGAGACAGAGAGAGAGTGTCATTTTTTTTTTTTTTAGTTAGATAGAGCAGGCAGGCAGGCTAGTCAGAGTTACAGTGTGTAGAGGATATATATGCATCCCAGGTGTTGCACACTGTATTGAGTTTAGCTAGATACGATCTTCCTAATATGACAGGCAGGCAGGTGATTGTGCTAGCTGTAGTATTTTCACTTGGTGTACTGTGTCCTCTGCACAGTGTGCGCCTAAAGCTATATCAATACATTTGCTGGTGTTCTCATTAATACCACAGGCAGGGATCTACAAGTATTTTCACTTTGTGTACTGTGTCCTCTGTACAGTGTGCACCTAAAGCAACGTGAATACAATTGCTGTTCTCATATTAATACCTCAGGCAGTGACTGATCAGCGAGTATTGTCAGTATTTGTGCAGCTACATCTCCCTGCATGCCATTAGTATGTCTGGAAGGAGAACAAGGAGAGGCAGAGAGTCACAAGCCGATAAAAGAGGGCAAGCATGCTCTGCGTCTAGAGGCAGCAGTGCTGCTGGTCGTGGACATGGTGTATCCTCATCAGCACGTGGCTGTGGGACACGCTCATCCTTTTTTTCGGCAGCTGGTCGTGTTGAACATGCCGAACACTTGGTAGAGTGGATGACCAAGCCGTCCTCATCCTCCTAATCCTCTCTCATCCAGGCTCAGGGTACTTTGTCTGGCAAAGCAGCTGCCAACGCGGCCTCTTCCCTCTGCTCAATGGCATCAGTCACTCCTTCCCTAGCCCCACCATGTCCTCCTGAAGAGTCCCTCGAACTGTTTGACCACAGTGTTGGGTACATGCTGCAGGAGGATGCGCAGCGTTTTGAAGGCTCCGATGATGGTACACAGCTAGAGGAAGGCAGTAACGTGAGCCTAGAAAGAGGGGGTGCCAAAGAAGGACAGCAATCTGGCAGTCCTGTTCCCCCAGCTGCAGCATACTGCCAAGTTTTCTACAGTGATGAGGAGGGAGGGCATGATGAGGTCACCGACTCCACGTGGGTGCCTGATAGAAGAAAGGAGGAGGCGGCACATCAACGAGGCAGGATGCCCTCCAGGGGTCAGCTTAAGGGCAGCACACCAACTGCATCACAACGCAGAGCTCCGCATGTGCAGGGTGCTGCTGTCTCTCCGCGTTATTCCAAAAGTTCTTTGGTGTGGGCCTTTTTTGAGACGAGTGCATCAGATCGCAATGCTGCCATTTGTAACATATGTCGCAAGTGTATCTCGCGTGGCCAAAACATCACCCGCTTGGGCACCACATGCTTGACCAGACATATGTCGACCTGCCATGCAGTTGTTGGCAAGCGTACCTCAAAGACCCACACCAAAGAAGAAAGCGGACCTCCCCTTGCTCCTCATCTGCTGGGATCTCCAACCATACTATACTTTCAGTCCTCTCTGAAGCCTAAACTGATAGGACTGAAGGTGTAGAATTAGGTGTGTCACAGTCAAGTACTTGCGGGCAATCTACTATCGGTACACCAAAGTCAGATTGTACCAGGCAAATTTACCTGCCCCAGCATCGCCAAAATAAGTTTTCTCCTAGCCATCCACATGCCCAGCGGTTGAATGCTAGCTTAGCTAAATTGCTAGCACTTCAACTGCTGCCTTTTCAGTCGATTCTGCCCCCTTCCGTGAGTTTGTGGAATGTGCGGTACCTCAGTGGCAGGCACCCAAACGCCCACTTTTTCTCATGAAAGGCGATTTCGGCTCTCCAGCGGCATGTGGAAGGCAATGTCCATGCCTCGCTGGACAGGGCGGTCAGTGGTAAGGTGCATATTACCGCTGACCCATGGTCCCGCAGGCATGGACAGGGACGTTACCTATCTTTCACGGCGCATTGGGTGACTCTGCTGGCAGCTGGGAAGGATGCAGGACAAGGTACAGTAGTGTTGGAGGTTGTTCCACCACCACGCCTCCAAAATGGTACTACTGGTGATTGTGACACCTCTCCTCCACCCCCTCCTCTTCTTCCTCTGTGGCCTCTTCCTGTGCCGATGTGTCCTCGGAACCAGCGGTGCTCCATAGGCATTCAAGGGGCTATGCAGGCAAAGAGATGCCATGCGGTGCTTGAGCTGGTGTGCTTGGGGGACAGGAGCCACACTGGGGCAGAGGTTCTGTCAACTCTGCAGGGGCAGGCTTAGAGGTGGTTGACGCCACGCCAGCTTAAGTCAGGAATGGTAGTTTGCGACAATGGCACCAACCTCCTCTCTGCCCTGCGACAGGGACAACTGACCCATGTGCCCCGTTTTGCTCATGGCCTTAACTTGGTGGTGCAGCGGTTCTTGGGCAGGTACCCGGGCTTACAGGATGTCCTGAAGCAGGCCAGGAAACTGTGTGCATTTCCGACGGTCATATAATGCCAGTGCTTGGCTGGCAGACCTTCAAAAGGAATACAACCTGCCCAAGAACCGCCTAATCTGTGACATGCCCACCAGGTGGAACTCTACATTGGCCATGCTGCAGCGGCTGCACAGACAGCAGAGTGGCATCAATGAGTATCTGTGCCAATATGGCACCAGAACAGGGGAGCTTGTTTTTTTTTCTCCACGCCATGATTAGGGATGCATGTGGGCCATGATTAGGGATGCATGCACTGTCCTGTCACCATTTGAGGAGGCCACAAGGATGGTGAGTCGTGACAGTGCATGCATCAGTGACACTCTGTCCCTCTTATCCACCTGTTGGAGCACACGCTGCATGGAATAATGGACAAGGCCCTTGAGGCAGAACAGAGGGAGGAAAAGGAGGACTTCCTTACCTCTCAAGGCCCCCTTTATCCAGACAGTGTTCCTGCTTGCCCGCCTATCACGGAGGAGGAGGAGGAGGAGGAGGAGGAGGATTTTGTCAGCATGGAGGTGGAGCCTAGCACTCAGCACCAGCAGCAGTCTTCAAAGGATTAATTACAGTCCCAAGAAACCCATGGACTTGTACGTGGCTGGAACAAGGTGGCTGCGGTTCATGTCGTCCTCAGTGACCCAGAGGACTCTGCACCGAATGCCTCAGCAAACCTACACTGTATGGCCTCCCTGATCCTGCAAAGCCTGCGGAAGGATCCTCGTATTCGTGCTATCAAGAAGAGGGATCATTACTGGCTGGTAACCCTCCTTGATCCACGTTACAAGGGTAAGGTTGCGGACCTTATTTTTCCGGCGCAGAGGGAGCAGAAGATTAAACATCTTCGAGAGGCCTTGCAGAAAGGTCTGTGCAATGCGTTCCCAGAGACTGGGAGGTTACAAAATCCTGGTCCTGGACGTGTTGCTGAGGCTTCGGTCAGTCACAAAAGGAGCGGTGGAGAAGGTGCCTGTCTGACCAATGCGTTCAGACAATTTTTTAGTCCGCAGCCCCAAGGTATGACCGGTTCCAGCAACCATCCCCAGCGTCTGTTTTGCATGGTGCGGGAATACCTAGGGGCAAGATCAGACTTGGACACCTTTTCCACCGAAAATCCTCTGGCTTACTGGGTCTTGAGGATGGATCACTGGCCAGAGCTTGCACAGTATGCAATTGAGGTACTGGCCTGTTCTGCATCCAGCATTCTTTGGGAACACACATTCAGTGCTGCTTGAGGCTTTGTAAACGATCACAGGGTGCGCCTCTCCACCGACTCGGTCAATCGACTGACCTTCATAAAAATGAATCAGGCTTGGACCACCAGCTACCAAGCACCTGATGCTGATGTAACTGAATATTTTTTTTTGGACATGTCAGATCTCTTCAAGACTGCCTATGCTGAGTGACTATCCTTTTCCTCCTCAATGATCATGCTGATAGCTTGTAAGAACATCTTTGGTTCTGGGCACCACCACTAGTGGCTAAGGCCCAATTGTAATTACAATTTTTGATACAATACTTTGCAGCAGGGCTTATTCCTGCGCTCCAACTAGAGTATCTGAGGGGTTACAGTGTTGTGGCACCAACACCAGTGCCTAAGGCCCAATTTTTCTGCCCCTGTTTAACAGGTGCGTGTAATTACAATTATTGATGCAATACTTTGCAGCAGGGCTCATTAGTGGGCTCCAACTAGAGTATCTGTGAGGGGTTGCTGTGTTGTCGAACCAGTCCCTAAGGCCCAATGTGTCTGCCCAACAGGGGCATGTAATTACAATTCTTGATCTAATATTTCGCAGCAGGGCACATTTCTGCACCCACCAAGAGTAACTGAGGGCTTACAGTGTTGTGGCACCAACACCACCACCACCAACAAAGGCCCAATGTGTCTGCCCCTGTTCAACAGGGGCCTGTAATTACAAATCTTGATCTAATATTTCACAGCAGGGCCCATTCCTACGCCCACCAAGAGTAACTGAGGGCTTATAGTGTTGTGGCACCAGCGCCAACACCAAAGGCCCAATTTTTCTACCACTGTTCAACAATGGCATGGAATTACAATTCTTGATAGAATACTTCACAGCAGGGCGTTCCAGTGCCCACCAAGACGAACTGTGAGGGCTTACAGTGTTGTGGCAACACCAACACCTAGGGCCCAAATTTATGCAGAGTATATACACAGGTCCCTACTTTCAAACATCCAACTTACAAACGGAAGGAGACAACAGGAAGTAAGAGGAAATCTACCCCTAGGAAGGGAAATTTTCTTCTGTAAGAGGTGTCTCCTGTCCACTGATGCTTTATCACCAATCCTTGTTTCATTAAAAAACACAAATTTTCAAAAAAAAAAAAAAAAAAAAAACATTGTCTTTAGGACAGAAAGTGAGGTGCAATCTTCTGAACAGATGCGCACAGACAGCAAAACAAATGTTACAGGGGTGAGAACCATTCTCTATGTTTACCAAAAAGCTTAAAATAGATTTTTTGGCTGGAGCTACACTTTAAAAAAGTACCAGTTCAAAATTACAAACAGATTCTACTTAACAACAAACCTACAGTCCCTATCTTGTTTGCACCGCCTGTATACTGCTGTTCAAAGTATATAGGGCCAAAGGGGCTGGTAATGACCTGAGGGGAGGGGGGTAAACCCATGCTATTTTTCTAAATGATTTTCATCCATATTGTAGGGACCAGACATTACATTAAAGCCGCAAGCAGTTTTAAATGATTTTTTTCTTATAGTAATGTCATTTTGTGCAGGGACAGTTCTAAAGACGTGTCACTTTACAGGCATACTATAGACACCCAGCAGGTACGATATTTAAAGGATTTTTTTTAAAAAAAATTCACTTTAAGCGTCATTACAATCACTGCTCCCGAAAAAAAAACGTTAGTTTTTAAAACTTATTTTTCCATTGATACATGTTCCCTGGGGCAAGACCCGGGTCAACAGACCTGTTTTACAACAATAACTTGAATATTAGCCTTTAAAATTAGCACTTTTGATTTTGAACGTTCGAGTCCCATAGACTTCAATGGGGTTCTAATGTTTGCGCGAACGATCGGTCCGTTCGAAGGTTCTGGTGCGAACCGAACGGGGGGGGGGGTGTTCGGCTCATCACTACTAATGATACTGTTTATTACTAAAATCTTGTATATAATCCCTTAACATCCTCTCCAAGAGCTTGCATACTATTGATGTTAGGCTAACTGGTCTGTAATTCCCAGGGATGCATTTTGGCCCTTTTTTAATAATTGGTGCTACATTTGCTTTTCTCCAATGAGCTGGTATCATTTCAGTCAGTAGACTGTCAGTAAAAATTAGGAACAATGGTCTGGCAATTACTTGACTGAGTTCCCTAAGGACCCTCGGGTGAAAGCCATCTGGTCCCAGTGACTTATTAATGTTACGTTTTTCAAGTCAAATAGTAATGAGGATTAAAGTATAAGTAAAGGCAACACTTTTTTCTTACTTTTAGATAGAGTGGAGAGGGAGTAGAACATTGGTCAGGTTTTTATTGCCGTCTGTGCCCCCATAAGGGAGATTCACCCTCTCTTTTTGTCTAGTTTACTGTTATCGAGAGTAAAATTAAGAAAACCTAGGAGGGGGAAATCTCCCAATGGGGCACTTCTAGCGATTTTGGTGACACTCAGAGATCCCCTCACTTTGGTTAATTTCCTCTCACTTCCTGTTTTGGGACAGGAAGTGAAGGGAAATCAACCCAATGGGACACAGATGGGAAAAAAAGAAACCAACAGGAGTTAAACCTCTTTTAATCTATCCAAAATGAAAAAAAATGTTGCCTTTTGTTTCATTTTAAGACAATATAAGAAAGGACAAGTAAAATGCAGATATACCCCAAAAATCTTCAACCTCCTCTCCCCTCCCTTTGTACATTCCACTTATCTATGTTCTATTTCTCTATGGTGTCTGTCACTTTCCACCTTTCTTTTTCTTTCTTTGTGGGCACCTCTGCGGTCTTTCTTTAGGCTGTGGGGTGGCTCGCACTGTCCCATGGAGGAGAAGCTAAAATGATTCCTAATAATGTTCATGTTAGATTTTCATTTAACATTTATAACTGCTTCTGGCGCATTTATGGAACTTGATTATAGTCTGCAAATCTATGAAGGGTGCGTGCTCCCTTTATCTCTTTGAAATCGTATGTTTTCACATTTTTATCTATGCACTCTGGATAAGGTCTCCTTAATTCATGGGGAAAAAAAAAAAAAAAAATGTATGTGATAAAAAAAAGTGCATACACTATAGATATTTGTTAATCTAGGATGTATAACATTCCTGTAAAATTAAGTATTACAGTAGCTGAAAAAATGGACTCGTCTGTGAAAATTCATTTTTAGCTTACTGGTCCATGAGTTCACTTCTTACCTACAAGACTCTATTTATATTCAGTTAATTCAAACATAATAAAATGTGTCAGGATACCAGTTTGGAGGCTGTCACCCCTTTTTTTTCATACCGCTTTTTCTCTTAAATTGTGTTCTGGCAGCAGTGTTTGACTGATAGTAACCATAGTAATATCTACACAGAGAGAAAGGGTAGCTTAACAGTGCCACGGAGGTAATCCTCAGAGCGCTGTCAGTTTTTGTTGCTTTCTATGCATTTGCTGATCTTTAAACCCTTTTGCTGAGATGTATCTTTGTTTCCAGATATCCTGCACAAAGTGTGTATTTACTAAATCTCCCTGGGAACAGATAATAACAGAATTGTCAAGGTTAATAAAATATTAAAAATAAATTAGCATATCCATTTATAACATACCGTATATACTCGAGCATAAACCAAGTTTTTCACCCTGTTTTTTAGAGCTGAAAATACCCCCCTCAACTTATGTACCTGAAATTGAGAGGCTGCGGGCGCCCATCGTTTAAAACTTGCGGTCTCCTCCTGGTCCCTTCCGTGATAGGCGGAACTGTGTCTGCTGAGTAACACCTATCACGACCGTTCTCTCATCCTCGGGTTTCCCAGCATACACCGTGTTCAGTGTTCTGCCAATCAGACACCTTTTCATCCTCGGACAAGAGGACGTCCATGATTGGCGGAACACTGAACACAGTGTCTGCTGGGAAACTGAGTTCGAGATTGAGAGAACGTCCGTAATAGGCGTTTCTTAGCAGACATAGTTCCGCCTATCACGGAAGGGACCAGGAGGAGACCACAAGTTTTAAACAATGAATGGACGCTCCGCAGCCTGTCAATTTCAGGTACACTGACAATGGGCACAGTGAGGATGGGAACAGTGAGGATTGGCACAGAGACAATTGTTGTAATATTAATATATATGTGTAGGTATTTAATATATTGTGTTATATGTATTACACAATATATTGTATTGCATTACCATATTGACCAGGAATTCAGTTGAACTGTCCAAGCCAGCTGAATTCTAACATATCAAAGGGACAGCTGAAGACGCTTTGGTGTGTTAATCTTATCTAAGACTACCAAGGGGTGTGAGGTGGCCCGTTAACCTCAAAGGGTAATTTTACATACGTAAGGAAGTATTAATTGATGGTAATTAGACTTGAGGGGGTATTCATTCATGGGAAAAATTTGGTTGACCTGGAAGAACCCCCCCTCCAGTGTGAGACCAGTATTTGAGACATTCAAGCTGGCATTCAGTCAGTCTTGTCACTCTGTATGAATATGTTCTGAATTATATACTCTGTTGGATTTATATTGTCTGGGGACTTTGGACTTTGTTCTGTATTGGAAGTCAAATAAAATGCACTCACTGGAGAACCTGGGGGTATTGCTGCAGAACATAATTGATATTTAGGTATTAGTATGATGACTATAAATTATCTACTGGACACTATACATGATATCACGACATTGGTGCCGTTCAAACGACCAGATGAGCATTTTCAGGACTTAGTAACAGAAGTCGGTGAGGACAACAATCCTGTGAGGTAGACAGAAGTCTGATGGAGACCCAAGAGCTGTGCCGTGACTCTAATGTCTGGTTGTGACATAAGAGTCAGATATACAAGATAAAACAAGTTTGGAACCCCAGAATTATTCTCTGAAGACTGGAAACAGAAGAAAAAAAAAGTCTGTCATGTACCAGAAGACCGGAACTGGCAAGGTGGAGCCTCAAATGCGGTGAGTAAAATTTCCTTTTTTTAAATTATTAATAATATAGTTAAAATGCTTACTCAGTGTGAAGCTAGTGTCAGTGCTGATAAAGTTAACAGATGGGTATTAAAATGTATTAAGCGTCATGGCGGACCTTATGAAATTCCAGAAAAATTTAAGCAGACGTGGACTATGATGAAGGAATTTTTAGAGAAAAGTGTTTGATAGCAAAAGCTCAGAAAGTAAAAAAAAAGGTTGTATTGTGCAGGGCTTGTTATCTTGCTGTTTAATGGAAAGTTCTTTGAATGATAAAGTTGAGGAAATTGCCCAGTTACAGGATGCAGTTGATAATAGCCATAAGGTTTGTCAGAGGTTACAAAACCAATCAGAAACTGAGACAATAAATTAAAAAAATTGGATGCAGTTACCATAGGGGGAGCTTTGCTTGAGAAATCTAAACGTGATAAATTATCAGAGGAAAATGAGAGATTAAAATTAGGAATTAGAGAAGAGATCCCAGGAGTGCAGATGTGCATCAAATCTTGGATTCAGCAATCTGCAGACAAACACAAACTTTCTATCAAATGAAACAGAACCTCATATTAAATCTGATAATTCATTGCCAGCCGCACCCACTGTGACCACCACAGTTTACAAGCTGAACTTCACCTGTAGTATTATTATTATTATTATTATTATTATAGTAATGAAGCCTTTAAAACCAAAAGAACTAGATGCAATTCTTAAAGAAATAGGAATGATTCCCTGCCATGATTTTAACAGATTTTTAAAATGCTTTTGTGACGTGCAGCAGGTCAAAGATATGTACAGTCTCAACCCATCTGACTTGGAAAGAGTTTTGCAACATTCTATAGGAAGTTGTCTTTGGCTGAGAATTAAACAGATCTGGATTCAGCCTCTGATAACAAGCGACATATTACTGGAATTATTATGTGTTTTGTATGGTGTACGTTCTGATGTTACTATTCATGGGAAGAGCCAACAAATGCAAAGTGTATCTCCCTATGAATTGTCACACAGGATATCTACTATTATGGAATTATTGGTCGTGAAATAATCTGGCATTTGAGCGGGGAGGCTCGATACATATCAGTATGTTTCTAGATGCTTTGTATGAAGATATCAAACAAAATATTTTATTAGTTACCCCGAATCCTCATGATTTGAAAGACGTATTATTGAGAACAGATCATTTATGGAGAAAGTCAAATGAGCAGGCTGTCAGAATGGATGTAGCCACATTGTTTAGGACGACAAACACTAAACAGAAAGATCAGAAGATAATATCTAATGATCACAACAAGAGAGGGAACTCTGAGTCAAACATAGGTGATATTAATATGAAAAACAGAGCTGACCAAAATCATAAGAAAAGGACCTGGATACCATTTTCTCAGTTAAAAACAGAAATATGACCACCTGAAGATTGAGTATGATAAGATCAGAATAGAACGTGACACATTATTGGAACAGTTGTACAGGGTGTCATAAATGCAAATGTACATTCTCCAGGTCTGTTTTTGAATGCAAATGACGCTTCTGGATGAGCCGAACACCCCCCTGTTCGGTTCGCATCAGAACTTGCGAACACACCAAATGTTCGTGTGAACTTTAGAATCCCGTTAAAGTCTATGGGACTCGAACATTTGAAATCTAAAGTGTTAATTTTAAAGGCTAATATGCAAGTTATTGTCCTAAAAAGTGTTTGGGGACCTGGGTCCTGCCCCAGGGGACATGTATCAATGCAAAAAAAAAAGTTTTAAAAACTGCCGTTTTTTCAGGAGCATTGAAATTAATAATGCTAAAAGTGAAACAATAAAAGTGTAATATTACTTTAAATTTCGTACCTAGGGGGGGTGTAAAGTCAGCATGTGAAAAAGCGCATGTTTCCCGTACATAGAACTGTCCCTGCACAAAGTGTCATTTCTGAAAGGAAAAAAGGCATTTAAAACCGGCTTTGCGGCTCTAATGAATTGTCGGCTCTGGCAATTACAGAGATGATTCATTCATAAATAAAAATGCTGGGGGTCCCCCCAAATTCCATTAACAGGCCCTTCAGGTCTGATATGGATATTAAGGGGAACCCCGCCGTCAATTAAAAAAAAAAAAAAAACGACATGTGGTTCCCCCCAAATATCCATACCAGACCCTTCAGGTCTGGTGTGGATTTTAAGGGGAACTCCACCCCAAAAAAAAAAAAGCGTGGAGTTCCCCCAAAAATCCACACCAGACCCTTATCCGAGCACGTAACCTGGCCGGCCGCAGAAAAGAGGGGGGGGACAGAGTGCGCCCCCCCCTCTCCTGAACCGCACCAGGCCACATGCCCTCAACATGTTGATGGGGACAAGGGCCTCATCCCCACAACCCTTGCCCGGTGGTTGTGGGGGCTTATCAGAATCTGGAAGACCCCTTTAACAAAGGGACCCCCAGATCCTGGCCCCCCTATGTGAATTGGTAATGGGGTACACTGTACCTCTACCATTTCACGAAGGAAGTGTAAATAGTTTAAAAAAAGAAAAACACACACACACACACAGTAGGAAAAAAAATCCCTTATTAATAAACCCTCGTACGTCACTGGGAAAGCCCGGTCTTTCCCAGTGACGTACGAGGGTGCATCAGAGGGGGCGGGGTCACGTGACGGATGGCCGCTTCCCCTATATAAGAAATATCACAGCTCCAGCGCGTCATTCCGCTGGGCTGTGTCCAGCGGAGAGAGGAGCTCGCCTGCTGCGCTCTGGACAGATGGATCTTCTCATCGCTGGACCGGACCGCTGATCACCCGTCCGTCGCTGGAGAGATCATCCGTCGCAGGATAGAAGGTTGGAGCGGGGCCCGGGCCGAGAGTGGATTCACATCGCTGGATTTTTTTTTTTTTTTATTAATGAAGGATTTTTCTACGGTGTCCGTTTTTTTTTTTTAACTATTTACACTTCCTTCGTGAAATGGTAGAGGTACAGTGTACCCCATTACCAATTCACATGGGGGGGCCAGGATCTGGGGGTCCCCTTTGTTAAAGGGGTCTTCCAGATTCTGACAACCCCCCCGCCCGCAGACCCCCACAACCACCGGGCAAGGGTTGTGGGTATGAGGCCCTTGTCCCCATCAACATGGGGACATCCTCCCCATGTTGAGGGCATGTGGCCTGGTGCGGTTCAGGAGAGGGGGGGGTGCACTCTGTCCCCCCTCTTTTCTGCGGCCGGCCAGGTTAACGTGCTTGGATAAGGGTCTGGTGTGGATTTTTGGGGGAACTCCACGCCATTTTTTTTTTAAATTTGGGGTGGAGTTCCCCTTAAAATCCACACCAGACCTGAAGGGTAAATTGATGGCGGGGTTTCCCTTAATATCCATATCAGACCTGAAGGGCCTGTTAATGGAATTTGGGGGGACCCCCAGCTTTTTTATTTTTATTTTTTATGAATGAATCATCTCTGAATTGCCAGAGCCGACAATTCATTAGAGCCGCAAAGCCGTTTTAAATGCCTTTTTTTCCCTTTCAGAAATGACACTTTGTGCAGGGACAGTTCTATGTACGGGAAACATGCGCTTTTTCACATGCCGACTTTACACCCCCCCTAGGTACGAAATTTAAAGTAATATTACACTTTTATTGTTTGACTTTTAGCATTATTAAATTCACTGCTCCTGAATAAACGGCCGTTTTTAAAACTTTTTTTTGCATTGATACATGGACAGGACCCAGGTCCCCAAACACTTTTTAGGACAATAAATTGCATATTAGCCTTTAAAATTAACACTTTAGATTTCTTCCATAGACTTTTACAGGGTGTTCCGCGGCTTTTCGAATTTGCCGCGAACACCCCTAATTGTTCGCTGTTCGCCGAACAGGCAATGTTCGAGTCGAACAGGAGTTTGACTCGAAGCTCATCCCTAGCTGTAACCCATGACCCATTTTGATTATTCTTTACTGTATTCTTTTACTGTGTGCCGTTTTACCCTCCTACTTCTATTGATTAATTTCATTGTGGAATTACATAGCATGCTGAATCTCTGTATTGGCGGGCCCGGATTTACTCCCTTTGCCGCCCCAAGGCCGGGTGCTTCCACCCACCGAGCCTCCCAGCAGGCAGCTTCCTGTCTCTCACCCGTCGAGCCACCTCTGCTCGCACAGTCAGTGTGACTGTGCAAGCACCGAGCGGATGGGCAGCTCACTCACCGCCCCGACCGCACAGTCACTTGTACGTCAAGCCACCCGCCAGCTCAACCACTATGCCGCCCTTGCACCCACTGCCGCCCCGAGGCCTGGCCTCAGTGGCCTTGTCAGGAATCCGGCCCTGTGTATTAAGGGATGTAACTTGGGACCATCAAGATGAAGTTTCCTATTTTTTTTTCCTATGTCTGTACGTTTATACCTAAAGTTTAATAAAACGGTATTCTTAAAAAAGAGGAGGGGGCCGGGGGATACTGTGCACAAAATGTAAAATCCAACTGATCAATAAAAAAATAACTGGCTAAACTTTATAGAAACTAGTAATAAATGTCATACTATTTCTTTATACAAGAAACTTTAAGAGCCTAGAAGAAATTGAAAAGAGAAAAAAAATGAAATAAAAATACACCGAAAAAAAATAAGCAACTCCCACGCCTCGTACATTGGATTTCATGATTACAATATGAAGTCATTCCATGCAAGGTTCCATTGAGAGAACTGTAAGCTGTAGAAAGAAAACACCCCCCACAGTGTGAACTGTACATTGTATTGTTAGATGAGTAAATACAACCTCAGCTGCTTGAGGTGTATTATGAAATGCACAGATTGCATTGCCATGGCAATGGATTTTACAATGCTACTCTCACATACGTTATCATTGCAGTAATAAGACAGACAGACAGAAAGAGTTTGTCAGATTTTGTCCCAGCTGAGATTATCGTCCCTTCTGTCCTGAATATTGTTTTAAGTTTTTAAAGAGGTTGTAATGGTTCATTTTTTTTTTTTTTTTTTACTAAATAGGTTACTTTAAGCTAGTGTATTGTTGGTTCACTTACCCTTTCCTTCAATTTCCCTTCTAAATGTTTTTTTTTTTCTTTGTTTTCTTTGTCTGAATTTCTCACTTCCTGTTCCTCCTCAATAAGAGCCGGTTCACACTGGGGCGGCTCGACTTCGGGGGCCACTCGGCAAGGCATCGACTTGCAAAATGACTACTGTTTAGAAGTCAATGCAAGTCGCCCCCAAAGTCGTACAAGAAACTTTTTCTAAGTCGGAGGGACTTGCGTCGCTCCTATTAGAATGGTTCTATTGAACAGAATGGGACGTGACTTGTCAGGCAGCTGAGTCGCCTGACGAGTCGCCCCAGTGTGAACCGGCTCTAAGGTGTTCAGTAAGCTGTTCTAAATGGCTTTCCACCGCTCAGATGATGGTGGAAAGCTTACTGAGGAGAAACAGGAAGTAAGAAATTCAAACAAAGAAAAAAAAAACATTTAGAAGGGAAATGGAAGGAAAAGGTAAGTGAACCAACAATGCAGTAGCTTAAAGGAACCAATTTAGAAAACAAAAGACAAAACCTTTACAACCCCTTTAGCCTTCTTGGCTTATGTCTTCAAAAATGGTCCATACACTTGTAGCCAGATTCAGATAGACTGGCTTAATGTTGAGGCGGCGTAGCGCATCGCATATACGCTACGCCGCCGTAAGTCAGAGAGGCAAGTGCTGTAGCACTTGCCTCTAAGTTACAGCGGTGTAGCGTAAATGGGCCGGCGTAAGCGCACCTAATTCAAATGATGAACAGGGGGGCGTGTCTTATGTTAATGACTAGTGGCCCACGTGATTGACGTTAACGAACGGCGCATGTGCCGTTCGTGGACATATCCCAGTGTGCATTGCTCCAAAGTACGCCGCAAGGACATATTGGTTTCGACGTGAACGTAAATTACGTCCAGCCCCATTCACGGACGACTTACGTAAAAATTTTGACGCGGGAACGACGCCCATACTTAACATTGGCTAGGCCAGCTATTTGTTCGACTAACTTTACACCGGAAAAATCCTTACGTAAACGACGTAAAAAATGCGCCGGGCGCACGTACATTTCGGAATCGGCGTATCTAGCTCATTTGCATATTCTATGCCAAACTCAACGGAAGCGCCACCTAGCGACCAGCGTAAATATGCACCCTAAGATACGACGGCGTAGGAGACTTACGCCGCTCGTATCTTAGCCTAATTTAAGCGTATCTGGTTTCCAGAATACGCTTAAATTTAAGACGGCGTAGATTCAGAGTTACGACAGCGTATCTACTGATACGCCGGCGTAACTGTCTCTGAATCTAGATATTGGACTCAAATGCAAGTCTGCACTTTTTTTTTTATTTCATTTTAAACGGATTGTCATCTGGCATGCTCATCCGGGATATGCCTGTATTCGTATGTAGGCATGGTGTCTATAACAACTGTACTAATATGTTTACACTATGCTTTATGATAATGGATGCAATGGGGTTTATTTACTAAAGCTGGAGAATGCATAGAAACCAATCACCATCCAGGTTTTATTGCCAAAGCTTAAACAAACTGAAGATAGAAGCTGATTGGTTTCTATGCAAAAGTGAGCCTCGTTTTGCACTCTCCAGCCTTGGCAAATCTCCCCCAATATGTACACATGTTATTATCTTGCATTTTTTGTTTTCTTGTGTAGTGCCTGGTTACTTTAGGTACCAGTGCCATTTAAATTTAGAGGGAGATCAGAGTGTAGTTAAACTCTGATCCAAATTGTTATGTGCAAAACAGGGTCTCTGTCTCGTCTTGGCTGTGCTGTGGGCTTATTCTGTTGTGCTGGGGTGTTCTTCCCACCCCTGTGCAGTAGATGTCAGCAGTGGAGTCAAGGTTTGGGTGCTCTTCCCCAGCAGCCAATCAAGAGGGTTTGGCCTTGCTGTGCATGCTGGCGGAGGGTATTTATGGGGCATTGGTTCTGGTTCGTCCAGTGTGGCACCTACCTTTAGGGTGGCCACATCACGGCGCCATGGCCTACCTGGCCGGGGCGTGCGCCACGTTGGCCCGGAACATCTGAGCAGCGACGGGAACCCAGTGAGTGACTGGGTTTCCACTTTTGAGGATCCCAAACCACCGGGGATCAAGGTAGCCGGACACTGAAGGATTGATCACCTGTCAGTCGGTAATTGGGCAACAAGTTGAAGGAGATCCAGGTGTAATTCATCTAAGGAGGATCTCCTCCGTAACTGCAATCCGAGAGGGCCTGTGGCAGAGGTGTCTCCCTGACATTCACCAAGGAGGGTCTGTGGCAGAGACTTTTCCTCAAGTTCACTAAGGAGGGTCTGTGGCAGAGACTTTATCCTACAAATGTCCGAGTGATACTCCGGCTGCCAGGTCAGTGAGAGAGGCCTGTCTGGGTACACTAAACCCACTCAATCAGGAGTGGCGCAGAGAAGTGTTACGCTTGGGAGCAGGACTGTTCCCCATCACTACGCCTGAATTTGCTATTCTCCTTTCTTCCTTCAACTTTACTTTCCTCACCACAAGTTTTATTGTTTTTACCCGGCTGGGTAATAAAGAGCACATCAAAGAGCACCTGTTGCGGACATTCCTTTACTTCTACTAAATGCATCATGCAGGAATTCGGAAGAGCCACAAGGTAAATTTGCCACCCAAAACCACCAGCAGCTCCTCCGGGGGTAGTGCTACACTTATTTTAGGTGAAGCTAAACAGTCTTCTTCCCCTGGATTTTTCTCCTAAAGAAGGTCTAAAATTCGAACGGAACGCATCAAGAAATCTTTACCCTTCTGTGTTTACGTATACACAGTCATAGGGGCTTAGCTTCCCAATATGTTTTATAACAGTTTTTTTAATGTATTTGTTACTCTCATATGGTTGAGGGGTATTGACTGCCATGTAAAAAATGTACGATGAGGCCATTCGCCTGTTTTTTTTTAAGTTGATGTATTAATAAAATGTATGAGAGGTGTTTATTATCCCAAACTTGTGAACTCCTTAGGGCATCTGATATGTCCATTTTCCTATTTTCTGTAGTGTGTTTTAGCATACTTTGGGAAGTGGTGCACTTTTTTTTTTTTTGAGAACCAACAAACATTGCTTGACATTAAAGTGTATATCTAAAAAGTTGGTTCTTAATATATAAAAATATGGACTATACATTCTTTGCATGCCAACATTATGAATGAAATTATGATATGAGGCTTGATTGGAAAAAGATGTAAACTCTAACAATATAGATTACTAAAGCACTGTGTTATTATAAACGTGTAATTTTGTTATCTTTTAGAAAATGTTCTTTTCACTTTTTTCATTATTTTTTCTATTGCTCTTTCCAGCCACTTCTTATCCACAATTACTCACTTCATAAGCAGCATAATTTCATGTGTAGGAGAGCAACTGGGAGACAGGGGCAGAGGTTTGTAATACTATAAAAGGAAGTACTTGAATAAGGACCTTTATAACAGGATTACCAGGTCGTATTTCATTAAAAATTCTAGATGAAAAAAAAAATCAATACTAAGATGTTAAAGATTATATGAGACATAACCACTTAAAGACCAGCCGCCGGAGTTGTACTGCGGCAGGTTGGCTCTCCTGGGCAAATCACCTTCATTGTACATCGGCCGCTTTAAGACCACTAGGGGGAGCGAGCATCCCGCTGGAGCCGATACCCGTGGCCGGCGCCCGCTGAACACCCGCAATCGCTCCTCAATGTAAACAGATAGATCTCCATTCTGTCAGGCGAGGATAGACAGATCTGCTGTTCCTAGTGATTAGGAACAGCGATCTATCTCCTTCTCCAGTCACTACACTGTCCCCACAGTTAGAAACACCTCCCTAGGGAATACTTAACCCCTTGATTTGTTTTTACCAAAAATATGTAGAAGAATACATATCGGCCTAAACTGATGAAGAAATTTGTTTTTTTTTTCATTTTTTTGGGGGAATATTTATTATAACAATAAGTTAAAAAAATTGTCGCTCTTTGTTTATAGCGCAAAAAAATAAATAAAATAAAAAACAAACACACACACACACACTAGTGTTGCTCACGAATATTCGTATTGCGAATATTCGGCTCGAATATGGCATATTCGAGTATTCGCAATATATTTCGAATTTCGCAATGAATATTCGCAATTCCGAATATTCGCATTTTTTCAATTTTATTTTTAAAACAGATCACATCCTATCGACGTCTAAAAGCATTGCTGGTATGATTAGAGACCCTGGGCCGAGTAGCTAAGCTGAGGCGATCCTTTTATGTTGCCGAATATAAAAAAAAAAAAAATTGCGAATTTTCGCTAATGCGAATGCGAAAATTATTGCGAATTTTCGATAACTGTGGTAGGAGAACTCTGTCTCTGATGCAAAAGGGGGGGCTTTGTGTATGTTTCTGTTATGAATATTTGTATGTTTGATATTATTTTTTTTTGTAAGAAGGAAAAAATTGCGCATACCTTAAAAAAAGGGGAGAATACAGCAGCAACTCAAAAATGTTATACAACATAAATTAATACAAGACAGAAAATGGAGTCGCTCTACAAGAATAAAAAATATGTCTAGTGACAAGACATGTGGGCAAATTATAAAATAAGCAAGCGCAAATAACTTGTGAAATACACAGTGAAACAAATATATAAAGAAATATAGTCCCAATCAGGGGCGGACTGACCATTCGGTCCGTCGGGCACTGCCCGAGGGCCCCGTGGTGGGGGGGGGGCCCGGGCTGGCTCAGTCCGCCCATGGAGGTGCCTGCAGCAGCGTCAGCTTCTACACAATGAAAAAAACCCAGAGAAAGCAGTGCCTTGGATCCCTCTAGCTAGGTTGATGTGGCTGCGCTGTTGTATGAGAGGCTTGTGAAGTGTGAGCTGGAGATGGATGGAGCCGTGCGGGGATTTACAGTGACAGGCGCTCCGGCCACCTCTCCCCCCTGTGGAATTCAGCTGAGGGGGCGGGGCCGTAAGTCACTGCCGCAGAGGACTGTCTGTGAAGGAGCTGCTGGACTCGGAGGCAGAGTGAAATGTGAATTGCACAGGCATGGCATCCACACAGACCTGCCTGTGCAGAAGCAGGTCAGTGTCATAATGAAAGCACTGTCTGTGTCTCATCTGTGTTATAAGAGCCATGCTGATTGTTACTTTACCTTCTTTTTCTGTGCTGTGTCTGTGCTTATTTACCAGGTAGCAGGTCAGGTCAGGTGCTATTCACTAGTGCACATGATGAGCCATCCATCCCGGCCAGCTCATCCCTCCCGAGCCTCTCATACAACAGCCACATCATCCTAGCTAGCAGGATTTAATGGTTCAAGACACTGCTTTCTCAGGGGTACAGACTCGTTTTTTTTTTTTTATTGTGTATGATAAGCTGCCACTGTTCCGGGCACCTCCAGGTTTCGGACTGAGCCGGCCCGGGCCCTCCCACCACGGGGCCCTCAGGCAGTGCCCAACTGACCGAATGGTCAGTCCGCCCCTGCACACTGATATCTGGTACACTGAATGCCACTCAGTGTATAGATATCAGTGTTATATATAGGGAATAGCACTTAGACCTGATTTACATTGAAGCAATATACCATGCGATTTGACATGTCAAATCGCATGGTAATAGCACTACCCGAATCGGTGCGATGCCCCATTTCTGGCGCAGCACCGATTCCCAAAAGTAGTTTCTGTATAACCTTTGGCGACTTCTTGGTGCAATTTCCATAGACATCTGTGTATGGAATCCGCACAGACGTCTCTGAAATCACCCGCCAAATTCACACTGACATGCGGGTATGAAATCGTGCGAGTTTAGCTGAACTGTCTCATACAATTTCATTCCCGCTGTCAGTGTGAACCTGGACTAAGGCCTGATTCACATCTATGGCATTTTTTGTGCTTTTTGCATTTTGTAGATTTGCACAACAGTCCATTTAACATGGTTTCCTATGGAACACGTTCTGTAGTGCAAATCTGCAAAATGCAAAAAGCACTAAAAATGCATATACTGTAGGTGTGAATCCAGCCTTAGGTGTCCGTTTAATAAACTGTGAAGTTTTTTCTCCGTTCAGTTCACAGCAGTTCTCATGACTATGGTATACCAGAATATCCCCTGACCGCTAAGACCCCTTTCCAGTTAATACCCCCACACTACCCCTTAATAAATAATGAGACCACCACTTAATGTTGGAGTAAAAACTGGCCGTAGCAGCCTCCTTTATTTTAAATACTCTTTAAATAATAAATAACCAATAACATAACAACAAACACGTAAAATTCCTGAGATAATACCTCTCCTAAATGGTGTTGGACTTTGCAGGACCCAGTAACCACTAAACTTGTTCACACTTTAACTTTGTAACCTTGTAACTCTTTATTTGGCACTGCGGTGTCCTAACCTCTGGTCATAGGCCTCAAGCCGAAACTGGCTCAAAGACGACCGTTGACCGCAGTGCCCCCAATTCACCAACCTTCCAGCTACATTAGTAGACTGGGAACTAGAAACCCCTTCAGAAACCATCCACCACTGGGTACTGGTGTCCATCTTTGGGGTAATATCTTCTCCTGCAAAGTCCGAAAAATACACGCCACCAGCACCCGAAGGTAACACCTTACCTTCGGGCGCACCTCCACACCCTCATTGCTTGTTGTACCCCCTCCTCTAGGCGCAACGCCCACATGTCAATCCCCACGTCCGTGAGGTGAACACCATCACTCCTGAGCGAACGCCAAGGGTCAACCTCCAATTCCGGGTGCCGAACCACCAGCCCCCCGTTCCTTAGCACAAAACGCCCCACATTCCTGTTGAGCTTCCTGCGCGCACGATTCACCGCGTCCACCGACCTCGCCATCTTCCACGATGTCCTAGCCACCATGTCCGACCACACCACTATCGTCTCCGGGAAAGACAACCGGAGCCGCTGAAAATCGAATTTAATATCCCGCGCTATCTCCAGCATAGATCTCACCCCAAGATCATTGCCCCCGGCATGAATCACTAGCACATCCGGAGGTCTGTCCAAACGTGCCCATTTGTGTACCTCCGGCACAACTCTGCTCCATAGCATCCCTGGGACCCCCAACCACCGTACCCTCGCCTCCTGTCTCGAAATCCCCAGTTGCCGACCGGTCGGGCGCGCCTCCGCCCGTTTTTCCCCCCGAACCACGTAAGAGTGGCCCAATATCCAGACCAACAAGGGTCCAGTACCTGAAAGACAGTAAGCAACAAATAACTAACACATCCCCACGTTTCAAAAACAGTCATCTAACTCATTTCCCCTTATCCCAACATCATCTCCCCAGCCCTCAACACAAATTTGCCACCAGCTGCGGCCTAACATATGAACGAAACCTCCTCGATTCCCACCGTCCTATCCTCTTTATTGCGTCCTCCCCCAGTCCATTCCTTGCCGCCTCCGTAGCAGCCCCAATCCTAAATGAATGAGCCGAGAACTCCCTTGCAACCAGGCCCAATTCCCCCAGACACTTCCTAAACACCGCCACAAACTGATATCTCGACAGCGGGGCCCCATTTTCGTGTACCAAAAAAGTGCCCCCAACCGCCGGGCGGATGTCCAGATATTTCCGGACAAGCCCCACTGGGCAAAGTTCCGATCCTTTGATCGGGAACACCTGGACCGCTCCTTCCCTTGCCACTCTGGTCCGTTTTGGACCTTCTGAGCCACAACGTGACCCCCTCCGGGGCCCAACTAACGTCCGATGCCCCCATGCCCCCTTGGACCATTTTCGACGGGCTCACCAGCTCGCCTATCCTAAAAGCCCCAAAAAATGCCAGCGCGAATGCCGCGCGAAACAATGTAACTTCAAAACCGGACGAACCCACTGTACCCATCATATCTATCAGCCCTTTTAAAATGTCGAAAGACACCGGGCGGCGCGTGTCCAGCCGCCGCCCTTGCTTCCTGTACCCTTTCAGAGCCTGGCGCACCCAGAAATCCTTTGTAAAATCTGGCAACCCCTGCCACTTGAATAAAAACGCCAAACCGGCCAACTTCTTATCCAATACCGACTGAGACACTCCTGCCTCGATATTTCTGGACAAAAAGTACCACACCAATGTCCTCACCTCCGGTCCCGAAAGGTGCACCTCCGATTCCATCACCAAGCTGCTCCATTCTAACCATACTTTTTCATAGGCCGCCCAAGTACCCGCACTCACCGATTTTTTAATCCAGGTGGAGATGATTCCAATGGAATCTGCCACAGCCACTCCGGACAGGGGACCCCTCGCTCTTCTGCTTCCGGCACCAACTCCCGGAACCTGTCCCACTGGAACCGAGACAAAGCATCAGCCACGACATTTTCAACCCCCGGTAAATGCACCGCATACACAAACACATTCAGCTGCAGACACAGAAGTACCAAGTGTCTCAGGAGCCGAATCACTGGGGGAGAAGACGCGGTCACGCGATTTATCACCTGCACGACCCCCAGGTTATCCCCATGGAAGCGCACCTTCCGATCCCGGAAAGACGTGCCCCACAACTCAACCGCCAGCACCACTGGAAACAGCTCCAGCAGGACCAGATTTTTTGTAAAACCCGCCGCCAGCCAGGACTGAGGCCAGGGGCCAGCACTCCACTGTCCTTGAAAAAAGGCCCCAAAGCCTGATCCCCCGGCCGCGTCTGTATACAGCTCTAGGTCAAAATTGCTGACCGGGCCGGACATCCACAAGGCCCTTCCGTTAAAGGCCTCTAGAAAAGAGTGCCATACCCGCAGGTCCTCCCTGTGCTCCTTCACCAGCCTTACATAGTGGTTGGGCAACCTAACCCCCGCCGTGCTGGCCGACAGACGCCGACAAAAAATTCTCCCCATCGGGAGGATCCTGCAGGCAAAGTTGAGCTTCCCCAAGAGCGACTGCAGCGCTCGCAGTTGTACCTTGTGCATGCCAATCATCCCCCTGACCTCCGCCTTGAGGCCCTCCAACTTGTCCGCCGGCAGCCTGCATTCCATAGCCTCGGAATCGATGACTAGGCCCAAGAACTGAATGACCGACCTAGGCCCCTCCGTTTTGTCGGGCGCCAATGGCACCCCAAAACGCTCCGCTATGTGCTCCAGCGTGGATAACAAAACCGCGCAAACCTTAGACCCCGCCGGTCCAATGCAGAGAAAGTCATCCAGATAATGGATAACCGAATCCACCCCCGCCACGTCTCGTACCACCCACTCCAAGAAAGAACTGAACTGTTCGAATAATGCGCAGGACACCGAACAACCCATGGGCAGGCACTTGTCCACATAGAACTCGCCCTCCCAGTGACACCCCAACAACCGGAAGCTGTCCGGGTGCACCGGCAACAGCCGGAAAGCCGCCTCGATGTCCGATTTGGCCATCAACGCCCCCCGGCCGTACCGCCTAACCCAACTCACCGCCGCGTCAAACGAAGTGTAGCACACTGAACAATCCTCCGCATTAATCGCATCGTTCACCGACCCCCCTTTTGGGAAGGAGAGGTGGTGTATGAGCCTAAACTTGTTCGGTTCCTTCTTCGGTACCACCCCCAACGGGGAAACCACCAGGCCTGTTAACGGGGGGGGACTCAAACGGGCCACCCATTCGGCCCAGCCCGACCTCCTTACGGAGCTTCTCGGAAACCACTTCCGAGTGTTGCCTGGCTGAACGTAAATTTTCGGACATTGGCGGAATCACGGTCAAATTAGCAGGGATACGAAAACCAACTGTAAAACCCTCCTCCAAGAGCTGGGCAGCCGCCCTGTCCGGATACCTACCGAGAAACGGCAGCATCCTTTTCACCATCACCGGTGTGCTCCCTCTTGCCCGAAGGATCTCCGGAACGGCCCTTGCCCTGCTTGAAGCAGCGGGAAGAGGGGCGATTACCCCCACACCCGGAGCACTCATGCTTGTACCGGCACGACCCTCCGAATTTGCAGTTTCCTTCGTTAAACTGCCAACAAACCCCCTTTTTCTTTCCGGCCGACTGTCCCAGGGAAGAGGCCCCGCCGCCCCCCCCCCCCCCTGAAAAAACGGAGCCGACGTCCTCGGAGCCGTCATAAGCCGCATCCAAAGGCTAATGTCCTTCGCGTCCCACCGAATGTCCGGCCTAATCGCCCGGCGTTGCCTAAATTGCTCGTCATAACGAAGCCAACCCGTGCCCCCATAACACCGATAAGCTTCGCTAATCGCCTCCTGGTAGCTGAAGAGCGCCGAACAGTGTTCGGGGTTCTTCTCGCCAATCACGCTGGCCAAAATAGAATAAGCCTGCGACCAATTCGCAAACGTACGAGGTATGAGCCGATACCTCCGCTTTTCCTCGTCCTTTTTGGAGTCCTCTGGCTTCACCCTGTCCAGATTGAATTTCTCCAACGGTAACAAAGCGAATATCTCCACATATTCGCTCTTCCAGATTTTTTCCCGGACCTCTTGTTTCAAATGTGCCCCCAGCGGCGCATCGTAACAAGTGTACACTTGCCCCTTTGCTTCATCCGCTAACCGCACCAAATCCCGCTTCTTACCCGTGGCCCCTGCCGGCTCGGCAGTCCCTGCCGGCTGTGCCGCCGGTCCTGACCCCAGGCCACCCCCGTTCGCCTCCTTCTCAGTCACCACTACCGCCGTTGGGGCAGCCGCCGCAGCCCCCCCTCCCGGCCCCCAAGCCGCTGTCGGGCCCGCGGGGGGTCTGTCCCCCCCTTTTAGCTGGCTAACCAACGCCTCTAGCCCCGACAAAAATCTCTGCAACCCCGCATCCACCCCAGGATTCCCCACCTGTGCTTCCGTAACCTGGGAAGATATCGCACTGCCCCCAGCCACCGCAGGCACCACCAACCTATCCCGGGCCCCCCCACCCGGCCCCCAACAATCACATCATCACACCGTGAATTTGAAACAAATTTGGAAAAGGACTTACCAGGCTGCGTGGAAGCAATCCCATCAGCCGATCGCCTGGAATCCCTCGCTGTAGGCACTGTCCTGGGCACGACCTCCTCCTCCGAACCGGACAGCTCCCCTTCCGACTGGTCCTCGCACAGCCCCTCTTCCCCCGATGATGACCCCCCCGGGCAGCTCGGTCCCGGCGGCCGAAGGCCCAGGGCCGGATTCGCTCTCCTTGCGGGCCCTGGACCCGTGAACGGATTTTGCCGGCGCTTTCCTGCCAGGCGTAACTCTGCTGCTGCGGTCTTCCTCCTGACTTCTCCCCCTCGCCGCCTGGGCCTCCTGCAAGTGGCTAGCCGTAGCAGCTGAGGGGCTAGCCACCGTACTCTGAGCTCCCTCTCGCCGAGGCCTGCTGACCGGGCCCGTCTCCACTTGCTCCACACGTCGGGCGGGCACGGCCGCCGCACCTAAGCCCCCCGGCCGTCCCCCCCTCTGTCCTAGGGTGCTTCTGGTCCCCCCTGCCGGGCCCTCAATGACCCCTGTAGCCGCCGCACGTTTTGCGGGGGGGCCCGATGGGGCCCTGTCGCCTTCCGACCGTTGCTGGCAAGGGGATGTGCTGGGTGAATACCTGCGGGGGGGCGCGACGAGCGCGACCGCGCGGTCCCCCGGCCCGTGTGACTGGGCCCCGATAGCGCTGCTTCTCCACCGCTTTGAATAGTGTCCTGGCCCGTGTGGTTAGGCCCCCGACGCCGCCGCGCCATTAGCCGCCCCGCTCTGAGGGAGAAGTGCCCCCAGCTGACGCTGCAGCCATTCCTCCCCCCGCACCGCCGCCTCCGCTCGGAGCTGTGTAAACAGGGCCTCAATCCCTGCCATCTCACCGCCCCTACCTGTGTCCCAACGATCGCTGGTAGAAAATAAAATGTTGCAGGCTGTACAGACCTTGCAACTTTGCTCCCCCACGCCTGTCTGCCCGGGAAACTGGATGGTGGGAGATATATATAATCTCCCCTCCCACCGCTCCTGCTCCTCCTCCCCCCAGCTACCAGGGTTCTGTTAACCCTGTCATGCCGGCCCTACGCTGACTTGCAGTTGGCTCCGTGCCTAACTTGAGGAGAATTATCTCCTCTGCAGCCGGTTTAATAAACTGAGAACTTTAGTTCTCAGATGGTGAACAGAGGTGAAGTTTTTTCTCTGAAAACAGCCGAGATCTGTGTAAAACTTGGTGGACTGCCTGTAATCTTGTGAGATATTGTGAGATTATGGTGCAGCCGAATTCAAACAGTGAAACTAACGTTTAAAAGAACATGTAATTAATGTTTTCAGACATGTGATAACATATTATATATATAAAATTACACATTATATATATATATATATATATATATATATATATATATATATATATATACACACACACACACACACACACACACACACACACACACACACACACACACACACACACACACACACACACACACACACACACACACACACACACACACACACACACACACACACACACACACATATATACCGTATTTATCAGCCTATTGTGCGCACCCGCGTATAGCGCGCACCCCTACTCTGGACGTGAAATTCCTGAATTTTATTTATTTTTTATTACTTACAGTTTTGGTGTCTTGCCTGGCGTCCATCGGCGGCCTTGTCCGGTCTGGCGTCCGTCTGCGACCTTCGTGGTGTCCTCCCCGCTGCTCCTGCGCTGTCTCTGAGCCGATCCCTGCTTCCCGCGCTGTGTTTGAACACCGCCGCCGCCGACATATACCGAGCACAGTTCACTCGGGCACGCTCGGCTCCTCTCGCATAACCTAGAAGGGAGCCGAGCCTGGCCGACTGTACCCGAGTATACTGCGCTCGGTATATGTCTGCGGCAGCGTTCAAACACAGCGCGGGAAGCAGGGATCGGCGGCAAAGTTCAAACACAGTGTGGGAAGCAAGTATCGGCGTATATCGCGCACCCACAATTTTGTCCTGATTTTAAGGGAAAAAAAAAACGAAGTTACTTACTGGTAACGTTCTTTCCCGTAGTCTTTCAGGACAGCCACCTGGAGAGACCTTGGCTCCTCCCCTCTGTTGGAAACACCGCGCCAGCCCATAAATTTCCTCCTCCCCTGCTGGTCCTCAGTTCTTTTAGAGCACCTCCAGTTGCTGGGGAGACACAAGAAAACATGATACACATCGTTAACCATATCACAATTCCTGTAAGGAAATCTTATACATACCTTTGGGTGGGTTACCCGGCTGTCCTGAAAGACTACGGGAAAGAACGTTACCAGTAAGTAACTTCGTTTTTCCCCTAATCGTCTTTCAGGACAGCCACCTGAGAGGATAACCGAGCACTTACCCTAGGGCGGGACCACAGCTTGTAAGACCTTACGTCCAAAGGTCTGATCCTTAGCTGACCAAAGATCCACCCTATAGTGTCTTACGAAGGTGGCAAAACTGGACCATGTCGCCGCTTTACAGATCTGCTCCGGCGTTGCTCCAGCTCTCTCTGCCTGTGAGGCTGCCATAGACCTTGTGGAGTGCGCTTTGATACCCTCTGGGATCGGTATGCCTCCTAAACTGTAAGCTTTTTCAATGGCTTCTTTTAACCATCTAGCTATAGTGCGCCTGGTAGCTCTATGTCCTTGTCTAGCTCCAGAATGCAAAATAAATAAAGAGTCCGTTTTCCTTAAAGTTTTAGTCACTTCTAAATAATGCAAGACGCATCTCCTGACGTCTAAGCTATGGAATTTCACTTCCTGTTCTCTGGAAGGGTTCGGACAAAATGAAGGTAATATAATTTCTTGTTCTCTATGGAACCTTGAGATTACTTTAGGCAGGAATCCCGGATCCAATCTAAAAATTATACGATCTGCGAAGATCTGAAAAAAGGGGGGTCTGATCGATAGGGCCTCTAACTCACAGACCCGTCTTGCAGTGGTGATTGCCACCAAAAAGACTGCTTTTAGTGTCAGCGTCTTTAGATTGCAATCTTCCAAAGGCTCAAAAGGTTTGGCTGTCAAAGCTTGTAGTACCAAGGACAGGTCCCATTTCGGGAAGACCGAGGTTTGAATAGGTCTCTGTCGGCTCAAGGATCTGAAGAACCTGACTATCCATGGGTCAGATGCTAGCCTTTCCTCTAGGAACACTGACAGTGCGGATACTTGACCTTTTAGCGTACTAAGGCTTAGTCCTTTTTCTACTCCCTTTTGTAAAAACTCTAGGACGGCCACTGAACTCTGTGTATTAAAGGAGTTTTCTGTGCACCATTTGCCAAAGCACTTCCATACCTTTTCATAAATTTTGCGTGTCTCTAACTTTCTACTTTTCAGTAGAGTCGCAATTAAGTGGTTTGAGAAACCCTTTGCTTTCAGCAGTTGCTCCTCAGAAACCACGTGGCCAAGTTCCATTTTTCCACTTGGGGGCAGTATACTGGGCCTTGGGAGAGTAGATCCTCCTGGACTGGCAACAACCAGGGGGGTTCTATAGCTAGCTCTTTCAGTAAAGAGAACCATGGTCTCCTGGGCCAGTGAGGTGCTATGAGAATCAGGTTGGTGTTCTCTGCACGCAGTTTCCGTAACACTTGTGGAATTAATACGGGTGGAGGAAAGGCATAACATGTCCTGAAAGTCCACCTTTGTGCTAAAGCATCCACTCCTATTGCTCCGTCCTCTCTGTTTAGTGAGAAGAAGGTCTTGACCTTTTTGTTCTTCTTGGATGCGAATAAATCCACTTGAGGTGTTCCCCATTTTAGTGTGATCTGCCTGAACACTTCCTGATTTAGTTCCCAGTCGCTTTCCTTCAGCTGAGTTCTGCTGAGGAAATCCGCTACTGTGTTTAAATCCCCTTTTAGGTGGATTGCTGAAAGCGAGAGAATATTCCTTTCTCCCCATGTCAGGATTTCTTTCGCTAATACCCACAGGGTTCCGCTCCTTGTTCCACCCTGCTTGTTTACATAGGCAATAACTGAAGCATTGTCGGATCTTATTTGAACATGATGTCCCTTCAGTTGTCCCTGGAAGAATTGAAGTGCAAGCCCCACTGCCTTCAACTCTTTCCAATTGGAGGATCTCCTCCTCTCTTCCCCTTTCCAAATTCCTTGGGTAACTTGGGAGCCTAGATGTGCTCCCCATCCTATCCCACTTGCGTCCGTGGTAAGGATTTGGGAAATGGGAAGTGTCCACAGCCGACCTATGGTCAAGTTTTCCACCGTCCTCCACCACCAAAGGGTTCTTTTTACCTGTGTCGGTATTCGAACCTGGGTGTCTAAGGACTCCTGCCTGTGGTCCCAAACCTCTAGAAGGAACATTTGCAGTGGTCGGAAATGTAAGGCTGCCCATTGAACAGCTGGGATTGCCGATGTTAGCAGCCCCAGTGTTGACATGATCTGTCTGATGGTACATGGTGAATTCACCTGAATTGCCTTTGTTTCTTTTTGGATCTTTTCTATCTTCTCTTTGGGTAGAAAAATCCTTTGCTGTACAGAGTCTATCACGTACCCCAAGTATGTTATCTGTTGTGTGGGCTTTAGATTTGATTTTTCCACATTTATTAACCACCCTAGATCCTTCAAAAAGATCTGTGTGGTCTCGAGGTTCTTTTGCAACCTCTCTGGGGTTTCTGCGAACAGCAGCAGATCGTCCAGATATGCTATGATGGAAATGCCTTGGACTCGCAAGGGTGCCAGGGCTTCCGCCAGAATCTTGGTGAAGATTCTGGGTGAGGAAGAGAGGCCGAAGGGTAAAGCCTGGAATTGTAAATGTAAGGTTCTGTTTCCCGTCTCTATCGCCAATCTCAGGAACTGTTGGTGGTCCCTGTGTATTGGAACGTGTAAGTAGGCGTCCTTTAGATCTAAGGAGACCAGGAAACAGTTTGGAGGTAGTAGGGCTTTCACTGAGTAAATTGAGTCCATTCTGAACCTCTTGTAGGTTATGGATAGGTTGAGGGGTTTTAGGTTTAAGATTGGTCTGACCTTCCCCGTGCGTTTTAGTACTCCAAAAATGTGGGAGTAGAACCCAAGTCCCCTTTCTTTTTTGGGGACCTCCACTACTACCTCTTGTTTCTTGAGATCCTCCAGGGCTCTCATTAACCCTTCGGCCTTTCTTCTGTCCTTCGGAAGTTTTGTTAAATAAAACTTTTTTGGGGGTGTTCTGGAGAATTCTAGATGATAACCTTCCTTTATGATCCTCAATATGAATCGATTGGAAGTCACCTTTTCCCACTGAGGGAGGAAGTCCCCCAGTCTCCCTCCCACTGTGAGCAATCTGTCATTTCTTATCATAGGCTTGTTCAGGAGCACGAAAAATAGCTCCTGCTTTGCCTTTCCCTCTCTGGGCCCAGGGTCTTTTCTGATTGTCTACCTTGGGTGTGAAGCGGGGGCCCTTAGGTACCCAATTAAATTTGTTCTGTCTCTTTTTGGTCTGCTGTGGCTGACTCCAGGGTGCTTTGCGTTTCAGCGGAAACGCTTTTTTCTTGTCCGCTGTACGGTCCAGCACTTTTTCTAATCCCGGCCCAAAGAGCAGGTCCCCTGTGAATGGGATGCCGCATAATTTGGTTTTAGACGCGCAGTCCCCCTGCCACGTCTTTAACCATAAGGCCCTCCTGGTTGAGTTAGCTAATGCAGACGATCTAGCTGCCATCCGTACCAGTTCAGCTGAAGCGTCTGCAATATAAGCTATGCCTCTCAACAATGTGGGAAATGAGGCTAGGATTTGGTCTTTTGCCGTCTCCTCCTCAATGTGCTCCTGAATCTGGTTCAGCCAAAATTCCATGTTCCTGGCTACTACGGTGACTGCCATTGCTGGTTTTAAACTACCCAGCGTGGAGTCCCAGGACTTTTTTAGTAATGAATCCATTTTCTTATCCATTGGTTCGGATAGAATGCCCATGTCCTCAAAAGCTAGGTCTGTGTGCCTTGAAACTTGAGAAAAGGCAGCATCCAGCTTTGGCGTTTTATTCCAAATTGAGGATGGGTCATCCGAAAATGGAAATCGTCTTTTCAAAGCTTTGGAAAAGAATGGTTTCCTTTCTGGTTCCTGCCATTCTTTTTTAATTGCTTCGATCAAGACATCATGGACTGGGAAATTTTTACTTTCCTGGTCGCCTAAACCCTCATACATTTGGTCATGCAATGATAATGGTTTTTTCTCTGTTTGAATACCCAGAGTGGCATAAATAGCTTCCAATAAGTGGTCTACATCCTCCAAGGAGAGCTTGTAGCGGGAGGGCTTCCTGGAATCACCTTCCCGAGCCTCCTCCTCTGATTCCTGTGAATCGGACACTGCGCTGTCAGGTTCCTCTTCTAGCTCCTCACTAGGAACTCTTGAAGGGCCTGCACTAGTGGAAGGTCTTACTCCCGGGACTAATGTTGTTGCCTGTACAGGAGGAGCTGACTGAAGCTGGGGGATCTGGAAGTTTTCAAAAAATGTTTTGAATGACCCAAAAGGTATTAGAAAGTTCTTTCACTGATGATGCCAAATCACTTTGTTCCGCAGTGTGCTCCTGTACTAACTTATCAATACAGTCGCTACAAATAGCCTTTTTCCATGACTCCCTAAGTGTGACTTTACAGGATGGACATCTTTTCTTTGTACTGTGGGTATTCTTGTCTTTGTCAGTTTTCTGAAAGACACAAGCGAAAATATATACCCCATGATTAGTACCGTAGCCTTCCCCCTGCTCACGGCAGGTGCGCAGTGTCTTCATATGGGCTTACCACGCTAGGGGCCCTATGAATCACCCTCTGACACTGAGGGGTTAACCCACCTCCCCCTCCCTATTACCCTGGGGGGTGTAGAGGGATGGTAGGCTATTTTTTAGGAGAGGGGAAATCCACCCTAGGTTCCCCTTACCTTGCTGTGGCTGGAGCTGGTCTCTGCTGGAGCAACATCTTTCCCCTCTGCTTCCGACATGTCTGTGTCACCAGCGCCGCGTGTGCTGTCTCTACAGCGTCTATGCAGCTCCCTCCAGCCATTGCCTGGCTCCGTTTTTGAGTTTCGCGCCCGGAACCGGAAGCCGCGAACCCGGAAGTACCTGCCCCCGTGCCTGAATGACGTCACCCGCCATCGGCTCCGAGCGGTCCTAGTACACAGCGTGGCTTGCGCGTCTGGAATCCCCATTCCTCCGGCAGCCACACACGCTGGTCTAGGACGCTGGCTGTACCTCCTCACACCGCACTCGGTGCATACAAAAACCGGAGCCCCCCCGACTTACACCTGCGCTCAGGGATGTGAGGGTGGCTGTCTTTCAGGTTAGTACCTGTCTCTTTTTGTCCAGAGAGCCCCTGCTCCCTTTCAGGACCGTCTTGCCTGAGCCTCCCTTGGCTCTCCTGGCTTGTTCCTATGGTGTCTCCCCTCTGGAGGAAACACAAATAACTGAGGACCAGCAGGGGAGGAGGAAATTTATGGGCTGGCGCGGTGTTTCCAACAGAGGGGAGGAGCCAAGGTCTCTCCAGGTGGCTGTCCTGAAAGACGATTAGGGTAAAGTGCGCGTATACGCAGATAAATACGGTGTGTATGTATGTATATACACACACACACACACACACTGTGTATATATATATATATATATATATATATATATATATATATACATATACATATACATATACATATACATATACATATACACACACACACACACACACACATACAGTATCTATATAACGTGTGTGTGTGTGTGTGTATATATATATATATATATATATACACACACACACACACACACACACGTATATTGTTGTTAATATTCATTTTTTAACCCACTGGTGTTGAAATTAGGAAGAAATAAGCCTTCTTCCTCTTATCACACCAGCTTCTCTCCCAGATTCTCCACCTCTGAGCTGGTGAATCTGGAAGGGAGATATTTCAGGTGAAGAGCTGTGAAATCTTCAGATCACGGTTTATTAAACTGGCCGTTTGTGACAAAACATTCATGTGCTGTGAAGTGAAGAATGTGTTCTCTGCTCCTTATCACAGTTTATTAAACCAGCAATGCTCTGTGATAAGCAGTGATCAGCCGTGATCATCATGATCTCCGCTTATCACGGTTTATTAAACGTACACCTTAGTGAGTGTTATTCCCTATATATATTCCTTACATTGGTGATCAGTGAGAAGAATGTCCCTTACATTGGTGATCAGTGAGAAGAATGTCCCTTACATTGGTGATCAGTGGGAAGAATGTCCCTTACATTGGTGATCAGTGGGAAGAATGTCCCTTACATTGGTGGCGAGTGGGAAGAATGTTCCTTACATTGGTGATCAGTGGGAAGAATGTTCTTTACATTGGTAGTCAGTGAAAATGATTTAAAGTAAATACAATTATTCAAAAAAAATGTAAAAACACACCCATAATCCCTTCACACACACTCTATATAAAAAGGGTTATGTAGGATGAGCATATGTATGTAAACAATAATGGATACATGTATAGTATCCACCAGAACATCAGAGTGAGAGCAATTCTAGGGCCATAATGCATAGTTAAAGGGGTTGTATGGGTTCAGTTTTTTTTTTTTTTTTTTAATAACAAACATGTTATACTTACCTCCACTGTGCAGTTTGTTTTGCACAAAGTGGCCCCGATCGTCATCTTCTGGGGTCCCACGGAGGCTCTCACGGTTCCTCCCCGCAAGAGCTAACCCCCTCTGGGAAGTGGGTTACCTTGCAGGCGCACTCCTGTGTGATACACTTGGCGGCCATACCCGATAAGTGTATGACTCAGCCCCACCCCCTGGCGTGCAACAACATTAATTTGATTGACAGCAGTGAGAGCCAATGGCTGCGCTGCTATCAATCTAACCAATGAAGAGCCGATTGGAAAGCTATGCGGGAATATTGTGCCAATTTATGAAAACCTTAATTTCGAAAATGTACCATTGTTGCACTTTAATGTACATTTTATTTTTCTTTAATTCCTATAATAAACATTTATTTGGAACATAGCATCCAGAAATTATTTGAATGCATGCAATATGGGCAGTGCAATATGTAGGTAGGATTTGTGTGGATGCAGCTTGAACGTGGGCAGGGACACATGGGCAGAGACACAGGGGGCCCCCATGATCTCCTTTTGCCCGGGGGCCCCATGAGCTGTCAGTCCGCCCCTGGTCCCAATAATAGAAAAATAATCTTTCATAAAAATGTCTTTGATATGTGAAGTGAAAAAAAGTCCAAAGCATGCAGCATGAACGTGTTCAATCTTCAAGGTGTTTGATTGACAAACGGCTGTGACAGATGGATAGAGTAAAGAATCACCACCAATGCAAAACACTTTTTATTTTCTATTGTAAAATATCAAGAATATTCTGAGCCAATCAGAGTGCTCCTTCCGCATTTGCCGAATATTCGCAATTATTTTGCATTGTAAAATATCAAGAATATTCTGAGCCAATCAGAGTGCTCCTTCCGCATTTGCCGAATATTCGCAATTATTTTGCATTGTAAAATATCAAGAATATTCTGAGCCAATCAGAGTACTCCTTCCGCATTTGCCGAATATTCGCAATTATTTTGTATTGTAAAATATCACGAATATTCTGAGCCAATCAGAGTGCTCCTACCGCAGTTATCGAAAATTCGCAATTATTTTCGCATTCGCAATAGCGAAAATTCGCAATCATTTCATTTCGATAAAATATCACGAATATTCGAATTTTCGACTATATATTCGAGATATATCGCGAAATCGAATATGGCGTATTCTGCTCAACACACACACACACACACACACACACACACACACACACACACACACACACAGGTGATCAATAACCACCAAAAGTAAGCTCAATTTGTGGAAAAAAAAAAAAAAAAACATACATACATTTTGTTTGGGTACAATGTTGCACGACCGTGCAATTGTCAGTTAAAGCGATGCAGTGCCGTATCGCAAAAAATGGCCTGGTCATTAAGGGGACAAATCCTCTCTTGTGTGGTTGTAAACCCAACCACACAACTTGCACCTATAGGTAAGCCTAGATTAAGGCATACCCATTGGTGCAAGAAATATCTCCTAAACCTACACGGTTTAGGAGATATTTACAATAATGACAGGCGCCGTTGTCTACTGAGCGTACCATTTTTGTGAATGGCATTATTGGGGTTAATGCCGTATTCCCGTGCATTATGCCTTTCTCTTGCAGGATTCATTTTTTCCCCGTTTTTCGGGGGGGGGGGGGTTACTTCCTCTTTAAGTGGTTAAAGGGTAACTACACTTTCACGGGGAAAACTTTTTTTCTGTAAATTAAATATGGCTACCTGGAGGTGTTCTGTACACAGAATGTTTATAGAACGCCCCCACCCCCCAGAAACATAATTCCCTGCTTGTGTGATTGGCTCACTGATTTTCCCAGAAGTCTACACTAAGATAAAAGTCAGATTTTTGGCATCCCCTGCAACAAAAACAAACATTTTGGTGAGATACTCCCAATAGGAAATCAATAGGAAATTAGAGCCCTGCAGGAGCAGCAGCCGGTTGTTAATTATGAAACCACTCCCATTAGACTCATTCAGAAAAGGGGCACAGAGGAACAAACAGTAATTTCTTCAGAACAACAAAAAAGGTAGGAATCTGCAACACAGTTGGTTAAAATCCTTGCAATGTACATAGATCACCCAGAGGGTAATGTTTTTTTCTCAACAAAAGTGGTCGCATTTACAGAAAAATTCAAGTTTTGCATATTATTTCAGCCTATACCTCTGCCTATGCGTCATCTGCTCAGTTGGAAATGCTTAGGCTTAATTTTGATTGTAAAATGAGAAGTCAGCTCTTTGACACTATATAGACTAGCAATGCAGAAAGATCCCCCACTGACCAGACCGCTTGCTGAAAATACATTTGCAAACCCATTCCTTACGATTCACCCGGGAACCGAAATATGACTGATTACAGGAGTGATTGAAGAATTTCTTATAGTAAAAGTGCAAGACCTCTATTAAAGCTGTTCCCATGCTGCTATTGCTGTGATATTCTTTTGTACGGGCAAGACAGGAGAATCAGCTGCATTTTGAAATCACTTTAACCTTCCTGTTGGCAAATGATTTTCATTATCTCACACTGCAGTTAATGGGGAAACTCTAATAGGTGAAGTGGTGGAAAAGATAAGGAAGCTGTCCACTTGAACACATTTGGTGATGCATTCAAACACAAAAAGATAACTCCTTTGACCATCATCCTGACATTTCCATCTTCATGCTCGTTTGACTCATTTGAGTCTATACATTCCAGTGTTTACTCTAACTCCTGGGTGGTGGATGCACGTGTTATGGGGACTCCTTTAGTGGACATGGATTGTCTTTTATAACTACTATTGGAACAGCCTTTGTTTTCTATTTATTATACCTGGACTGTCTGTCCCACCACATGGTGGCCACTGTAAATTTACAGTCATTTTCCTTGTAGAAGGTTCCATCTTTGTACTTGTTGCACTTATTTGTACATTGTACTTTATTATTTGCATATGGTAGTACAAGGGTGCCCAACCTTTTGAAGCACGAGGGACACTTAAATTACTTGGTAACCGGTCGTGGGCCACAATGAGCGGAGCGGGTGGATGGCAGGTCTGTGTCCGCTCTGCATATGCAGAGCGGACACTGACGAAGCCCACTAAACTTTTTTTTGCTGATTGGAGGTAGGACCCAAGTTGGTTTACATCTGCCACTCAGAGGTGAATGGAGACTCCAATTGGGTCAAACTGACCATGTGAAAGGGGCCCAAGGCTGCTTTCACACTGATGCACTGCGGTTTACCCACACCGTGGGTGCAACACAATGTACCTTTGGCTTTCCTGCACTTTGCAGTAGACTTCTATTATATTCTGCAGGTTTGGAGCACTTTCAGAAAGCTCACCAAACTCGCAGGTAATAACAGAAGTATAAAGCTCAGTGCAGGTAACCAGTAGGTGCACTGCTCTACATCTGCAGAACAGTTTGAAAGCAGCCGAGTAACCACTGCAGAACAGATATGCCCATATATACACTGTGATTTTAGTAATAAAACTGACCTTTAATAACAGTATTCTATTCCACCAGAGAGCAGGAGGTGACGGGCCACATCAGAGGGCTCTGCGGACCACATGTGGCCCCTGGGCCACTGGTTGGGCACCCCTGTGGTAGTATCACCATTTACCTTTGTATACATTCGTTTACAATTGGTATTATATTTAGTAGGGTTGTCCCGATACCGATACTAGTATCGGTATCGGGACCGATACCGAGTATTTGCAGGAGTACTTGTACTCCCGCAAATGCCCCCGATGCCTGTACTCCCGCAAATGCCCCCGCTGCCTGGCCGAATACTCAGCCCCCCCACCCCACTGCCGCTATGCCGCCGCTTGGTTAATACGGGCGGGGAACATTACAGCTTTCATTTGAATAGCTGTAGTGTTTCCCGCCGCGCATAGACACTCCCCCTTGCTCGGGATTGGACAGGTGATCTGTCCAATCCCAAACAAGGGGGAGTGTCTATACGCGGCACGGCGGGAAACACTACAGCTATTCAAATGAAAGATGTAATGTTCCCCGCCCGTATTAACTAATCGGCGGCGGCGCGGCTGCTTATATTGGGGGGGGGGACATGGCTGCATATGGGGCGGGGGGGACATGGCTGCATATGGGGCGGGGAGGACATTTAAAAAAAAAAAAAAATATCGGTATTGGCGAGTACTTGGAAAAAAAGTATCGGTACTTGTACTCCGTCCTAAAAAAAAGTGGTATCGGGACAACCCTAATATTTAGCACTGCACTTTTTATTTATTAACCTGTACACCCCTACAGAGCAGTTTACAGTTCTGATATGAGCATATTGATTCAGAAATAATTTGTTTTTACTAAAAGTGGAACTAAACCACTGTTTGATCATCACTTGCCATAGTGCTGCACATGTGATCAGTTATGACATCAGTCATTTGATGGCTTGACAGTGCAGTTGAGACTTCAAGCCATAGTGGCAGTTATTCATGGTATTCCCTGTTATTTACAGCATGCCCTTAGACCCCTTTCACACTGAGGTGCTTTAGCGATGAATAGTGCCTGCAAAGCACCTCTCCTGTCACTCCAATGTGAAAGCCAGATGGCTTTCACACTGGAGCAGTGTAGGAGCACGCTTAAAGTGCCCCTGCCTATTGAAATCAATAAGAAAATTATATGGAGCCACCTATGGATATGAAACTGGAAACCTGAGCCACATCCCAAATTACAGAGAAAAACAAACACAAAAGGGGGTTGCCACTGGGATTGTATGGGATGAGGGAAAAGACCAGATAAAGGAGTAATGCCTTGTACACACGGTCGGATTTCCCATCAAAATAAACTCTGGTTTTTCCGATGGAATTCCGCTCAAGCTGTCTTACATACACACGGACACACCAAATTCCGACTGTCGAAAACAGTGACGTACAACACTACGACGAGCCCAGAATAATGAAGTTCAATGCTTCGGAGCATGCGTTGAATTGTTTGAGCATGAGTGTTTTACAGACAAATGGAATTTCCGTCAGAAAAAAAAAAAAAAAAAAAAAAAAAAAGAGAACATGTTCTCTTCCTAAGTCCGTCGGAATTTCCGAAAAAAAAAAATAAAAAAAATAAAAAAAAAAAGTCAGATGGGGCATACACACGGTCGGAATATCCAATGAAAAAATTCCATCTGACTTTTTCCCATCGGAAATTCCGAAGTGTGTACGCGGCATTACAGGAGTATGTAAAAAAATATATACAAAATGTATTGGGTACCAAAAAACATAAAAGAAATATAGGTTCATACATAACATCAGAGTATCCTAAAAACAAATTCGATAGTCATACTGTATAAATACATTACAGCCAGGTTCTGAAACACATGTTGATCTCATGGTGAGAGGCCAAACGAAGTGCATGTACACAGAAGTCCCAACATGTTTTGGAATATATGTTTAGACAGTTAATTATCTGTATTATCTGGTGATGGCAAAAAGATCAGCCAAGTACAATATATATATAAATAAATAAAGTAAAACACAGTAGGTGACAACAACATCATAGGAAAATAGAGCAGGCATTTTGGATTTGATAATACTCACAGAGTGATTATGTTTGGTAAATCACAGTACACATCAGGATTCACGAATGGGCAGGATTTGCATCTCAAAAATGTCCCATTGCACATTAGGCCTCGTACACACGACCAGACATGTCCGATGAAAACGGTCCGCGGACCGTTTTCATGGGACATGTCTGCTGGCTGAATTTGGTCTGATGTGTGTACACACCATCAGACCAAATTCCCCGGGGACAGAATACGCGGCGGCGACGATGACGCGACGTGTGCGCACCAGGAAGTTCAATGCTTCCACGCATGCGTCGAATCACTTCGACGCATGCGTGGGATTTCGGGCCAGCGGACATGTCCGATGAGTCGTACTGACCATCGGACATGTCCGACGGACAGGCTTCCAGCGGACAAGTTTCTTAGCATGCTAAGAAACTTTTGTCCGCTGGAAACCTGTCCGCTAGGCCGGGAAACTGTCCGGCCGGCCCTACACACGACCGAACATGTCCGCGGAAACTGGTCCGAAGGACCAGTTTCAGCGGACATGTTCGGTCGTGTGTAAAAGGCCTTAGAGTACTTTAAAACATGAGTATGTACACAACTCCAGAGCACCGCAAATCGGGAGTTCACCGTGCTGGATGAAGTTTGGTATCTAGTGTAAAATAATTAAAGCATAAGGAGTTTTTTTCCGCAAAAACACCGAAACCCATGAGGATCGGCATAGATGGGGACAGACCTGGCACGAAAAAGAATATCTATGTAAGGAGGATTGCAAGAAAAAAAAAAAAAAAAAAGTAGTATATATAAGCCTAAGGCTTACCATCGTTCCAAACCGATGAAAGCGGACTGAAGTTCAGTTTCATCGGTCCAAACCGACCGTGTATACGCCCCATCGGTCTGTTGTCCTTCGGTCCAAAAAAAAAAAAAAAGAAAACTTGCTTTAAAAATCTAACCAATGGACGGCTGACCGATAGGTCAAAACTGATGGTTAGTACACAAAAGCATCGGTTCAAAACCCGCGCATGCTCAGGATCAAGTCGACGCATGCTTGGAAGCATTGAACTTCGTTTTTTTCAGCACATCGTGTGTTTTACATCACCGCGTTCTGACCCGATTGGTTTTTGAAACAATGGTGTGTACGCACATCAGACCATCAGGCCACTTTAGCGGTGAACCGATGAAAACGGTCCGTCGGACCATTCTCATCGGATGGACTGACCGTGTGTACGCGGCCTAATACTCTTAACAGGTCAGTTACCTGTGCAGCAAGGCATACTAACAGTGATCTAGACCAGTGTTTTTCAACTCCAGTCCTCAAGGCGCCCCAACAGGTCATGTTTTCAGGATTTCCCTCAGATGAAACAGCTGTGGGAATTACCAAAGGCAGTGAAACTGATCAAATCACATGTGCAAAACAATGGAGAGCCTGAAAACATGACCTGTTGGGGCGCCTTGAGGACTGGAGTTGAGAAACAATGATCTAGACATTGAAACACAAATAAAAATGAGTGTAGGTAAGAAGGAACTTACTTCAGACTGACAGTACAATAGGCTATCCCTTTTCCCATAGGAGTTGTGTACTCCTGGCTGTGTAGCAGCTGACTGAAGGTGTTGCCTGTTTAAATAGGAGGAGAGACAAGGCAAGGATTCACTGCAATGCTCAGGGCTGGTGGACATCAGGTGATCAGAAGCCAATCATGAAGTTGACGAGCCTCTCCAATCACCTGTGTCACACGAAAAAAAAAAAAAACTTTATTTTTTTCCTCTCCTTATTAGTGGGTGAATCATCTACATTTAGGGGTAGATTAGTGTAGGAGATACATCTCCAGATACGCCGTCGTATCTCTGAGTGTGCGGCGTCGTATCTATGCTCCCGATTCATAGAATCAGTTACGCATAGATTTGACTAAGATCCGACCGGCGTAAGTCTCTTACGCCGTCGTATCTTATTTGCAATTTTAGGCTGGCCTCTAGGTGGCGCTTCCGTATATTTACGCGTTGAATATGCAAATTAGGTAGATACGCCAATTCAGAAAAATACGTTTGCCCGGTGCATTTTTTTACGTTAGGCTTTTTCCGGCGTATAGTTACCCCTGCTATATGAGGTGTATCCTATGTTAAGTATGGACGTCGTTCCCGCATCGAATTTTGAAAATTTTACGTAGTTTGCGCAAGTCGTCGTGAATGGGGCTGTGCGTAATTTCCGTTCAGGTCAAAAGCATTGGCTTTTTGCGGGTTAATTTCGAGCATGCACACTGGGATTCTTTCACGAACGGCGTGAACATGCGCCGTTCGTAAAAAACGTCAAATATGTGGGGTCACGCTACATTTAAATAAAACACGCCCACATCATCCACATTTGAATTAGGCAGGCTTACGCCAGACCACATACGTTACGCTGCAACATAGGGCGCAAGTTCTTTCTGAATACGGAACTTGCGCCCTAATTTACGGCGGCGTAACGTATCTGAGATACGTTACACCCCATTGTATCTGAATCTACCCCTAAGTAGGGATTCAAGATCGATCAGGTCTCTAGGATCACTCTCTAGCAAGGCATTTAAATTTGCCAACGCTTGTCATTCAGATCCCGGTTTGTCTTTATCGTACATGCTTCTCAATAGAAGCTTGCGTGTATAAACATGCTAATCTTTTAACCCTTCAACCTTATCCAGCTTGTGATTGGGGCAAAAAGTGAGTCCCTTGGACAGAACTAAAATGTCGTCTGTCGTAATGGAGTTAAAGGAAAGATTAATCACGTTGAGTTGTGGAGAAAGGGAATCATGTGTATTTATGTTAGTGTTTGGACCGGGGGAGACAGAGGGTTAAAAGTGCCCCGCTAGCAGCCTAAAAGGGCAGCTAAAACGATGGTTAAGCGCCGCTAAAAATACCCAACGCCCCAGTGTGAAATGTCTCTAGAAGTAAGTGAGGGGAGTCCGATAAAAGTTTTTAGGGATTGGGTGGGTAGGATTGGCAGTGGGGAGTTTTTTTTTACCTTAATGCAGAAAATGCATTCTGAAATTAGAACCACATTAACTCACAATAAGGGGGTTAGCTCTGCTTTTACAGCCCCCTTTAATTTTTTGGGGGCCCCCTAGGTGCTGCCATTCTCCTCTTTCAGGAGGCTACAGTATAGGGAGGGCCCACAGAGGGGCCAGGCACAGGCTGGAGGGTAGACCTGGTGCACCATCGTTATCTGGCTGCCTGCTCCCGGGAACAAGACAGCTGAAGAAGACCAAAGTCTGCATAATAATAATGCATAATTTTCTTTGTCATATGCCATGCCGCTATATATTTTTTACCATGCATATTGATCTATTTATGCTTTCATGCATGCCATATTGTTTTATGCTATGTCAATCATTGATTTACTAATAACCATATATTTATTCATACCTATGTGATTTTGTTTGGTTCCAAGTATACGCTTATTTCTGCACTCCTGTGACCCAGATTCAGCCGACAGCATGCTAAAGACCCCGATCGGCTGATGTCACAGAGCAGACGCTGCAGGGATCCCGACAATAATGTTGGGATCCACCCAAATGCCTGCCTGGCAGCTGGCTTAGACTCTGAGAGCACCCCTGAGCCAGCTACTTCAACCCCCTTCACAGCTTTTTTTTTCCGGTGAGTGCTTGAGGGGCAAAGCAGAGAGCTGGTGTCTGACAGTCACTGCTTTCTGCTCAGTGAAGACTGAGAACTGAGCAATCAGAGGTCATGTAATTGCTCAGTTCTCTGGCTTAGAGCTGATAGGGAACAGCTACAGCATCATATTGATGTTGCAGCCACCTAGGTGAGTTTGTGTTAACTTTTTAATTACCGTATTTATCGGCGTATAACACGCACCCTAACTTTAGGAGGGAAGTTTCAGGAAAACAACTTTCCACAGCCCCCTGCGTATAACACGCAGGCACAGTTTACCCTCCATTTTCAGGGTAAAAAAGTGAGTGTTATACGCCAATAAATACAGTAATCTCCTTTAAAATAACAAAGTTATAAAAAAAAAAAAATTAGGACAAACAATCATTTATTTTGGTGATATAGGCTTGAAAAAATAAACAAACAATGTAACAAAACTAAAAAAAGGCACTTTCTCTCCTTTCATCGTTGTAAGTTTATTAACAAAAAAATTGTGTCACTATAGAAAAAGTACAATGAAAAGCTGGGCATAAGCATGTACAGGTACATCACCTTTAAGAGCCGTGGCGCGCTCGCGACCCGGTCCTGAGCTACGTGTCACGCGATCGAGTTTCAGAGCTAAAGAACGGGATGAAGTAAGTGTAAACAAACCTTTCCCTGTTCTTCCTAGTGAGAGTGTTACTGATCGTCTGTTGACTGTCATAGGGAACGACGATCAGTGACGTCACATGCCAAGCCATGCCCCCACACAGTAAGAATCACTCCCTTAGGTCACACTTAACCCCTTCTGCGCCCCATAGTGGTTAACCCCCTCACTGCCAGTATCATTTTCACAGTAACAGTGCACTAGCACTGATCGCTGTAAAAATGACAATGGTCCCAAAATGGTGTCAAAAGTGTCCAAAACAAAAAAAAAGCGCTATTACTAGTAAGAAAAAAAAAATATTAATAAAAATGCCATAAAACTATCCCCTATTTTATAGACGCTATAACTTTTGTGCAAACCGATCAATAAATGCTTATTGTGATTTTTTTACCAAAAATATGTAGAAGAATACGAATTGGCCTAAACTGAGGAAAAAAACGTTGTTTTATATATTTGGGGGATATTTTTTATAGCAAAAAGTACGCGCATTCAAGGACGACTTACGCAAACAACGTAAAATACGACGCTGTTCGGACGTTTCCGACGTCCATACCTAACATGACTTACCACTGCTTTATGAGGGGTAACTTTACGTTGGTCAGACGCCTTACGTAAACAACGTTCGTGAATCGGCGTATCTAGCTCATTTGCATATTCAATGCGGAAATATACGGAAGCGCCCCTAGCGGCCAGCGTAAATATGCACCCCAAGATACGACGGCGTAGGAGACTTACGCCGCTCGTATCTAGGCAAAATTCATGCGTGACTGATTCTAAGAATCAGGCGCATAGATACGACGGCGCACATTCGGACTTACGTCGTCGTAAGTCCTTTGTGAATCTGGGCCTAAAGCTCTTACTAAACCCTGCCATAAAACAGCATAGCTACTTGGGAAGAGCACAGTCAGTGTTGTTGGTAGGAATGAAAATTCTTATATATTTTTTGAACTGCTTAATGTTTCTGCTTTCAGCAGATCCAAGGCGGATCCCTTCCCCATAATCTTTAGCAGCAGCTGCCTTCCTCTGTTTTCCTGCTAATTAACTCCTGAAATAAAACAAATGTTTCTTTTGCTATGAGCTAGGTTAGCATTTGTCTTATGTCAGTGCTAAATGCTAATGTCAGGTCATTTATTTATTGAATTACTGATATCTAGGGTAAAAATGAATCAAAACAACAAGCACATTTACCATTTCAGTATAAGTAAAATCTGCTGTTTTACTTAATTAGCACCGATATTATTTTGTTGTTGCGTTAAATAATCTGTGTAGTGATGTGACAGGTCCTTCCTAAACGCATAGCCAGTGCAATGACTGATACATGGGTGTACTGCACAGTCTGTCAGGTCTTGGTGGTCTCAAGGCAAAATTAAAATAAGCTAGCCTCTTTTCTTGCTTTTCTAGAAATGTCAATATTTTTAAGCAGCTGTCAATCTAATAACTTAGGCCCCTTTCACATTTGTGCGACTTGTCTTGCGACTGCAAAGTCACATGACAAGTCTGTCCCCATGATTTCCAATGATAAACATTCATATATGTGCGACTTCAAGTCGTGCCTACTTCAAAGTAGTCTCTGTACTACTTTCGTCTGACTTTCATGCGACTGGAGGTCCATTGACCTCAAGTTTACACAGGCATTCCCTGAAAATGCGTAAAAATTGTGGTCAAATTGTGCGCCTTTTAAGTTGCGGCAGTGTAAAAGAGGCCTTCTAGTGATTAAACAAAAGCGATATCAGTAGCATGATTGACCTACTGAAAAATCTCCGAAGTAGTTCTATCCTAATGTCACTATAACAAATCTCCAAAGTAGTTCTATCCTAATGTCACTATAACAACTGCTATAATATGAACTATATCTACTTAAAGTGGTTGTAAACCTCTTACATGAAATATGAACAAAGCCTATTCTTTTATAATGTGTGTTTGCCTCAGTCCAAAGTAGTGCATGTTATTTCTGACAGCCTGTGGAGGGTGGCTTGGGAGGGGAGCTCCAGCACACAGGCAGTGATTGACAGCTTCATGTATGCATTATTCCCTATGAGATTGTGTAGAGGGGGGTGCCCCTTCTCTCCATTCAGGTCTCAGATTACACCTGGCTCTCCTTTCTGAGCTGAGCAGGATATGTGAAATATGATCCCTTCCCCCTGTCTCTGGAAGCTCAGAAAGTTTAAACAAATGTAGAGAAGAGATAAACATCTAGGGACAGATTCACAAAGAGTTACACCGGCGTATCAGTAGATACACCGACATAACTCGCAATCTAATCTATGTTTAAGTGTATGCTCAAACTGAGATACACTTAAACCTACCTAAGATACGACGACCTTTACCGTCGTATCTTAGGGTGCAATATTTCCGCTGGCCGCGCTTCCATTGAGTTCGGCGTAGAATATGCAAATTAGTAGATACGCCAATTCACGAACGTACGCTTGCCCGTCGCAGTAAAGATACGCTGTTTCCGTAAGAGGTATGCCAGGGTAAAGATAACGCTGCCCCCTGGGTGGCGTATCCTATGTTAAATATGGCCGTCGTTCCCGCGTCGAAATTTTGAAATTTTACGTCGTTTACATAAGTCGTCTGAATGGGGCTGGATGTAATTTACGTTCACGTCCAAAGCAATGACGTCCTTGCGACTTCATTTGGAGCAATGCACACTGGGATATTTTACAGACGGCGCATGCGCAGTTCGGTCGGCGCGGGGGCGCGCTTCATTTAAGTGATACACGTCCCCTACCCACACGCCCCCTACCCGCCGAATTTGAATTTCGCCGGGGGATTTACGATACGCCACCGCAACTTTACAGGCAAGTGCTTTGTGAATAAAGCACTTGCCTGAAAAACTTGCGGCGGCGTAACGTAAATGAGATAGGTTACGCGGATCGCGTAACCTATCTGAATCTAGCCCCTACAATTTATTCAGGAGGATTTTTTTAATCTCTGTGTATCACCTGAGGCTGCTCACTTTAGTGGGTATATATATATATATATATATATATATATATATATATATATATATATATATATACACATACACACATATACATATACACACACACCACTTTGACTTCCTACCATAATACTATAAATATGGTTAAAAATAAAAGTGAAATTTCTGCACTCAGATGAATCTATGCATATATTATCTGCCAACACTATACCCAGATACTTGGCACAACAGATATAGGTATATACCAAGTGCAGAGCAAAAATTAAATAAGAATAAATACCATATATACTCGAGTGTAAGCCGAGTATTTCAGCACATTTGTGCTGAATTTCCCCCCCACGGCTTATACTCGAGTCACCGTTTTGCGCTTGATATGCAGGATTTTGGGGATCTGGTACCAGCCGGCCATAGGTCCCCTGAACCCCACTTGGCACACATGTAGCCCCACTCTTCCTCTACAAGTGCGCACATTTTTTTGTACGGGGGACCTACGGCTGGGGAGCAACGATTTTTTAAACCGGGCACCCCTTCCATAGACTCCCATGTTAAACGTCAGTCTCGTCATGGACACAGTGAGGCATGGGCACAGTGAGGCACACAGATGGACACCCTAGGCTTATACTCGAGTCAATATGTTTTCCCATTTTTTGTGGTAAAATTAGGTGCCTCGGCTTATATTCGGGTCGGCTTATACTCGAGTATATACGGTAGTAGGGATGAGGTTCGAGTCAAACTCATGTTCGACCCGAACATTGTCTGTTTGCCAAACAGCGAACAATTTGGGATGTTCGCGTCAAATTCGAAAAGCCGCCTGTTAAAGTCTATGGGAGAAATTTAAAGTGCTAATTTTAAAGGCTAATATGCAAGTTATTGTCCTAAAAAGTGTTTGGGGACCTGGGTCCTGCCCCAGGGGACATGTATCAATGCAAAAAAGTTTTAAAAACTGGCGTTTTTTTTCTGGAGCAGTGAATTTAATAATGCTTAAAGTGAAATAATAAAAGTGAAATATTTCATACCTAGGGGATGGTCTAATATGCCTGTGAAATAGCGCATGTTTCCCATGCTTAGAACGGTCTCTGCACAAAGTGTCATTTCTGAAGGAAAAGAAAATGTAATTTAAAAATCACTCGCGGCTATAATGAATTGTCGGCAATCCAGAGAAAATTCATTCCCCCCCCAAATTCGATTACCAGGCCCTTCAGGTCTGGTATGGATATTAAGACGGAACCCCGCCATCAATTTAAAAAAAAATGACGTGGGGTTCCCTTCAGGTCTGGTGTGGATTTTAAGGGGAATTCCACCCCAAATAAAAAAAAAATATGGCGTAGAGTTCCCCCAAAAATCTACACCAGACCCCATATCCGAGCACCTAACCTGGCCGGCCGCAGAAAAGAGGGGGGACGAGAGAGCGCCCACCCCTCCTGAATCGTACCAGGCCACATGCCCTCAACATGGCGAGGATGTCATCAACATGGGGACAAGGGCCTCATCCCCACAACCCTAGCCAGTGGTTGTAGGGGTCTGCGGGCGGGGGGGCTTATCAGAATCTGGACAACCCCTTTAACAAAGGGGACCCCCAGATCCCACCCCCCCATGTGAATTGGTAATGGGGTACATTGTACCTCTACCAATTCACTAAGGAAGTGTAAATAATAGTAAAAAAAAACCACACCCCCCCACACCGTGGAAATAGTCCTTTATTAAAAAAGGAAAAAAATCCAGTGGTGGCAATCCACTCTCACAATTATTTGACATATAAAACAATTTATGGTGCACCTTTAGGTCAAAGGGGACCATAAATTATGATTAACCCTGGACAACCCATCATTAGGAATTATTCCTTATACACCACTGCCCCTAGAGGTTAATAGTGGCATTGTTCAAGATGGCCACATCCTTGGTTGCTATGGCCGCCTACCTAACATAGCATCATATGACATCGTCAGTGACGTAGTAAAGTGAGATACACACCCACTTCTTGGGTGTCTTAAAAAGGTGTTGCAGAAGACACGAGGTGATCACGGGCAGACTAGTACTTACCGAGGCCGAGATGCCAAGAGCAGTTCTCCTTTGCGACTAAGCGCACCTCGACCCCTGGAGGTGAGACAGGGGAGGATAGGCACAAAGAGCCACAGGCAACCCAGCAGGTTCAAGTAGACTGGTATCAGGGTCTTTCAAGTGGACGATCAGCGGTGTCAAACTGGCAGGTGCATGGCTTGCTGGAAGAACTAAGTCAGAGAGTCCAAAACCAGGCTGAGGGTCAAGCACGGGCTGATAAGATAGTCCAAACACAGCTGAAGGTACTGTATAGGGAACACACAAGGCAAGTCCAGGTCACAGGCAAAAGGTCAAGGCAAGGAGATAAGAGGCAAAGTCCAGGTCACAGGCCAAGGGTCAAACACAGGAGATGAGTGGAGTCCGTAATATGAGCCGAGGTTGGGTCCAGGAGAAGATCAGCAGAGTCAGAGGCAATCCGGGTCACAGCAGGTAATCAAACACAGGAACAAGTCACAGGAAGCTGAAGACGAACCAGCAATCTCTCTGAGCACTTCCTGAGCTTTTATAGACAGCCAGGAAGTCATGTGATGCATGAATGTTTCACTGTCAGCTTTGCTGCCATCTAGCGTTCAAATGAAAGTAGAACATGACTCTTCACAATGTGTTTCTCTGACAGGATCTTTTTAGGAAGCTAGATCTGATGATCTTTGGAGGAATCTGGTAGAGAGCTTGGATGGATCTTGGAGGGTCGCTGATGGGAGAGCTCTCACTCTATCTCTGAAGGCTATCTCTCTATCTCTGAAGGAAGCTGGAAGGGAGAGATTGAACGCAAACATGTAGGGAGTTGAATGAAGTCCCTCATAGGACTTGCTTCTCAAACAGAAAGAACTCTTAAATACTGATAATGTATAATTTTGTTTATTTACCGTATTTTTCGCACCATAAGACGCACCTAACCATAAGACGCACCTGGGTTTTGGAGGAGGAAAACAAGAAAAAAAATTCAGAACCAAATGGTGTACCAAAATATTTACCAGTGCCCATGAAATGCAGCCTGAACATTGCCATTAATGCAGCCTGAACATTGCCATTAATGCAGCCTGAACATTGCCATTAATGAATAACATTTAATTAAATTAAAAAAAACAGTCCACTTTGCTGCAAAGATAGGGATGTGTGAAGCTGCTCAGTTGGGACAGGCTGCAGGCTTGCTGGAGGTGGAGTTGGATGGAGCAGTGTGATGATTGGATCCTCTCCATGTAGGACAGCTAAACTTCACAAGCCATCAGCTGCACTGTCTGCACACAGTGGGCCGGATTCAGATACCTGAGCGTATTTGTCTGGCCGGCGTAACGTATCCTAGATACGTTACCCCACTCTAACTTTGGGCGCAAGTTCCGTATTCATAAAGAACTTGCACCCTAAGTTACGGCGGCGTAACGTATGTGGGCTGCCTAAGCCCGCCTAATTCAAATGGGGATGTTGGGGGCGTGTTTTATTTAAATTTGGCTTGACCCCGCATATTTTACGTTTTTTTTGAATGGCGCATGCTCCGTTCGTGAAAACATCCCAGTGCGCATGCTCGAAAATCCACCGCAAAACGTCATTGCTTTTAACGTGAACGTAAATTACGTCCAGCCGTAAAACTCGGCGCGGGAACGACGCCCATACTTAACATAGGATACGCCGCACATACCCCTCATATAGCAAGGGTTACTTTACGCCGGAAAAAGCCGAACGCAAACGACGTAAAATAAAGCGTCGGGCGGTCATTCGTTTCTGAATTGACGTAAATAGTAATTTGCATATTCCTCGCGTAAACAAACGGAAGCGCCACCTAGCGGCCAGCCTGATAATGCAGCCTAAGATACGACGGTGTAAGACACTTACACCTGTTGGATCTTAGGGAGATCTATGCGTAACTGATTCTCTGAATCAGGCGCATAGATACGACTGAGCGCACTCAGAGATACGACGGCGTATTAGGAGATACACCGTCGTATCTCTTTCTGAATCTGGCCCAGTGACAGAGCAGAGGACGGAGCTGCAAACGGAGGAGGGAGAAGAGGAGCAGGTTGATGGGTTTTCCACAGACAGGAACTTATTTCTGTGCCCCTCACTTACTTCTCATGACGTATGGCGACAGGGGGCGGGGCCTAATGTATATTCGTTCCATAAGACGCAGGGACATTTTCCTCCACATCTTTGCGTCTTATGGTCCGAAAAATACAGTACCTTTTGGTAATGAAGGTTTTTGCATACACATAACTTTAACTTTTTAAATGTACTTGGCAAAGATAATTTGGGAATTGGTTATTTTTAACTGCAGTATGAAATCATTATATTCCAAATATTAGGAGACATACACAAATTTTGTTTGTCTTTAAAAAGCTAAATGCCAACAGTTGTACTATGGTTTTAAGGTGAGGTCTGTGAAAATAAATTCTCTCTAAATTTAAAATACGCTTGTCTGTTTTGCCAGGCTTGCGTACAGTGTTCTTTGATCTGTACCATATAAGAAGTAGAAGAGGAGATCTGTTTGATTTGAGAAGAGATAACATTGTGTCAAAGTAAACAAACACCTAGGGCCAGATTCTCGTATCTTTGTTCCGGCGTAGCGTATCCTATTTACGCCACGCCTCCGCAACATAGATGGGCAAAGCACTTGCTCCGTAAGTTGCAGCGGCGTAGCGTAAATAGGCCGGCGTAAGCCCACCTAATTCAAATGTGGAACAGGGGGGCGTGTGTTATGTAAAATAACCATGACCCGACGTGATTGACGTTTTTCACGAACGGCGCATGTGCCGTCCGTGGACATATCCCAGTGTGCATTGCTCCAAATACGCCGCAAGGACGTATTGGTTTTGACTGAATGTAAATTACATCCAGCCCCATTCACGGATGACTTACGTAAACGACGCAATATATTCAAAATTTGACGCGGGAACGACGTCCATACTTAACATTGCTACGCCGCATGTACGCCACCATATAGCAGGGGTAACTTTTTGCCGGGAAAAGCCTAACGTAAACGTTGTATCTGTACTGCGTCGGCTGGGTGTACGTTCGTGAATTTGCGTATCTAGCTGATTTACATATTTCTAGGCATAAATCAGCGTACACGCCCCTAGCGGCCAGCGTAAATATGCAGTTACGATCCGACGGCCTAATAGAAATCTATGCGTAACTGATTCTAAGAATCAGGCGCATAGATACGATGGCACAACTCAGAGACACGACGGCGTATCTGGAGATACGCCGTAGTATCTCCTTTGTGAATCTGGGCCCTAGAGTCTGTGGAAATCACGGGAAGGTTATTTTACAAGTTATCAGGTTTTAAATATACCAGGATGATTTAAATAAGAGCTGTGAATATACCTTGTCATATATAATGTAAATATTATCTGAACATTTAACCATCATGTATCTCTGATTGTAGAAGTATATCAATTATTTGTTTTATCACGAATTGTACCTGATTTTAATTTTGCACTATATCTTTAGTTAATAAATATATATAATTTGTGTGTTACTTGTCCTCAAAATAGCACGGATAAAAGAATTTTGGATATTGTAGGAAATTATAATTCTCCTAAAGCACAGATTTACATATTTCCATAAATACAATAATATTTTATATTTCAGTATAAACATTCTGACAGTATATGGAGGCACTATGCCGCGATACGTCAATGGTTCTGGCAATGTGTACGGCTGGTGGGAACAGGCAAAACGGTTCCTCCAGTCCTCATGAAGGGGGATTGTGTGGCTCGCAAAAGACATTGGCTGTCTTGTGCCCTGTTTGTTGTAGCCAGTTGACCAATAAAGACTTTGGACTCCTACAAAGGTTTCATTTGGTGCTCTCTATGACCTATTACACTAATGCCGCGTACACACAATCAGATTGCATACAATTCCGCTCAAGCTTGGCTTGCATACACACGGTCACACAAAAAGTTCTCTGAACTTTCGTCCGTCAAGAACGCGGTGACGTACAACACTACGACGAGCTGAGAAAATTAAGTTCAATGCTTCCGAGCATGCGTCAAGTTGTTTCTGAGAATGCGTTGAAATTTTGCGCGTCGGAATTGCTACAGACGATCAGATTTTCTGATAGGAATTTTTTCAGCCGGAAAATTTGAGAACCAGCTGTTAATCTTTTGTTGGCAGAAATTCTGACAGCAAAAGTATGATGAAGCATACACACGGTCATAATTTCCATTCAAAAGCTCACATCAGACTTTTTCTGTCGGAATTTCCAATCGTGTGTACGGGGCATAACAGATGCCTATTGCAGCGATGGCAGATCAAGGCATCAGGTCGGAGGAAAAGGGGGGGGGGGTTGATTTCTGTTTATATAGCTGAATAACTCAAGCTGAACTTTTTTTAAACAAATACATGCTCGTATAAATCCATGATTTTAATGTGGATCCAGTGAAGCCCTGCCAAATGTAGGTTCAAGGCTGTAGGGCCAGATAATGCATATCTGCCATCTTTCTCACTTTAATTAATGAGGAACACAATTCAGCGCCAAAGTTTTCATAGATAATGTGCACCTAATGTGGACATGCCATTTAATATTCTCAAGGCCGAAATTAAATTACACTTTGGAAAAAGAAAACCGCAAGTAAGCTTGAGGACATATATCTGTGTTCTTAAAGGCATAGCCTTGGCTGGCAGCATGCATGTTCTCCCCACCACAATAGGACACTGCGGCAGGTAGTAGGAGGACCCTGACTGTCTAGGAAAATATAGAGCTTGTCCACTGAATTTGGAAGAGGGTTTTGAGAGGGAAGCCCAGGAAGAACAGAAGGCAGCACCTGCAGGAGCTGGTGGGAATTGAAGCAAGTAGGAGTGTTGTGTGCAGTGGGGGGATCAAGCAGCAAGGAGGAAGAGAGTGTGCTGATAGATAGAAAGAGTAAGGCTGTGTACACACTATTAGTCCATCGAAGGACCGTTCTCATCCGTTAACCGATGAAGCTGACTGATGGTCTGATGTGCCTACACACCATAGGTTAAATAACCGATCGTGTCAGAATGCAGTGACGTAAAACACAACGATGTACTGAAAAAAACGAAGTTCAATGCTTCCAAGCATGCGTCGACTTGATTCTGAGCATGCGCGGGTTTTTAACCGATGATTTTTCATACTAACGATCTATCGGTTAGGCGTCCATCGGTTCAATTTTAAAGCAAGTTCTAATTTTTTTGACCGAAGGTTAACTGACCGATGGGGCCCACACATGATCGGTTTGGACCGATGAAAACGGTCCTTCAGTTCGTTTTCATCGGGTTTTGACCGATCATGTTCACGCGGCCTAAGAGAAAAGCAGCAGGGACATCTGAGCATTGCCTTCACCTGCTAGCTTGGTACTACATGTTACATGTTAGCCTGACCCTCTTGTGCATTATGTTCCTAGTTAAGGATACATGGTCTGGGGCTTTCTGCCCACCTTTAGATACCCATCAGCGAGGAGCCCAGTGCTTGGTAGAGAGTGGGACACTTTATCAGGGACAGTCCTTTCCACAGACCCTTTCCACAAAGAGGCTATGAGGTCTAGATCTCATCTTCTGACTTTTGACAGAGATAGTGCAACCTTCCTCATCCACCTCCATAAAGTAGGGTCCATTGGAGGACACCTATGTAACAATGGCAGTGAGAGGCCTTTTAACCAACCTTATTTGTTGCTGAACTTTGATTCTGCCCAGTGAACCCAGGCTGAAGTCACTATTATAAGCCTGGGTTCACACAGGTGAGTATGAGTAACGATACTTTTGGTCAAGAACTCGCTGATACTGAGTACCGATACCTTTGCGGTGTGATTTGAGCCCATACAAAAACAATGTGCTCAAATCGCACTGCAAAGAATTGCATGCAATTTGAACAGGAATGTGATGTGATCCCTGTTTGAATCAGATGTGCATGCTCATGTGTAAACTCAGGTTGAAGTCACTATGACCAGCCTGGGTTCACACAGGAGAGGTGATTCAGACAGGAAACACACCTCATTCCTGTTCAAATCACATGCGATCCTTTGCAGTGCGATTTGAGCCCATTCATTTTGTATGCTCTCAAATCACACCGCAAAGGTATTGGTTTGGGTGTCAGAGCATTCGGAAAAGGTACGAGTATAGGCACTAATACCGGTATCAGCACAACAGTAATTTGGAAGCTAAATAGTGGACTTTTATTCACTCTATGTATTGATCAATAATGTTTAGATTGTATATATAGCACACATTTATTTAACATATTTTCTGTTTGTTGTGTCTGTAAGCGCTACACATACAGTGAGGGAAAAAGTATTTGATCCTCTGCTGATTTTGTATGTTTGCCCACTGACAAAGAAATGATCAGTCTATAATTTTAATAGTAGGTTTATCCAGAAAAACACATTTAAAATAAGTTATAAATTGATTTGCATTTTAATCTTGAGGCAGACTTCTGGGAAAATTGGTGAGCCAATCACACAAGCAGGAAATTATTTTTTTGGGGGTGGGGGGGGGGGGGGGGTCAGTACACGTTTTGTCTACAGAACACCTCCAGGTAGCCATTTTGCATTGCATTTTCAGAAAATTACAAAGGCTGCAGATTGAAAAGGAAAGGTAATTTTTTAACCACTTCCCTGCCAAGTCATTGTAAAATGACGTTGGCGGGAACCTTTCCTCTTTCAGACTGGACGTCATATGACGTTCTTGCATTCCCGGCCGCTAGAGGGCGCACGCTGCATTGCTCGGGACCCGGTGCCGGTAAACACACAGATCAATGTCCTGTCAGCGGTGAGGAGACAGATGTGTGTTCCCAGTACAGAGGAACACACATCGATCTCCTCCCCTTGTGAGTCCCCCTCCCCCTACAGTTAGAACACACTTTAGGGAACATATTTAACCCCTTCAGCGCCCCCTAGTGTTAACCCCTTCCCTGCCAGTCACATTTACACAGTAATCAGTGCAGTTTTATAGCACCAATCACTGTGTAAATGTGAATGGTCCCAAAAATGTGTCAAAAGTGTCCGATATGTCTGCCATAATGTCACAGTCACAATAAAAATCGCAGATCGCCGCCATTACTAGTAAAAAAAAAATGCCATAATTATATTCCCTATTTTGTAGACGCTAGAAATTTTTGGCAAACCGATCAAATACGCTTATTGCGATTTTTTTTTTTACCAAAAATATGATATTTATTAAATCAAAAAGTAAAAGATATTGTGCTTTTTTCAAAATTGTTGCTTTTCTTTTGTTTATAGCTCAAAAATTAAAAACCGCAGAGGTGATCAATTACCACCAAAAGAAAGCCCTATTTGTGGGAAAAGAAAGGGTGCCAATTTTGTTTGGGAGCGACGTTGCACGACCGTGCAATTGTCATTCAATCTGCAACAGCGCTGAAAACTAAAAATTGGTCTGGGCAGGAAGGGGGTGAAAATGCCCTGTATGGAAGTGGTTAATAACATTCAATTACAATATGACTTGTGTCGCAATTGTATATGCTATTCAATTTTTTAACTGATGGGGAATATCAATTGGGATACAATCTGTTTGGTTCCCAATCATGTGATCAGCATGACAGCCAAATATGGTGATAACATGTATTTGTTTATAGACAAACCTGCTAGATTCAGCTGACACTATCACTCTGCAAAGCAGAAGGCATACTAATAGCTGAGCCTAGTGGCCTTCAGCTGTCATGGTTCATTACAGTGTATAAAATAAATGTATAGAATTGAAAAAAAAGTTTTAATAAAAATTGAAAAAAAAAACTGTTTCAAAAATATATTTCAAGAAACATGTAAAAGTACATCTGTTACTATGGCATTGTTTTGTATCACATGAAATAAAGTTTTATATGTTTTTTCACTGTGTCTGTAATACACAACACCTGACTTTAAAGTCATAGGCAGATATTATTGCAATTGTCATTTACTTTTAGTTACCATGCAAGTGATACAACAGCACTCCACTAACCTGTAGACTTTTGTTATATTTGTAGCGCTAGGGACCAATTGCAATAGCTGATTTTTCCTAATAGGCTGCCTACCATCACATGCACCAGTCCATACACAATGGCTCCAATAACTAAGTCTGAAGGATGTCTTTTTGAACTTGTTGTACCACTCCTGCACTGCGGCCTTCTTCTTCCGATAACAGGCCTCAAGCCGACTTACTGACTCAAAGACAAACTTGACCGCAGTGCCCCATTTCCATTACTTCCAGCTACGCCTCCGCTTGCTGTAATCCCAAACCTCAGGACCCATACCAACGACAAGTCCTGACCATGTTTTCCTGGTATTTCCTCCTCCTGCAACACGACCGACACCCGCCACTGCCACGACACAGGCAAACGTCATAATCTGAATAGATAGGAAAGACAAAAGAAAAACACCCCCAAACCAAAAACCAAATTCATCAAACTTAGGGAAGGGTGGGTGGGAAATTCACTAGGGGCAGTGTTACAGATGTGGGAGGGCTCTTCCTTTTTATACTGCCCTGCCCTCCCCCTCCCCTATTCCCACTGCCAATCCCCTGCCCTCTCTCTTTTCTTCCCAGCTTAACCCCCGTCATGCCCGCCCTCCGCCTATGGCATTCTTTATTTTTTGGCTCCGGGCTTTTCTTGACTGTTGTATAATCTATGTCATCTCAGATTTGTACCCCTTACAAACATTGCTATACCTTACAAAGTAACTTAGACCAGACCGAGGGTGTGGAGTAAACATGGCCGTAGCAGCCTCCTTTATTTAAAATTATAAAAGTTTAACATAACTCAAAACCAGATTTCCATAACCCAGGGTGTGATCAATATTGGAGGAAAACTTTATTAAAACTTTTTGTACCATTCCTGCACTGCGGCCTTCTTCTTCCGATAACAGGCCTCAAGCCGACTTACTGACTCAAAGACAAACTTGACCGCAGTGCCCCATTTCCATTACTTCCAGCTAAGCCTCCGCTTGCTGTAATCCCAAACCTCAGGACCCATACCAACGACAAGTCCTGACCATGTTTTCCTGGTATTTCCTCCTCCTGCAACACGACCGACACCCGCCACAGCGCACCACTGTAAACACCTTTACAGTTGGGCGACCCTCCACACCCTAAGGGCCCTCTGTATGCCGTCCTGCAGCCCTAGCACCCACATGTCTATTCCTACATCTGTCAAATGCACCCCATCCCTGCGCAAATACCGCCATGTCCCCTCCTCCAGCTCCATGTGCCGAATGACCAACCCCCCATTCCTCTCCATGAACCTCCCAATGTCCCTGTTTACCTTTCTCCTGGCCCTGTTGATGCCCCCCCAAGATCTGGCAAGGCGCCACGACGTGCGAGACACCATGTCAGACCACACAACCACCATTTCTGGAAATGCCATGCGCAGCCTGAGGACATCAAACTTTATGTCCTTAGTCAGGTCTAACATGGACTTCAGGCCGAGGTCGTTCCCGCCCACGTGCAAAACCAAGACGTCGGGCGGTCTGTCCAGCCGCGCATATTTATGCTCCAAAGCATCCCACGCACCCCTATCCAGCGAATCCTAGCCTTCTCCCTAGGAAACCCCAGCTGTCTACCTCCCGGTCTGGCCTCAGCCCTCTTTGCCCCCCAATACACATATGAGTGCCCCATGATCCATATCAGGGCCGGCTCCGAACCTGTAAGACAAAAAAGAAAATTCTCCAGCGTAACCTAGCCGCCCCAACTAATAGGCTTCACAACACCACACAGTTATCAATCCCCCCCCTAAAGTTCCCCCTTTTCTTACCTCTTTTTTTTTTTTTTTTTATAACTGGACTAACAAATGAGGGCGTACATAGATACGAAACCTATTAGACTCCCATCTCCCTATTTTTTTCACTGACTCATCATCTAAACCATTCCTGGCTGCCTCTGTAGCTGCTCCGATCCTAAACGAGTGGGCTGAATATTCCTTGTCCGCCAGGCCCAAGACCTTCAAACCAGAGCGAAATACCGCCGTGAATTGAAACCTGGATAGAGGGGACCCATCTGCATGTATCAGGAAGGACTGCCCGACCTCCGGGCGATTCTCCAAAAAACTACTTATCGCCCCCACCGGACATACCGGCCACCCCGGTACCCCAAAGACCAGGACCCTCTTCCTTTTCCCCTTTTGATCCGTCTTGGATTTTCTCAGCCATAGTGTCACCCTATCACTCTCGCAACTTACCTCGTTCCTCCAAATCCCTCCCTGTATCTTCTTGGAAGGGCTAACCAATTCCCCTATCCGGAAAGCCCCAAAGAAGGCTAACGCAAATGCCGCACGAAATAATGCGACTTCATAGGCCGAGGCGCAGACCTCCGGCAAACACTCGAACAAACCCTTCAGCACCCCAAACGACACTGGCCGTCTGGCATCCGTGTTGGTTTTACCCCGCCTATACCCCTTCAGTGCCTATCTCACCCAAAATTCTTTAGTGAAATCCGGGTAGGCCTTGCCATTTTAATAAAAATGCCAATGCCGCCACCTTCTTATTCAGGCCCGAAACCGAGACCCCTCCCTCCATTAACCTCGCCACAAAGTATAACACTTGTAACCTTCCATCCGGACCCTTGACGTCGACCCCAGTATCGTGGACAACATCCTCCCACTCCTGCCAGACCTTGCTGTAGGCGGCCCACGTCGTCTCACTCACCGACCTGCGAATCCACCCCTGCGCTACTCCAAGGCAATTTTCCACAGCCCTTCGGGACAGGTGAGTCCTTTTTCCTCCGCCTCCGGCGCCAACTCCCGAAACCTGTCCCACTGAAAACGAGATAACGCATCAGCGATGACGTTTTCAACCCCGGGGATGTGCACTGCATAAATAAATATATTCAATTGCATGCAACGTAAAGTTAGCCTCTGAAGCATACTCACCACCGGTGGCGATGAAGCAGACATTTTGTTAAGCACCTGAACGACTCCCATGTTGTCTACGTGGAAACGAACCTTTCGATCCCGAAAGGACTCCCCCCACAGTTCCACTGCCAGCACCACCGGAAACAATTCCAGGAGCACCAGGTTTTTTGTGAAACCCGCCTGTATCCAACTCGGCGGCCAAGCGCCCGCACACCATTTTCCTTGGAAAAAGGCTCCAAATCCCGTGGAACCCGCTGCGTCTGTAAATAACTCCATGTCATAGTTGCTAACCGGCCCCACCATCCACATGGCCCTACCGTTAAAGGACTCCAGAAAGCTGAGCCACACCCGTAAATCCTGCCTGTGCGTTTTACCCAAACGGATAAAATGGTGCGGTGAACGCACCCCTGCCGTGCTGGCCGACAGCCGTTGACAAAAGGCCCTGCCCATGGGTATAATGCGACACGCAAAATTGAGCTTGCCCAGCAAGGATTGGAGAGCTCGCAGCGTTACTTTCTGGGACGACAACATACCTCTGACTTCTTCCTTCAGCGCATCCACTTTGCCATCCGGCAAACGGCACTCCATGGCGGCCGAGTCTATCGTGATCCCCAAAAAGGTAATCGTCGTCCTCGGCCCCTCTGTCTTGTCCGGGGCCAACGGGACCCCAAAGCAGTCAGCCATGTGCTCCAGTGTCCCTAATAGTACCGCACACGTCCTGGATCCGGCCGGTCCCACGCACAGGAAGTCATCTAGGTAGTGGATGATGGAACTAACCCCTGATACTTCCCTGACCACCCATTCCAGAAATGAACTAAACTGCTCGAACAGGGCGAAGGATATCGAACAGCCCATGGGCAGGCAACGATCAATGAAGAACTCATCCTTCCAAGTGCACCCCAACAGGCGGAAGCTGTCGGGGTGAACCGGTAGCAGCCGAAAGGCGGCCTCCACATCGGCCTTGGCTAACAGTGCCCCCTGACCGTAATGCCGCACCCAAGCCACCGCCGCATCAAAGGACGTGTACTTAACCGCACAGGTATCGGGGTCTATGGCGTCATTCACCGACCCCCCTTTTGGAAAAGAGAGGTGGTGGATTAACCGAAATTTGTTAGGCTCCTTTTTTGGAACCACCCCCAACGGTGACACCACCAATTCCGGCAAGGGGGCCTCCTCGAACGGGCCCGCCATGCGCCCCAAAGCCACCTCCTTCAGTAGTTTCTCCGAAACCACGTCAGGATGAGGGAAAGCCGACCGCAAGTTGCGAGGAACCGGCGGAATGTCCCGCAACGAGCATGGAATCCTGAATCCCTCCCCAAAACCCTCCTCCAGCAAGCGGGCGGCCTGTCTGTCCGGATACCTACTTAGAAACGGGCGCATCCTTCCCACCATCACCGGAGTCGTCCCTCTTGTTGCCAAACTCACCTGATCGCCCTTTTCCTTGTTTGAAACATCTCGCCTGGGTGTGAGATCCCCCGCAGCCCGAACATTCGTGTTTGAATCTGCACGAAGACCCAAACTTGCAGTTGCCTGCGTTGTATTGCCAACAAACCCCTTTCGTTTTACTGGCCGACTGTCCAGAGGAAGACGACCCGCCGGCCCCGTCTCGAAAAAACTGATTTGGCGCCCGTGCGGCCGTCATAAGGCGGACCCACAAGTTTATGTCCTTGTGGTCCCACCTCAAATCCGGACGCATCGCCATCCGCTGCCTAAATTGTTCATCATAGCGCAGCCAGGCTGTGCCCCCATAAACCCTATAGGCCTCCCCTATGGAGTCTTGGTACCCAAAAAGCGCCGCCCCGCACTCCGGCTTCTTAGTGCTAATCACACTAGCTAGAATGCCGAAGGCCTGCAGCCAATTTGAGAAGGTACGCGGAATGAGACGATACCTACGTTTTTCCTCGTCCCCTTTCTTGTAGTCGTCCGGTTTTACCCTGTCCAGGTTAAACTTCTCCAGGGGCAAAAGCGAAAAGATCTCCACGTACTCACCCTTACCTATTTTGTCGCGTACCTCCGCCTTCAAGTGTGTCCCCAACGGCCCTTCGAAACACACGTACATTTCGCACTTGGCCGCGTCGTCTAGCCTGACCACGTCCTGCCTTTCCACCGGTGCCTTGGCGGCCTCTTCCCCTTTTTCCTTTTCCCCCTCCACCGCAGCCGGAGCGGGGGCGGGGGGTGACACCACGGGCGACGCGGACTGAACCCCCCCAGTGTCCGCCATCCTTGCAGCAGCACCAGCCAACGCACCACTATTCTGCGGGGACCCCCACGCACCCGCTGGGTTAACCTCACCCCCCCTGCTCAAAACGGGACACCAGCTCCTTAATCCCCTCTAAAAACCCCTTAAAACCAGCCTCCTCCCCCCTAGGAACATCCTTCCTGATCACTGTCTGGCTACCACTGACCCCCCCATCTCCATCCCCAGCAGTAGCATTTCTAGTGTGAGATGACTTACCGGGTTGCCTGGGGGATGCTGCCCCAGCCGAACGTCCAGAATCCACCGCTGCTGCGATCGCCGCGTTGAACCCCTCCTCTTCAGATCCGGAAAGTTCCCCTTCCGACCTGTCCGCAGCCGGATCGACCTCCACAGATGAGAACCCCCCCAGGGGAAGGATCCCTGGAGGGGAAAGGTCCTGCCGCATCCTGGCTCCGCCTCCTCGCGGCGGACCCGCCGAACGATTTCGCCGCCGCTTTTCCTGCTGGGGGGGGGGCTCCCTCCAGCCCTGCAGGCCTCACTCCTGGTCGCCGTCCGTCCCGAAGTCCCATCCATCCGGCCTGGAAACCCGGCCGCGGAGGTGCTAGGCCCGCGGCCCTCGATTCTTCCTGCCAAGGCCCCCCCCGCGACAGGCCGCGTGGTGTGAGGGGCCCGCGCGCTCCGGTTCCTGTCGGCGCACGGGCGAATCGGCCGACCCAGAGCTCCTGGAGCGGCCGCCCGTAGAGCTGCGCGATGGTTGGGGATTCCGTCCGGTGACCCCCCCAGCGGGAGCGTTACGGCGCTTGGCGGGGGGGCCCGACGGGGCCCGAGTAGCGGGATTCCCTGGGCGCGTGGCTCTTGGGGAGAGGTCAGGGGAGAAGCGCTCAGGCGGCTTAGAGCGCCTAGCTCGCGCTGACTCTCTCCCCCTGGTCTGTGGACCCACCGCAGGCGGCTCCATAATAGGCCCCAGGTTCTCCTGAACCCAGTCTCGCCCCCTGGAAGAGGCTTCGGCCCTGAGCTCCTCTAAGAGCTCCTGAATGCGTGACTTGCTGGAAATTTACTAGGGGCAGTGTTACAGATGTGGGAGGGCTCTTCCTTTTTATACTGCCCTGCCCTCCCCCTCCCCTATTCCCACTGCCAATCCCCTGCCCTCTCTCTTTTCTTCCCAGCTTAACCCCCGTCATGCCCGCCCTCCGCCTATGGCATTCTTTATTTTTTGGCTCCGGGCTTTTCTGGAGAAGGGTTAGGTCATGAGATACTCCAAAACGCTACACAGTCAGTCAACAGGAGGACACTCTGCTCTAGGCTCACTCTCCAGGATTCTGCTGAGGATAGGGGAATTCTGAGACCTTATGAGAGATGTCGCAGTCCAAGCTACCTCTGTGTCACTTATATTCAAAAACACACATGAATCAAATCAGGGTCAGTGCTCACAAGTCCCCAGGACAGCTGTACATCTTCCAGCTTCATCAAGACATGGTCCAGTGAGGAACACAATTTTTTCAGACCCGATCCTTATGAAGTCCCACAGCCAGTTGACTTTAGACACCACTAAGGTATCAATAACAACTTCACAGTCCACAGGATACCTCGGAGGTGCAGCAGCCCCCCTCCTCCCAAGGCCTGGAGCCCTACTGGGGAGAGTTTCTCCAGGGCTTCAGACTATTTATCACCTCCCCATTCACCTTCTGGACACCCCTCTCCAGTAATTGGCTAAGGCATGATAAATATTAATTCTGATTATTTGAGTCTCCCTATGGTACTGTATGGAAGCCTATTCCAGAGGCAGGGTGGACCAACAAAACTCCCAGCCTGTGAAACCATGAACAGGGCAGGAAAAACAATTGCTGTTCCCTTAACTACAGAAGGAGCCAAAAATGAATTTGCCTTGCATCCTTCGCTAGGAGGGTGCTACATATTAATAACAGTGTGAATATTATGTTGGTAAAAGCTGAAGCTACTCTTTAATACTACTAGAAAACAGTTGACATGGCTAAGCAAAATGGGGGCCCAGCATCTAAAAGTACTTTTTGAACTTTCAGTTTTCATAACAAGACAGAGAATATGGATAGAAGAAGATCCTGGACTGCCACACTCTTTAAAACAATGTCTTTATTGTACAAATAAAATCAACAAAATCAAGTGCGGCAGTCCAGGATCTTCTTCTATCCAATGCACCTGTGCATAGCCAACACCCTTTTGGTTTAGTGGGACAGAAGCAAAGCCAAGGGATCAGCAGTTTTTAGAGCGGTATTATCTCTCAAGACAGAAAATATGCAATACGTTATAAGGCACCTGTCAATGAAAAAGAAAAAAAAATTAATGTGTGTGTTTCTTTCTTGTCAAAGTAATAGTGAATATGACAATCAGGTGCAAATCTCGTTATACAAGTTGGAATAAGTTATCCAACTTACAACAGGTTTGAAAAAAACAAACTTCATGGTCCACTATATATGTGCCGATAAGTAAATTATTTAAACTCAACAGAAAATAGAAAAGTAAATAAATCATTACATCAAGATATTCATGACTGTAGTTGGAAATACTATTTATCATATAAATTGTTTTACTTGGACCTGGAATATTGAAGTATAATTATGTAAAGCAGTACTTTATTAATGTTTAAATAAAATGAGTTATAAAATAAAAATTAATACAAATAAAAGGATAGACAAAAAAACATAAAAAAATAAATGTATAGGATAGTAGGAAAATAGAGAAGGAAGTGTAGAAGTCCACTGAGATGGTTCGAGTAAGTTGGCCTACAGCCTGAGGGTTTGAACAGAACACTATAATGTTCACGATAATGAGTAGAGTAACACCCAAGCTCTAGAAATTTGGTTTTGTAAGTCATTTATTTCCAAATTAATCTTTCAGCTACCATGACATAAGAATTGAGTTGTCGCGGAATGATGGAAGGTGATAATTAATCCAAGGGTTCCAGATTTTTTCAAAGACTGGAATTTGATCCCTTTCTATAGCTAGCATTTTGGCGTGAAACATGAAGTCATTTACTTATGGTCTCGGATATCTCCAGGTTAGGGGTCCTCCATGCCCTTGCTATTGTTTGCTTAGCTGCCGTAAGAAGTTGAGTGAGAAGTTTGAATTGCTTATGTGTAATGAGATCCGGTTTTAGGTTGAGCAAGGCTGTGGCTGGGTCTGGTTGCACAGTGAGACCAAATATTCTGGAAGCAGTTTCAAATACCCTTTCCCAATATATTTGTACTAACGGGCAGGACCACCAAATATGTAAGTGGGTGCCTGGATCAGGACAGCCCGGAAGCATTGGGCTGTTTGGTTTGGCATAAATTTGGCCAACTTGGAGGGAACGAGGTACCAACGAGTTAAAACTTTGAAGTTGGTTTCTACCGCCAGGATATGTGGTGAGGAGGATTTTGTTGCAGACCAATTAGCAATATCAAATATTCTTTCCAGGTCCTCCTCCCATTTACGTGCATAAGGTGGTTTATCTAAACCAGGGTAAATAGAAATGTGGGAATATATAGAAGATATTATACCTCTTAAATGAGGGTCTTTCAGGCATGCTGATTCAAAAATCGTAATTTGGGATAGGGAGGTATCAGTGTTTAACCAAGGTGTGTAAAAAAATGATTTGGAGGTATCTAAAAAGTTCAGAATTTGGTAAGTTATAGGTGTCACAAAAGCTAGGAAATTTGTGAAAGGATGTTGAAGAAGTTAGGTTACTAAGCTGCGTAATGTTCAATGAGTTCCAGACCTTGAATGATTTGGGTGAGAGCCATGCTGGGTAGAAAGCAGGGTTTTTGAGAAATGAAAACAAGAGGGTTGTGAGAAGATTGTAGCTGATGCTTAAATCTAAGTTTGTCCCATAAATATAAAAAATATTTAGTGATGGGGTTACGCTGGCAATGTGTGCCGCTCTATAATAATTAGCAAAATTTGGAAATTTTGGAAACACCTTTGAGATTTGGTAAATGCAGCGTATGTAATGATACACAGGGTTTAATGGAGCCCCAGACATATGTTAATGTTCTTCTATGGAGTAATCTAAGGTAGTAAGATGGGATAGGGATTGGCAAAACTCGAAATAAATAAAGTAGTTTTGGGAGAATTGTCATTCTGATTGCATTAATTTTACCTATCCATGAGATCGGGAGATGTGTCCATTGTTGTAAAAGTTTTGTAATTTGTTTGAGGAGTGGGGGATAGTTTGCTACAAAAAGATCTGAATATGATGCTGTTAGGTGAACCCCTAAATAGGGGATTGACCTCTCAGTCCATAGAAAAGGGAGTGCATTTTTGGCCGAGTCTGATTCTACTCTGGAGAGGAATGAATGTGTGTGTTTCTTAACTACAGATATTATATAGTAGTTTTTTCAGGATATATTATATTCATAAAAAAACTAAATCCAAAGTAAAATAAAAATAAAAAAAAAGATGTATTTTAACCCACTTCATAACTAGAAGGATTTTTCCTACTGGGTCAGATTTTTTTTCCAGATACATGCACATTTACTAGGCCTTATAGGTATTTGGTAATAAATAGGCATAATTAATTTTGTGTTTAATTTTGAATAAAATAGATACTTTGTTGGATTTTACTGCTTTCCATATCCCCCTTGGAAGAGTTTTCATTTGTTTCCAGTCTTAGAAACGTCACAGGAAGTAAAAAAATAAATGCAGTGCTTACCCTCAGAGGAGTCACTGATGTATGGGTCTTTTGATTCCGATGAGAATGACCCTTTCAGCAATTCCGCATCCTCTGACACATCAAGGCTGAGAAGGAGGATTTATTTGGCTACACGCCCAACAAGGCAATTATAACGAAATGCCAACAGCAATAAACAATGATAAAATACAAATCTGTACAGTAGAACAAGCAAAGATCTAGGGAAAGGGTGTCCTAACTAAAGATGGTACTAGATGCTACAGCATCATTGAGTCTCTCCAAAACCCCTCCAACTGACCAGTATAATAATTAACAGTGGGACCCATGGTCCTGCATTGGAGTATATTTGTAACCCATGGACCCAGAGTAGAAATGAAACAATTGCTCATAAGGGGTATACAGGTATGACAAATTAAGTGGTTAAAAATTAAAACTTTATTAACTACTCATAGGAGCTGCTTTACTAAAACTGGAGCATGCAAATTCTGATGCACCTGTGCATGGTAGCCAATCCGCTTCTAACTTAAGCTTGTTCAATTAAGCTTTGAAAAAAAAATTGAAAGCTGATTAGTTTGTATGCAGAGCTGCACCAGACTTTGCACTCTCCACTTTTAGTAAATCAACTCCATAGTTAACAAGTGATGTAAAAATGGGAATTCCATACAACATGGTTCATAGGACTAAGATCACTAAAATATTTTCTTGCTCAGAAATAGAAAAAATTACCATTTCAAAAATGGAACTATTATGATTAGTCACGAATCCACATGGGTAACCTTAGGCTTTGTTTACGCTACATTCTTATATAGATATTACATTCTATGCTTGCTGATTTATATTGGATATCATACTTGCCAATGATGGGGTTTGCACTTGTCCATGTTGCTATAACTGCCTTTAACTACTACAAGGTGTTGAACAGAGAGACCAGCAGCCTCACGTAGAGATAAACACAGTGGACTGAACATCAATCTTTTGCTTCATGCTGTGAATGATTCACTTTCAGTATATTCTGACTGACAATAGAAACATGGAAGCAAAGCAGAAATGGCTTACTGCATTGCTTCTGAAATCAAGCCCACAAAACAGCTATACATTAATATCAACAACAAGCTTATATAATAAGACACACTAAGGCCTCGTACACACGACAGAGATTCTCGGCAGAATTCACCGAGAAACTCGGTCAAAACCCGGATTCTGCCGAGAATCTCTGTCGTCTGTACAGTTTTGGCTCGATGGAGCCGCCGAGGAACTCGACGAGAAAATAGAGAACATGTTCTCTATTTTCTCGTTGTCCTCGTTCTTCTATGGGAGAAGCCGGCCCGCCGAGCTCCTCGGCGGCTTCATCCCAAAACTCGACGAGGAACTCGACGTGCCAAGCACGTCGAGTTCCTCTGTCGTGTGTACGGGGCCTAAGTGCTGTGATCTATAGTGACCCATCAGAATTTACATTACACTTTTAGTTATGTTTAAAACCATATTAGTTGCTTGAAATAATCGTATATTTTATTAGTTGCAATGGGTTACTATTCTTTGGACGTCAACCCAACCCCGACCTCAACCCTTCTGAATACCTTGGGGATGAATTGGAATGCCAATAGCAAGCCAGGTGTTCTTCTCCTCAGTTTAAGACCTCACAAATTCGCTTTGGTTTATTGGGCACAAATCTTGTGAAAAGCCTTCCCAGTGCAGTGTAGGGATGTCCCAAGTGACATTACTGCACTTCCTATCAGTACGAAGCTTAGAAGAAGCTGGGTGCCAAATTGTCAGATTACAAGCAGCTGTATCCAATCAGATGCAGCCACTGTTTTGGTATTTTGACAGCTGGTGAGGCTTGTTGATCCTGCTGTAATTTTTTAGTTTCCTAGGCATAGCGAGACCTGTTGATCCTGAAGTTATTTTTTAGTTTCCTAGGCATAGCGGGACCTGTTGATCCTGCTGTTATTTTTCAACTTCTTTTAGCAGACCAAGCTGTGCAGCAAAAGTGGAAGTAAGAACGTTGAGACAAATCATTTAACACTAACAGGGATGCTAATGTAGCATTCTCCTAGATAGGTGCTAGGATTAGTTAGATTTAGTGCTGGCTCATTGGCCCGTATTCACAGACAGCGGCGCACATTTATGCCGCCGTAGCATATCTCCTGTACGCTACGCCGACGCAGCGCAGAGAGGCAAGCATGGATTTCACAAAGCCAATGCTGCCTAAACTGTGCTGGGTTTCGAAGAAGTAAGTCGGCGTAGGTGGAAGTGGGCGTGAGCCATGCAAACCCATGCAAATGAGACGTGACCCCATGCAAATGATGGTTTGAGAGCCAGACAAGTACGTTGAACGAACTGCGCATGCGTCGTGTCGTGGGCGGATCCCCGTGCGCATGCTCATAACCCACGTCGGAACAACTACCTAAGATACGCCGGATCACTGCATACGCAATGAACGTAATCTACGCCCATCCAGACACACGTCCAACGTAAACTACGTAAAAACCGCCGGCTTCTGTTCCCTGATGCAGACCTTTAGATGTCTGCTGCTGAGTTACACCTCCTTTATGGGGCTTAACTTTACGCAGGACGTACAACTTACGTGCACCTCTCGTAGCCTGCGTCGGGCGGGCGCAGGTTCGTGAATCGCCGTATTTTCCTCATTTGCATATTTGAATGGCTAATCAATGGCAGCGCCACCATGCGGCCAGCGTAAATGTGCGCCCACCCTACGCCGGCGTAGGCAAGTTACGTTGGCGGGATTAAGCCTGTTTTTAGGCGTATCTTAGTTTGTGGGTACGGCGCACAGATACGACGGCGCATATTTGCACTTACGCGGCATATCTGGAGATACGTCGGCGCAAGTGCTTTGTGAATCCGGGCCATCGTGTTCAGTGGAGCCTCGTGTTTTTGTTAGGTAAATTTACAATCAGGTCCATAAATATTGGGACATCAACACAATTCTAATCTTTCTGGCTCTATACACCACAAAATAGATTTAAAATGAAACAAACAAGATGTGCTTTAACTGCAGACTCTCAGCTTTAATTTGAGGGTATTTACATATACATTAGGTGAACGGTGTAGGAATTACAACAGTTTGTATATGTGCCTCCCACTTTTTAAGGGACCAAAAGTAATAGGACAATTGGCTGCTCAGCTGTTCCATGACCAGGTGTGTGTTATTCCCTCATTATCCCATTTACAAGGAGCAGATAAATGGTCCAGAGTTAATTTCAAGTGTGCTATTTGCATTTGGAATCTGTTGCTGTCAACTCTCAATATGAGATCCAAAGAGCTGTCACTATCAGTGAAGCAAGCCATCATTTGGCTGGAAAAAAAAAACCCATCAGAGATAGCAAAAACATTAGGTGTGGCCAAATCAACTGTTTGGAACATCCTTAAAAACAAAGAATGCACCGGTGAGCTCAGCAACACCAAAAGACCCGGAAGACTGCAGAAAACAACTGTGGTGGATGATCGAAGAATTCTTTCCCTGGTGAAGAAAACACCCTTCACAACAGTTGGCTAGATCAAGAACACTCTCGAGGAGGTAGGTGTATATGTGTCAAAGTCAACAATCAAGAGAAGACTTCACCAGTAAATACAGAGGGTGCAATTTAAATTTTTGGAGGGAGGTTGGATTGAAGGGATTGCTCTACTTCTTAGACACAGGATGATCCCATTAGGGGTGTCAGAGAGGTGGAAATGTTCTAAAAATCTATCCTTTTAGTGGATTTAAAAATTTGATCTGGTATATACATTATATTCCTTAATGTATTGGGTGGTATTAGGAGGTTTATGAATTCCTTGATATATAAGGGCATTTTTTTTAATATTAATTATTATATTATATAATTTTATTCTATATGCTTATTTATATTTCATTTCCCATATTATATGATACTAAGCCTATAAACTTGTTGGGTGTGGAAGGAAGATAGTAAGAAAGGAATATTTTCTGTAAATGTATTTTATTGATTGTATTTATATGTCATTGATGTATCTCACGCTATTTTAATTTAATTGTATCTTCTTCTTTTATTGAAAATAAACGTAAAAATTGAATGAAAAAAAAAAAAAGATGTAAACCATTGGTGAGCCTCAAAAACAGGAAGGCCAGATTAGATTTTGCCAAACAACATCTAAAAAAAGCCTTCGCAGTTCTGGAACAACATCCTATGGACAGATGAGACCAAGATCAACTTGTACCAGAGTGATGGGAAGAGAAGAGTATGGAGAAGAAAAGGAACTGCTCATGATTAGGGATCGTTCGTCGAATTACGAACGTTTTGGGCCGTTCGCGCCAAATTTGGCCCAAAACGTTCGTAATTCGGCCCATAATTCACTGCAGCATCGCAGTGCATTGCTGGCTGATGATTGGCCAAGCATGCACTATGACCCGCATGCTTGGCCAATCACAGCTTGCAAAAAATGGAGAGCCATAGTTGGCCAAAGCCAGGGTGGCTTTGGCCAATTATGGCTCAGGGGGTTTAGTACACACCCCACACTATAAAAGGCCGCCTGCAGGTTGGCCTTGTGTAGTGTGTTGCGGTGGTTAAGAGAGAGAAGACAGAGAGAGAGAGAGAGTGTGTCATTTTTTGTAGGTAAATAGAGCAGGCAGGCAGGCAGGCAGGCTAGTCAGTTAAAGTTACAGGGCCATATTCTCAAAGAATTACGCCGGCGTATCAGCAGATACGCCGACGTAAGTCCGATTCTAAGGCCGTCCTATGTTTAAGTGTATTCTCAAACTGAGATACACTTAAACATGCCTAAGATACGACGGCCTGCGCCGTTGTATCTTAGGCTGCAATATCTACGCTGACCGCTAGGTGGCGTTTCCTTTGCGGTCAGCGTAGAATATGCAAATGACTAGTCACGCCGATTCTCTAACGTACGCTTGCCCGTCGTAGTGATTTTACGTTGTTTCCGTAAGCGATACGCGGCGTAAAGATAAACATGCCCCCTAGGTGGCGTACTCAATGTTAAGTATGGCCGTCATTCCCGCGTTGAAATTTGAAAATTTAACGTCGTTTGCGTAAGTCGTCCGTGAATGGCGCTGGACGCCATTTACGTTACCGTCAAAACAAATGACGTCCGTGAGACGTCATTTAGCGCAATGCACGTCGGGTAATTTACCCGACGGAGAATGCGCATTACGATCGGCGCGGGAGAGCGCCTAATTTAAATGATCCACGCCCCCTACCAGGATCATTTGAATTAGGAGTGCTTGCGCGGGTGGACTTTACGCTACGCCACTGCAAGTTTACAGGTAAGTGGTTTGGGAATCAGGCACTTGCCAGTTAAACTTGCGGCGGAGTAACGTAAAGGACATACGTTACGCCGCCGGAGATCTATAAGAATATGGCCCACAGTGTGTAGAGGATATATATGCATCCCAGGTGTTGTATATATATTTATACACTGCATAGTTTAGCTAGATCCACTCTTCCTAATTTACTGACAGGCAGGCAGGTGATTGTGCTAGCTGCAGTATTCTCATGTGGTGTACTGCCCGTGTCCTCTGCAGTGTGCACCTAAAGCTATGTGGTGTGTACTGCCTGTGTCCTCTGCATTGTGCACCTAAAGCTACGTTGTGTGTACTGCCTGTGTCCTTTGCAGTGTGCACCTAAAGCTACATGGTGTGTGTACTGCCCATGTCCTCTGCAGTGTGCACCTAAAGCTACCTGGTGTGTGTACTGCCCATGTCCTCTGCAGTGGTCACCTAAAGCAACGTGGTGTGTGTACTGTCGGTGTCCTCTGCAGTGTACACCTAAAGCTATGTGGTGTGTGTACTGCCTGTGTCCTCTGCAGTGTGCACCTAAAGCTACGTAGTGTGTGTACTGCCTGTATCCTCTGCAGTGTGCACCTAAAGCTACGTGATGTGTGTACTGCCCATGTTCTCTGCAGTGTTCACCTAAAGCTACATGGTGTGTACTGCCTGTGTCCTCTGTAGTGTGCACCTAAAGCTACGTGGTGTGTACTGCCTGTGTACTGCCTGTGTCCTCTGCAGTGTGCACCTAAAGCTACGTGGTGTGTGTACTGCCTGTGTCCTCTGCAGTGTGCACCTCAAGCTACGTGGTGTGTGTACTGACATTGTCCTCTGCAGTGTGCACCTAAAGCTATGTGGTGTGTGTACTGTCTGTGTCTGTGCTATTTTCCCCAAAGATTTTCATCCATATTGCAGGGACCAGGCATTACATTAAAGCCGCAAGCAGTTTGAAATTACTTTTTTCTTACAGTAATCTCATTTTGTGTAGGGACAGTTCTAAACACGTGCCACTTCACAGGCATACTATAGACACCCAGCAGGTACGATATTTTTTTTTCCATCAAAAAATCTGTTTATTGAGCAAAACTTCATCATACAGGGTATACATGCAGCGTATATTTCACAGTAAGTTAAGAACATTCTCGGAGAAACACATGAACAAAACAGTAAGGGAATACAGAGAATGCATTGGTGTGTACTCTGGGGCTCTCTGATGCTGCGACCCACTGCTGACAGACAGGCTAACTAGCCACCCCCGAGTCCCTATCTCCTCCTCCTGGTTCCATCCCGGGCAATATATCCCTCCGCATCCCTCAGAAATCCCTACACACAGGTTGCATGCGACTTCAGCCATTTATCCCATATTTTCTCGTACTTTTGGGGACAGCCCCTGTGTGAATAAACCAGTTTTTTGTATGGTAGGACCGTGTTGACCTCCACCAGCCAGTGAGAGAGCTCCGGGGGGTCTGGTCTCATCCACACCCTCGCTATGACCTTCCGGGCTGCAAAGAGTGTTTCATGCAAGAATATTTTGACGAACTTGTTCAATTCAGCATTTGGAAAGATCCCCAGCAGGCATGGCTTCGGCTGCAGGGTAATGGGGGACCCCATCTTATCGTGCAGGAATTTCACCACCTGTTCCCAGAAGGCCTGGATCTTAGTACATTCCCATATTAGGTGAAAGAAGGTACCCGTGTTCTGGCCGCACATTGGGCAAGTGGCAGGGAAGTCCCTTCTGTATTTGGAGACTCTGAGGGGCGTAAGATAGGACCTGTTGATAATAAAGGTTTGTGTAAGGCGATCCGATAGTTTTGGGGACACGAGCTTACAGGCATCTAGAGCATCGCTCCATTCATCATCCTCCATGGAGCCCACCTCCCGCTCCCACCTAGGTTTCAGGGCATAGGCCGACACTGTCGCGCTCGGCAGTGTAATCATGGTGTGGAACTGAGTGATCAACTTCTTGGGGTCGGGGTATTTAATTGCTGCCATAAGAGGGTTGTCAGCCAACACTAAGTCGTCCTGTGGGAACTGGGCCCGAAAGGCGTGCCGGAGCTGTGCGTATCGAAATAGCATATGGTCAGGTAAGTTGTATTCAGCTTGCAATACGTCAAAAGATTTCAGTTTGCCGCCTCGGGTGATGTGCGTCAGAGTGTATATTCCCCTAGAGCTCCATACTGTAGAATCCCGAATGAGCTCCATCTCCGGGAGGGCAGCGTTGTGCCACAGGGAGGTGTAGCCATGCGGGGACGAGATGGCAAGTCTGGTCGAGACCACACTCCACACCCTCCTGTAGTGGAACAGGAGGGAATGTCGGTCTGCTGACGGTCTAGTCCCCCCCGCTATTACTACTAAGGGGTCTTCTGTCGGTTGGGTCCATGCTGGGCACAGAAGGCGAAGGAACCGAGTCCTGTCCACCTTGTCTACGTGGAAAAGCTGTGACAGCTGGGCAGCCAAATAGTACGCATTTAAGTCGGGCAGTGCCAGGCCGGCCAGGTCGGTCGGGTTCTTAAGTCTTTGCCAGGGGAGTTTATGTCTCGCGGCGCCCCAAACAAATGGTTTAAGGAGAGTTTCCATCAGTCTAAAACATCTGAGTACCAGATAGACCGGTGAGTGCCACACCATGTACAAGATCTTAGGCAATAAGACCATTTTCACAAGATTTATACGGCCCATGACTCCCAGTGGGAGTCGAGCCCAGGTCTGGGTCCTCTGTTTAATCATGTCGTACAGTGGTGTGACATTCAGTGGGACATAGTCTGCCGGGTCTCTGGTGGCTCGGACCCCCAGATATTTAATCTCGGCAACTCTCTGCAAAGGGAGGAGGGCCCTATCCGCACTCACCGGGTAGCTATCAAGAGGGAGTATTTGGGACTTGTCCCAGTTGATTCGGAGACCCGAGAAGGCGCCGAAGCGCTCTATCAGGGCCAGAACCACGGAGAGAGAGTCAGTAGAGTCGTCTAGGTACAAAAGCGTGTCGTCCGCGTAGGTGCTAATTCTTTCCTCCACCCCGCCCCTCCGCAATCCTGTCATACCTGGGTGTGCTCGTATGGCTATTGCCAGGGGCTCCGCCGCCAGCGCATATAGCAACGGCGACAGGGGGCAGCCCTGGCGCGTGCCCCTCCGTAAAGGGAATCGAGCCGAGGGCCATCCATTGGCTAGGACTCTAGCCACTGGTGCCTGGTAAAGTAGCTTCACCCACTGGATAAATTTGGGGCCCAGTCCGAACCCCGCGAGGCATCTCCAGAGGTACCGCCATTCCACCGAGTCAAACGCCTTGGCTGTGTCCAGGGCGACCACTATTCTAGAGCCGGAATTGTCATGTTGGGCCTGAAGGTTGATGAATAGTCTCCTGAGGTTAAAGGAGGTATTCCGCCCTGGCATGAACCCCGCCTGGTCAGTGTGCACCAGGGAAAGGATCACTGAGTTGAGGCGCGCTGATAGCACCTTAGCCAGAATCTTGATATCTACTTGTAGCAAGGAGATGGGGCGGTATGACTCCGGTAAGTGTGGGTCCTTCCCTGGCTTGGGAATCAAAACTATAGTCGCTTCCCTCATTGAGGGCGGGAGCTCGGAGCCGTCAAAGATGGAGCCGTAGAGGGCAAGGAGTCTGGGCACCAGTATGTCAGCGTACGTGGTATAAAATTCCGCCGGCAGACCGTCGGATCCCGGCGCTTTGGACCTTGGGAGGCCAGCCAGTGCAGCGGAGATCTCCTCTGCCCTTAGTGGTTCCCCCAAGGCCTGTGCTTGCGAGGTGGTCAGACGGGGGACCCGCAAATCCGTCAGAAACTCTTCTGCCAGGGAGTCCCCTTCAGGGGCAACCGTATCATATAGGGAGGAAAAAAATTCGCGGAACATGTCAGCCACCCGTTCTGGGTCACTCACTAAATCTCCTTCTGGAGTGCGCAGGGAAATCACCACTGGGGGTCTTTCCTCACAGTGTATTAAGTACGCTAGTAGTTTCCCCGCTCTCTCTCCGTGTTCAAATGTCCGTTGTTTGAGAAAAAAGAGCTTCTGTTTTGACTTTTCGTACTGCAACTGATCTACTACCCTGGTGTATAGCTTAAGGTCAGCAGCTAGTTCAGCTGTCGGGTTAGTGATGAATTCTCTCTCCTTGGCTAGGGCAAGGTCTGAGGCTCTGTTCAACGCCTCAGCAGAACCGGTCTTGAGGGTATTTATGTGGGCTGAGATTGTCATGCAGGCATGCAATTTATAGGCCTCCCAGACAGCCCGAGGGGACGCAGACCCGGAGTTGTCGGAAAAGAAACGCTCCCACTCCGACGCCAGGTCCGCATCTCCCGGGAGCAGGGTCAGCCAGAAGGGGTTTAGCCGCCAAGCAGGCGGCGGGTGGGCCCGGGGCAGTGACAGTTCCGTCCAACATGGGCAGTGATCCGAGAGGGATCGGGGGGAAAAGCCTGCGCCTCTCAACCTAGGGACAAGGGATGTAGATGCTAGTATTAAGTCGATGCGGGACATCGAGTGGTGTGTGGCCGAGAAGCAGGAGTATGCCCTATCCGTGGGGTGGTTGTATCTCCATGTGTCTACCAGATTGAAATCCGCCAGAAGCCTCGCGAATCTCGTGGGTCGTGTTTCTGCCTGCCCGGTCCGAGCCCCCGTCAACCTGTCCAGGGAGGGGTCCAGTACCTCATTAAAGTCCCCCAGCCAAATCGCCGGTACGCCTACATGCAGGGCCATAAAGTCAAAACCAGATATCAATATTGTAGAGTGGAACGGAGGTGGAACATAGAATGCCATCAGTAAGAGCGGGTCCCCATACACTTTTGCTTTTAGGAAAATATATCTGCCCAATGGGTCTATCACTGAATCCTGTAGTTCAAAATTAACTGTTTTAGCAATTAACAGGGAGACCCCCCTGGAGTGGGATGTGTGAACCGAGTGAAATCCCCAGCCCACCCAAGGCCGCCCCAGTGCTCTCTGGGCCAGGCCCTCTGCATGTGTCTCTACCAAGGCTACAATGTCTGCCCGTTGTTTTTTGAGCACCGTGAATACCGCCGAACGCTTGATCGTGTCCCTCATCCCACGGACATTCCAGGTCAATAACTTTAGCTTGGCCATGGGATGAGGCATGCAAAATAGGAAACCCCAGGATTCCCGGCCATCATTCTACAGCCACCCAGCCACACCTTCCTGTATAACAGTGACAGTACTCCTAAACACCACCTGTATTCGTCTTGCTCAAACAGAATATACATTGGTAAGAAAAGCAAAGAAAAAGAAAAAAACAAAACAGTAACACATAACCATTGCTCCCATCCCACCCCCCTCCCTGCCCTGCACTGTCCCCAACTGGTGCGGGCTTGAACCCTAAACCGCCAACATGGCAACTGCAGCACCCGGAACACATCTAGCATGCAGATCAATAAGGATACACAATATGGGGCCACCGACACGGTCCCATGCGGCGACCATCTGAGTTTCCCTAGGTGGGACCGCGCGGCGGTGTGCCCCCAGGCTTGTTTGTGGGTTGCCGTACTTGGGGCGAAAAAATCGCTGCGCATTGCGGTACAGAACAGGACCGCGTCCGCCGTCCGCTGTAAGCCCGTGAGCTTTTCACCTCCCTCCGCCGGGGGAAGGAGAGTCCATAGTGGGGATGTAAGAAATGTCCTCCAAGTATGAAAGGGGGGGCACGTAGGAGAAAAGGGGTTTCAATGGTATATGTACAATGTTAGAGACCTGCCCCCCGCCCGGGTCCCCGGACAACACAGTCCCCCAGCGGGAGGCCTAGTATCATGAAGTAGGGAGAGGCCAAGTCCAGTGCGCTCCGCATCCTCCAGAGTGGGGTCACACAATAGGGGGGGAAAACACCATGCGTTGCGGGGCTCCGGATATCACAGAGCAAAGTCACAATGGCACCCGGAGCCCCCGATCACCCCCCAGAAGACCAATGTAAAAGGAGGTGCGGGGGGCACCCCCCGGCAGGATAGTAGACAGGGGGGGCCCAAGGATTTCCATTATGGCACTCAACATATCCTGCGGGGGCCAAGGCACCAGCAGCAACCATGGGGCATCACAGAAGGGGGGACAGCAAAGGCAAAAAGAGGGGCAAGGAGGGGGAAGTCAGTACTTATCTGCGCCTCTCCTGTCTCTCCAGCCAGGTCAGAACCTCCTCCGGATCATCAAAAAAGTATGCACGATCATCTCCCTCCACACGTAGGCGAGCTGGAAAAAGCATGGCGTATTTGATGTGTTTGACACGCAGACGCCTTTTAGCTTCCATAAAAGTCTTCCTCCTGCGCTGGACCTCGGCCGAGAAATCCGGGAAGACAGCCACCATTTTATTGTCAAAAGGGATGTTGCTCTTTTCTCTGCTCAGACGGAGTACAGTGTCTCTATCTCTGTAATTTAAGAGCTTTGCGATGAACGTGCGGGGGGGTGCTCCAGGCGGCGGAGGCCTGCCTGACATTCGATGAGCGCGCTCCACTGTGAACATGGGGGAAAAGGCCGCGTTGCCGTAGGTGTCCTTCAGTAGTTTTTCTAGGAAGTCTTGCGGAGCTCTCCCCTCAACCCCCTCAGGAAGACCAATGAACCGCAGGTTCTGTTTACGAGGTCATCTTGCTTCTGTAGCAGTTGGTTTATCTGCAGTTGCATGGCTTCCGAGGAGTGCTGTAGGGGGGGAGGGAGTCCTCCACTGTGCCCAGTCTCACCTCTGCCTCCGCCACCCTGTCTCTCAGCCTCTGGATGTCCTGCCTCACCAGGGAAACATCCACCTTTACTTCCTCGATCTTAGTCGTGAGGGTGGCCTGGCACGTCGCTACCGCCTCCTGGCAAGATGTAATAGCCAGCAGCACCTTGGCCATGTCTGCACTAGCCGCCGTCTCGTCCGTCCTCGTGGCGCCGCCATCTTGCCCCGGGGGGTCCTTCTCCTGACGGAGGTATTGATCGATCTTAGGACCCGCCGACTTGGCCGTTTTTGGTGGGGCCATGACCGCTGGGGTGTCCGAGGCTTGCTGGAGGTTTTCAGCGTGGAAAGGCGTTTGTAAAATCCCAGGATTTAGTTGATAGGATATTCGGCCGGCGGAGCTCAGCAACCTAGCGTCCTATCCCATACCGCTCCAGGCCACGCCCCCCCAGCAGGTACGATATTTAAAGGAATTTTTCATTTTTTTTTTCACTTTAAGCATCATTAAAATCACTGCTCCAGAAAAACGACAGTTTTTAAAACTTTTTTTTCCATGATAAATGTTCCCTGGGGCAAGACCCGGGTTATCAAACACGTTTTATGACAATACCTTGCATATTAGGCTTTAAAATGAGCACTTTTGAATTCGAATGTTCGAGTCCCATAGACGTCAATGGGGTTCTAAATGTTCGCGCGAACGGTCGGTCCGTTCGAAGGTTCTGGTGCGAACTGAACAGGGAAGTGTTCGGCTCATCCCTACTCATGATCCAAAGCATACCACCTCATCAGTGAAACATGGTGGTGGTAGTGTCATTGCGTGGGCATGTATGGCTGCCAATGGAACTGGTTCTCTTGTATTTATTGATGATGTGACTGCTGACAAAAGCTGCAGGATGAATTCTGTGTTTTGGGCAATATTATTGTAGCACTACCCCAGGAGGAGCTGCTGGTTTGTTTTGGGTGGCATGTTACCTCGTGTTCCTCCGCCGTCTAGGGGTATTTGGTGAAAATTACAGTAACGGAATGTCTTTTTCTGTGCTCTTTATTACCCAGCCGGGTAAAAACAATAAAACTTGGTGAAAAGTAGAGGTTTAGTAGAAATGGAAATAGCAGATTCAGGTGCGAGTAACAGGGAAACAGTCCTGCTTACATACGATACTTTCTTAGTCACCACTCCAGCCTAAGTGGGTGTTGTGCACCTGAACAGGCCTCTCTCACCAGCCTGGCAGCCAGAATGTCACTCGGAACTTAGGGGGAAAGTCTCTGCCACAGACCCTCCCTATAGTTAAAACAGCGGAGATAATCCTCCTTAGCAGACTTGACACCTGGATCTCCTTCAGGTAGTTTAGCAGGTTACCGACTGATAGGCGACCGACGTCCAGCCTCTCAGTACGTGGTTTAGCTCATCCCTCTAACTGCTGCATCTGCAAGGGAGCTTGTTCATTTTAAAAATAAACAACAGACTTACTGGCCAGATCACCGGGTAAAAAAAAAAAAGAAAGAAAGCCTAAAAAATAAAACCAATGCAACCACCACATCTAAGAATTTCAAGCTGCAATATAATAATGTTTTGGGTTTTATACTGCTTTAAATGTAAGACTGTCTGTTACACATACAGGGCCAGATTCACAAAGAGATACGACAGCATCATATCTCTGAGATCCGACGGTCGGATCTATGCGACTGATTCATAAGAATCAGTTACGTATAGATCTCCCTTAGATCCAACTGGTGTAAGTGACTTACACCGTCGGATCTTAGGCTGCAATCTTCCGCTGTCCGCTAGGTGGCGTTTTGTGTTTTACTCGCGACGATTATGCAAATGAGGAGATACGCCGATTCAGAAACAAACGCCCGCCCGTCGTTTTTTTTTTACGTCGTTTGCGTTCGCATTTTTCCGGCGGATAGTTATCCCTGCTATATGAGGGGTAGATAATGTTAAGTATGGCCGTCGTTCTCGCGCCGAGTTTTGAATTTTTACGTCGTTTGCGTAAGTCGGTAGCGAATACGGATGGCCGTAATTTACATTAACGCCGAAAACAATGACGTCCTAGCGACGTAGTTTGGAGCATGCGCACTGGGAAATTTTGCCGGCGGCGCATGCGCAGTTAAATCGGCGCGGGGACGCGCCTGATTTAAATTGTACACTCCTCCTAGCCGCGGAATTTGAATTCCGCCGGGGGAGTTACGATCCGCCGGCGCAAGTTTGGAGGTAAGTGCTTTGTAAATACTGCATTAGCCTCGCAAAATTGTGCCGGCAGATCGTAAATCACATAGATTACGCGGATCTAAAGATCCGCTAATCTATGTGAATCTGGCCCACAGTATTAAACTGACACAAGCTAAATGTACAAAATGCACTTCTGAGTTCATGCATTTCACTTTGCAGTAGATATTTATTGACCTGGTTTATTGTGATGGGGTAAAACATTTGTGTCCACCGTGGCTTGACCCTAATGCCGCATACACACGACCATTTTTTTCCATCTGAATAAACTCAGACGGGTTTTTCAGACGGAATTCCGCTCACGCTGTCTTGCATACAAACGGACACACCAAATTCCTACCGTCAAAAACGCGGTGACGTACAACACTACGACGAGCCTAGAAAAATGAAGTTCAATGCTTCCGAGCATGCGTAAAATTGTTTCCAAGCATGCATGTTTTTTTTTCTCTGTCGGAATTCCATACAGACGAACGGAATTTTCCGTCGGGGGAAAAAAAAGAGAACATGTTCTCTTTCTAAGTCCGTTGGAATTTCCGACGGAAAAAAGTCCAATGGGGCATACACACGGTCGGAATATCGGATAAAAAATTCCGTCTGACTTTTTTCATCGGAAATTCCGACCGTGTGTACGTGGCATTAGACTATGAAATAGCAAAGAAACAAGTATGTAGGTGAATGAATGACTTCCTCTTGAGCAGCAGTCACTCACAATCCCATCAAAATTGTAGAAAATAAAAAGGTTAGCTTATATAAGGGGAAGAAAAAAAATTCCTCTCCAAATATAGGGATTTTTACGTGAGGTGTGTTGCTCTTAGTATCGAAGGTAGGCGCACAAAACACGAGGTTTTTAGATATCAAAAATAATTTAATTATATAAATATAAAGTTTCACATTTCATAAAATAAGTTAGCAAAGTGAAATATACATGATCACGACCAAATTCTCATGATTTATACAAAAAAGGAAATGAGGGTTATAATTAGAAGAAAAGCAGATGCGATATTGCCAACTAGTTTCGCACTAGATGTGCTTCATCAGGGCTTGCATGATACTTCTGTTCCTTAATTACATGTGATGGTCTGTGTATGACATAAAGATTCATCATTAATGCAGGTATGATCAATTAAATATCTTTAAACTTTGTAAATGAGTGTTCAACACATGTACAAATAATAAAATATAGTGCGCTTACCAATTATGTTTAAAAAGCTCAAAGAACCTGGCAGAGCAAAAAGAGCTGCCAAGAAAATAGCGAAGGCGAACCTGATGCGGACAGGAGATATTGACTGCTGCACTTTCAATCAGTGGAAGCCAGATCCACTTGATTTTAGCAGGTGCGGACAATGAGATGTATAGAGGGGGTTCACCACAGTTAAGGAGGAAGAGATACAGGTATTTGTACGTTGTATCTATTTCTCTCCTAAGGAAGAGGACACAAAATTAAAAATGAAAGTATGAAAAAAATGATGAATAAAAAAAATGAAAGAATAATAATAATACAGCAGATTCAGGAGGTATCCATATATATTTATAGACATTTTTTAAGTAAAGTAAATATCTTGTATTTAAATGGACATAGACTGAGTAAATATCTATGCATTAAATGAGTATGGATAAAGTCTAGAAAATATATATAAATCTAGAGAATATTACCTCAATAGTAGTGAAGTTTGGATATAGGGTTAATACTACCAATAGAGTCCAGTGAAGTTCATACTGAATTCATAGTAAGTTCTATAAGTAAATAAAGTACAGAATGTGTATGCATATAGGTATATAGATGAATTCAATTTAATTTGAAAGACATGAATTCAGTAAAAATGACTATTGCATTGCAACGTAGTACCCGTCTATTAGAGAAGGATATAATTGAAAGGGAAGAGAGTTTACCTTAGATGGTTAATGACATGGAGTATATAGTAATATATGCTGTTGTCCTAGGGGGATATAATATCCCAGTAGCATTATAATCAAAGACAATGCTGTCAGAATAGTCCAAGGGCAGTTATATGTGTTTCAATTCCGATTCTATAAACAGACAGGATAATAGATAGGTTAAGTTTGTGCATATGGCAAGGAAAGCCTGCGTAGAGCACTAAATCTTAAAAAGATGGACTGGAAAGTAATTACCTTATTTGTATCGTGACAACATAAGGCTAAGTGAAGCAGCGTCCCACGTGTGGTGTGATATCCTCCCTCAAGCCGTCCAAGTCAGCGTCTGACATACACTGTGTCAGCGCTGACCTTAAGAGCAACATCTCCACCGGAAGTGAAGAGAGTCAAAAATGACCCCTGGCATCATATCCGGTCCACGTGTCCCAAGACACTTGCGCGCGCATCCTATGCGCTCCAGCGTGATGACGTAAGCTGGAGCGCATAGGGAGGAGACATGTACTGACAGTCTCGGACCGGCCAGAGACGAAAAAGTGGCCGGATGTGCGCGCGCGTCCCATCTGGTGTTGATGATAGGAACGGGAGGCGTCAAAGAAAGCATGCCCCCTGTGTTGGGACCTGTGATTGGCCACACCAAGGCTGTGCAGAATCCGACCTCCCCCCGCATCAGGGAACCCTCCACATGTAAGATGGAATAGTTCAGAGCTCAGAAAACGTTGCTAAAATCAAGTGGATCTGGCTTCCACTGATTGAAAGTGCAGCAGTCAATATCTCCTGTCCGCATCAGGTTCGCCTTCGCTATTTTCTTGGCAGCTCTTTTTGCTCTGCCAGGTTCTTTGAGCTTTTTAAACATAATTGGTAAGCGCACTATATTTTATTATTTGTACATGTGTTGAACACTCATTTACAAAGTTTAAAGATATTTAATTGATCATACCTGCATTAATGATGAATCTTTATGTCATACACAGACCATCACATGTAATTAAGGAACAGAAGTATCATGCAAGCCCTGATGAAGCACATCTAGTGCGAAACTAGTTGGCAATATCGCATCTGCTTTTCTTCTAATTATAACCCTCATTTCCTTTTTTGTATAAATCATGAGAATTTGGTCGTGATCATGTATATTTCACTTTGCTAACTTATTTTATGAAATGTGAAACTTTATATTTATATAATTAAATTATTTTTGATATCTAAAAACCTCGTGTTTTGTGCGCCTACCTTCGATACTAAGAGCAACACACCTCACGTAAAAATCCCTATATTTGGAGAGGAATTTTTTTTCTTCCCCTTATATAAGCTAACCTTTTTATTTTTTATGAAATAGCAAATTCATTTTCTGAATGGTGTATGTAAATACTCTGTACAAAAATTCTCCTTGATCCGGTGTGTCAGAACTAAAGTCATTTCGAATGCATTGGCCACACAGTTTAAAGAGCTTAGCGTTGGGATTTGTGTTTTCCAATTAATCCACTTCTTAGCAGTAATCAAAACCCAGCTTTCCTGCTTCTTCATGCTTGAAAACAAATCACAAAAGCCATGGTTCTGTTCATCTTGAGTTTTCTGCCATTCAGTATTACCAATCATTGTCCTCCATCATTTGGATTATCTCTTTCATATCACCGTTTCATGCTTTGTGATCCTTGATATGCCTTCTAGAAAATCAGCAATTGTAATGCAATTCGTGTGCGTTGCTTATGGAAACATTACCATATTGCCATCATCCTGACCAACCCTTTTACAGGCATTGTAAATCCATGATAGGATTTTTACTTGACTGATCACAGACAATCAGCAGGGAACTCCTTTTTTGAAGGCAATGCCTATTTTTACAATGACGGTAGATAAAAACTCCACAAAGCAGTACATGTATGTATACTATTCACTTAAAGCGGGGGTTCACCCTATCGACCAAAAAAAAATATATTTTTTTTCTTTTACCTTAAAATCAGGCATTGTAGCGCGAGCTACAGTATGCCTGTCCCGAATTTTTTACCCCCGTACTCACCTTGTAGTCCATCGAAGATACCGGGGAATGGGCGTGCCTATGGAGACGGAGGATGATTGACGGCCGGCTCTGGCGCGTCACGCTTCTCCGGAAATAGCCGAAATAGGCTTGGTCTTCACGACGCGTGCGCATAGCCTGTGCGCAGGCGCCGTGAAGAGCCGAGACCTACTCCGGCTGTCTTCGGGGAGAGTGACGTGCCAGGGCCGGCCGTCAATCATCCTCCCTCTCCATAGGCACGCCCATTCCCCGCGGGAGCCGAAACCTACGATGTCGGATTACAAGGTGAGTCCGGGGTTAAAAAAATCGGGACAGGCATACTGTAGCTCGCGCTACAATGCCTGTCTCGATGGTAAAATGTGTCGGGGGGGGTGAACTACCGCTTTAACAAAAAAAAACGAAATGCAATTTTAGAAGAGCAGCAATCCTGAGGACTCTTATAGGTAGATTCACAAAGAGTTAGGCCGGCTTATCAGTAGATAAGCCGACCTAACTCTGAATCTACGCCAGCGTTTGTTTAAGTGTATTCTCAAACAGAGATACACTTAAACAAAGCTTGCGCTGTTCTATCTTAGCTTGCAATGTTTCTGATGGCCGCTAGATGGCGCTTCCATTGCGGCCGGCGTAGATTATGTAAATGAGGGGATACGCCGATTCACGAACGTACGCCAGGCCTACACCGTCGCATTACGTAGTTTCCGTAAGGCCTTAGGCGGCCTAAAGTTATTCCACCTATGAGGTGGAATAACAATGTTAAAGTATGGCCGCCGTTCCCGCCGCAAGGTTCGAAATTTTAGCGTAGTTTGCGTAAGTCGTCCACGAATCGGGAGTTACGTCGTTTACGTCCGCGTCGAAATCAATAGGCCCGTACGGCCTACTTAGCCGCAATGCGCACTGGGAAATGTAGTCGCCCGGCGCATGCGCAGTGTCAAAAAACGTCAAAAAACGTGAAGTCAAGCCTCATTTCCATACAACACGCCCCCCTCCAAGTCATTTGAATTAGGCGCCCTTACGCCCGCTCGTTTTAGGCTACACCGCCGTAGATTAGCAGGTAAGTAGATTGTGAATCACTACTAGCCTAACTAATTTACGGCGGTGTAGCCTAAAAAGGCTAGGCTAGGCCGCCCTAAAGTTAGGCCAATGTACGTGAATCTACCTATTAGTGGTCAATGCATAAAAAAAATTGGTTTCTCATCATTCGCAAAATAGTAATGTTAGCAATATGTCTGTAATGTCCGTCTCTAATTGTTGCCTTTCCGAGCGAATTAAACATTCCTTTATTATACGATCCTGTGAGAAAATAGCCAAAATAACGACCATAAGATTTAAAGAACATTCCACCAATAGAGAAAAAAGCCTTATGCCATGTACACACGATCGGAATTTCCGATGAAAAAAGTCCATCTGACTTTTTTCATCGGAAATTCCGATCGTGTGTGGGCCCCATCAGTGTTTAGAAATAGAACATGTTTTATTTTTTTCCGATGGAAAAATAAACGATAGGAAATTCCTATCGCCTGTGTGGAACTCCGACGGAGAAAAAACCCACGCATGCTCAGAATCAAGTCGACGCATGCTCGGAAGCATTGAACCTAATTTTTCTCGGCTCGTCGTAGTGTTTTACGTCACCGCGTTTTGGACAGTCGGAATTTGGTCTGACAGTGTGTATGCAAGACAGCTTGAACGGAATTTGGACGAAAAATTCCATCGGATTTTAGGCCATCGGAAAATCCGATCGTGTGTACGGGGCATAACACTTTAGGTTAAGAATATTCGACTACGAGGGACAATATTAGGAAGGAAACCTCTGCACCAGGGTTGCCTTAATGCAGTGTTTTTCAACTCCAGTCCTCAAGGCGCCCCAACAGGTCATGTTTTCAGGATTTCCCTCAGATGAAATGGCTGTGTCAATTACTAAGGCAGTGAAACTGATCAAATCACCTGTGCAAAATGATGTAAAGCCTGAAAACATGACCTGTTGGGGCGCCTCAAGGACTGGAGTTGAGAAACACTGCCTTAATGAATAGGTACACCTGGGCACTGCCCAGGTGCCCAAGGCGCATAGGGGGCCCATGATCAGAGCCAGGACAAGTGGGGTGATTTCTGTGTTGGGGTAGGTGCACTGGCGATTTTGCCCCTCCATCTGCTTCTCTTTGACAGAAGTAACTGCAATGTCACTCCTGTCAGAAGAAGCAGCTCTGGCTTCTGCCGGAGAGAGGATTCAGCTTTTATTGCAGGTAGGAACAGCATCTGTGACCTGTGAATAAAAGGGTGAAGGGGTGGGGCACGACTCTGATGTATGGGAGTACTGTGATAGGGAAACCTGATATATGGGTACTATGATGGGAGGACCTGATGTATGGGGACACTGTTATGGGAGAATGTGATGTTATGGGGGTACTGTGATGTGGTAACCTGATGTTCGGGGACACTTTGATGGGGACACCTGATGTATGGGGACACTGTTATGGGTACACTTGATGGAAATGAGCATTGGGATGGGGGAACCTGATGTAAGGGGGCACTGTGATGGGAGAACCTGATGCAAAGTGACACTGTTATGGGGACACTAATGTACTGTATATGGGGACTGTGATGGGGACACCTGATGCAGGCTGGTAGGGGCCCCAGTGCATTACTTTGCCCAGGGGCCCATGATGCTATTAAGATGGCACTGCTCTGCACTATGTAGGCAGTCTATGGAAATTCCTTTGTGAATGGCCGAAAAAATAGTTGTCTAGTTGGCTGAGCAGACCTCCAGATGCAGCGTTTATGTGGATGTTAACCCACTCTCATCCTTTCTAAACTACTGCCATAGTGGTTATCTATAAGGCTATACATGCCTCCTGCATGTATCCTTACCTGTCAATCGTCTCCCCTCTGTCTGTTATGAGACCCGAAAAACTGCAGATTCTGTGGGTGGGTCTGTTGTCCAGAGCTCGGTGGGTGGAGTCATGATGTCAGTAGACTCCCCGCCCTCCTCTATACTCCCCTTGTCAACATGCATTTTCTCCTGTGTATTTCTTACATTTAACTTCTGGTTTGATCGCTAACATCCAGTCAAAACCCAGAAAAGTCACCACATGACTTCAGCATGTCCAATCATGCTGAGGTGTGGAGCAGCCAATCCTGTGAGAGCTGGAGAAGAAATGAGGAGGGGATCTGAAGTACACAAAATGCCTCTCTCAGGCTTGTGCATGAGATATGGAATTCATCTGTCACTCACAGCAAAGGGGAAGAACTGACTTCAATTTCTCTATGTGTCATTTTTTATTTCACTGAAAAAAGATAAGAGGATTGCTCAGAGCTGGATTAACTCTTCGAGGCAAGACTGGGCACAGATGACATTAATCTCCTCAGCGGTATTCTCGAGTGCGGCTCGGGGGAATTTTTAGTACCAAAAGCGGTAACCGCAAGCCACACTTGGGATCGCATCACAGGATCCATGTACAGATTACTTACCTTGTTCCCTGGATCCTGCGATGTCTCCCCGCTGTGGCTGCGAGTCGTGTCTCTGCTTGAAACACAGTGCCGAGCTCCGTTCCCTGCGAGCTTTGCGACACACGGGGACGGAGCTCGGTGCCAAATTCAAAAAGTGAAAAACACACAATGTAGTACTGTAATCTTTCAGATTACAGTGCTGTATCAAATAGTTTCACATCCTATTTGTCCCCAGTGGGTTGTCCAGTGTCCTGCATGCAGTTTTATATTATAAATACAGTTTCTGCTTGGAAACTGGAGATTGTCCACACCAACCAAAAAGTGTCCCTTTACGTCAAAAGTGCTTTTAGACCAGCTAGAACACAGTTATAATAAATTAGAATCACTTGCAGAATTGAGCAATAGCGATTTGTGGGGAAATTCGTCATCAAACACTGAAAGTAATGACAGCGACAATTCTGCAACTGAGCAAATGTCAGTGTTTTTAATTTTAATGCATTGTTGAATAATTTTTATTAATATTATATTATTATTTGTTATAATTATTTAAAGTTATTTATTATATTATAATTTATGATTTCGTGTTTCAAACTTTATCATACCTGGGATGTCTTCTAAACTCTTGTTTGGACAGATTTAGGTGTGTTATTCCTAAGAATTACAGGTCTGCAATATAAAAACGCCAAATTTCCATGCAAAACATTGTACCACTTTCAGCATCAAAAATCTGACATAATCACACCGCCAGGGAGGTTAAATCCTATACTGTACAAGGTGCAAGCCTTAATTAGAAAAAAAAAAATTGGTTTACATCCACTTTAAGTAAAACATTTAACAGTTGTGTTAATATTCTAGCTAAATGTGACAGCATCCTGCGATAGGCTCCTTTTTTTTAGGGAGCCAGCACCCACCAGCTACCCAACAACCAGTGACTCACAATCAGTTGTCAGCTGGGGCTCCCAGCTCCATAACAACCAGGGGCCCTGAGCAGGAAGCTGCCACGTTTAGCAGTGGTAATGCCACCATTGCTAAATGTTACACTTCACATTACAGCTTGAGGTTTGTATGTCCGAACACCTCTATTGGTTAAACGTTCTCAGCCTGTTGTGTTTCATCTATTTTCTCTATTGGTCATATGTTCTTTAACTCTTTAGGTCAAATTTTCTAATAGCTATTTTCTCTTAAGATCAAAAGTAAGTGAATATTACATTTGCCCAGTAAAAGGCTACAGATAGAAAATGACACTACACACGTTACAAACATTATGGGTATCATTTCCTATTTTTGCACAAAGGATGAGGCATTTGCAAAGCAATCCCATTATTAATGCTGCTTAATTCTTGGCAGATCTGATGCCGCGTACACACGATCATTTTTCGGCATGAATTTTTTTTTTTTCCGGCATGTAGAAAAAACGAAGTTTTTCCAACTTCATCATTAAAACGATGTTGCCCACACACCATCATTTAAAAAAAATGCTCTAGCAAAGCGCGGTGACGTACAACGCGTACAACGGCACTATAAAGGGGAAGTTCCATTCGCCTTTGGGCTGCTTTAGCTGATTCCGTGTTAGTAAAAGACGATTCATGCTTTTTTGTCTGTTACAGCGTGATGAATGTGCTTACTCCATTATGAACGGTAGTTTTACCAGAACGAGCTTACCCGTCTCATATCTTGCTTCTGAGCATGCACGGGTTTTTAACATCGTTTTAGCCCCCACACCATAATTTTTTACAACCCGAAAAACGACATTGTTTAAAACTAAGTTAAAAAATGCAGCATGTTCGAATTTTCTTTTTGTCGTTTTTCAGTACCTGAAAAATTATGTGAAGCGCACACACGATCATTTAAAATGACATTTTTTAAAAACAACGTTTTTTTCATGCCGAAAAATGATCGTGTGTGCGGCATAAGTCATGCCTGCAAGCCATCTTACATACATGGTTGTACCTGTCCCCTTCAGCCACTAGATGGAAGTGGATGTTTAGGAAGTACAGTATACGGCCTGCAGCACCAGTAGAAGAAGACCTTAAAACAGAGATGCTGGGGATACTTTAATTTACAAAACTTCTACCTTTCTCCTCCCAGGGAAGCTGGACTGAAATACTATCTATGTATATAAAAACTCTATCTATCTATCTATCTATCTATCTATCTATCTATCTATCTATCTAGATGATCAATATGTATAAAAAATTATAATTCTTGTTATTGTTGTTTCATATCTGCTCTTCATGTGAACTTATAATAAAATGCCTAATATATATCATACATATTTTCTAACTAAATCATTGCGTGCTTCTGATTTCCAGATTCCAGGAATGAATTTTTCCCACATCACACTGTTCACTTTATTTTAAACAAACTTTGTTGAAATGTCAAACAGTGACATTTAATTAAGTTCTAATGGCTCTAGTGCAGTATTTTTCTGATTTCAGCACCTCCACCACAATGCAATGGTGTGAACCAGGCAGGTAGGCAGGCATTCTCATGTGGAGGGATTGCTCTGGAATTGCTGCCCAACACTGTCCTATTGCACCTGGTGGGAATGTGCCATTACACTGGTTTGGTGAGTCCCTAAATCTCCCCTACATTTCATTTGATGGCACAGTATTTCTTGATTTTTCAGGGAGTTTATTGCATTAGAGATTGATGTATCTTTATATTCTAAGCTACACAATTCTCTGCTACAGATATTTCTATCCTCACTGGGTGGATGAGCGAGGTAGTCAATCTCCAGGGCCCAGAAGGTGCTCTTCATATAGGCAAATTAGGTGGCTGTGAGGCCCATGTGAACACAAGGCCTAAGGAGACAGCTTAATTTGCCTAATTAAAGATCCACCTCTGCCACCCCTTTCAGAGTTCCGTCAGGGTCCAATGGTAGGGCCGACCCTGTCCCCAGGTATTATTTCAAGGAAATCTGCAAATTTAAGATATTACAACTTTTGAGATATCATCTACAAGGTAAAGCTTGTGAGAGTTTACTGATTGTGTTTGCATCTACTAAAAACAGGAACAGAATTTTGTTTTATCCTTCTGAAAGATCTTAGAGGAAAGCTGAAAAATAAAATATAGCAGGAACAGTATATAACACAATAGCATTTTATTTTCTGCTAGAAAACACAATGCCTGAAACATTTTTTATCTGATCCATGTTCTGCCCGGAAACATTGAAATAACACAATGACTGTCAGAGCATTATTGAAAAAGGTTCCAGTTGGTTGTAATTGAGCAATAATTTCCCTGGATATGCATTTACAAGATGATAAATAGTTTACAGCTAAAGAAAAATTGAATAAATAAAAATTTCTGGCTTTATTGGATGGAGCAATTTTTATGCATTTCAAATGCTGTTTAAATTGAACTCTCAGGGCCAGCAGAAATGTTCTTGTCGGTAACCAAATGACGCAGTGAACTAGATGTACTTGTACTTGTTTCTTGTTCGTCTTTACAGTTATCAGGTCTGACAGCTAAGCTACTTTATTTTAAAATCTTTTTAGGTTCTTTCCATCTGTCATAAGAAGGTATTCGACAGATTCGACTGCTCTGGCTTCCTTGCAGTTTGTAACATGTTTTACTGCATTATTTACAGTTTATTTGCTTTTATGCTCAGTATTAAAAGAAAGGCATGCATATACATTAATATGTAAAAGAAAAAAAACTATAGATTATATTTGAACATAATTAGCAATCCAGCATTTATATGGAGGGAATGGTCAAGCCAAAACTGATATTTTACACATAAATGGATCCTGGTTGGTGCTATCAATCATTTTTTTATACACCAGTCACACTAATCATACATATTGTCAGGGCTTTTTTTCTCGGAGAATAGGTGCAGGAACTCCCTACTTTCGTGTCACCTGTTGTGTTCACCCCCTACCCACCTCCGAGCACCATTCATTGGTTTCAACCCTCTACTTACCTCTGAGCACCATTCTTTGGTTCCACTCCCTACCCACCTATGAGCACCATTCCTTGGTTCCACTCCCTACCCACCTCCGAGCACCATTCTTTGGTTCCACTCCCTACCCACCTCCGAGCACCATTCCTTGGTTTCACTCCCTACCCACCTCCGAGCACCATTCCTTGGTTCCACTCCCTACCCACCTATGAGCACCATTCCTTGGTTCCACTTCCTACCCACCTCCGAGCACTATTCCTTGGTTCCACTCCCTACTCACCCCTGAGCACCATTCCTTGGTTCCACTTCCTACCCACCTCCGAGCACTATTCCTTGGTTCCACTTCCTACCCACCTCCGAGCACTATTCCTTGGTACCACTCCCTACCCACCTCCGAGCACTATACCTTGGTTCCACTCCCTACCCACCTCCGAGCACTATTCCTTGGTTCCACTTCCTACCCACCTCCGAGCACCATTCCTTGGTTCCACTCCCTACCCACCTCCGAACACCATTCCTTGGTTCCACTTCCTACCCACCTCCGAGCACCATTCCTTGGTTCCACTCCCTACCCACCTCCGAGCACCATTCCTTGGTTTCACTCCCTACCCACCTCCGGGCACCATTCCTTGGTTCCACCCCTACCCACCTCTCAGTAATGGATTCAGAACCAAGTATCAATTTGTGGTGCCAAGTAATTTGTATATGATAGGAAGTAAAATGGATCCCCTGTAGCCAGCAACACTAGACCCCTCCCTCAACAGTTGATGTCTCCCAGGAGTATAAGAGCCCTCCAGCAACACTAGATCCTCTACCAGCGACAACTGACCTCCCCAACAACAATAGACTCTACCCCTGTAAAAATAGATCCTTTCCAGCAACAATAGATCCCCCAGCAGCCAGCATTAATAGACCCTCCAGTACACCCCAGAACCCCTTGCCATTACATACATTCAGAGCTAGAGGTGCCGGAACTGCGTTCCCCCGCGTTCCTGCTGAAAAAAAGCCCTGCATATTGTTAAGCATTTACCATAAAGCCTAGCACACACGGGCCAAATGTCGGGTGGCATCGGCCGGTTCAATAGAAACCGGTTGATATTTGGTCGGCTGTTCGACTGTCTTCTGTTGAAAAGTCATGACCAAAAAAGGTCTCCCAATCTGCATCCAATTAGCGCTCTCAGCTAATGGCTGTAAGCGCTGACTGGAGAGTTCTGGTGTGGGTGGGGGGCTGTCCCCCTGTCAGAACACAATAAAATAGCAGGGGAGATCACTGTAACCCACTGAGTTGAACAGAAAAAAACATTAGTGGTATGTAATAAGGCTTAAAATATCATCATCATCTAGTTCTTTTCTCCCCAGCCCTGGCTACATTCACACAGCTGAACAGGGACAGGCAGGGGTACCAGATTGTAATTGCTGCCTGCACTCACTGGGGTTGATTTACTAAAACTAGAGAGTGCCAAAAGACTTAAAGATTGCTGTTTACAAGCGCAAACCATCCAACTTGAAGGAGCTAGAGCAGTTTTGCAAGGAGGAATAGGCAAAAATCGCAGTGGTAAGATTTGGCAACCTCATAGAGACTTATCCAAAGCGACTTGGAGCTGTGATAGTCACAAAAGTAGGCTCTACAAAGTATTGACTTTAGGGGGGTGAATAGTTATGCACATTGACTTTTTCTGTTATTTTGTCATATTTGTTGTTTACCTCACAATAAAAAAAACACATCTTCAAAGTTGTGGGCATGTTCTGTAAATTAAATTATGCAAATCCTCAAACAATCCATGTTAATTCCAGGTTGTGAGGCAACAAAACACGCAAAATGCCAAGGGGGTGAATACTTTTGCAAGGCACTGTATGATCTTGTGACAGTACCTCAAGTGTATCAACCATTGGCTTTTTTCAAACACAGTATAACATATACCTCCACCATATAAGTTCTTGTTCAGGCACTTCCTGTTATAGGGAGGCCACTCTCTGTCCCCACTTCTCAGTTATGCTCCTGCATTGCCACGCTGTCACATGGGCTTCCCATGGAGACTAGAAGTGGCTGTTTTAACATACATTATACATGCACTGCTGTCAACATTTGGAAACTCGCACTCAAGAATGACATGCAGGAGACCAGCAGCTCTTATGCCACGTACACACGGTCGTTCTTTGTAAAGAAATAAAACATGTTTTTCATCATGAAAAAAAACGACGTTTTTCTAACTTCATCATAAAAAACGACATTGCCCACACACCATCGTTTTCTGAAAATGCTCTAGCAAAGCGCGGTTACGTACAACCAGGGCCGGATTTGCTCTCCCTTCCGCCCCAAGGCCAGGTTCCACAATGCACCCCCCTCCCTGCCAACCGAACCACCCCCTCAAATCAACTGAGAATGGCAACCGGATGGCAGGGGCGGCAAGGTTAGCTCAAATATTTTTTTTACTTTCTTATCACTTTTTTTACTTTTATTTATTTGTAGCTTGTCGCTTACTTTTTTCGCCTTTGTATAATTTTCTTATTATTTTTCTTATTCTTTACTTTTTAATGACGTTTTTATTTTATTAATTTAATTATTATTTCTTATTATTTATTTATTTTTTTTAGCAATTTTTTTTCACTTAACTTTTTTGCTATCACACAGGAAAAAACAATTCCCTGTGTGATAGCAATTGGAGGTGACATGTTCTCTTTATTGACCCTGTCACCTCCAAAACAGGAGTCCTAGCACTGTGCTAGAACTCCTGTCACAGCTGAGATTGAAAGAGCACAGCTCTCCCCTCTCACTGTGTACATCGGCAGCAGGAACAGGAGACAGACTCGGTGGCCGGGGGAGGACGGAGTCCCGAAGACAGAGCCAGCAGAGAGAGGTATGTGGGGTGGGGGGGAGAGGGGAGGACGGACAGGAGCACACATTTTACAAGTGATTTCGGCGACATCGCCGCAATCACTTGTTAACAAGCGAGCGGATTCCCCCATAACTTACCGCCCTTAACTGTATGTTCCGGGCGTCGGGGGAATCTATGCCACTGCTGCCCCTTGGCGCCCTGCCGCCCCAAGGCCTGGCCTCAGTGGCCTTGTGGGAAATCCGGGCCTGCGTACAACACGTATGATGGCACTCTGTTTCATTCAAGCTCCCGTCTCATAACTTGCTTCTGAGCATGCGCAGGTTTAAAACGTTGTTTAAAATGTCGTTTTAGCCCACACACGATAATTTTTATGACACAAAAAACAACATTTTGAAAAACGACATAAAAAATTAAAGCATGTTCGAATTTTTTTTTGGTCGTTTTTTTGAAGACAAAAAACAATGTGAAGCCCACACACGATCATTTTAAATTACGTTTTTAAAAACGTTGTTTAAGTTCATCACAAAAAACTACCGCGTGTACGCGGCATTAGATGCAACAATGGATGAAAAAAAAAATTAAAACTATTATCCTATTTACATAAAAAAGGGTATTGTTGATGATACACTTGCCATTCAGTTGGGGCTTATACGAATGCTTTTTTTTCTTCATTGGAACAGGTAAAAAATACCCATAAAGGGTTTTAAACAGCAGAGGCCCTCCTTGAGCCCAACTCCTCTACAAGGGTCTTCTGGCCAATCTGGTTACATCACAAGCCCTTCCGTGAGATGTCCGTACATCTGCACTAAATGGAGTGCATGTAATGCTGGCATTAAGATCAGTGGTCCAAGCGGACATGATGTCACCTCAGGGGTGGGTCCATGACAGGAAGTGGGGTAAATTTTAATTCATCATAGTACAGTACACTGGACCAGGTTATCATTAGCAGCTTTTCTGACTAATGTAAGTTTGTCTGGTAATGCTATTTTAGTGTGGGCAGATATTGATTTGTAGGCATTAATAACTTTATCAAGTGAGTGCCTCGGTTAAAAAATAAAATAAAAATTCTGATAAAAAATTGTGCTTTTACAGAGTAGAGTGCAGGCTCTGTTTTGCCTCTGGAGTATGCACATTCTGTTCAATGCACTGACAAACTGGGTCAGTGCTACGTAAGGATTAATGCTGTAATGTTTCTCTTCTCTAGTCCCAAAGAGAAGGAACAGAGCTGTATCTTTAACCAGCAATGTAATCCTCCCAAAAAATAAAAAACCTGTGCTACAATGTTGGTGGGAGGAAGAGATGACATATGCATAGAAACATTTCCTAATTGCAACACGTTTTTTCCTGGGTTGTGCACATATACACAAAAGAGAGCAATTTTCAAGTCAAAGAGAAGAATGAGCTACTATAGCATAATGTGCTAACCCATAAAGCAAAATAGTGTTCAGTTATTCTGTCAGACATATTACAGCAACATATTTGAGATTCTAAATACTAAGCATGTGTGATCTTGCAAATGTTAGTACTAGACAACCAAACTTTTATCCTTATAAGAACCCTTGAAATATCTTTATGGTCTGTAAATATCATTATATCTACAGCCCATGTTACATTAATGTTGTTTACTAGAAAGCCATCCTTATATCCTTATTAGAATTCATGCAAAAGTCACAAATTATACCCTTTCAAGTGTTTTTAATATGTGCATAATGTTGTTTTATGATATTTATGTTGTTTTAGCAGGGGGGATTGTAATATTTCTTTGACAAATCCCATTTAAAAAATGTAAACTTGGATTAAATTAGAATGTGTTATAATAATACATGTTATTTTATGAATTTCTTTGTAAAATATAAGCAGTGCTGTATGCAGCATATTCTAGGAACATTAAATCCTTAGAGAAATTCAATCAGAAGGGAAAATACCTTAAGAACATTTACCCTTTATACATTGTATGAAAAATCACTAAAACATTTAAAGAACAGATGCAGTTTCGCTTAAAGCGGAGGTTCCCCCTAATATATTTACATCTGACCAACTTCCTTATAGTTGTAAGAAGCACAGTCCGAAATTTTTTATGCCGCACGTACCTTGTAATCAATCTTTTCAATCTGCTTCTCAGTCACGGCGTTTCCAGAAAAAGCCGAACATACAGAGCGCATGCGCCGTATAGAGCCGACTCAGATCTCTGCATGCTCGGCTTCTTTCGGAAACACCGTAACTCGTGCGCGCCTACGAAATACGGGGGGCGGGGCCTTAACCGCCAGGGGAAAACAGCCGTCAATCATCTGGCCGACCTCCCAGATGACAATCCCCCTAGGCATAGTAAAGCCTACTCCCGCGGGGAGAAGTACATTGAAAACATGGATTACAAGGTACGTAAAGGATAAAAAAAATAAAAAATTCCGGACTGTACTTGTTACGAATATAAGGAAGCTGGTCAGATATACATGTCAATTAGGGTGAACCTCCGCTTTAACAGCTATGCAAATGTTTTTATAAATGGACCCCTTATGCCCCGTACACACCATCACTTTATGTGATGAAAAAAAACGACATTTTCTGTGAAGTAAAAAATTACGTTTTTGAAACTTCAATTTTCAAAGACGAAGTTGCCTACACACCATCGTTTTTCTCACAATGTTCTAGCAAAGCGAGGTTACGTTCTCACAACTTTTTCCATTGAAGCTTGCTTCATAAGTAGCTTCTGGGCATGCGCGGGTGAAAAAACGTCGTTTTAAACGACGTTTTTTGCTACACACGGTCAATTTCTGTGAAGTAAAAAATGACGTTTTGAAAAACGACACATAAAACTGAAGCATGCTTCAATTTTTTTTGGTCGTTTTTTACAAGACATAAAACAACGTTTTCCCCCACACACGGTCATTTAAAGTGACGTTTTTAAAAACGTCATTTTTTTTCATCACATAAAGTGATGGTGTGTACGCGGCATAAGTCTTATTCTTCAGGCTCTGCCTAATGATGTTGGGTACTGTACCAAAATTGGGAGTGGAGCAAAAACTGCTAATACAACAACAATGTTATACAGCTTTGCGCCCATAATAACATCTTTTGATATTGGGGCGATTATACTCAAGTGGTAGGTGCCTTTTCAATCAGTTGCACCAGTCCAAATTGTATTTAAGTGCATAGCAGCCCACTTTTATTAAACAAAACAGAAAGCTCACATACAGATCAGTTGCCCACTAATCGGTTCTTCCACATCGATATACTGTATACAATTAGGGATGAGCTTTGAGTTCGAGTCAAACTCATGTTCAACTCGAACATTGCCTGTTTGCCTGTTCGCCGAACAGCGAACAATTTGGGGTGAAAATTCGAAAAGCCGTGGAACACCCTGTAAAAGTCTATGGGAGAAATCTAAAGTGCTAATTTTAAAGGTTAATATGCAATTTATTGTCATAAAAAGTGTTTGGGGACCCGGGTCCTTCCCCAGGGGATATGTATCAATGCAAAAAGTTAAAACTTTAATAATCCTTAAAGTGAAACAATAAAAGTGAAATATTCCTTTAAATTTTGTACCTGGGGGGTGTGTATAGTATGCCTGTAGCGCTTGTTGCTTAGAACTGTCCCTGCACAAAATGTAATTTCTGAAGGAAAAAAAGTCATTAAAAAGTACTCGCGGCTATAATGAATTGTCGGCTCCCGGCAAAACAGAGAAAAGTAATTGAAAGTGACGTGGGGTTTCCCCCCCAAAGATCCATACCAGACCCTTTATCCGAGCATGCAACCTGGCAGGCCGCAGGAAAAGAGGGGGGATGAGAGAGCGCCCCCCCCTCCCCACCCCATCACCCATCACGTCACTGGGTAAGCCCAGGTTTCCCCTTGCTTCAGAGGGGGACGGGGTCACATGACGGGTTGCCCCATCCTCAGCTACATAAGAGACCTGTCAGTCTGTTGCAATGTTTTTCCCGGGGTGTCTCCGGTGGAGACAGGATGCTGTTTCTCGCTGCGCTGGACATCATCGCTGGAGCCTGGAGAGGAGATCATCCATCGCAAGACACCAACAGCACTGGAGTGGAGACCGAGAGTGGATTACCACCGCTGGAATCTTTTTTTATTTTCATTTTTTTTTTTTTTAATAAAGGAATACTGTGTCTGTGTTTTTTTTTTTACAATTTGTTACACTTTCTTTGTGAAATGGTAGGGGTACAATCTACCCCCTACCAATTCACATAGGGGTGCTGGGATCTGGGGGTCCCCTTTGTTAAAGGGGTCTTACAGATTATGAAAAGCCCCTCGCCCGCAGACCCTCACAACCATTGGGCAAGGGTTATGGGGATAAGGCCCTTGTCCCCATCAACATAGGGACATTGTGCTTTGAGGGGTCACAGACCCCCAAAGCATCCTCCCCATGTTGAGGGCATGTGGCCTGGTATGGTTCAGGAGGGGGGGCGCTCTCTCGCCCCCCCTCTTTACCTGCAGACTGCCAGGTTGCGTGCTCGAATAAAGGACCTGGTATGGATTTTTGGGGGGAACTCCACACCATTTTTTATTTTATTTGGCATGGAGTTTCCCTTAAAATCCATACCAGACCTGAAGGGTCTGGTTTTTATATTTGGGGGGAACCCCATGTAATTTTTTTTTTTCAAATTTGACACAGGGTTCCCCTTAATATCCATACCAGACCTGAAGGGCCTGGTAAGTGAAGTAGGGGGGACCCCCACACATTTTTTTTTATCAATGACTTTCAATGACTTTTCTCTGTATTGCCAGGAGCCGACAATTCATTATAGCCGCGAGTACTTTCAAATTACTTTTTTCCTTCAGAAATTACATTTTGTGCAGGGACAGTTTTAAGCATTGGAGACAAGCGCTACTTTACAGGCATACTATACACACCTCCCAGGTATGAAATTTAAAGGAATATTTCACTTTTATTGTTTCACTTTAAGCATTATTAAAATTAGGGTTGTCCCGATACCACTTTTTTAGGACCGATACCGAATACCGATACTTTTTTTTAATGTCATGTGACAGTTTTCAAACCACAATACAGACTAATGATATGAAAAATGTTCCTTACATTGGTGATCAGTGGGAAGAATGTCCCTTGCATTGGTGATCAGTGGGAAGAAAAAGTTCTAATAGGCTGAACATGTCGGCATGCTATACATTGGCATGCTGTGAATATCTGGGAAATGCTGCTGCTTCATACAGACCTTGAAAAAAAGGGTGGTTGTTGTCACTCTATTACAGGAAGTTGGACTGGAAGTTGTAGAGATCACTGTAGTAGCTGTGCCCACAGATATGGTACATACAGTGTATACTGTATTGCCTAAAACCGGACCATTGTAACACTGTTACGCCCGCTTTCCGCCCCCGACAATAAAGCTCTCCTAAAACAAAAAGCACTAATTTTGAGCCATACTGGATAGTCTGATGTGTTACATAAACAAAAAAAAACAACATTAATAATGTGATATTTTCCATCAGACTTTAATGAGTAAAACATTTTGCAGGGAAAGTCTGCAGAGGAATGCATTTGCGCTCTCTCTTTTTTTTTAACCCTATCTCTTTTTTAGGAGACCCAAGGTATTAAAAATTTAGATGACAAAATTTACTACCAAAAGCTTTCTTTGTCCAGAAAAATAAAATGTATAAAAATGTTAGGCTAGACTAAATGATACTGTGTCATTGCCAACAAAATGAAAAAAAAAATATATAAAAATAAATGCCAACGCTGAATCTCAGGGGGATTTAGGGCAAAAAAGGCAATGGGACCTTGCAACTGAAAGTGGTTAAGCTGGAAAGCACAAAAAATCATGACCAAGCACCCACAAATTTACGTCAAGGTTGGACATCATTGTAAAGCAACTGGTCAGTGGGGTTAGTCAGTACTAAGTACGGCCGGCTTACAGATTTTTGCTTGTTAGTGTCCAGTTGTCCAGACAGAGGGGCGGGGCGGAGAGCGGGCATACAGAGGGGCGGAGGCAGAGAGCGGCAGGTCTGCCCCATCTCTCCGCCCGCTCTCTGCCCCGCCCCTCTGTCCGCCTGCTCTCCGCCCCCGCCCCTCTGTCCGCCCACTCTCCGCCCCTCTGTCCACCCGATCTCCGTCCCCGCCCCTCTGTCCGCCCGCTCTCCATCCCCGCCCCTCTCTCCGCTCAGTCACTGCCCAGCTCTCTGCCCGCTCTCCGATAAAAAGTATCGCACTGGGCATCGGGAGCAAATGCGCGAGTACAAGTACTCGCGCAAATGCTCGGTATCGGTCCCGATACCGATACTAGTATCGGTATCGGGACAACCCTAATTAAAATCACTGCTCCCGAAAAAACATCTGTTTTTAAAACTTTTTTTTGCATTGATACATGTTACCTGGGGCAGAACCCTGCACAACTAACTCTATCCAAAATTAAAAAAAAAAAAAGGTTTTCATATAGTTCTACTTTAAGACCTTAAAAAATCCATGGGACCCAAATCTTTGAATTCAGTCCCATTTCTGGGATGATATGCAAAAGCATTACTAAAAAGGGCATGGGGAGCTGGTCAGTGACCTGGGGGATGTGTACCAAAGAAAAATAATATTTGTTAAAGGTATCACTTATCAATGGGAAAATGGTCTTTTCAGATGGTTTAAATGGCAACATTGAAAATATTAAAATCCTTATGCCTAGTACACACGAGAGGATTTATCCGCGGATACGGATCGAAATCCGCGCCAAATTCCCATCGCGATGACGACGCGGCGACGCTGTCATATAAGGAATTCCACGCATGCGTCGAATCATTGCGACGCATGCGAGGGATGGGTTCGGACGGATCGATCCGGTGAGTCTGTACAGACCACCGGATCGATCCGCTGGAGCCGATTCCAGCGGATAGATTTCTTAGCATGCTAAGAAATTTTTATCCGCTGGAAATCGGTCGGCCCGAAATATATTCGCGGATAAATATCCGCTGGATCGTACACACCAGCGGATCTATCCGCTGAAACCGATCCGCGGATCAATTTCAGCGGATCGATCCTCTCGTGTGTACGGGGCCTTACATGCCTAGGGGATGTCTAAAAGCTGTACAATTCACAGAACATTGCAATTCTCAAGGACAGCACCAGTGGCACTGTATTGTGGCATTACTTAAAATGCACAACTAATGATTTATTTTACACTCACATTGCTTTTTGGCTTACAAACAGCAGCAGCAACCCAATATGTTTGATGTTCCTTCAAAAAAAATTTTATTAGGTAGTTATTTAAAGACAACTAGTGCAGCAATGATAGACCATAATTGAGTGCTGGCAGTAGTATGAGCAATACAGCTAAAATCTGTTGCAAATTCTATAATTTGAAAAATAAATAAAGCTAACACTATTTACTTCATAGAATTTGCCAAACAGTGGCAAAACAAGTCACATAGGGGGTTATTTACTAAAGGCAAAGTGCACTTGAAATTGCACTGGAAGCGCAGTCGCTGTAGATCTGAGGGGGACATGCAAGGAAAATAAAAAACAGCATTTTAGCTTGCACATGATTGGATGACAAAATCAGCAGAGCTTCCCCTCATTTCAGATCTACCCCTCAGATTTATAGCGACTGCACTTCCAAGTGCACTTAGTGCAATTTCAAGTGCACTTTGTAGTTTGCACTTGTAGTGCAAAGTGGATTTTCTTTTCGTAAATAACCCTCATAGTGTAGCTTGTAATATTATTAGTCAATATATAACAACATGGGGACAATAACATAAATGAAGGAAGAGGGGCTCAGCCAAGATCCCATGGGAAGTCCGTAAGTAGGTATGATAAACTGCACCAAGGTGGTTGACTATGACCTGTCACTTATTGTACTACAAGTTCGACCATATTCTAAGAAAAGGCCAAACAACAGTCGGGCCTTGTATTAGGCCAACATGGTAGGCCCGGCGGAGGGGTCAAGCAGGACTACATCCGCCCACCCTACCACCCGGGCAAGTGATAACTATAATAATGAAAAATAAACTATGACAATGGCACCAAATAATAAGGTTGTACATCCATCATGAAAACATGGAAAACAATTATAAATGTATCTGCATCAAATCCTTTAAGATAACTTGTCACATATACAGTAGAACCTAGACAGAAACCTTAAATTGGGAATAAAGGCCCGACTAGGAAACCAAAATTGCACTAGAGTAATAAGATATGAAAAGCGAGTGAAGGAAAAGCAAAGAAAGAAAACAGGGAAAGAGTGGAGGAGTGAGAATGTGCCTGTCCAGAAATCCGCCAGGTCATCAATCCAGTGCCAACCTCAAGTGTCCAGTACCTGTAAGTAAGAAAGTCAGGGGGTCCATATGTTTTCAAACAGGGATTGTTTATCCTGTAGGACACAAACAATTTTATTGTGTAGCACGATCTAAGTAAACTTTCACGTGATGACATCAGCGTGTCGCTCTGCTCCACCCTACGCGTTTTGTAATAGATTTACGTCGTCCAGGGGCACGGGCAGAGCGCTGCGTCACCTCCCTTTATACAATAGTAACCTAACCAAGCCTCGTTCTGAGCTGCTGTCCGCTGACGGACTCACACGATATCATACATAAGCTCCCGCGAGATTTGGTAGGTGATGTCATCAACTCCCAGCCGGGGGAAAACACTGCATATGGGCAATCAACCCCTACGCGGTGTAAAAAAAAAGGGTCTCCACAAATGCCAAGCACCCCCTAAGTGACAAAACCATTCGGGTTAGACACAAAAATGAGATGACGATTTTATTACGAAACATATAGGGCGGAGCAGAGCGACGCGTTGACGCTCTGACGTCATCACGTGATACTGCTCGTACACCTAGAAGAACGGATCTGTCTGATTGTGCACCGGCTGGCACATCAGACTTAAGGCTTTTTCTATTGATGCAAGATTGTAAGTGTGATACTATGTTTTATATTTTATAAATAAATCATAAGGTTTTACAATATTAGAGCATTATGTCTCTTACATGCCACACCATCCAATCATGGGTCTGAACATCTATGGAGTGATTTGACTAGTGGTGCAGAAAGTCTTGGGTGCTTTTGGAAACAGGCTGCGTTATATTACATGCTTCTCCAGATCCTCTGTCACGGGGGATCACGGAGCTCTTGTAAGCAGTGATTCTTTCCATAATGGTGGTGGATTCTACACTAACTTTGTATATCAACATTTGAAGAGTCCTCACTATCATTTATAAAACGCATATGAACTTTTGGTCTGTTTGGACACTACATGAACTCATTAATTTTTTTTTTTTTTGCAGTTCTTTACACAATTTTTTAGCAACTATTCACTTGTATTTTGTTCACTATCCGGTGCTTGTATTTTTGAGTATTTATGATTCATATCTGCATTATTCACAGGTTTAGCGCGACCCTATTTTTCTTTTTATATTTTGTTTACTGTACTGGTGTTTTACAGAAGAATGCTGCTTCCAACATATGACTTTAGAGCAACACTTGTGGGCTCATAGGTTTGCTACATTTCTTAGCGCAGTTTATTTTTCCTTTTTTCATACATTATTTCTAAATGTTCAAATGGCAAGGCTTGCATTGACTACACAGGCTCCAAAATATTGTTGTCCTTTGCTACAAACATATAATCAAATATATCACAAAAAAAATCACAACCTTAGACAGATTCTTAAACTATATCTCTGGCTAAGGGATACGACTTGAATAGTAATATAACTCTGTCCTTTACACAACAATGCCTTAGTACAATGCCTTTAAATTACTTTCCATTCACTACTTCTTCATTTCCTTTGGCTTCTAAAGCATGGTTTGGAACGTGAACAATATGCCCCATTCTCCTTGCTGGCAGACCACAGATATTTGTGCTTCCTGTCTGAAATACAAAGACTAATGATGCCTTTCAGTTTTATGTTGTTTGCAAAACTGGATATTTTTTTCAGTAATCAAACTCTATAAATTTAGGATATCTATTAATAAATGTAATTGTGATCATGACTGTAAGCTACAACATAAAAATCCATTTGTTATATTTAAGGCACTGCGCAAGTGTCTTGTCTGTACAGAATGATGCAAGTTATACATTTTAGGAAATATAATGGGAATAACAAACAAACATTAGACAGGCTGTGCTTAGAGACATTGCCCTTTTCAAAATAAAAAAAAAACGAACACGATATAAGTTGGTAGGTCCCTTATTAATTCAATCAGTATAAGATTTCAGAAGAAGCTTGCTAAATCCTGAAAAAAACGTTAATAATAGAATACAATAAAGTGATTCAAACACATGTTTGTAAGTCTAGTTGTCTTCTCCAGAACTGACCTTGCTGTGTGTGCCTATGATAGAGTCATTATATATTAACTTCTTTGTAGAGTAAATATTGAATTGACTGATGCAATGTTCTTAGTAAAGTGTTAGGAACATTGGACCACAAATATCTGTGGCCACATGGTGCAACAACAATCTGACCTTTTTTAGCTTGTGTTATTTTAATTATATAATTATTTAATTATTTCATCACAATAGTAACTTTTAGGATACAGGCACACACTTTTCATGTACAGTACAAGTCTAAAGGGAGATGTAGCTATCTGAAAACAAAGAAACGACATACAGTACTTACTGTAGATAAAGGCTAGCTCCTAGGGCCATCATTTTCTCTTCAGGAATCACTTATGTGGACCAGGCCACCCCACATTCAAAACTGTTCTGATGTTCTTGTCTCACCATTTTCTTCAATCTTAAACAGTCAGTATTCCTTGACACACTGTGCTTTCCGTTGAACCTCCTCTTGGCATTCTTTTTGTTTATTCCCACAATTTCTTAAGCTGCCCTTGTCCATATTACTCCACATTCTCCCTTATTGTTTCTAGATACACTCATTATTTAGGAGATTTTGTGAAAGCTCCTTCACAGGTCAGGGGCGCATGTCTTAAGGTGGGGATTGTGTTGGAAGCTAACCTTTAGGAATGAAGTTATGGTGGGACTTTTAAGGAGTGCAGCTCTGTGTATCTCTGACCTCCTGCCCTTGCCACTCTTTGTCATCCCACCTAGAAGCAGCTGTGTGATAAAAATCAGGAATCTCCAGAGAATATTCTCCATGTATCACACTTGCAATTTTTCCAGGTAGAGTTGGCAATAAACTAGTTTAATTTAGTCGTAATTTCTTTTGTTTTTCTTTTGTTTATGTTCATAACTATTTTTTAGACTTACTCGATATACCTGTGCATAAGTTAGTAAATAAACCCTACAAAGTCTGATTACTAGTATGTATATTATTAATTTATGACGTAATCATAATCGTGAGTTAAAAGTAATAGGGCTGCCAGTCTCTAAGATTTTCCTATTGTTTCTGCCTTGCAGATAGATGCCAAAAAATGTTCAATAACTTGCAAGGCAGCACAGTTTTTAACTAATTGTCTGTCTGTCTTTCTAGACTTACATTAGCAATTGCTGTAGATGAAAATCCTTTCCATCTTTAATTTCCCCACTGCATTCTATTAACATACAGTAAATAACGCAAGACTGTTTCCAGCGCTTTTTTCATTCAATACATTTTTATTCATTTTCAGAAGTTTTAAAAATTAAGGGCCGGATTCACGTAGAACCGCGTATCTTTGTGCGGGCGTAACGTATCCTATTTACGTTACGCCTCCGCAACTTTGACAGGCAAGTGCCGTATTCTCAAACCAAAGTTGCGGCGGCGTAGCGTAAATAGGCCGGCGTAAGCCCACCTAATTCAAATGTGGTAGATGTGGACGTGTGTTATTTAAATTTATTGTGACCCCACGTAAATGACGCTTTTTACGAACGGCGCATGTGCCGTCCGTGAAAGTATCCCAGTGCGCATGCTCCAAATTAACCCGCAAGAAGCAAATGCTTTCAACGTGAACGTAAATGACGCCCAGCCCTATTCGCGAACGACTTACGCAAACGACGTAAAACGTGAAAAATTTGACGCTGGCCTGGCGTCCATACTTAACATTGGTACGCCTCATGTACGCCTCATATAGCAGGGGAAAAGCCTAACGTAAACGGCATATCTGTACTGCGTCGGCCGGGCGTACGTTCGTGAATTGGCGTATCTAGCTGATTTACATATTTCTAGGCATAAATCAGCGTACATGCCCCTAGCGGCCAGCGTAAATATGCAGTTAAGATACGACGGCATAAGAGACTGACGCCGGTTGGATCTAATACAAATCTATGCGTAACTGATTCTAAGAATCAGGCGCATAGATACGATGGCTCGGACTCAGAGTTACGACGGCGTATCTGGAGATACGCCGGCGTAACTCGGACGAGAATCCGGGCCTAAGTTTGACAAAGCTGATATTACAAGAGGTAAGAGATAAGCATGAACAATTATGTCAATGAAAAGTGAAGTTAGTGATGTAATACCTACCATTTACAGTTACCTGTATTTGAACCAAATTTTTGTTTGTCCAAAGTCCTCTACAAAATAACAAAAAACTTCAAGCTGCCATCCATAAAATAGTTTAGAGTTTCTGTAAACAGTACATCCAACCAAGGATTGTATGGTAATCTGAAGATTGCATTGAAACACTAGAAATAGCTGTAAAAATAGCAGTAAACCATAACCCACCTAATTTGTTCATAGAGACCAGACTGTTATAGATGCTGGGAATCAAGATATAGAATAGAGATGAGGTTTGCGTTTGCTGTTGGGTTTGTGGTGAATTTTGTTTGTATTGCATAAACTGTGGCCTGGTGGCAGAGTACAGCCAATAACGGGGGTTGAAACACGTGCCTGTCCCTTCCCTATTCAAGTGCAGGAGCCGGAGTAGTGTGGAACAGCTGACAATTATTTCAGGGAAGGATAGTTGTATTAGTGCTACTATCATGTACCTGGGGATGACTGAAATGTTGTGAGGCCTCTCTTGCACCTCCTGCCCAACACTCCTGAGGGTGGAAACAGAGAGTGTGAGGGTACTGATTGGCAGGAGCGCGGAGGAAACTGGATGGAAAAGTTCGCTCTGTAGGTGGATGAAGCTGGGGGTCTTAGTCCTCAGGACAAGATGCTGAATCAGCTTGGCACCAGAGCAGGAGATGGTCAGATGAACGCGGTTATCAGATGAACGAGGTTAAGGTAGGAGCAAAGGCGAAGTCCAGGGGAAAGCTGGGTCATACATAGGTAAGCAGGTTCAGTGGAACAAGTCTCAGGAATTCTGACAGACCAGTTTAAATAGACCACTGGGCGCCAACTACACACACTACAACAAACCTGGAATAGTATGGCATTGCAGAGATTGCACTCTCTTGTTTGTGATGTGATCATTCTTCAATAAAAAACATTTGGACTCAGTCTGAAAATCTGTGGTGTGCTGGCAAATATCTTTACTGTGCCATGGATTATCCAGTCTTCAGCTGGTGGTTGCTGAAGCACCAAATATCTTAGAGCCTTCTCTCCAGGAAGGTGCAATGGGATTATTGACAGTTGGCAATACACAGACAGGCATTTTCAGCATTCTTCCTTTGGCTCAAAGATCAGTCTAGGGGTTTCTTTTCAGGTTCTTATTGAAACAGTAACTTGGATGGGAAAGGGAAGCATGGACTACCTCTGAACTGAAGAAATACACTGCTAGACTCCTGGTGGAAATTCCGACAGCAAAAGTCTGATGGAGCATACACACGGTCGAAATTTCTGATGAAAAGCTCACATCAGACTTTTGCTGGCTAAAAATCCGCTTGTGTGTATGGGGCATTACATGATGTGCAGCGTGTCTCTGCAATATTTCTGCTTTTTGCCTCTGACATAATGCTCTGACATTTTTTTTTTTTTGGATCCAAAAAAGCCTTGTCTCTCCCTCTTCAATTGTAGCCTACTAAAAAAGCTTTCATAATGTGCACTATGTATCTGCAATGTTTCTTCCTCTTTTCTCTGACATAATCCACTGTAATTTATTATTAAATTGCTGCCCAGTGATGCTGATGACATTCACTTCAGCCACTGTCCTACAGTCCGCAAAAAAATACAATAGCCTCTTGTTATAGCTAAAAAAAAAAAAGTTTATCCCCAAAAAACTGTTTTTGTAGCTGCTTTAAGGCTGGGTTTACACTTTTGCAAACTGAATGCGGGTTTCCCCACATCCAATCCGCATGTCTGATGACTGTGAGCCGGTTCACACAACTCCAGGACAACTGCGGAGCGTCTTCTGGTCCATTTCAGGTCTGAATTCAGCCAAAAACTCGGACCAAAATCTGACATGAAACGGTAAACAGGGGCGTACCAGACCCCTGATGTGAGCCGCTCCGCACTGCAGTGTGAACCCAGCCTAAAAGTGTAAGCTAACACTGGGGTATGTAAGAAGAAGAGAGAAGTGGAGACAGGAAAGGAACATCAGATGTTTTTATACCCTAATGCATAGAATGCATTAAAGTGGATGTAAACCCACTCTCATCCTTTCTAAACTACTGCCATAGTGCTGATCTATAAGGATATACATGCCTCCTGCATGTATCCTCACCTGTCAAATGTCTCCCCTCTGTCTGTTATAAGAACTGAAAAACTGTAGATTTTGTGGGTGGATCTGTTGTCTGGAGCTCAATGGGTGGAGTTGTGATGTCAGTAGACTCCCTGCCCACCTCTACACTCCCCTTACACTGAATTCTGCTATGATCACTAACATCCAGTCAAAATCCAGAAAAGTAACCACATGACTTCAGAAAAGGAGTGGGGTTGGGAATTAAAAAATAATGCCTGTCTCAGGCTAGCCCATGAGATATGTAAATAACCTGTCATTCACAGCAAGGGGGAAGAACAGACAAAAGTTTTTTCCTGTTTGTCCGTTTATCTCACTGAAAAAAGAAAAGAGGATTGCTTAGAGCTGGATTAACTCTTTGTGGCAAGACTGGGCACAGATGATAGGAAATCTTATACTCTTCATCGTGACAGCAAACAAAAAAAAAAAATTGGGTTTACATCCACTTTAACATGAACCTTTACAACCCCTTTAATTTGGGCCAAGCATGTCAGTGCTGTAAAAAGGTGGGGATCCTGGTGTCATCTGCCTGCCACTCAACCTCAGCCAATCAGATAAAGTCTTGTTTTCATTGACAAAAATACAAGGCTAACTGTGTGTCAGAACCTGTACTCACCGAGACCGAGATGCTGAGGGCGGCTCACCTTTGCGACCCTGTGCAGACCACTCCCTGGAGTTGGGACAGAGGAGGGACGGCACAAGGAGGCACCGGTGCCGGGAGCTGGTAGGCAGACTTGGTGCAGCTGACAGAAGCAGGGCAGGTGCAGAAGACTGGAGACAAGCGTTGGTCAGGCAGGAACTGGTAGGTAAGTCCGGTAGGGTCCACAGGAAACAAAGGCAAATCCGAGTCACAGGCCGAGGGTCAAGAGCAAGAGAGTTCAGAGGGAGTCCGTGAGAGCAAGCCAAGGTCAAGGGGCAGGAGACAACAGCAATCCAGATAACGTTAGCCAAGGGTCAGAGGTTCCAGGTGAGAGGAGAGTCGTCAAGAATTCCGGGTCAAAACAGGCAGGTATGGCAACAGGTAAACACATAGGAGCTGAAGACAAGCCAGCAACTTGTTCAGGGGATGAGGCCAGTTTAAATAGGAGAGTCAGTCCTCTGATTGGCCACAGAGCTGTCACGTGCACGCCCGTGCGCGCGTCCACGCACACGGCGCGCCGCTGTACCGCGCATGCGCGCGCACATATTGCGCCCGGACGTGCGCCAGTGCCCAGTTGCCCCGCGCATGCGCGGGAGCTCAGTGGAGCCGGGAATGGAGCCCTGACACTGTGAATGGCTGAGCAGCGCTTAGCCTGACTCAATTTTTCTCAGGCAGCAAATGGGAAGTATACAAAAGATAGTGCAGCGCTAATGACAAGTCCATAAAAGGTCATCCACGTGATCTTATAGGTGACTGTATACAGATATCATGCGGGTGATGAGCGTGGAAATAGTGTGACACCTCCACCATTAGCTGAAATGGCCGCTCACCTCACAGGGTGGACCCTCTGTTGGATAGGGTCAAACATGCTTTCCCATGAGGGTATAATCCAGGCAATGCTCCAACAGGAACCAGGCAATCAGATCAGCAGATGATACCAAATATTGAATAGATACAATCATGGGTGTGATCATGTAAAAAAAAAGGGGGGGGCAAACCATAGTGCTCTCCGCATAAACAGATACACAATTTATTGATCTAAAAAGTAAAACTCACAAACAAAGGCACTGAGCCAGTGCCAGGCGAGACAGAGAGGTAAAAAAAACTGTGGATGGCTGCGGGTGATGTCACGTCCTTCCCCACCGAACGTTGCGTCCCTTAGAGCAAATGGGAAGTCCCTGAACCGCTGCTCAAACACAGTGCTGTATATACAGTTATACACAATGCTGACAGCAGGTGCATATATTTGTAAAGGAATTTGGGCAAGCTTGCCCCACACAAACCATTTAAAGTGAAAGTAAGCATGGAGTTATGCTTTAAGGGTTAGGTGTTAAGGCAAGCAATAGAACAACTGTACAATATTACAGCTATCCTTTAACAATGTTAAAAAAATAACCCCTGGGGGAAAAACAAAAAACAAATTTGTATTATTCTTCCTCCATACATAAACATCATACACAGCATACATGCATGTGAGAAAACATGTAATGTTAACGCCTTCCTGGAAACTGTAACCTGTTCATCTTTACCAGGGGTCTCCAGACTTTTCAAAGAAAGGGCCAGTTTATAGTCCTTCAGACTTTAGGAGGCCAAATTGTGGCCAGCGTGGGCAGAAAATGTCCTGGGCCTGGCATCAGTGAGAATTAATATGGCCTCAGGGTTGGTGGTCAATAGGGGTAAGAGTAGTGCCCTATTAGTAGAAGGAATAGTATCCAATCAAAGTTAGTGTGAAAGTAATGGTGCCCCACTGTTGGTGTCAGTGGGAAAAATTGTGCCTCATATCAGTGGGAGTAATAGTGCCCCAAGGGCCGGCTAAAGGCAAGAAAAGGGCCACATCTGGCCCTCGGGCCACCGTTTTGAGACCCCCTGCTCTTGACTCTCAGCATGAGAAACACTTTTATTAATGCAGCCTCAAGGCGTGTTATATCCACTGCAGCTGTCTTAGATCTTTGGGTAGTTAAAAGAGGTGAGTGGCAATGATCACTGACACGTTACTGACCCACCAGCATGCAAGAGAGAGGAGCAGTTGGTAGGGTTCACTTAGGGCGAGTGGATATATGAAAATCTGAATCCTGAAGAACTTTCATCTTTTCAGAATCAAAGTGTTTCAAAACTGAATACATCTCTAGACTAAATAAAACTCCCAGTGGTAATGTTATTTATTTTTTCCCAGGAACAATCTCCTTATTACATTGTAGAAGACAGTGGCTGCCTAACTACTTATTCTAAATTAATATTTTCACAACAGATTGGTTTGTTTGGAGTGGTTTGTGGTTATTACAGTTGAATGCATTTAATTACAGTCTGAAAAGAGGTCTGTCCAGTAAAAGAGGCAAATGTTGAAAGACCTTGCATTAAACGTTCGTGACAGTGTCTCTGTGATGATAATTACTTAATTCAGTGGGTGGACAAAAGAGCACGCTGACTTCAATTTGCAATAGATTAAAAAATATTTCTAGTATACGGTATAGTAAAAGAAATGTACCGTATTTATCTTGCTATAACGCGCCCTGGCGTATAGTGCGCACCCCCGAACTTGAAGGAAAATTCCAGAAAAAAAAAAAACGTAGTTTGTATTCCCCTCGTCGGTGTCTTGCCCGTCGTCCATCGCGTCTTGCCCGCCGTCCATCGCGTCCTGCCCGTCGTCCATCGGCGGCCTCGTCTGGTCCGGGCGTCCTTCTGCGGCCATCGTGGTGTCCTCCCCGCTCGATCCCCGCTTCCCGCGCTGTGTTTGAACCACTGCGCCGACGTATACCGAGCGCAGTACACTCGTGTATAGTCGGGCAGGCTCGGCTCCTCTCGCGTAAAGGACGTACAAGACGCACAGGACGTGACCGCGAGAGGTGCCGAGCCTGCCAGACTATACCCGAGTGTACTGCGCTCGGTATATGTCGGCGCAGTGGTTCAAACACAGCGTAGGAGGCGGGTATCGGCGTATATCGCGCACCAACGATTTTGCCCTGATTTTCAGGGCAAAAAAATGCGTGATATACGCCGATAAATACGGTAATCACTTTCTGACCGCCTGCCGTTGTTATACGTTGGTACTTTGACTGACATTGAGTACCGTTGTTATGACAGCAGATAGCTGCCATAACCCTGGTATTTTCTTAAATGGCGGGCAGTCTGCTTTCAGATAAAACTGGTCTCTGCGGCGGATTCCTGCAAAATCACTTTTATCGGCGACGGGAGAGGTGCCCCCCCTCCCGCTGCATTCCGATCGTCTCTTTTGGAGCCGTCAGTAACGGTGGAGACGATTCGATCCTTTTCCCTCAGGCCGCGTACACACGGTTGTTCCAAACCGATGAAAATGGACCGAAGTTCAGTTTCATCGGTCCAAACCGACCATGTGTATGGCCCATCGGTCTTTTGTCCTTCGGTCCAAAATTTTAAAACATGCTTTAAAATCGAACTGATGGACCGCTGAACGATCGGTCCAAACCGATGGTTAGTACAGAAAAGCATCGGTTCAAAACCCGCGCATGCTCAGAATCAAGTCGACGCATGCTTGGAAGCATTGAACTCCGTTTTTTTCAGTACGTTGTGTGTTTTACGTCACCGCGTTCTGACCCGATCAGTTTTTGGAACAATGGTGTGTACGCACATCAGACCGTCAGGGCACTTCAGCGGTGAACCGATGGAAGCGCCCCGTCGGACCATTCTCATCGGTTTGGATCGACCGTGTGTACTCGGCCTGAGGCACTAAGTCGATTGAGGCAATGATGGTTCCCACTCGATGGCATTAGATGATGGAAGTGACATCAAATAGCTTTAAAGGGACATTTTGTTTTATTTGTAGCGCTTGATTGCTACTAGTAACAAACATCCACCATATCACCCTGCTGCCAGACCTTCATCTATCACCTTCGAGACAATGAACAGTCATTTGCCTTGTTTTGTTTTTGTTTATTAGGGGATATAACTTGGTTGGGGTAAGGAGGATATGGGACATCTCCCTGTTCTGCCTAGTGACCAGCAAAGCAACTTTAACCACTTAAGGACCGCCTAATGCCGATATACGTCGGCAGAATGGCATGGCTGGGCACAATCACGTACCTGTACGTGATTGTTTAATGGCCAGCCGTGGGTCGCGGGTGCGGGACCCGTGGACCCGATCGCCACCGGAGTCCCGCGATCGGTACCTGGAGCTGAAGAACGGGGAGAGCTGTGTGTAAACACACCTTCCCCGTTCTTCAAAGTGTCGCTGTCATTGATCGTCTGTTCCCTGATATAGGGAAAGGCGATCAATGACGTCACACGTCCAGCCCCGCCCCCTACAGTTAGAAACACATATGAGGTCACACTTAACCCCATTCAGTGCCCCCTAGTGGTTAACTCCCAAACTGCAATTGTCATTTTCACAGTAAACAATGCATTTTTATAGCATTTTTTGCTGTGAAAATGACAATGGTCCCAAAAATGTGTCAAAATTGTCCGATGTGTCTGCCATAATGTCGCAGTCACGAAAAAAATCGCTGATCGCCGCCATTAGTAGTAAAAAAAAAAAAAAATTACATTTTGTGCAAACCAATCGATAAACGCTTATTGCAGTTTTTTTACCAAAAATATGTAGAAGAATACGTATCGGTCTAAACTGAGGAAAAAAAACTTTAATATATTTTTGGGGGATATTTATTATAGCAATTTTTTTTTCAAAATTGTCACTCTATTTGTTTATAGCGCAAAAAATAAAAACCGCAGAAGTGATCAAATACCACCAAAAGAAAGCTCTATTTGTGGGAAAAAAGGACGCCAATTTTGTTTGGGAGCCACGTCGCATGACCGCGCAATTGTCAGTTAAAGCGACGCAGTGCGGAATCGCAAAAATGGGCCTGGTCCTTTACCTGCATATTGGTCCGGGTCTTAAGTGGTTAAAAAATAAAATAAAAAATAAAAAATATGTGACTGTAAAGTATAACAGGGGCACGGTTCTGTAGTTTTCTCAGGACATTGTTCTTTATTATCTTGTCTTCATGGCTGCTGTGTGCCCAGCAAAGTTGCTAAGCGTGCTGCTTACAGAATCATGTTTGAATTCATGACTAAGTGAATCTAACAAGTAAAATGTATGTAGTTAGTATTCAGTTTGTTTGTCATTATTTGTGCTTCTCCAAGCCTTTTGAGTTATTAAATCAGGTCATTCCTGATCACACAGAGGTCAGGGAACCCATTGCCTGCTAATGGTATAACAGTGTCAGCTCCAATTATTGTAGGTCATAAAACATAGGTTTTTTACAGCTCACAAGCAATAAATTAGAGCAGACATAGCTCAGAATGCTGCTGACATAGATATTTCTATACTATTAACGATTGATGAGAAAGTTCATGTCCTTTCCTCGAGCTGCAGCAGACAAGAAGAAGAAGCTGGCGAGGCAATGCTGCCTTTTCATCATTTGCTATTAGCATCCTTTTTTTTTTTTGATGGATAATGTATCAAATAATCGGCAGATTTTACAGTTTCTTTTTAAGGAATGAAAAAAATAAAGTTGGCTGCCTCACTTATTAGGCTTGCATCGCTTTAGCTGCTGGGGAAAGAAAATCTATTTTTGTAAGTCTGTTTCCAATATTTCAGCTGTTTTAAAAACCTCATCCGATGCTTGAAATCATCAGAAATTCTTATTACTTCTAGTTCAGTGGGGCGTAAAGATGGCTCATGGGCAGCTACCTGTTTAGCTGATTAAAATATTACATTGATTTTTTACATGAAAGTGGAACTGTAGCCTGTAGAGTGGTGTCAGTTCTTGCCATAAAATAAAGGGTACATAGTATTTCTGCCCATTTTGGTAGATTCATCAGTGGGTTTGCCCTCCTTTAACAATTACAGCTCCATGCTCCCAGATCTGCCATCATTATTGATATATTCCCAGCCCTTTCTTCTGGTTATAAATATTTTTTCTCTTTTTTTTTGTCTTGGATAGTGTGGGGAAGGGTAAAAATACCCACTGATGATCTAACTCCTGTGCATGCCCACTAGAGTTATTTTATTATTTTCTTCTTTACAGATTTCAAGAGTGGCCTGAGAATGTACACTGTGCCGCCCATGAGCAGCAGACAGTGTAAACACAAAATACATTTATTAGGAGCCCTACATGGCTCTTAAAAATAATTTGCTGTATCAATTGGGAAAGCAAAGGGAGGAGGAGGTAGAGCAGCTAATAGTTCCCAAACCCTATCGCCGAGTGGTATTAGATTTAGCCCATGGTCATATAATGGGTGGACACCTGGGTATAGAGAAAACTAAGGAGAGAATAATCCAGAGATTCTTTTGGCCTGGGTTACATGCAGATGTCAAAGAATATTGTGAGTCATGCCCAGAATGTGATTATTCTGCCTCATCACCCCATTTTCACAGTACTGTTACTGATAATTGAAGTGCCTTTTGAAAAAAGTGGCATGGATCTGGTGGGATCAGTAGTAAAGTCTTGTTCAGGTATTTAGTCACGCAGGTATTCCAAAAGACATATTAATGGATCAAGGCACATCATTTATGTCCAAAGTCACTAAAGAATTGTGTAAGTTGTTCCAAATCTCCCATCTCCGTACCTCTGTCTACCATCCCCAAACTGATGGTCTTGTGGAGAGATTTAACAAGATTCTCAAAAACGTGTTAAAAAAGGTATTGGACAAAGATGGGAGAAATTTGGATTTTTTGCTGCCATACCTAATGTTTGCTACACGCGAGGTACCGCAGGTATCTACAGGTTACTCTCCTTTTGAGCTGCTGTATGGTAGACATCCCAGGGGATTGCTATATGTCGCAAAAGAAACGTGGGAGGAAGAGAACACGCCTTATAGATCCGTGATCCACCATATCTCACTGATGCAAGATACAATCACGGCTGTCATGCCACTTATACGGGAACATATCTAGCAACCCCTGGAGGCCCAGAGAAGGGTTTACAATTGGGTTTGCCAAGACCCAGACCTTCAACCCTGGGGATAGAGTACTGGTACTAGCCCCCGAAGTTGAGAGTCAATTCCTAGCAAAGAGGCCTTCAAAGTCATGAGTAGGGGAAGTAAACTTCAAAGTTTACCAGCCAGGGAAAAGGAAACCAGAGCAAAGATATCACGTTAATCTCTTGAAACCTTGGAAGGACAGAGAGACAGTGCCAACCCCCTAAAAGCCCAGGTACCCATAACTGAATGCTTGTAAGTGGAACCAACAGAAGGAGGTTAAACAGTTTGTTAGTAAAAATAAACAATTTTTCTCTCACCTACCTGGACTGACCACAGTTATACAGCATGACATAATTACGGAACCAGGTGTCCATGTAAATCTAAAGCCCTATAGAATACCCAAGGCTAAGAGGGAAGCGGTTGCAAATGAAATAAAGAGAATGTTAGAGTTGGACGTGATAGAGGAGTCCCACAGTGACTGGTAGAGTCTCATAGTGTTGGTCCCAAATTCAGATGGAACTATAAGGTTTTATAACGATTTCAGGAAGTTGAACAGCGCGTCCAAATTCCACGCATACCCAATGCCTCGGGTCAACGAGCTTGTTGACAGATTGGGAAGTGTACGGTACATAATTACTTTAGATCTGACTAAAAGGTATTGGAAAATACCCCTAATGGAATCTGCAAAAGAGAAGATGGCATTTTCTACCCCTGAGAGGTAATTTCTATATAAGTGAATGCCTTTTAATTTGCATGGTGCTCCTGCCTCATTCCAGAGAATGGTGGACAAGACATTAAGACCACATCACAATACGCAGCCGCATATTTGGACGGATGTAGTCATCCACAGCTTAGATTCAGAATCTCATTTGTCCCAGGTGCAAGCAGTAGTAGATTCCCTTAGGAAAGCAGGACTTACTGCCAACCCCACAAAGTGTGCCATAGGATTGGAGGAGGCCAAATACCTTGGTTACATTATTGGTTGAGTGCTGATCAGGCCTCAGATCAATAAGATTCAGGTGGTTCAAAAGTGGCCCCAACCTATAAGTAAAAAGCAAATTTGGAATTTTTTTGGGATCACATGTTACTACTACATTTACCCAATTTTGCCACCATTGCCAGCCCCACTGACAGATCTGATGAAGTGTAGAGGGTCAGTCATGATTAAAGGAGTTGTAAAGGAAAAACATTTTTTTGCTCAAATGACTGTTTACAGGTTATAGAGACATAATAGTTAACTGATTCCTTTCAAAAACGATTAAAATAGATAAAAAAACAATCATATAATGTACCTTTAGTTTCAGTTTCGTTTTTGCATGTTATGCTGTCTCTGTGCTGCATAGAGCCATAGAGAAGTGAGGGTTTGAAAACGAAACTATAAGCTCCCAGTACTGTGGTCCAAAGGAAACAGACAACCAGGAAGTGTCCAGAACAGAGCAGAATTACAGCAACATCAGAGCAAAAACGAACAATGAGGACATGAAACCAGGACTGCAGTAAGGTAAAGGAAGCTATTTAGCTAAAAAAAAAAAATCCTTTAGTGACCCTTTAAGTGGAATCCTGAGGTAGAGAAGGCATTTCAAATGTTGAAGCAATCTCTTTGCGCACAGCCTGTGCTCATGACCCCAGATTTCACAAAGGAGTTTGTGGTACAGATGAACGCCTCTGATGTGGGACTGGATGCTGTACTGTCCCAATTATATGTGACACTATGAAAGGCGAGGTAATTGATGGATGTTATGTTTCACCTCACATGCGCTCATATGCAGGGAACTAAGGTGGAATCTGGTACAGGATTTACAAGCCACTTTGGCAGATTTTGCGGTCCACTTGTGACTACCAGTAGGTGGTATAAATAAAGCAGGACTGAAGCAAGAGATTTTTCATGGCCTGGGGCTCAGGAAGCTAAAACCTGAGAGAGCTACAGATGTGTAGTTTGCTTTGTGAGACAGAAAAGGTTTGCAGCATCTTTGTTTTGTGGGTGACTGAGAGAAGCCCTTCACCTGTAAGTTAGGAACCTAAAAATGTTTAGTTAGTGCCTGGATGGCAAGGATTTATTTTCTGTTTGTTTTGTTTGATTTACATGCAACGTTTAAAAAAAAAAAAAAACGACTACAAGTCAGATTTTAAGAAAACCTGCTGTCCCAGGGAAGGTGATCCCCATTTGAGCTAACCCCCACAATGTGCATAAGCGTTTTTTTGCCATGCACTTCAATGTCCCACTGCACGTGCCAACTGCAGCTTGTGAGATGTGGGTGGGGCTTAGGTGTGACTATGATGCAGAGCAATCAATTTTCATTAAAATGTTCTTTTACTGTGCTGAGTAATCAGCAATGGAAAATAATATTAAACATTCTTCCAGAATCAGCTTTATCAACTAGACACTTAACAATATCAAACCTGAGGAAGTTTCAACAGTGCAGTGGTCATACATAGATGCAGTAGGTTACCAGAGGCTTGCTCCCTTAACTATATTTGCTGTTCACTGTAACCTGCTGAGAGGCAGGGCCATCTTTTCCATTGGGCACGCTGGCACGTTGCCTGGGGGCCCCGCTTGCCTGGGGGGCACCACCGGCTGCCCAGTAAAAAAATGTGGAGAGTGACGGGTTAGAACTGCCCATGCCCAGTTTGCGGAAATTACAGAGAAGATCCGGTCCTCCACGAGTGCGGGGAGTTGCTGATGTAAGGGGGGAGTGAGTGCAAAAATGTAAGGGGGCACTGATATAAAGGTTCCCCCTCCTATATTAGTGACCCCCCTTACCTTAGTGTATTTACTCTACGGAAGGTGGTCTCTGGTCACCAGAGTGCCCCCCACAGTTCCCCTTTACATCAGAGTCTGCAGGATTCCCCCTTACAATGCAAGGGGGAACTCAGTCTCCGGACCCTGATGTAAGTGGGAAAGAGAAAGCAGTGGACTCTGATATAAGGTGGTCTCTGGTCACCAGAGCCCCCCTCCACATCAGAGTTCCCCCCTTAGATCATGATCTGCAGCGTTCCCCTTTACATAAGAGTTCCCTTTCACTGTAAAGGGGAATCCTGCAGACTCTGATGTAAGAGGAAACTCTGTGCTGCCTGGCTTATAGTACCCTGACCTTCATGTCAATGAAGACATTTTTTTTTTTTACTTTTGTTTAACTTAAACACATTTTTAGTTTTACTTGCTAAAACGCATGAACAATGTAAAACTTGTAAAAAGTTACATTGTTCATGCGTTTTAACAAGAAAAAACAACATTTTAGATTCTAAAAAAAGAAAAAATTTAGATTAAAAATCAATTTTTTTTTTCTAAAAAAAAAAGTAATATTTTTACAAAAAGAAAAAATATATATTTTTAGAACAAAATATATATATATTCACCAAAAAATTAGATTAGCTATATGTTTATAGTTTAAATACTGACATTTGCATTGTTCGGCACTGAAAACTATAATTTTGGGTACTTTTTTTTGCAGAGGCAGTAAAAAATGTGGTTCTGCCAGTAGATTTTATGATTTTTGTCAGTAAATTCTCGTGCGTGATTGTGTAGACAGGGCCCCAGTGCACTGTATTGCCCGGGGGCCTATAATGCTCTTAAAGAAGAGTTCCACCTAAAAATGGAACTTCCTCTTAACCTACTCCTCGCCCCCTTACATGCCACATTTGGCATGTCATTTTTTGGGGGGGGGGAGTGGGGGCTTCAGGAGAAGGGGACTTCCTGTCCCACTTCCTCCTTCCGCCGAGGGGCTGGAAAGACGATTAGCTTAATCGCCTTTTCACAGCCCCTCCTTGTAGGCGAGCGCCTGTCCAATCGGATGGCGCCGCGCCGCTCGCGCATGCGCACTGCCGCTCGCGCATGCGCACTGCCGCTCGCGCATGCGCAGTGGGTGCCCGGCCGTGAAGCTGAAAGCTGTCACTGCCGGGTGCCCACACTAAGAATGAAGACGCCGGCCGGCGAGGGGGGGCGAGGAGCGGAGCCACGGCCGGCGCGTCACTGGAGCCGTGGAGCAGGTAAGTGTCAGTTTATTAAAAGCCAGCAGCTACACTTTTTGTAGCTGCTGACTTTTAATAAACTTAAAAAAAAGGTGGAAAACCCCTTTAAGATGACACTGCTGAGAGGTATGCTTTACTGTCCCACTGGTGCGCAGGCTCACGTCATACTGATTACATGCTGAGAAGTTCCTTCTTCCCATCACCGGTACAAATAGATGTTTTCTGTGCAGACATCATGATTCCTTCCTCTTCTCCTGCAGTGACGGTAATGGGCAGTCCTTACTGCAACATAAAATAGTGCTCAAACAAGATATGTGAATTCCATTTAATTAAGTATAATGCCGCATACACACAACCGTTTTTCGGGTTGTAAAAAATTATGTTTTTTTTTTAATGTCATTAAAAACAATTGTGTGTGTGCTCCAGAGCATTTTTCACGATGTAAAAAATGGCCATTAAAAATTTAGAACATGCTCTAATTTTTCACGTCGTTTTTAACATTGTCCTTTTTAACGTCATAAAAAATGGTTGCATGTGGGCTTTAACGATGTGAAAAAACGCGCATGCTCAGAAGCAAGTTATGAGACGGGAGCGCTCGTTCTGGTAAAACTGGCATTCGTAATGGGGATAGCACATTTGTTATGTTGTAAATTATTGCATCGTGTAATGCAGCACATTCTTTTCTTCTTTTTAATGCTACACTAATCCAAATCTCTGCTGCTGATATTCTCACATAGTTATGACAAGCTTGTTACTTTATTATTTATTATTATCTCGTGAATATTATTGATTTTTTGGAAGCCAGATCTGCCTCTGAAAAAAAATTCTGCATTTAAATCTTTTAATGGAGATCATCTTTTTTGGTTAATATTTTAGACTGTTTTCCATTGGTTGTTTTTTTTTGGAGTGTGTCAAGTTACCACAACAACATTATTATTTAGTATAATTTACCCACAAGGAGGTTAGTGTCCCTTGTTAATTACAAAATGTTATTTTTTAAATGTCCCTGCCTACTCACTATCAAACTCTCTATTTTTTAATAAAAACACATGGTCAAGTTTTGTCAGAAAACAAAAAATCCATTTATTCTGGTGCTAAATAAAAAAAAGGCTGAAAGCAAACAAAAAACTCAGGTAATAAAAACAAAGAAGCCAGGAAGGCAGCACTGGAGACCTGCTTGAATTTGTGCAGACACAGATCCCCACAGCAAACAACCAAGGATGTCAAGAAAAAAATTGGGACCATGAGAGAATGACATATACACTCATTTCCCGGATTTGGTTTTAGCCTTCCCTGCAGTCTTCGATAACCGAGTCTTCGGAGGCTGTGTCCCTGGAGTAGAGGTTGTGGCAGGATCAGGAACAAGAGCAGAATAAGGAATAGGAGCAGGATCAAGAGCAGGATCAGGAATAGGAGCAAGAGCAGAAGCAGGAACAGGAGGAGCGATCTGCACAATGGGGCAGATCCACAGAGCGAGTACGCTGGCGTATCTACTGATACGCTGGCGTACTTTCAAATTACCCGCGTCGTATCGTTGTTTTGAATCCTCAAAACAAGATACAACGGCATCTGGGTTAGATCCGACAGGCTTATGTCTTCGTACGCCTTCGGATCTAAGATGCAATTCTTCAGGGTCCGCTGGGTGGCGTTCACGTCGTTTTCCGCGTCGAGTATGCAAATTAGCTATTTCCGACAATCCACGAACGGCCGGCGCATTCCTTTACGTCGTCTCTATTCGGCTTTTTCCGGCGTATAGTTAAAGCTGGTATTTCGTGGCGTATAGTTAGATCTGCCATGTTAAGTATGGCCGTCGTTCCCGCGTTTATTTTGAATTTTTTTTATTTTGGGTAAGTCGTCAGTGAATCGGGATGGACGTAATTCACGTCTATGTTAAAAAAAATGACGTCCTTGCGACGTCATTTAGCGCAATGCACGGCGGGAAATTTAGGGACGGCGCATGCGCAGTTCATTCGGCGCGGGGACGCGCTTCATTTAAATGAAACACGCCCCCTAATCGCCGGTTTGAATTACGCACCGTTACACTGCCAGAGATAGACTACGCCGCCGTAACTTACGGCGCAAAATCTGTATGGATTCGAACTAAAGCCGGGTAAGTTACGGCGGCGTAGCGTATCTCTGATACGCTGCACGGGTGCAGATCTCTGTGGATCTGCCCCAATGTCTGTGTAGTCATCCAGCTGCCCCAACATGGCCATGTTAATAGCCTTAAAAATGAGTGTTTCACAGTGAAGACGCTGGGCCATTTCCATATTTTGCAGCTTGCTAGCAATTAGGGCCGCAAATCCCTCTTCTGCGGTGGGGGGCTCTCTGAGGGCCGCAGTCTCCTCCTCCATTTGCAGAATCCTCCTGGCCCTTTTCGCTGGAGTGCGGAGAGGAGGAATCTGCGACATTGTGTGCCGCCGTGCCTCCTCCTGTCTCCCACTGGGGCCTGCCTCCTCCTGTCTCCCACTGGGGCCTGCCTCCTCCTGTCTCCCACTGGGGTCTGCCTCCTCCTGGCTTTGCTCTGTCTGTGTATAAAAAAGGTACATAGTTAATTTTTGGTCTTCATATATCACACACATTTTCAACTCATGACAGATGCAAATTGAATGCTAATAAATATTAAAGATATTCTGACCCCTGCATTTTTCATTCTTGTCCCCATAATGTTTGGCCACTACTGTCTATTGATATGTCCAACACTTTTTGTTCAATCCTTAAATTTTGAGCACTAGTAACATCAATTTGACATCATTATACTTTTAGTACAAAAAATCGTTAGAAAATTACAATACCTGGCTCCATGTGTCACAATCAGGCTCCTCCAGGAACTCCGGTTGTTCCTCCGAAGATGGCTGCTCTTGGCTGCAGGGAAGGCTGGAGGGTTGGCTGCAGGGAAGTCTGGAGCTACTTCTGGGGGAAGGGTTGAAAGGGATTACCTCGACTCCAGATGATCATCCAGGAAATGGAGTTGGCTGTAGTACCATAGGTTTGGCTTGTATATCTGATCAGCAGCTGCTCTTGACCTCATAGATTTGCTGACTTTCACTCGTTCAGACCGATATGTGCCCCTAATGGTCCCAATTTTTTTTTTTTGTGACATCCTCGATTGTTGCTGTGGGGATCTTTGTCTTTACAAATGCAAGCAGGCTCTGCAGTGCTTGTTTCCTGGCTTCTTTGTTTTTATTGAGATTGCTTTTTGTCTGCCATAATATTGGCAGATCCTTCCATCTCTGCACAAACTCAGTCATAAAGTCCTGATCTTTGAAGGCATGCATGAGTTCTGCAAGTCAAAATCAATACAAAAAAACTAATGTCAGTCAAGCCTCTACTAATAAACTTTCTCACCATATATAGGCCACAAACTCATCCACTGATCAATAAAGTCAAAATCATGTTACGTACTGTCGTTGTACATGTTCGTTCGTTCGTTCCTTCCGCCTTCTTCCACACACATTGAACGTCGTTTTGACCCATGCGGTATCCCTTTATATACACTGCGCATGCGTGAAGCTCCGCACGTTTTCCCCACCCCTGATGTTCTTTCTAGTACTTTCACCGCCCCTTCTCGGTTGTTTAGTGCAAAACAACATGGCGGACACTCAGCAAGTGGCAACCTCAAGCCAGGAGTGAACCACACACCAGATCCCGGAGATACAAGGCCATAAACATGGCGTTTGAGGAGATGGTGGAAATGGTGGTAATATTGAGGAGGGAGGATTATGATGCTAAACATGGCCCATACAAATACCCTAATAAGGTGAAGGCCCAAATAATGGACAAAGTGGTCAAAACTCTGTACCACAAATTTGGGGTGCGCAGATCCAAGGAACAGCTCCGCAAAAGATGGTCTGACATCGAATTGAGGGAGCCGGAGCAATACCAGAAAATGAAAAGAGTCATTAGAAAAAGTAAGTAATTTTCCTGTGTACTTCGGATTAGTATTAATATCATGGCGCTGCATGTGCTTTTTCTTTCATGTAGTACAGTTCAAGAAGATGTCAAGTTTCATGTTTGTGGGCACAATAAATGGTCGTAGGAATCATCGTTCATTCGCTCACTAGTTTTAGAAATTTCATCATGCCTATTTAGGCATGGACAAATGTAGTTAACACTGTATCAGACAAAAAGATCGTATTTTATTATTAGTGAGCGAATGAACGATGATTCCTATGAACAATTATTGTGCCCACGAACATGAAACTACATCTTGAACTATTTATGTGAGAATATTTTTTTATTTTTTTTTAGTGTAGATGTGTTATTAACTACTTGGCGCCCAGAGGACGTCATATGATGTCCTGGGCTTTGTGGTACTTTGTGGGGCTATATCTGAATGATGCCTGAAGCTACAGGCATCATTCAGATATCGGCATTTTCAGCCAGTGATTCCCTACACCATGGAACGATTATAGCAGATGTTCCGCCGCTTGATCGTTCCTACGGGTGGCGAAAGGGGACATCCCCCCCTCCTGCCGCCCTCCGGTGCTTCTGCCGACTCACCTGTGCGATCGGTGAGTCGGTGACAGGAACCGCCGCCCCCGAATGCAGATCACAGAGATTCCCGGCGGACCAGATGGTCGCCGAAGTCTCTATGATCGTCGGAGGCCGGGCACGATGTTATGACGTCACGCCCAGCCTCTGCATTAAAAAAAACAGCGCCGCTTCGGCTGTGAAGCGGTGATCGTTTTTATTTTTATTTTTAGCCTTTCCAGCCTAGAGGTGAGATGTGGGGTCTTATTGACCCCATATCTCACTGTAAAGAGGTCCTGTCATGCATATTCCTATTACAAACTTGACCAAAAATAGATAAATGTAGCAGCTTTGGTAATGGATTCAATCATGTTTTCAACTTAGAAGTATTGACAAAACAGATAATTGTACCACACTTCCAAAAAGAATGATTCATAATCCTCTTTCAGGCCTCAAATCTTTTTGACTCAAGTATCCCTTTTGTTACAATCTCATAGGGCGTCAAAGAGCTTCCAGACAGGAGCCTAGGAACCCCACACCTCCTACCCAAGACCCACCCCCGCGGGATGTGGAGGAAGAAGAAGTGGAGGAAGTAGAAACTGGCACCACAACAGGTCAGTGTCATACACCACAGCTTCAGGTAATAGATGTAGGCCTGCATATTTATAATACATGGTGTGCGGACCAATTTGACACTCACAGCACCCAGATGTTAATTGGTGAAGTTATGGCCTGCTCTGCTGACCTGGATGAGATCAACAAAAGCTTGGTGCATATAAGGCAAAAGACGAAGCAGGTGGAGCAAAGGATTAAATATGTTATTGATGTTTTTGGGATGGTTTAAAAAAAAATATGTTAATATTTTATACTTTTAATTTAGTTTGTTGTTTTTATTTGAATTTTAAAAAGTAATAAAACATGTTAGAATCTGAATTTTTAGTTTTACTTGCTAAAATGCATGAACAATGTAAAACTTGTAAAAAGTTACATTGTTCATGCGTTTTAACAAGAAAAAACAAAATTTTAGATTCTAAAAAAAGAAAAAATTTAGATTAAAAATCAATTTTTTTTGGAATATTATCTAAAAAAAAAAGTAATATTTTTACAAAAAGAATTAATTTTTAGAACAAATATATATATATTTTCACCAAAAAAATAGATTTAAAAAAATAAAATAAAAATTTTACCCAAAAAAATTACACATTTAAAATGTGAAACAATAAAAAAAAAAATGTATACTCTATCTGCGCTAACTCAAAAATACAATAGTAATTAATACAAAGCAGCTAGCACAGTTTGTAGATAAACCAAACAAACATAATATAGTCCAATAGTGCAGCGCTCCAGTGGAAAAAAAAATAATTAATAATATAAAAATAATAAAGTCCAAACAAATATATTTATCAATGAAGTTGATAAAGCAGGACCTCCACCAAGACTTCAGTGTGCGGACAGGGAAACACACCACACCACCGTGCAAACAATCTGCTTACCAGAAAACCATCATCATGGGCATAGAAATCAAATAATGTGTAGTAGGTCAGTGGCAGTCTCACTACCAACAGGATGCGTGGGTGGAAGCGGTTGTCCACAGGCAACATCAATGGTGAAGGCTCATCCAGAAATTCATAAGGACCCAAAGGTGTACATTGCGTTCATCAAAAGGTATATGATCAAAAAATGCAGAGGAAACAGCAATAGTGAAGCCCTTAGGTAAAAGCAACACACAATTTATTGTATGGTACTTACAGGAACAAACAGGCAAACAGGCATCAAAACATATAAAAACTCTGCGGCTCGTTACAAGTACGCTACGAGCTGCAGAGTTTTTATATGTTTTGATGAGCCTTCACCATTGATGTTGCCTGCTGGAGAGGTTGGCTATCGGAAATATGCATGTAGGCCAAAAAAGGAGCATTACAAGCTTACAGCATGCATGGGGACAAAGAGGACATTCACAGCATATTACAAACATGTTAATTAGGGACTGATTCAAAAAATACAATACATTAGCAAGCATTAAATACATAGATTGTGAGGTTAAAGGACAAAACTTACCTTAATATAGTCCTCCTGCAGGACTTGGATTATAGCAGAACAGGTGTCTGGAATAATGACCCCCAGAGCCTGGGGGGAGATGCCTGTCGAGAACTTGAGGTCCTGCAAGCTTCTCCCTGTTGCCAGGTAGCGCAACGTAGCAACTAGCCTCTGCTCAGCAGTGATGGCTTCCTGCATAACGGTGTCCTGCCTGGTGATATTGGGAGACACCAAAGCCAAGAGCTGCTGAAAAACGGGGTCAGACATCCTCAGAAAATTCCTGAAGTCATCAGGGTTATTCTCCTGGATCTCCCGCAGCAGAGGCATATGACAGAATTGGTGCTGCTGGAGCAACCAATTCTTGGCCCACAAACTCCTCCTCACCCTATTCATGGACCGGAGGCGGGATAAAGCAGAAATCCCAGCACCAAGCACAGCACGATCTCGGCGACGAGAATGTACCCGCAACCAAACTTTTACTAACACGCGGTAACACAAAATCAGCAAAAGTAGCCCCAAGGGTGGTGCCATCCGCATGGAACTTCCCCTTTATAGTGCCGTTGTACATGTTGTACGTCACCACGCTTTGCTAGAGCATTTATTTTTTCACGATCGTGTGTAGGCAAGGCCATTTTAACGATCGGGTTGAAAAAAAGTTTTTTCTAGACCATTAAAAATTTCATTTTTTACAACCCGAAAAACGATCGTGTGTACGCGGCATTTCTCTGAGCCCAGGCCAGTGGAATATGTCCATGAGAGAATTGGATTGAATGATGCTAACCCTCATTTAACAATTTTTTTATTAACTGGGCTATTCATTTTTTTCCTTTAAATTTCTAATTAAAACTTTAGGGCCAAGTTGCAGCTGATTCCTATGCATTTCCTATTGTTTTTACCACACTCAAAGCTGCAAAATGTCCGTATAGCTGCCACCATTTATACCATTTATACTGACTAGCTAGCAGACAGAAGATCCAAATTTATTGCTATTTGATTACTTTGAATTTACTGTAAATTTGCAACTCAAAGCTATCGTAGTAGGTAACCCTAATTGATTTACATATCAGTTGAAGAATGGGTGCTTAGTGAATATGCTGGTTCAATTTATGCTTACTGAAAACCAATGTGTATTGCTTTGCAAGTCATTATTGTTTTACAACAGTTTAATTCTGTTCTTTCCTGAAGGGCTGGTAAAACATGGAAAGCAATAATTCACTTAGAAACTCTCAGTGCTGTCGTTTCTTCTGTCAGTTATCTAAATAAGAAAAGCTAATTGAAACAGTGGTAACATTCCTACAAAATTACAGTGATATTATTGTGTTTTTGTGGCTTCTCTAATATTAAGGGGACTTGTACAGGGACCTTTTTTTGTCAAGCAAAAAGATGGGCCTATTTTAACGTGCATATGTCGCAGGGTGATACTGCGAATGCACCTATAAATGATGTGCCAACGCCCCGATATTACGAGAATTTAAGCGAGAAACTATTGAATTGGGCTTTGAGGGCACACAGTACAATTTGTATGGAAAACTAGAAATTTATTAATATGAAATATCATAAGATCAGACAGACATAAAATCAAAATATAGAAATTAGGTCAGTAACTGGTACTACAAGGGTAATAGCAACAAATATACAATCTTATTATGCACAAGCTTCGTTAACAAAGCACAGTTACAGGTACAGTGTTGAGTTGTATATCCCATGTAGTATTCCGGAGGTTAATGGAGGGCTTGCTCAAAGCAAGCCCTCCATTAACCTCCGGAATACTACATGGGATATACAACTCAACACTGTACCTGTAAACGAAGCTTGTGCATAATAAGATTGTATATTTGTTGCTATTACCCTTGTAGTACCAGTTACTGACCTAATTTCTATATTTTGATTTTATGTCTGTCTGATCTTATGATATTTCATATTAATGTATGAGAGTTATCTAACACCTGCCATAACTGGGTAATGTGTGAGATACGTTGAGTGTGATAATGGGGTCTTGTTTAAAAGAATGAAAGGTTCTCCTTGACATGACTAGTAGGGTGTGAGGTGGTCTTCCCTGTGTGCAGAAATCAAGCTTAAGCAGCAAATGGCTAGGGGGGTTCTTCAGAAGAGGTACGACATACTGTGTAGTATGGATGTGGCAAGTGTTTGAGTCGGTGCCACAGAGTTATGAGTTGGCCATCTGAGCAGTTGAGTGTGGACACACTTAACTGCTCAGACAGTGCAGAAGTGTTGAATACAGTAACAAGCAGTGCTATAGGTTATTCTTTAAAATGACCATGGTTGTGACAACCTGCAGCTTCCAGTGTCAGACATATAAGGTAGCTTCGTGCAGTATAAGTTCAGTGGTTTGCAATCCTAATTTAATGGGTTTCTGTGACTTGCTTTCCATAGACTGCACTAATCATCCTGAAACCAAATGGGCAATTTAGCACTTTAAGAACTGCAGTGTCCCCTGTTCCCAGAACTGAGCTTATGATCTTGATTATACTTTTCTCTCTGTAAAGGACAACAGTGCATAGAGCAGTGATTTATTGTCTTTGCAACCATGTCCAAAAAATGTCTAAAGTATGAATACATCAGCATTCGAAGATGTTTGGGTTTAATACACAGTGGTGTTTATCTAGTGCCTAGCCTACAGAGTGCTAGAGCGACCAGTTTTAATGCAATAGTATGTCACATATTTAATAGCTTTGAAAACGAATGTCAATGACCTTGCTGTAGAATGATACATTTGTATCAGGAAAACAGTAATAAGTGCAAAAAAAAAAATACTGTAGCCAACCTGAACTAAACCTTGAGAAATTAATTTTAATAATACTATATTCAATTTTGAAGTGGGTGCTTAGATCCACTCCCTCTCACCTCTTATGCTTCACTATTGGCTAGAAAGACTATCACATTGAAGAACAATTAGTGGTGCTGCAGAGGCCACAACCAAAGTGCTGACTTCTAAGCCTGTTTATGGTTTTTGGAAGGTTCTAGTTTAGGTGATTGATTACAGCCTTCTATGCTGTTATGATCATAAATACAATGAACCTTGACAGTTTATGCCTTCAAAGCTATGCATTGTGAAATAATTTACATTTTGTAAATGTTAAGTTTTTAAGAAAAACATGTATTACTTCTTGGCCTTTATTCACCTATATATAAAAGCTTACAGGAAGTTGGAAAGTTAGAAGCAGCAACCTTTAACCCGGAACTGTATTTCCTCCATTTCATGCCTACTCCTGGATCTAACAGACTCATGTATGAGAAGCTCTTAAAACATTCCTGGACTAGTGATGGTATTGTCTGTAAGTACTCTTACTGATGAACTGAGGCTGCTGTGTAATGTTTAATGTATTGACACATATGTTTTGTTTATGCTTATGTTGTAGTTTTACAAAGTTATTCAGAAAAAATAATACATACAGATCTGATGTCTCACGTTTCTTGACTTCTGAATTATTGTTAAGCTGTCTGACTAGTGTTATACAACAGTTCAATAACGCGAAGCAGAACAATGTATATATATATATATATATATATATATATATATATATATATATATATATATATATATATATATATATATATACATACTATTAAAGAAAAGGAGTTTTCCTAAGAAAACTTATATAGTCTGACTATCCCTTACCATAGGGGCTGGAGTTTTAGTGATAAAACATAATTTACTTCTTATCCTGTACTTTCAGTAGCCGTCAGCTTTGATATATGATACTCTGACAAATAGCTGCTTTAGAAAATGACAAATTGCCTTCTTAAATCTCTTGTGATTGGACACTCATCTAAAACAGATATTAACTGTAAACCTTTTTATGTAATTCAGTTCTCCTGATGATAACTTTGGCATTGAGTAAATACTTTTAGTTTTATTTAAAAATGTTGTGATATTCTGAAATACTATCCCAAAAGAAAATAAAAAGCTAATTTTATATTGCCAGGGAGTTCTACAATTATTTATTAGATTATTTGCCTTGCACTGCTTGGTTTCTGGATTCGATGTTCTCAATAGACACTCTTTACATTAAGATTACATTACCACATTTGGCTTTTGGGTGCTATTGATTCCTTCCACAATTTAAAATTCATATTAATCAAAGTTGAGTTCCAAACATTCATTGTCATTGCATTTGCAAGCGACATTCCTGATTGGCAACCTGTGCTGCACCGCCCCCCACTTCCCCCCTTTTTGGGAGTTGCTGTATTGTAGACACTGAAAATTAGGTACATTTACTCACTGCAAAAAATACATTCTTTTGGAATACATTGTTTATGTATTTTTGCACAACTACAGATATATTCTTCAACCAGTAGATGGCAGTGTTTATACATTTGTGACTGCATCCATGGTTAAATTTGACATCTTTAATCTGTATAATAAAGTTTCCTGTTTCATGTCTGCAGTTAAGCAGCAAAGCCCATGTGGACTGCACACTATGGGGGTTATTTACCAAAGGCAAATCCACTTTGCACTACAAGTGCACTTGAAAGTGCACTCGCTGTAGATCTGAGGGGGACATGCCAGGAAAACAAAAAACAGCATTTTAGCTTGCACATGATTGGATAATAAAATCAGCAGAGCTTCTTTTCATTTCAGATCATCCCCTCAGATCTACAGAACTGCACTTCCATGTGCACTTGCGATGCAAAGTGGATTTGCCTTTCATAAATAACCCCCTATGTGTCTGTTCTGTAGGGCTATACACAGAATTTCTAACAGGTCATGGCCTCAGGCATAACACTGTACCCAATCTAAATTTGTATAATTTTCTTCCCACAAATAGAGCTTTCTTTTGGTCATATTTGATCACCTCTGGGGTTTTTATTTTTTGCTAAACAAACTAAAAACGACCAACATTTAACAAAAAAAAAACAATGTTTTTCTTAGTTTCTGTCATAAAAAAATTGTCTCCTTCCCTGGTGGGCACTGATGGGAACTGATGAGTTGGCACCGATATGGTGGCACTGATGAGAAGGCACTGTAATTTTTCAAATTGATGGCACTGATAGACAGCACTGATATGCAGCATTGATAGGCACTGATAGGCGGCACTGATATGCAGCACTGATGGGAACTGATAGGCAGCACTGATGGGTACTGATAGGCGGCACTGATGGGAACTGATAGGTGACACTGATGGGCACTGACAAGCAGCGCTGATGGGCACTGACCAGCGGCAATGATGGGCACTGATAGATGGAACTGATTGGCATTGATATGTGCCACTAATTGGCACTGACAGATGGCACTGATGGAAACTAATAGACAGCACTGATGGGCAGCACTATTGATGAGGTCCTGACAGGTTTTACTGCTGGGCACTGATTGGCACTGTGGTGGGCACTGAGAAACTTTATTGAGGGGGCACTGCTGACAGCTGTTGGGCACTGATTGGCACATCTGATGGGGGCTGTGAGGAAAATCAATGTGCTGATTATCAGCACAAACCCCCCCTCTGACAGAGAGAGCCGTCGATCGGCTCTCCCTGTCTGCGTGAACCGAGGAATGCCGTTTACCGGCACTTCCTGGTTCACGCGATGAACAGCTGTGATTGGTCAGAGCTGATCATGTGGTAAGAAGCCATTGTCAGAGGCTCCTTACCATGATCATAGATGCGGCGTGTCAGACTGACACGTCAAACTCGTGATCGCTGCTCTGTGCGCCCACGCGGGCATGTGACAGCATGTTATCCTGCAAGACGTCATATGATGCTCAGTCAGGATAACAGAACCACCTCCCGCCCATCAATCTGCTATAGGCCGGGTGAGAAATGATTAAAGACGTAAAATAGGAATAAATACAGTAACATGCAACAAGAAACACATGAATGTTTTGTGTGCAAAAAACAAAGTCATTTAACCACTTGCTTACTGGGCACATATACCCCCTTCCTGCCCAGGGGAAATTTCAGTTTTCAGCACTGCGTCGCTTTAAATTAAAATTGCGCGGTCGTGCGACGTGGGTCCCAAACAAAGTTTGTGTCCTTTTTTTCTCACAAATAGAGCTTTCTTTTGGTGGTATTTTATCACCTCTGCGGTTTTTATTTTTTGCGCTATAAGCAAAAAAAGAGCGACAATTTTGAAAAAAAAACACAATATTTTTTACTTTTTGCTATAAGAAATATCCCATTTTTTTTTTTAAAAAACTATTTTTTTTCTCAGTTTAGGCCGATACATAGTCTACATATTTTTGGTAAAAAAAAAAAAAAAAAATCGCAATAAGCGTATAGTGATTGGTTTGCGCAAAAGTTATAGTGGCAACAAAATAGGGGATAGAATTCTGACATTTTTATTTTATTTTATTTTTTTACTAGTAATGCGGCGATCTGCGAATTTTGGCAGGACTGCGATATTGCGGCGGAAACATCGGACACTTTTGACACATTTTTAGGACCATTCACATTAATACAGCAAACAGTGCTATACAAATGCATTGATCACTTTATGTATTGCCGGTGACAATACACTGGGCTAGATCTCAGAAGAAGCTCCATTCGGAACTCTTCAAATCTACCTTGGGAAACAGAATCAAAACAATCCATCCACATCAAACAGCCGCAGATACACTGGACGCCATAAACGCAGCCCTGCTACAGTCAGCCGATTTAGTAGCACCGAAACGCAAAGCCTGCATTCGAAAAAGAAAGTCCGGCTGGTTCAACAACCAGCTGTCGCTTCTGAAGCAAGAGCGCAGAAGGGCGGAAGCCGCCTGGAAAAGAAGTCCTGCAGAGGATAACCTCATCATCTACAAGGCAATAACAACACGATATCATAAAGAAATCTTCAAAGCCAAGAAACATCATTTTTCTTTGGCGATTAACAGCGCCCTAAACCGCCCCCGCGAACTCTTCAAGATGGTCACCCAGACCATGAACCCAGGATGTCTTGAAGTCCCCAACTCAGACACCCAAGAGTTCTGCAATGAACTATCGGATTTCTTCATCAACAAAATTGAAAGAATCCGGGAAAGCATCATGCAAAACAATACCCCCCTCAACCCCACCGTCAATCAACCACAAAACACCCACAGAAACGCTCTACAATCAACAAAGTTCACTCTGGAACCGATCTCCATCGATACCACAAAAAATATCATTGGTGCTTTGCGGAACAGCACATCGCCCAATGATATCATCCCCACCAAACTGCTGAAGGAATGTGCCGACATCCTGGCACCACCCATCACACAGCTTATAAACCAGTCATTTAAGGAAGGCACAGTGCCATCCCTGTTGAAAGAGGGCACAATCCAGCCCATCTTGAAAAAACCTAACCTGGATCCCAAGGACCCAACTCACCGCCGTCCCATAACAGGCCTTAATGTTCTCTCCAAGATAATGGAGAAAGTAGTGGTACAACAGCTGCAACAGCATCTAGATACCCACAATCTACTGGATCCATTACAATCAGGCTTCCGTCCCGGACACGGGACAGAAACGGCCTTACTCAAAATATGGGACGATGCCCTCGAGGCCGCAGACGAAGGAGAATCTTGTCTCCTGGTTCTGCTGGACCTAAGCGCAGCCTTTGACACGGTAGACCACAAACTGTTACTGATGCGACTAGCCAAGGTAGCAGAAGTCGCAGAAGGTGATTTACCATGGTTTTCTTCCTTTCTTGAAAACCGATCACAAACAGTTAAATTGGGTTGTTTCACGTCGGAAAAGCGCACGGTGTCATGTGGAGTCCCCCAAGGATCCCCCCTGTCACCGGTGCTTTTCAACATCTATCTTCGCCCTCTCTTTGATATTATCAGTAGCCAAGAACTACTCTATCACTCTTATGCAGACGATACGCAACTGTATTTTCGCATCTGCAACAAAAAGGATCATCATCTCAGTTTAGAGAAATGTCTCTCTTTGATAGAAAACTGGATGACTAAGAGTTATCTTAAACTCAACAGTTCAAAAACAGAACTCCTTATGTTTCACGCCAGCCGAAAGAGTCAACTGGCAACAACCTGGACACCCCCGCCCATTCTGGGCCAAATCATCACCCCTAGCTCCAAAGTCAAAAGTCTCGGGGTCATCTTCGACACCTTCATGACAATGGACGCACAAATAGGGTCAGTAGTCAGCGGAGCGCACCATCTGTTGCGCCTACTACGCAGACTTATTCCATTTATCCCCAAAGAAGACGTAGCAGTCGTGGTGGGAACAATCGTGAATTCCAGACTGGACTATGCAAATGCCCTTTACCTCGGACTCCCAAAGTACCAAATCTCTCGTCTGCAAGTCGTACAGAATACGGCCGCCAGACTTGTGACTGGGAAAAAAAAATGGGAATCAATCTCACCTTCGTTGAGAACCCTTCACTGGCTGCCAGTAAAAGACAGAATTGCATTTAAAGCACTCTGCCTGACACATAAGTGCATCCATGGGAAGGCTCCGCAATATCTTTGCGACAAGATAGAACCTCACAATTCGAATCGCGTTCTGCGATCCACCGACCAAAATCTGGTCAGGGTACCAAAAACCAAATACAAGTCCAAAGGAGAAAGAAGGTTTGCTTTTCAGGGTCCTAGACTATGGAACGCTTTACCAACCAGCATTCGGTTGGAGGAAAACCACCTGACTTTCAGAAGACGAATCAAAACTCTGCTCTTTTGATGACATGAGACACGAACAACTAGCGCCCAGAGGCGATTCGGTTCGCATGCGCCGCGCTTTATAAGTTTTTCATTCATTCATTCATTCAAATGTGACTGGCAGGGAAGGGGTTAACACAAGGGGGCGAGGAAGGGGTTAAATGTGTGACCTGGGAGTGATTCTCACTGTGGGGGGAGGGGACTGACTGGGGGAGGTGACCGATGCTGTGTCCCTATGTACAAGGGACACAGTATCTGTTTCCTCTCCCTGACAGGACGTGGAGCTCTGTGTTTACACTACAAGTGCAGTTACTGTAGATCTGAGGGGGACATGCAAGGAAAAAAAAAACAGCATTTTATCTGGCACATGATTGGATGATAAAATCAGCAGAGCTTCCCCTCATTTCAGATCTTCCCCTGCATCTATGGTTAAACTCTATTAGCTGGATTCAGAAAGACCGCCGCATCTTTAAGGCGGCGTAGCGTATCGTATTTACGCTACGCCGCCTTAAGTCAGAGAGGCAAGTACTGTATTCACAAAGCACTTGCCTCCTAACTTACGGCGGCGTAGCGTAAATGGGGCCGGCGTAAGCGCGCCTAATTCAAATGAGGCTGGGGGGCGTGTTTTATGGTAATGATTGGTGACCCGACATGATTGAAGTTTTTTACGAACGGCGCATGCGCCGTCCATGTACATATCCCAGTGTGCATTGCTCCAAAGTACGCCGCAAGGACGTATTGGTTTAGACGTGAACGTAAATTACGTCCAGCCCCATTCACGGACGACTTACGCAAACGACGTAAACATTTCAAATTTCGACACGGGAACGACGGCCATACTTAACATTGACTAGGCCAGCTATTTGTTGGAATAACTTTAAAATGCCTTACGTAAACGGCGTATCTTTACTGCGACGGGCGCACGTACGTTTGTGAATCGGCGTATCTAGGCATTTACATATTCTACGCTGAACTCAACGGAACCGCCACCTAGCGGCCAGCCTAAATATTGCACCCTAAGATACGACGGCGTAGGAGACTTACACCGACTTAACACTCTCTGAATCTGGCCACAAGTCTTTTTAAGTTTCCTGGCTGCAGTTAAGAAGCAAAGCCCATGTGGACTGTGCACCGTCTGTCTGTCTGTTCTGTAGGGCTATATACAGAATTTCTAACACATTCAATATTGTTTTTATGAATGCAGAACTTCATTTGTGTCTTTTAAATCTGTCTTGAGTTCAAATTTAGATGACCTTTCTGTTAAATAAGCCTGTGGGGCAGATCCACAGAGCGAGTACGCCGGTGTATCTACTGATACGCCGGCGTACTTTCAAATTACCCGCGTCGTATCTTTGGTTTGAATCCTCAAACCAAGATACAACAGCATCTGGGTTAGATCCGACAGGTGTACGTCTTCGTACGCCTTCGGATCTAAGATGCAATACTTCGGCGTCCGCTGGGTGGCGTTCACGTCGTTTTCCACGTCGGGTATGCAAATTAGCTATTTCCAACGATCCACGAACGTACGAGCAGCCGGCGCATTCCTTTACGTCATCTCTAGTCGGCGCATAGTTAAAGCTGGTATTTTGTCGCGTATAGTTAGACTTGCCATGTTAAGTATGGCCGTCGTTCCCGCGTTCAATTTGAATTTTTTTTTTTTGTTTGCGTAAGTCGTCCGTGAATCGGAATGTACGTAAGTCACGTCTAAGTTAAAAAAATGGCGTCCTAGCGACGTCATTTAGCGCAATGCACGGCGGAAAATTTAGGGACGGCGCATGCACAGTTCATTCGGCGCGTGGAACGCGCTACATTTAAATGAAACACGCCCCCTAATCGCCGATTTGAATTCCGCCGCCAGAGATAGACTACGCCGCCGTAACTTACAGTGCGAAATCTTTGAGGATTCAAAGATAACCCAAGTAAGTTACGGCGGCGTAGCGTATCTCTGATACGCTGCACCGGGGCAGATCTTTGTGGATCTGCCCTATAGAGTATGATGGGCGTGTAGCCAACTGTGCTTGGGACATTATAGTATAGATGAACAAATTGATTTGTACAAGTCAAAACTCCAGTGAACTGAAAAGTGGTCAGCTGACCTATTACCTTTTCCGTTTTGGTTTGCAGAGTAATAGTGGTTCTTCCAAACAGGAATCCTGCGTATATAGCTACCATATTTTTCGGCATATAGGACGACCTTTTGGATGCAAAAAAATGCATCCAAAGTCGGGGGTCGTCTTATACGCCGGTACCTGTCTCCGTCAGGCTGCGGGCATCCATAATTTAAAAGCCACGCCTCCTCCTCAGACTGTTCCGCGATTGGCGGAACACTCATTTTCCCAGCAGGGCCTCTGTTCAGTGTTCTGCCAATCACGGATGCCTTCTCATCCTCGGACGAGAGGACATCCGTGATAGGCGGAACACTGAACAGAGGCCCTTCTGGGAAAATTAGTGTTCCGCCTATCACGGAACAGTCTGAGGAGGAGGCGCGACTTTTGAATCATGGATGCCAGCAGCCTGGAAGCCAAAATCTGAAAAGAAAGTATGGTAGGGAGATCGTCTTTTCCGGCACAGTGGAGGCATGTGGTGGCACAGTGGAGGCATGTGATGGCACAGTGGGGGCATGTGATGGCACAGTGGAGGCATGTAATGTGATGGCACAGTGGAGGCATGTAATGTAATGGCACAGTGGAGGCATGTAATGTAATGGCACAGTGAGGCATGTAATGGCACAGTGGAGGCATGTAATGTAATGGCACAGTGAGATCTGAAAAAAGCCTGTTTCTGTCAGCAGTTGTTCCTGTCAGCGGTTGTTCTGGCTACCCCTTAGCTTCCAGAAAGACTAGTAGGAAGGGGGTAGTCTTATATGGCGAGTATATCCCAAAACCAACATTTTTCCTGTAAAAATAGGGGGTCGGCTTACACGCCCAGTCGTCTTATACGCCGTCAAATACGGTATATCCTTATTAGTTTTCTAATGTTGTAGGGGATACTATTTTTTGCCCTACATGCACCAATGACCTTAAAAATTACCCCATGATCGCCTTGACAGGCAATCATGGTAATCACATGAGCATTCTTTAATTCCAAGAATTTTTATTGAAAAAGTTTTTCAAAACATACATGCATCCAAAAAATAAGAAAGGCAATGGGTACATGAAGAGCATCTCCAGTTGATTCATATACAAACAATAATACAAGGTGCCGTTGTGAGGCCTGGGACATGAACAGTGCAACCTGTCCCCCCCTCGCGATCCCTCTCATTGGTCACTTCAGGGGGCACAGGCAGTAGACGTATTGCCTCTTGTTCGGAGATAAGCTCCTGTTCGTGGTGAAAATACTTATAACATTGATACCCCAATCCGTAAAAAGTATATTCAGTAAACAGATGCTAGTTGAACAAAGAAAACTAAAATAAATGAATACCTATGTAAGGAATAAAATCAACAAAACAAAACAAAATTCTCCCGCAGTCAGATCTATGGGTAGTGAGTGCTTAGTGTTAATAGCAGTATTAAATTTAACATTAAAAAATATGGAACGCTTCACGAATTTGCGTGTCATCCTTGCGCAGGGGCCATGCTAATCTTCTCTGTATCGTTCCAATTTTAGTATATGTCCTGCCGAAGCGAGGACCACATGAGCAATCTTTACAAACAGGCCTGCCATCTTCCGCTGTGCATTATTTTGTAGAAAAAAATAATTAACAAATAATTATTTTAATAAAGTGATTTAAAATAAACCTGTTAAGAGGGAAATGGATTTTGTTCTAAAAAAAAAAAAAAAAAATATATATATATATATATATATATATATATATATATATATATATATATATATATAAGCAGGAAATTTATTGAAATAGAGCATCCTAAAGGCCTAATATGTCAACTATACGTACAGTATTTGTTGAGGTAACCAATGAATGTTGAAATTATTAACGTGTATGTAAAGTCAAAGTTTTATTAAATGTATTTCAAATTTCCCATTTAACAAAAGGTATTTGAAAATTTTAGGGGAGTAAAAGCACTGAAAGATCTGAAAGGCAACATTATACAGGTGTCACTCTTTGCATATATGATAAACAGGATATTTCTCAGTTAAAAATTTTAAATCAGTAAACAATGTTCCTCTACAGTGCCCTGAAAAATTATTTATACACCTTGAAATTTTCCAAATTTTATCATGTTACAAAAAACGTAAATATATTTTATTGGGATTTTATGTGATAGACCAACACAAAGTGGCACATAATTGTGAAGTGGAAAGAAAATGATAAATGGTTTTCAAAAAGTTTTACAAATGAGAGAACTTTATTAAACAACTGTGTTATTAGCAGTATACAGAGACAGTCAATATGTCAAAGACAATGGCCCAGATTCACAGAGAGCACGGCGCACATTGCGCCGCCGTAGAATAACCACTGTACGCTACGCCAACGCAGCGCAGAGAGGTAAGCATGGAATTCAGCAAGCCAGTGCTCTCAACGCTGCGCCAGCGTGGCGTGGGTTTCTAAGGCGTAAACCGGCGTAAGTGGAGGTGGGTGTGACCCATGCAAATGAGGCGTGACCCCATGCAAATGATGGGTCGAGTGCCAGACAGATACGTATCACGTGACGTGGACGCATCCCCCTGCACCTGCTCACAACCACGTCGGAACAACTGCCTAAACTACGCCGGAACACTGCGTACGGCGTGAACGTAACCTACGTCCAGCCAGACACACGTCCAATGTAAAATACGACGGCTTGTATTCCCTGGTGCAGACCTTTGCATGTCTGCTGCTGGGTTGCGCCTCCTTTATGGGGAATAACTTTACGCCGGACGTACAACTTACGGGCACCTCGCATAGCCTGTGTTGGGCGCACGTACGTTCGTGAATCGCCGTATTTCCCTAATTTGCATATTTGAATGGCTAATAAATGGGAGCGCCACCATTAGTTCCCATGTTGCAAACAGCCATTGGAAATAATAGTGCCATTTGTACTACTATAAATTATATGAAAAACACTAGAGAAAAATGTAACAATACATTTAAGTGTTTGTTCACCAATGCCAGAAGTCTGCCAAGCAAAACAGGTGAGTTGGAAGCTCTGGTGCATGAGGAGAGCTATGATGTAATCGGTATTGCTGAAACTTGGCTTCAATCCTCACATGACTGGGCTATTAATATTCCTGGCTATGCTCTCTTTCGGAAAGACAGGGTAAAAAGGAAAGGTGGAGGGGTCTGTCTCTATGTGAGAAGTGACCTCAAAGCAAGCGTGAAAGAGAACCTGGTTGATGGAGAGTGTGGTGAGGCTGAAGCATTATGGGTGGAACTGCATACAGATGTGCGTAGTTCAAAATTAATCATTGGAGTTTGTTATAAACCACCCAATGTTAATGAGGAGGTGGAGACTCAGCTCCTTGCACAGATGGAAAGGGCTGCAAGGGCTGGGACGGTGATAATAATGGGGGATTTTAACTACCCAGAAATTGACTGGATTAATGGCACTTCTGGGACAGTTAAAGGACAAAAATTTAAAAACCTATTGCAGGACAATTTTATGGTGCAGTTTATTGAGGCCCCAACTAGGAATGATGCTCTGTTGGACCTGATAATCTCAAACCATGCAGAGCTTATTACTAATGTTCAGATAAAGGAACACCTGGGTAGCAGTGATCATAACATGATTTCATTTAATGTTAACTATAAGCAGGAAATACATACAGGAAATATTAAAACACTAAATTTTAAGAGAGCAAATTTTCCAAGGATGAGGGCTGCTCTCCAGGACTTGGACTGGGAGGGACTATTGACACAGATGAACACAGAACAGAAATGGGAATTTTTCAAAAAGACTGTGTGGAACCTCACTGCAAAGTATGTTCCCATGGGCAATAAGTTTAAAAGGCTAAAAATAAAACCTATGTGGCTCACGGGCAAAGTTAAAAAAGCTATAAACAATAAGAAAGTAGCTTTTAAAAAATATAAAAATGAAGGAACACTAGTGTTGTTTAAATGTTACAAAGAATATAACAGGATATGTAAAAAGGAAATCAAGGATGCAAAAATTCAAAATTAACGACAGATTGCAAAAGATAGTAGGACAAACCCCAAAAAATTCTTTAAATATATTAATAGTAAAAAGGTGAAGTCTGAGCATGTAGGCCCCTTACAAAATAATCTAGAGTGGGTGACTGGGGACAAAGAGAAGGCAAATTTATTAAATGCTTTCTTCAGCTCTGTGTATACAATGGAGCATGGGGGAGCTCATGTCCAAAATGGGGGTGGGAGTGACACAGCCCCAAATCCACAATGGCTCAAAAGTGATATGGTCCAGAAATATTTAGACAGAATAAAGGTGGATAAAGCACCTGGACCAGATGGCATCCACCCACGGATCCTAGGTGAGTTGAGCTCTGTCATTTCAAAGCCACTGTATCTAATATTTAGGGACTCATTAATGACAGGAATAGTACCACTGGATTGGTGTAGAGCCAATGTGGTGCCTATATTTAAAAAGGGAACAAAGTCTTTACCAAGTAACTATAGACCTGTTAGTCTAACTTCTATAGTTGGGAAGATACTGGAACGTTTAATAAAAGACCACATGGATGAGTTCTTGCAGGAAAAAAACTATTTAAGCAGCAGACAACATGGATTCATGAAAGACAGAAGTTGTCAGACAAACCTGATTTCCTTTTATGAAGAGGTAAGTAAAACCCTGGACAGAGGCGTGGCTGTGGACGTGATATATTTGGATTTTGCAAAAGCGTTCGATACAGTTCCGCACACACGGCTCATGTGTAAGGTAAGGTCTACAGGATTGGATATATCAGTTTGTAAATGGATAGAAAATTGGCTGAAAGCCAGAATTCAGAGAGTCGTGGTTAATGATTCTTACTCTGAATGGTCCAATGTTATCAGTGGTGTACCCCAAGGTTCAGTGCTGGGACCCTTACTTTTCAATATATTTATAAATGATATTGGGTCTGGGATCAAAAGTAACATTTCTGTCTTTGCAGATGACACCAAGCTATGCAGTGGAATAACGTCCTTGCAGGATGTCTCCAATTTACAAGCCGACCTCAATGCTCTGTCTAATTGGGCGACTGAGTGGCAGATGAGGTTTAATCACAAACAACAAAAAAACGCGCTGATAACCCCCCCACCCTCCAATCCTTGGCAGCAGCAAGCGTGTGAAAACACAATAGCAATAAACAAAAAGGAAAAGCCGCGCCACAAAAACAATTAAATCACACACATTGGAGATGTGATGAATCCGTGGCAGTTCAGATGACACAAGTATTCACAATGTTCACAGGCAATAAGATACAGTCCTTGCAGTGATCGATCCTATGTTCCACAACACCCAGTGACAAATATGCATACAGTGACCCTCCACCGGAATATGGAAAGCCGCTTACCAGAAGGCAAGCGGTTTAAGGCAGGTGGCTATAGCCCAGCCCAGGCCTTTATCCCTCTGATGGGTCCCAGGAAGCTCTCCGTCCCCTGAGCGTGATGTCTCAATACCACCGTGGAGATGAAAATAAAGAAAGACAGGCGCACATAGCGTAACTCTGTAGCATACACTTTATTTTAAAAAGGGTAAAATATACTCACAAGCGAGCGTGTTTTAAAACAGCATTAAAAGGTAAATTGCCGGCCGGCATACAGGAGCCCTACTCCTAGTCGTGGTGGCGTCACTGCGTGATCCTTCCCAGACGCGTTTCGTCGCGATTGGACGTTGCCAATGGGGGTAGGGCCAAGCAGTACCTCACCACCTATATATAGATCCGCCGCCCATTGTGAACGGCTGTCTATGAGTCCGGGTGCGCCATCTTTGATGTGGTATACCCTGCCCATACTTGGATCACACTTGGTGTGTCCGTACGCACAAAAATAGAAGGCTGAATCTTTATTACATAAAACATTGGAATTCCCCATCTCCGTAACGGAGTCGCCTGTCTCCGGCTTGGGAGCAGTATTGATCATCACGATCGAGGGGCCTATAGGAACTGGAGGGAGGAAGGCTGAATGTCTGGCACCGGACATTCCTTCCAATTTCTATTGCTCACCTCACCACCGCCATCTAGTGGATGCAGAGGAGTTGGTTTACCTCTCTCTAAACTTAATGTATAAGAATGCATTAACTCCTTTTTTCCCCTTAGGGATAAGGCGGGCCCTGAAGGATATTCAGCACCCGAACTATCTCAATACTCTACCTCCAATGGAGGGGAGTGGTATGCACCACCCCCTCCACCACCTCAGAGTGTTCCTGCCCTGAGACCCAATGACTGCCCGAATTGGGGTTTTCGCAGGGCCGGGCAGGGCACCAAGAGATTAGGAGAAAGAGGAGAGGAAACAGAGGGGGGAGGCGCCACAGGACAGCTCAAACGTCCCAAAACATAACTGGGCAGGGTATCTTTAACCTAAGTTCTAAAGTCCTAAGTGATTCAGAGAAATTATTGCTAGATAAAGGATTAAAATATGCACCCCCCAGAGTCTAAATAAGTTCGGCACTTACATGGACATCCATAAATTTATCAGGAAAATTAACATTAAACGTTACATGATGGGAGTGTCATGCTCTAATCAACCATCTGTTAACCATTATGTGCATTCTGGCCTGGCGAACGCCTCTTTATTCAACCCTCCAGGAGGACTGGCACCATCCCTGAAAACTTTTAGGGATGTCCTTATTAGGGATTTGGAGTCGATTGAGACCAAAAAGGCAAGATTAAATAAAACTCTACAAGAAGGGTTGGATTCTCTCTGTACGAATAAGGACCTGGTAATCAGGCCAGCGGATAAGGGGGGTGGGATTGTGATTCTCGACAGGGCAGATTATCTGAGAGAAATGCACAACATAGTAGACGATGCCAACACCTACTCCATCCTACCAAGTGATCCCAAGAACCGCTATAAAAGAGAATTGGAGAAACTAGTGGAGAGGGGTGTTTTTCAGGGTATATTATCAATCAAAGAGAAACTATTTCTCATACCTCGAGCTCCCCGTACTCCCACTATGTACTATCTCCCTAAGTTGCATAAGGATCCTGTCTGCCCCCCGGGACGTCCTATAGTGAGTGGTATAGATTCCATCACGTCCCGGGTGGGCAGATATATTGATCTTTATTTGCAACCTTTGGTCAAGAAAATTCCATCATATGTGAGGGACTCCAAGCATATTATGAATATCATCTCTGATCTACCAGCTATACCCAATCTATGGATGGCCACCATAGATGTGACATCATTATATACGATCATACCCCATGCCCTTGGTTTTGAAGCAGTCAAATTGTACCTAGACAGAGACTCTGGCCTACAGCCAGAGCAGGTGGATTTCATCATGTCCCTGTTAAAATTTGCGGCAGATTCGAACTATTTCTGGTTCGAAAACTGCTTCTACAAACAAAATACAGGAGTGGCGATGGGAGCCAAGTATGCTCCGAGTTTGGCCAACCTGTTCATGGCCAAGTGGGAGGAGGATGTCATCCATTGTCCTGTGGGCGAGATATATCGATGACATCCTCCTCCTATGGGCTGGTGAGCATGGCGACCTAGTTGACTTCATTGGGAACCTCAATACCAATGATAGAGGGATTAAATTAAAGTTTGAGGCAAGTCAGACTAGCGTGCATTACCTTGACTTGACCATTCAGGCTAAGGAGGGCAAGCTTGTGACCTCGACTTATTTTAAGAGCACTGATAGGAATGCGGTCATACCCTTAGACAGTTGCCACCATGCACCGTGGCTTAAGGGGTTTCCTAAAAGCCAGTACCTTAGAGTAAGACGCAATTGTTCTGACCTTGAAGACTTTCATATTCAGGCTAAAGTCTTGACCGAACGGTTTCTAGAGAAGGGATATTGTCATAAATCCCTGGAATTAGTCCGTGATCAGGTGGCGGCAATAGATAGGAAGGAGCTGTTGCGAGATAGGGAGGCCAGGGAGGGAGACAGTTTTTCGGTAGGGGTACCTTTCATTACTACTTACTCCATCCAACATAGGGCCATTACTCACCTTGTCAATAAACATTGGCATATTGCCATGAGTGATCCACACCTAAAGGATATCTTACCTCCGAAACCTAGGGTGATTTTCAGGGGGGTTCAACCTTTGAGGACCAAGATCTCCAGTAATGTTATTGACCCTCCCCTTAGGGGATCAGGTTTTATTTTCGATCAATTAAAGGGATACTACAGGTGTGGTCGATGTCGAGTTTGTACCCTTAATTCAAATAGACAAAGATGTGTTAGGTCTTTCACCTCTACAGCCACGGGAAAGACCTTTAAGATTGGACCATGTGTGACTTGTGCCTCATTGGCTGTGGTTTATTTGATACAATGCCCGTGCGGCCTCCAGTACGTAGGCCGTACCAAACGGGCGTTTCAAATACGGGTCAATGAACACATCACAAATATACTTTCGGGGTTCAAAAAACATTCTGTTTCAAATCATTACCGTCTCAAACACAATAAGGATCCCTCTAATACACTGTTCCTAGGGATTGATAAATACAAGCCCCACTGGAGAGGAGGGAATCTGGTACGGGAAATTTCACAGATGGAAATGGGGTGGATTTTTCGTCTCAAAACTTACACCCCTTTTGGCCTGAACATAGAAACGGATGTCAATGCTTTTATAAATAACGCCTAGTGTAAGCCCAATGTGATCGGCTGTCATGAGGGTGGGATTGGCAAATCTTTTCTATGAATGAACATCATTTAATTGATGTTTATCTCCATTTATTCACTTATTTAATTTTTATTTTAAAATTTTCACTCAACATTTTATATCCATTACGGATAGCTATCTGCACAATTGGTTGATAAGGAATAACACATTTTTTGATGATCAACTATTATGAAGTAGATCATATGGTTTGGTTACTTTGATCAATGCACTTCAGGGACAAGTGTCCCCATACACACAAATGAACTTTTGAGTTCTAATTTTTGTAAACATATTTGTAGTCACAGAATTTTTCCTTTTTTTTTTTTTTTTCCTCACAGTATATTTCACATTCATATGTGGTCGGCGAATATTGAAGTGTGGCATAAAGCCAACATTTCATGGACGCCTTCTGTATTTGGTTGTTTTTCATATAAATAGTGATACATATCCTATGTTGTAACACATGGAGAGTTTTATTAGTTTCACCATTATGGGTTAAACACATTATAATTTTTTAGGGGATAAATTTCAAAAAGAAATAGGTCCACTAATGTACATGACTTCCCAGATCTGGTGTGCAACTTGAGTAGCTGACAAGTTTGTGGGAAGAGTTAATGCATTCTTATACATTAAGTTTAGAGAGAGGTAAACCAACTCCTCTGCATCCACTAGATGGCGGTGGTGAGGTGAGCAATAGAAATTGGAAGGAATGTCCGGTGCCAGACATTCAGCCTTCCTCCCTCCAGTTCCTATAGGCCCCTCGATCGTGATGATCAATACTGCTCCCAAGCCGGAGACAGGCGACTCCGTTACGGAGATGGGGAATTCCAATGTTTTATGTAATAAAGATTCAGCCTTCTATTTTTGTGCGTACGGACACACCAAGTGTGATCCAAGTATGGGCAGGGTATACCACATCAAAGATGGCGCACCCGGACTCATAGACAGCCGTTCACAATGGGCGGCGGATCTATATATAGGTGGTGAGGTACTGCTTGGCCCTACCCCCATTGACAACGTCCAATCGCGACGAAACGCGTCTGGGAAGGATCACGCAGTGACGCCACCACGACTAGGAGTAGGGCTCCTGTATGCCGGCCGGCAATTTACCTTTTAATGCTGTTTTAAAACACGCTCGCTTGTGAGTATATTTTACCCTTTTTAAAATAAAGTGTATGCTACAGAGTTACGCTATGTGCGCCTGTCTTTCTTTATTTTCATCTCCACGGTGGTATTGAGACATCACGCTCAGGGGACGGAGAGCTTCCTGGGACCCATCAGAGGGATAAAGGCCTGGGCTGGGCTATAGCCACCTGCCTTAAACCGCTTGCCTTCTGGTAAGCGGCTTTCCATATTCCGGTGGAGGGTCACTGTATGCATATTTGTCACTGGGTGTTGTGGAACATAGGATCGATCACTGCAAGGACTGTATCTTATTGCCTGTGAACATTGTGAATACTTGTGTCATCTGAACTGCCACGGATTCATCACATCTCCAATGTGTGTGATTTAATTGTTTTTGAGATGAGGTTTAATGTTGATAAATGTAAAGTTATGCACTTGGGGGCTAAGAATATGCATGCATCATACATACTAGGGGGAGTACAACTGGGGGGATCTGTAGTGGAGAAGGATCTGGGGGTTTTAGTTGATCATAAGCTCAATAATGGCATGCAATGCCAAGCTGCGGTTTCCAAAGCGAGCAAAGTCCTTTCTTGTATTAAGAGAGGTATGGACTCCAGAGACAGAGATATAATTTTGCCCCTGTACAAATCATTAGTAAGACCTCATCTGGAATATGCAGTTCAGTTTTGGGCACCAGTTCTCAAAAAGGATATCGGAGAACTGGAGAAAGTGCAGAGAAGAGCAACCAAACTGATAAGAGGCATGGAGGAGCTCAGCTATGAGGAAAGATTAGAAGAACTAAATCTATTCACTCTTGAGAAGAGGAGAATTAGGGGGGATATGATCAACATGTACAAATATATAAGAGGTCCATACAGTGTACTTGGTGTTGAGTTATTCACTTTACGGTCAACACTGAGGACAAGGGGGCACTCTTTACGTCTAGAGGAAAAGAGATTTCACCTCCAAATACGGAAAGGTTTTTTCACAGTAAGAGCTGTGAAAATGTGGAACAGACTCCCTCCAGAGGTGGTTCTGGCCAGCTCAGTAGATTGCTTTAAGAAAGGCCTGGATTATTTCCTAAATGTACATAAAATAACTGAGTACTAAGATTTGTAGGTAAAGTTGATCCAGGGTAAATCCGATTGCCTCTCGGGGGATCAGGAAGGAATTTTTTCCCCTGCTGTAGCAAATTGGATCATGCTCTGCTGGGGTTTTTTGCCTTCCTCTGGATCAACTGTGGGTATGGAGTTGGGTGTATGGGATTGTATTGTGTTTTTTATTTTGTTTGTTTATTTTTTTGTGGTTGAACTGGATGGACTTGTGTCTTTTTTCAACCTGACTAACTATGTAACTATGTAACTATGTAACTATGCGTCCAGCGTAAATGTGCGCCCACACTACGCCAGCGTAGGCATGTTACGTCGGCGGAGTGAAGCCTGTTTTTAGGCGCATCTTAGTTTGTGGGTCTGGCGCACAGATACAACGGCGCACATTTGCACTTACGTCGGCGTAACTTGTTATACGTCGGCGTAAGTGCTTTGTGAATCTGGGCCATTGTACACTCATATACTGTATTTGGTAATAAATGGGTATAATTACATTGGGGCAGATCCACAAAGCACTTACGCCGGCGTATCTCGAGATGCGCGGCGTAAGTGTAAAAATGCGCCGTCGTATCTATGCGCCGTATCCCCAAAACGAGGTATGCCTGAAAAATAGTTTTTTCCGACCAAGGTAATTTTTCTACACCGGCGCATCGTGGGCGCAAAAATACGCTGGACGCACCATTGTTTTGCTATGCAAATATGCAAATGAGGGAGATACGGCAATCCACAAAAGTACTTTTGTCCGGCGCAGGCTACGCGCTGTGCGCGCAAGCTGTACATCCGGTCTAAAGTTACCCCTCATAAAAGCAGCTTTAACTTTGCACCATACGTGTGCAGGTCAGCAAAAGCAGCACCGTTAGGGACGAGCTGAGCACCCACACTTGCAGGACAACAATCTGTATGCCAACATGCCAGGGGCATCCATGGTCATAGCTATACTACTGGCTTTAGATGTGCGTAGAAGGAGGAGGGCACGGAGGAGGAGGGCACGGGAGAGGATATACCAACCGCGCATAAACGTCTTTGGCATGTGGGATTCTGAGGTGTATCGCATCTTCAGATTTACCCCTACTGCCATCCTGGAATTAACCACAACCCTGAAAGATGACATCACCAGCCAGACACAATGCTCACATGCAGTGGAGCCACTGGTCAAGGTACTGGCAACACTCCATTTCCTTGCCAGTGGTTCTTTTCAGCATACAAGTGGAGTGGTGGCTGGGATGGCACAATCCTCCATTAGCAGATGTGTGCACCAGGTTGTCCCCGCAATCCTGAGACGCATGGCCAACCAAATCATCAGACCCACCCAGGAGGACCTGCGGGTGAAGGCAATGCGGGATTTCTACAGAATTGCCGAATTCCCACGCACCGTGGGGGCCATTGATTGCACACATGTGGCACTACGGCCCCCCTGTGACACAGAGCACCTATACCGCAATCGGAAGCACTGGCATTCCATCAACGTACAGGTGATAGCCGATGCCCAATGCCTCATATGGCACGTCCGTGCCAAACAACCAGGGTCCAGCAATGACAGCTACAGCCCCACATTCAAACATCATTCACACTGTAGCCTGCCTGGGCTACAAAAAAAAAAACTACCGGCGCTGGCGTGCCCCACGCCTGCGGCGGCCACGGCCCCGGCTCCTCAGGGGAGACTCATGGGGGGGAAATCTGGAGAAGGAGGAGCATCCCCTGGTCTCTGCCCACCTGGCGGCCTGGCCTCCAACGCCAGGGCAATGCAGGTGAGGCCCACATCGAACACGGACAGCCTCGGTCAGGGCGCGCACCTCCTGACCCACGCCTGCTGTGGTGGTCTGCAGGTCGTTCATGCATGTTATCACAGCCAAGGAGTTGCAACCCATGTCCTGCACAGACTCCTTTATGGAGGCCATGCTGTCTTCCATGCGCTCCAAAGTCTGGGTAACCTGACCCAGATGATTTTCAGGCAGAACCTCTGCCACCCCCCTTGTCTTCCGGGTCGCCTTCCTGGCTCCTGATGAGGCTTGGGGCCTACGAGAAGGGGAGACCCTTGGGGGGAAGCCCTGTTGAGGGAGGAGTGGGAGGGGCTAGCCCTGATGGAGGCCTGACTGGTGCCAGCACCAGGGCTAGACTCCTCCAAATGGAGCCTCACTTCATTGCCACTCAGCACCTGCTCCTCCTCAACACCTCCTCCTGAGGAGAGGTGTGGCCACTCCCCTCCTCAGAGGACTCCTGGCTTGCCTGGGGGTCTGCATCAGACTCATGTCCGGGGGATGGTGCGGACTGGCCAGATGGCCCAGCACCCTCCTGCACATCTGTGGATGACACAAAACATTCACATGTTGGAGGATCCACACACTTGTCACATATTCCCTCCCCCCCCACACATGCTACACACCAGATAGGAAAAAAAAAAAACACTTACCTGTCCTCAAGACCTCCTCAATGGAGTCAAATCCAAGCACTGCCTCCACTTGATGCCTGTGAAGGCACTGGGCAACCACACGCTCCTCAGCAGTGAGCCTGATTGTAGTTGCTGGTCCCCCTCCAGTGCCCCTGGCATGAGTGGCCATCCTACCCAGCTTACCTCGGACGACGCGCCTGAGATCATTGATCTTTTTCAAGATCTCATTGGGGGTCCTGGTCTCACTCCCCGATGCATTAACATCATCTGCAATAATTTGCAGGATCTCCCTCCTCCTGGCCTGGGTGGTGATAACACTCTCAGGCCCATGGAGAAACCAATCATACAGGGTCATGGCCCTGACAATGATGTCCTTCTCCCGCTGGGAGTAGTTGAGCTTCCTCTTCCTTGCTGACATCTCTCCAAAAAACACGCTCCAAAAAACACACCGACAAAAACCTACAAACACCAACAAACAACGGAACAAAAGCACCTTGCTTCAGGGGGGAAACAAATGGATGTACTTTTGCACTGGTCAGGCGCATGTTTGGGCGTATTTATGGCCTGGGCATAGCTCACTAATTACGCCGGGCCTAGTTCGAATCTCACTGATTATGCCGGGCCGAGTTGTGTGCATGCGCAGAGAGGCGCTGAACATAGTCAGCGTCATTGCGCATGCGCCGTGCGGCCGGCCCTTCATTTGCATGGGGTCATGGCTCATTTCAATTGAACACGCCCACTTCCTTCCCACTTTCAATTACGCTGGCTTACGCAAATACTATGAGGATGCGGTACTTGCCTCTCTAAGTTGAGCTGGCGTAACGGAAATTGGATGCGCTACGCCGGTCTATATATGCGCCGATGTACGTGGATCTACCCCATTGTCTTTTAATTTTGGATAGAATAGAAAAGGTTTTGATCCTTTGTTGGATTTTATTGCTTTCCATATCCCCCTTGGAACAGTTTTCATTTGTTTCCAATCTTAGAAGAGTGACAGGAAGCAAAAATAAATGGATACGGGAGATAGACACGGGGAGGAATGCTCTCTAAACAGCCACACAAGGAAGCAATCATTTCGCGAAGAGGGAGGAGTATACAGAGGAGTCGCGCATTCTGGCATAAGCAGCTTCCAGAGCCAAAGCTTTATTGTCTGCCTGGCAGAGTTCCTCTCCCGCCTCTCGTCATACCCTCCTAACATGGCTCTGAAGGCAGCCCCACGTGAAGGCTTTAAATGAGTGCTGTGTGATATGGAGAGAAATCGAGTGATCCTGGGTATTTCGAAATTGGATAATATCCCCTTTACATGGTTCATCAACCCTCGAATCAGAAAGCCAAATTTGAGAGAGGCGCCACAAACCCTCTGATGGAGTAGTGGACTGGCAAGCTGCAAAGATAATAAGGCATTATCAGAAATGCCCCCGAGCAGTATAGTCATGTCCCAAACCCTTGACAGGACAGGCCACCCTGGCATAGATAAGATCAATTTGAGAAAAGGTCTTGTAGGTAACCGAATGGCAAGTAAATGCATGGAGGGTAAGATGGCGCCACCTCCAAACATCTGTAAAATTCTAAGCTTGCACCCATGCCGCTAGGTCAGTGGCAGAGCTAGATGTCGGAGAGAGTCTATCCAATCTAGGATCCGGGACCATGTTGAAATTACCAAAGATTAAAATATTGTCAGTAGCATAAACTAAGAGCTTAGCAGCCAATTGCTTAAATAATTTAACTGAAACAGAGGGAAGGAGGAATAACCCCAACAAGACAACCTCCAGATTATCAATTATTGCATGCAATATAACAAAATGGCCTTCCAAATCCAACTCCAGCGCCATTATATAGAAGGGCAAAGATTTGTGAACTAATATATTAACCCCTTGTGAAAAAGTAGAGAAGGTAGAGTGGTAATGATGACCAACCCAGGGCTTTATTTAAGCCTAGGAGCCTACCCCCAGTCAGGTGGATACAAATATGGGGTGACTGGTGTTTGAGAAACTGGAAGACTAGTGATCTTTTAATTTTTAAGTTGAGGACCCTAGTATTCCAGGACATCTTAAAGTGGAGGTCCAGCCTAAAAAAAAAATGTCAAAAAAATAAATAAAATAAACTTATACTTACCAGAAATTGCTGTTACTAGGCAAATCGTCCTAATCTGCCACTTCCTCAGTGAGGTTCTGTGTTCTCCTCCTCGCGAAGCCTCCTGGGAAATGGAGGCCGCTGCCTTCTGGGACACACAGGACGGTGTTCCCATTCACAAATGGTGACAGGGGTCCTGTTGTTCAGGGATCAGCTCACTTCTGGATCTTCCTTGAGCAACTCCAGTCCTCAGCTGCAGGCTTGTAGCAGGTTCATGTGCACGCAGGAGCTGCTATGTGCAAACCTTGTTCTCCTTGCTGCATCCTTAGTGAGAATGATGGTGCCGGGACCCGGTCCGAGGGACGGATCTGCCTCAGACGGCCGACATCGTGGGCAACCTGGACAGGTAAGTGTGCTTATTAAAAGTCAGCTAGTGTTTGTAGCTGCTGACTTTTATTGTATTATTTTTTTAAGACGGACCTCTGTTTTAAACATAGTCATGACTCTTCAGCAATAGAGCGTGTAAACAGGAGGAAGCCAAAACGTAAAAAAAAAAGAAAAAGGGAAGCCCAGAGTTGGTCTCGAGAGCCACACATTTGCAAATAAAGCAATAAACACACATTGGAAGAAACATAAAGCTTACACTGCTGTATACATCTTGACATTCAGACAAACAGGTAAAATATAACAAAATAAAACAAAAACAAAAACCCCAACCACTCTCTATCCAGGCAGATGCCTCTTCCTGACAGGTAAAGAATCTAGTAATTTCTCTATCTTCCATCAACAATCTGGCCGGGAACAACATGCTGTATTTAAGCCCCTTGGCCTGGAGCTTGGCCCAAACTGCATCGAAGGACTTGCGATACCGTTGGGTTTCCATAGAGTAAAAAATCATAAGCTTAGTATTTTCAAAGTGGAGCTCAGCCAGCACCCTGGCCTCTCTCAAGTCTGGCTGGTCTTTAAAGTGCAGTAACTTAAAGATGAAAGTGCAAGGGGGGTTCCCTCGGGGCCTCTAGTGGCTGGCATGCAATGTGCCCTCAATCATAAAGAAGTTAGAGAACTGGGCATTGGGAAACAATGTCAAGAGCTGTTCAGTAAAAGGCAGTAGAATCATTACCTTCAGCCCTTTCAGGGAGGCTTATAATCCGTAGATTATTGTGGTGATTGTGATTTTCCATGTCCTCGGCACGAGTCTCCAGGGCTTTCAGCTTGGTTCTCAGTGTATGCAAGTCCCCACCATGATCCATAAGGGTGTCTTCTGCAACAAAGAAGTAAGGAAGGAAGAAAGGCGTGAACTCTAAGTTCCTCTGGAGGTGGTCTATTTAGTCAGTGAGTGTTGTCTGGCAAGCCGTAATAGTCTGCATGATGTTACGGAACCATGAACCAGACGTACAACAAGAGATAAGTGAAAAAAAGAAGGCTTTATTGAAAATCAAGCTGTAAAGCAAAAGTCCAAACGAATGGTAAAACCAAAGCAGAGTCTTGTGAAGCCAGTGGTCAGGAACCAGAAGGGTAGTCAGACGAAGCCAGGATCAGACACCAGCAGGGAAGTCAGACGAAGCCAGGATCAGGAACCAGCAGGGAAGTCAGACGAAGCCAGGATCAGGAACCAGCAGGGAAGTCAGACGAAGCCAGGATCGGAACCAGAAGCAGCAGCAGTCTTAGAAGCATGTGAACACAGGAGGACCAAGCAAGGAACTGAAGCCACAGACCTCCTATATATCTGAGCCAGGCATCCAGCTCCTCCCAGTGGGAAGGAGGAGCCGCAGAGTGGGAGGCTACAAGAGACCCAGAAACCAAGATGGCCGCCAGCACATGTCAAACGAAGGAGACAGGAGAGAGGTAAGACCATGACAGTACCTCCCCCTCAATGGCCCCTCCTCCGCGGTGCAAAAAACGGTTTCTGAGGGAAGCGTGCGTGGAAGGCTCGGAGCAAGGCAGGAGCATGGACATCTGCGGAGGGAACCCAGGAACGCTCCTCTGGACCATAACCACGCCAGTGGACCAAAAACTGCACCCGACCGCGGACCAGGTGTGAGTCCAGGATATTGCTCACCTCATACTCCTCATGATTGCCCACTTGGACCGGACGAGGCCGAGGAACCGAGGAAGTGAAGCGATTGCACACCAGTGGCTTCAACAGGGAGACATGAAACACGTTGGAGATCCGCATGCCAGGAGGAAGCGCAAGGGCATAGGCTACCGGGTTTACCCTGCGAAGCACTTGGAAGGGACCAACAAAGCGAGGAGCCAGCTTGGGAGTGGGCACTCGAAGGTTGAGGTTGCGAGTGGACAACCATACACGGTCTCCGACCTGGTAGGAAGGAGCAGGCGCTCGTCTGCGATCAGCCTGGAGTTTCTGGCGCTGCGCAGAGACCTCAAGGGACTTCTGGATCTGTACCCAAGAGGCACGTAGGACGGAAAGGTGATCCTCCACAGCCGGAATATCCTGGGGAGAGAATGCCTCCGGTAACACGGCAGGTTGGAACCCATAATTGGCCATGAAGGGAGACGTCCCAGAGGAAGAGTTCACCGCCGTGTTCCTGGCAAACTCAGCCCAAGGCAGGAGGTCAACCCAATTGTCCTGGTGATCGGAGACATAGCAACGAAGGAATTGCTCCAAGGCCTGATTGGATCGTTCTGCGGCCCCATTGGACTCAGGGTGGTAGGCCGAGGAGAAGGAGAGATGAATCCCCAACTGGGAGCAAAAGGCGCGCCAGAACCTGGACACAAACTGACTCCCCCGATCCGACACTATCTCCTTGGGCAAACCGTGCAACCGGAAGACCTCCCAGGCAAAAATCGTGGCCAACTCTTGTGCAGAGGGTAACTTCTTGAGAGGAACACAGTGGCACATTTTGGAAAACCGATCCACAATCATGAGAATGGCCGTATGGCCTCGGGATGCAGGGAGGTCCACAATGAAATCCATCCCCAGGTGTGACCATGGGCGCTCCCCGGTGGCTATGGGTTGCAGCAGGCCCAACGGAAGGTGCCGAGGGGACTTACTTTGGGCACAAACGGAGCATGCCGCTACATATGCAGCGATGTCGGAACGTAGGGAAGGCCACCAGAACAGACGTGAAACAGCCCAGGACAGCTGATTCTTACCAGGATGCCCCGCGGTCTTGGAGTTATGGTAGGTTCGCAACAACCGAGTGCGCAACTCCTCAGGCACAAAACATCTGCCGTTGGGTCTCCCAGAGGGAGCACCAGATTGAGCCGCCAAAATCTGCTCACCAAGGGGAGAGGTCAGGCTGGTGCGAATGGCGGCCAGGATCTGATTCGGAGGTATGACCGAAGTCGGTATAGATTCCTCCCTGGACAGCTCGGAGTACTGCCGTGATAAGGCATCCGCCCTGATGTTCTTGGAACCGGGTAGGTAGGAGACCACGTAATTAAAACGTGACAAGAACAGAGCCCATCTGGCCTGACGTGGTGTCAATCTCTTGGCCTCAGAAAGGTAGGTCAGATTCTTGTGGTCCGTCAGGATGAGAACCGGAACCACCGAGCCCTCGAGCAAGTGCCTCCACTCTTTGAGAGCCTGCACTATGGCCAATAACTCCCTATCACCAATCTGATAGTTGCACTCCGCGGGTGACAGTTTCCGGGAGTAAAACCCACAAGGAAGCAGCGGACCCTCTGGAGTTCTACGCTGAGACAGAAGGGCGCCTACTCCCGTCTCAGACGCGTCCACCTCGAGGACAAAGGGCAACCCAGGGTTGGGATGAGACAGAATCGGAGCCGACACAAAGGCGGATTTTAGGGCCTCAAAAGCCCGGATGGCCTCGAGCGGCCAGACCTGGGAATTACTGCCCTTCCTGGTCAGATCCGTGAGAGGCTTGGCCAGCATGGAGAAGTCCCTGATGAACTTCCGATAATAATTGGCGAAGCCCAAAAAGCGCTGCAAGGAACGAAGACCACTGGGCTGAGGCCACTGTAAGACAGCCGAAACCTTCTCAGGGTCCATGGAGAACCCCTCAGCGGAAATGATGTAACCTAAGAAGGTTACCTGGGATCGGTGAAATTCGCATTTCTCAAGCTTACCGAACAGCTTGTTCTCTCGTAACCGTTGCAACACTCGCTTGACATCCAGAATGTGAGCCTCCATGGATTCAGAGTATACCAAGATGTCATCCAAATAGACCACCACACACTGCTGCAACAGGTCACGGAAAACATCGTTGATGAATTCCTGAAAGACTGCGGGCGCATTGCACAACCCAAAGGGCATAACCAAGGATTCATAATGACCGGTCCTGGTGTTAAACGCGGTCTTCCACTCATCGCCCGCCTTGATCCTTACCAGGTTATATGCCGCCCTCAGGTCGAGTTTGGTAAAGACCGTGGCCCCCTTGAGGCGATCGAACAGCTCGGAAATCAAGGGTATCGGGTAAGCGTTCTTGATCGTGATGCGATTAAGGCCCCTGTAATCGATGCAAGGCCTCAACTCACCGCCCTTCTTTTTCACAAAGAAAAATCCAGCCCCTGCCGGGGACGAGGATTTGCGAATGTGACCACGGGACAGCGCCTCCATCACGTACTCCTCCATGGCCTCATTCTCCGCAACCGACAGTGGATAGACCCTGCCGCGAGGAGGAACGGCACCAGGTTGTAACTCTATGGCACAATCGTATGGGCGGTGCGGAGGTAGGGCAACTGCGCGCACCCTATCGAATACATCCCGGTACTCCTCGTATTCAGGAGGCAACAGAGAGTCCGAGGAAGTACACAGCAACTTGACAGGCCCATGGATGCAACTAGCCCCACACTGTGGTGACCATGAGAGGATCTCGGCCGATCTCCAGTCGAAAGTCGGATTATGCTTCTGGAGCCAGGGGTACCCCAAGACCACCGAGTAGTGTGGAGACGAAATAACCTGGAAGCAGACCGACTCTCTGTGAACGGCACCAATGGCTATCCCCACTGGAAGGGTCTCATGAGTCACGTGTGACGGCTGGAGGGGTCTGCCGTCTATCGCCTCTAGAGCCAGCGGGGAACCTCGAGCCTGCAGAGGAATGGAATTGGCGGCAGCGAACTCACTATCAATGAAAAGACCACCAGCACCAGAGTCCACCAACGCCTGGGTCGTCACCGAGCCCCCGACCCAGGAGAGGACAACAGTGATCAGTGGTTTATCAACACGGGAAACCGGGGACGAGGAGACTCCACCCAAGATCTGCCCCCGACAGGATCTCAGGTGCGAGCGTTTCCCGGACGGTTCGGACATGCCAACCGAAAATGCCCACCGAGACCACAGTACATGCATCGGCCCTCGCGTCTCCGGAGTACCCTCTCCCCCTCGGACAGGCGAGCAAACCCCAGCTGCATGGGTTCACCCCCAGACAAGTCAACCCCAGGAGGCGTGGGAGGAGAGGGAGGCACGGGTGGGACAGCAAACGTAGGCGCCAAACTGTTAGGAGGCCTCCGCAGGCTCTCCTTAAAGGAAGGTCTCTCCCTGAGTCTGGTGTCAATCAAAATCAGGAAAGAAATAAGAGCCTCGAGCTCCACTGGTAGGTCCTTAGCTGCAACCTCATCCTTCAAGGCATCCGAGAGACCATGAGAGAAAGCAGCGACCAGAGCCTCATTATTCCAGCCCACCTCTGCTGCCAGGGTACGAAACTCAATGGCGTATTCGGCTACGGATCGTGAACCCTGTCTGACGGACATAAGGAGCTTCGCAGCAGAGGCGTCGCGAGCCGGCACATCGAATACCTTCCGAAGAGAAGCAACAAAACCGGAAAACTCGGCAACCACCGGATTGTTGTTCTCCCATAAAGGGCTGGCCCAGGCCAAGGCCTTGTCCGAGAGCAGCGAGATCAAGAAGCCCACCCTTGATCTCTCAGTGGGAAAGGCATGTGGCAGCAACTCGAAATAAATGCCCACTTGGTTAAGGAAACCTCGGCACTGAGTTGGCTCTCCCCCAAATCGCTGTGGAAGGGGGGCAGAACCGGTCATACCCCGAAACACCGCAGGCGCAGCAACAGGTGTCGGGGTAGACTCTGGCGCAACAACCGGAGCGGCAGTAGGAGCGAGCCCAGGAGCGACAACCGACCCATCGGCAACGGAAGCGAAATGAGCCGTGCGTTCAAGCAGGGTTTGCAACGCCACGGCGAACTGACCCAACAGGTAATCCTGCTGATCAAGTCTGGCAACCAGCGTGGGTAGCGAGGATGGCCCTGTACCGTCAAAATTCATGGCTTGGTCCTAATGTTACGGAACCATGAACCAGACGTACAACAAGAGATAAGTGAAAATAAGAAGGCTTTATTGAAAATCAAGCTGTAAAGCAAAAGTCCAAACGAATGGTAAAACCGAAGCAGAGTCTTGTGAAGCCAGAGGTCAGGAACCAGAAGGGTAGTCAGACGAAGCCAGGATCAGACACCAGCAGGGAAGTCAGACGAAGCCAGGATCAGGAACCAGCAGGGAAGTCAGACGAAGCCAGGATCAGGAACCAGCAGGGAAGTCAGACGAAGCCAGGATCGGAACCAGAAGCAGCAGCAGTCTTAGAAGCATGTGAACACAGGAGGACCAAGCAAGGAACTGAAGCCACAGACCTCCTATATATCTGAGCCAGGCATCCAGCTCCTCCCAGTGGGAAGGAGGAGCCGCAGAGTGGGAGGCTACAAGAGACCCAGAAACCAAGATGGCCGCCAGCACATGTCAAACGAAGGAGACAGGAGAGAGGTAAGACCATGACACATGACCATGGCCAGGTCAAAATGTTGAAAATTTTCAAGGGGTATGAATACTTTTTAATGCACTGTATTTGCATAAATGGGCTCTCCCCTAAACTAGGGAAGGTGGGGGAATTGCACTATTAGTGTAGGTTGTCTAAGGATATATAAAAAAAAAAGAGAAAGTGAGGCAGAAAAAAAGGAAGGGGGAAGAAGGGGGCTATAGGGCAGAGAGGGGACATAGAGACAACAGGGTTAGAGGTATTCTGGGCTAGAAAAAAGTTGTAAAGTTTTTTCCTAAACTGATCCTTTCTGTATTGGCAGGAGAAGGTGATGTCTTCCATTTCTTCACTTTGCTCAATTTTTGTCAACCATAGTGACACAGATGGTGGGGTTTGCAGTTCCCATAATTATGGAATGCATTGCTCCATATGACTATGCACCCGGACTACATTTCCCAGGGATTTTTGCTATGATCAGAGAGAATGCTGGGAAGAGCATAAAAGAGACTAGAGACGTGCCCTACGCTCTCTTCCTCCTAGGCCTGGTGTGTGACGGTCCTCTCTGTTCAGAGAGGGTGAGGTCGTGGCCTACCACACAGTGTACAACATTTCAACCCAGCCGGGAAGGGCCCATCACTGCTTGCTGATCATCAGACAATTATCCAGCATCACCCTGATGGTCCAACATCCCGCGCTTTGTGCTGTGCATCGGATGATCGTCAGGAGTGGAACCGCTGCAAGGACGCCTCTTCGGGAATTGCAGTTCAGAAAGCATTGAATCAGCCTGGTCGTTGGTTGCCCACCTTTGCAAACCTTTCTTTGTTGCTTCACTGGGACACTGTGGACAGACAGCTTTACCCTGGGGAAACACTTTACTGCATCTCTATTTGAACATTGTACATATACACCTGTCACATCAACCTTTCCAAGAAATACCATTGCCTTGTTCCTACATCCTATTGGATATAGTTAACGAGCTCCTACTGCTGGCAAAGCCCATCAGGCCTGCAACTGGGACATTACTGTCATTACTACTTAAAGGGCCCTCATACCATTCTTGTTTAATTGATCTCTCATTAGGATTAAAAGTTGAATAGGCCCGCCTGGCTTTCCCCTTTAGAAGTCTTGCCAGATCTAATGCTTAACTCTTGCTTATCCTTTCAGGTCATGCTCAAGTGGTACTCTATTATACATATGTGTTATCTCCAGATTGTCTTAACTTGTATTGTTGTGGAGGAATTCTTCTTTTAAACTGGGACTGTTATCAGAAGTTCAGCTGATCTATTACCTCCTTTGTGCAACAAAATCTTCCTTGAGTTGTTCAGTAAATGTTAAAAGAATATAAACTCGTTGAGTGGTTTGACTTATTACTTTAAGGTGGTGCAAAGATGTCTAAAACCCAGCGTGTCAAGTGGGTTGGAATGTTCCCAGGGTCATGATGGTGCAGATGAGCAGGTAAATCCAAGCCATCCCCAAGGGGGCAGTGCTACAGGTATAAGATGTGTTTTTCTGTATAAGTGTTTTGAGAATTCTTCATTTATTTTTATTGTTTTAGTTTTGGATAAAATAGGAAAGAGTCATTTGTTTTAAGATCTTCTGTTCTGCCAGTTTTCAGTAACACTGGACTGTCATATCCAGACCTCCATCAGGATGGGACCCACACAGGATTTGAAAGCACACCAGATCGTCACTAAAGCCTTCAGCTACCTACGACTATGACTAATGACCTCAATGTGCATCAGAAGAAACAAATAGTGCAAGTCTTCCTCCATCGGCTCAAACATGACAGGAATAACCCCCACTTTGCCTGATGAGGGTGCTCGTCGGAACACGCTGCTAGCTCTGAGGAGCTCCGTGGGCTCCATGGATCACTCGGGCGTGCACTAGGCTGCGTCTCCTCCCTACCCCCCCGCCGTGCTTCTCCCCCCCCCGCTCCCCCCACCTCTCGTCCTGTTGTGCTGCCTCTGTACCTTGGAACCGCGCTGTGGAGAGTGATCGCGAGGATCTCCTGGAGACGTGAGTTTGTGGAGTCCCGACGCTCGCAGGTGTTGGAGGAGCCGAGGGGCTCGGGTTCTGTGTGCTGTGTGTGCTGGGCGCGCTGTGCGGTCTGAGGAGCTGAGGAGCGGTGAGGAACTGCAGCCTGATTCGTCTGTCACAGGCGGTGTGAGTTCCCAGTGTGTCAGTGTGTCAGCACGGTTCAGCATGCAGCGTACCTCAGTGAGTGAAGCTGCAGCTGACTACTGACTACTGATAGACTATTGATAGACTACTGATAGTGGACTAATAGAAAGACAGTGATTATCATTATCATTATTACCATTGATAAAACCTATATGCTACCTGAATGTCAATCACCATCAGCTTATTATACAAAGGCATACAAAGGCATACAAGGCATATATAAAGGCACCTCAGTGAATGTGGCTATAGCGGCAGCAGATTACTGATAGAGGAGGATCGATAGAAGACTGTTATTGACTGTTATTGACCCAATGCTATTTAATGCTATCTAATGCTATCTAAACGCCAACCATCAGTCAACTATAAAATTGCACTCCAGCAAGCGATGATAAGTGCTGAAGCGGTTGGCCGATTGAAGACTGTCACTAACTAAATGCTAAATAAAAACTAACTATCAGCTAATCATAAGCTAATTATATAGCAACTGTATGCAACTATAAGTAACTATAGGTAACTATAAGTCATCTTAAATGATTACAATTATAAGCGATGGAGTTGTGATTAGCGTGTCAGGGGACAGCGCACTACAGGGCACTTTAGTGAGCGAGGCTGAAGCAGAAACCGAAGCGGATAGTGGATTGCCACTTTAAGGGATCACAAGGGGCGTGGGGTGTGTGGGGAATAGTGTGCCAGAATAGTGTGCGGGGAAGCGTGGCTTTCTTTCCCTGCCTCCTACCACCTTTCAGCTCAAGCTCAAGCTCACCTACCAGCTCACATTGCTCCCACAGTCCGCAGGTTCTCACTACACTTTAAATATCAAAGGATGGGAGACGACTGAGCAGGAGACGTGAGATAAAGGAGAAAGAGATAAATTAAGGAAAACAAAGGACATCTTTCTATCTTTAGAGGTTCATCAACTGAATATAGGAAATGAGAGGCCGCCCAGTAAGGGGTGCTGTGGCTAACGCCCCCAAAATAAGTGCCAGCCCTGGCACCATAAAAAAATACATGACACAAGACACCTCCAAAGACTGTCCTAGCGAAACATCTGGGGCCAAAAGCAGACCATCATTGGGCCAACAAAAAAATGGACAGAGAAGGTACTCTGAAACAGTGACAATCAGAGAGTCTGAGGAGGATGTTGCGGAACCACACGGTGCCACCCATAAAGATTTACCCCCATCAAAAACAGAGCTATTAGAGATGTTTTCGCGACTAGAATTATCAATCTCACGAATGGAGCTCTCGTTAAAAAATGAGATAACGATTGTACACGAAGACATGAGTCATTTATTGAGAAGAGTGGAAGAAACTGAAGAAAAACTGGATAGCCAAGCAGCTGAGGTGTCAGAGTTAAAAATGCAAATGAAGGAATTACAAATAGAACAAAGGAACTTGAGGTATCAAATTTGAAAGAATTCATCGGATTAGAAAACCGGTGGAATTAGCAGCCGGAATTCCCAGAGACGTGATCGCAAGATTTCATAATTTCCAAGATAAAGAACAGATATGGCAGCGTCTTAAAACCATCAGGCCGGTTACATTCAATGAGACTGAATTACAGATTTTTCCGGACCTCGCCACCGAGACCCTCTCTAGAAGGAGATTATTAAAACCGCTACTTGAACATTTAAAAGTATATGGTATCCAATATTCCTGGGGTTACCCAGCGTGTTTAATCGGGAAGAAGGAGGGCAGGTCCGCGACCTTAAGGTTCCCTGAAGAGATGACTAAGTTCTGTAAGAGACTGGACATTCCATTGATAGAGATACCTGGATGGAATGAACCACAAGAGAAGATATCACCTATACCGGGTCATCAGACATGGAACCTCATCCCAGGAAATAAAAGAGGAAAATAATTAAGAAAAAATCCACATAAGATGAATAAAAAGGGGAGATGATGGGGGGGGCGGGGGGTTGGGGGGGGATGGGGGGGGGACCGGCTGGTGTGAGCCCTGGGAGTTCTGGGGTCCTGGGGCTACTCACCCACCCCCAGCCTCCGGTTGGGGGGGGGGGGCGGGGGCAGTTCGGGATGTAGTCACACTTGCAGAGCTCAACCTCTGGGGCGAGAACCGTGGGCCGGGTGGAGCAGGTTGGCCACGGATCCAGGTGCCTATCTTAGGCCGTAATGCCCCTATTGGTGGGGGAAGAGAGGGAGGGGGGGAGGGTTAGGGTGAATATAGGGGTCATAGTACAGAGTAAATGGGGGGAGGTGGGGGGGTGTGGGAGAGGGTTCGGGGGGGAGTATCTCCGGTTATCAGTATCAGAAATAAGCTGCCTATTGTGGCTTTGCCCTGATGCTTTTTGGAAATCCTATCTATGTAAGATGACGAGTGACATGACTCAATTCATAACAACTGAATATAATAATAACAATGTAACGGGAGTGGTCTGGGGGCGAGGGATTATCTGGTAGAACTATGGGAACCTTAAAAATACTCTCATATAATGTAAGGGGATTAAATTCCCCGTTAAAAAGGGGTAATATTTTAAGAGAAATTAAACATCTTAAAGCAGATATAGTACTCATACAAGAGACACATATCTCGCAGGAGTCAAATCTTAAAATAAGTTCACCGGAATACCCACTATGGTACTATGGAGACTCACCGACTAAACTGGCAAAGGGGGTTGCCATAGGGTTTGCCAAGGAAGTTAGATTCGTCCTGGCAGAGAGAAAAGTAGATCCCGAGGGGCGGTATCTCCTACTTAGAGGAAAAATAAACGAAGTGGACTATTCTATTGCAAACATCTACTGTCCAAATAAGAACTCCATGAGATTTCTTAAGGGGGTCATTGAGATGTTTATGGATTTCAGGATAGGCAGGGCAGTTGTGGCGTGTGATATGAATCTCTGCCTGGATCTGGACCTCGATTCTACGTCCCGTGCACAGCGGACTGGAGATGCACAAAGAAAATTACTTAAAAAAAAATTACACCAACTCCAATTGATGGACGTTTGGAGAATTCAGCATCCGAAAACACGAGATTACTCATTCTACTCCGCTGTGCACGGGACGTACTCTAGGATCGACTTTTTTTTAGTGGATCATAGCTCACTGGATGTAGTGACAAGTTCGGGAATTGGGATAACTACCCTGTCGGATCATGCGCCAGTTTCAATCAACTTAAAAAACGAGGGAGCTCCCAAAAGTAACACCAAATGGAGACTTAACGAGGATTTAATACAGGACGAAGAGGTTGTAGTAAGGATAAAACAGGAATTGGAATGGTATTTCAAGACAAACTGTTCCGAACACATGTCGGAATCATTAATTTGGGAGGCTCACAAGGCCTATATCAGGGGCATACTGATCGCAATAGGATCAGCGAAAAAAAAAGAAACTAAGAAAAAATATGATGAGTTATATAAAACTATCTTGGATCTTGAACAGACCCATAAACTAACAGGAGAGCAGGAAGCGGAGCGCACCGTTATCTTAAAAAGAGAGGAATTAAGAGATCTCATTGAATATGATAATAGAGCGGCATCCTACAGACGTAAGAAAGAGAACTATCAATGGGGCGACATGTCGGGTAAATACCTAGCAAAAGGGTTTCAAAACAAATTTAAGGGCAATTTTATAGAAAGTATTCAAACAGGCAAAGGGAGTAAGGTACATACAACATCAGAAATTGCAAGAGTATTTCAAGAATACTATGGGAAGTTGTATTCGATATCGCAAGGGGACACCTTAGAAAAAACAAAAAGGAGAAGTGTTAATACAAAAAAATTTTTAAGTAACACATGTTTAAATAAAATACCAGAGGACAAAATTAGTTTTTTAGAAGAACCTATAACGGAAATGGAAATCCGTAATAATTTAAAGGAGTTACCAAAGGGGAAAAGCCCAGGCCCCGATGGGCTAACAATTGCATACTATCAAAAGTTCAGTGACATTCTGATCCCCAGGATGTGCTCCTATATAAACGGTATCGGTTTAAACTGGGATATTCGTCAAGAGGCTTTGGAGGCTGCAATTACAGTAATCCCTAAGATAGGTAAAGATCCCTCCTTATGTTCTAGTTTTAGACCTATTTCGCTATTAAATGCAGACGTAAAATTGTTCGCCAAAATCTTAGCAGGGAGAATGAAAACAATCATGAAAGATTTAGTACATACTGATCAAGTAGGTTTTGTCCCCGGGAGGGAAGGTAGGGACAATAGCATCAGAACACTTCTGTTGACACAGATAATAAAAGATAGTAAATCCCCAGGTCTACTCCTGTCTATAGACGCCGAAAAGGCTTTCGACAGGGTAGACTGGGGATTTCTATTGAACACATTGGAGTTTATTGGGATCGGTCCAAAAATGATGGGGTGGATAAGCGCTCTGTATAAACACCCAACGGCAAGAGTTAAGGTGAACGGGACATTGTCAGGGACATTCGAAATGTTCAATGGGACTAGACAGGGGTGCCCCCTGTCCCCTCTTTTATTTATTTTATCTTTGGAACCATTGCTGGCCGGGATTAGAAATAACCCCGACATCAGGGGGATTCAAACAAATGATGGGGAACATAAACTTGCAGCGTTCGCCGACGATATCTTATTATTTATAACGAACCCAACTATAACACTCCCGAATCTATTAAAAACCCTCAAATTGTATGGAGACGTATCTAATTTTAAAATCAATCCTCTAAAATCAGAAATCCTCAATATTAGCGTGAACGCACAGGACGTACGGAGATATAAGCAAGAGTTCCCATTTATTTGGAAAGATACCGAGATAAAATATTTGGGAGTCAATATTACAGCATCCCCTGACCTAATTTACCTGCAGAATTATATACCATTATTAAATGATATTAAAAAAGATTTAAAGAGAATTGCATTGAGACAAAGATCCCTACTAGGGAGAATAAATTGTTTTAAAATGTTTACTCTCCCTAAGATATTATATATAATGCAAATGTTACCAATCGCATTACCGGGTGTTTATTTTAAAATACTAAAACAGTTACTAAATAGGTTTATATGGCGGAACAAAAAAGTGCGCATAAGTATGGAGGTGTTAATTAGAGATAAGGAACATGGTGGTTTGGGGGTACCGGATATTTACACATATTATAGGGCTATTCACATGGCACGGGTGATTGATTGGGTCAGAGATAACAAAGAGAAAAGGTGGGTGAGAATAGAAAGTTGCTCAAATATGTCACGGTTAGGAAAAGAGATTTGGATACCGCCACATTTTAGACAAATAAATTCGCACATGCACAAAATCACATTGGCATCCACGTCTATATGGGATAGGGCACATAAAAAACATAGATGGGGCTATAACTCCCCACTAATCCCTTTATTTGACACAAATTTTTTTGTACCAGGGAAAATGGACCTGTTTGGTAACTGGATTAAAAAACCAGATGCACAATTAAAAGACATATTAAAAGATGGTAAAATTCTTACCTACCAGGAACTAAGTAAAAAAAAAGAATTGTTTGAGTTGAACAGGTGGCGATACTTGCAGTTGACGCATTTTGTAGATTCCTTCCCCTCCCCCCTGAGGTCAGATAGACACTTGCTTCCTTTGGAGCATCTGTGTTTAGCTCCAAAGGGAAGGGGCGCGATTTCCGCAATTTATAAAATATTGATGGGATTGAAAGACCCCGGTCTCCCTCCTTATATTAATAAATGGGAAGAGGAATTGGGAACGGGTAAAACCGAGACAGAGGTCAGGAAAATATTAGAAAGGACGCATACGACTTCATTTAATTGTGCATTGATCGAAATGAATTTTAAGTGTTTAGCACGATGGTATATAACCCCGGCCATAGCACACCGTTATCAAGACGACACCTCCAAATATTGCTGGAGGGGCTGTCTTGAAGTGGGAACTATGTCACATATTTGGTGGACCTGCCCAAAAATTAAAACATACTGGAATAATGTACTATTGGTAATTGAGGAGATAACCGGAATTAAAATACTTCCTGATCCATGGGTCTGCTTGTTCCATGGGACAGAAATGTCAACTAAACAGTACATGAGAACTTTACTTCCTCACGTACTAGATGCAGCAAAGAGTCTGATTCCCAAACAATGGAAGGACCCTATGAGCCCGACAGAGAAGAGCTGGTTTTGCAGAATCAATGATATATATTATGCTGAACAGCTCAGGTACATGGGAGAGGAAGGAGAAGGCGGATTTAAACGAAAATGGCAGGACTGGGCTAATTTTAAACTTGCACCAAGGTATATTGATAGGATGATATGATGATACGATATAGTGTAGGAAGGTTAATGGGCAAAGAGTGATTCAATAGGAGACAGATTTCCGGAGATAGGGGAGGGTGGGAAGGAGGGGATAAGGGTTGGGGGCGGCTTGAGGGTGGGACGAGGGTTTGTTCGGCTAGGGGAAACTAATGTATCTATTTATGTATTTAAGTATTTTTTCCTTTCTCTTCTTTTGTATATTTACTGACATATATTTAAGGAAAAAAAAAAAAAAAAAAAAAAAAAAAGGGAAGAAAATGAAATGGATAGATAAATAAAAAAAAAAAAAAAAAAAAAAAAAGAAGAAACAAATAGTGCAAGTCTTCCTCCATCGGCTCAAACATGACAGGAATAACCCCCACTTTGCAGAGATTTCCTTTCAATCCCTGTTGGAATTCACACCATTGAGACAGCAAAAAAAAAAAAAAAAAATACATATATTTTAAATTTGACTTAGGTATCAAGAGTTTAATGTCATCTGGTCATGAAAGAGATAATCAGCATAATTTCTCTTCTATTTTCCCTCATGCAAACAAAGAGATAAGCAAATGCTAAGCTTAATTGTGTTATATTGTTGACTTTCATTCATAATGTATGATGTGTGATAAACATTTGACTTTTCAATGTGGCAGGTCCCGTTTGGGGACCACTGTACCAATGATTAAAGAGCTCTTAGGAACTAAAGCCACCAAAGATCAATAGGTTGCTTGACTGTATAAATCCCAACTTATTGTGTGTATTTTCATTTATAGGCTTACACAGTTATCATCTCCATTCATCTGTTCCTTGCAGTACCAAAATCACAGCTATTATTTTTCATTTGTCAGTTATTACACACAAATGCATAAGTTATAGCCGAGCAATGTATTGTGCAGTCAGTGATTTAATAAGGAAGAAGTGTCTGCAATATTTGTGATTTTATTAGATGCTGATAGAGAGCGATAGCTTGGAATTGAAAATATAAGCACTATTAAGGTGTGAACAATGAAAAATTATACAAATTAGGCATTACTGATAGCTCCTGCATTATCTAGTACTGTACATAAAAAGCTTCACAAGTTTTGTTTTAGACAGCTTTATTCCTCTATATTTCAAAGTTTATTAAGTATGGTTATGTTAAAGTAAAACCCACATAGTATTTTTAGTAAATAGATGTGTGAGTTATTATTGCGATTATTTACCTTCATTTGTACACAATTTGATGCAACTTTACATGCTTGCTGTTCCCTATGTTGGTGCGTGTATTGTAATGGTAACTAAAATTATTTTTTTCATTAATTTAATTTAGATTTTAGTTGTTTATACATTTTTTATATGTATGAATGAGTTATTGACCCCTTCCAAGAGTTAATTAAAGCCAGACCAAATTTTGCAGAATTAGTAGGTGTTGGTTGACCTAACAATAACACATTGGGGAAGTTTATTAAAGCATTAGAGGCTGTTCACTTGGCAAAGTCAATGTTCATTCATAAAGTGGAGCTGTACTCGCTTTCAATACTCAATCAGTAGCTAGCAAAAATGATTTAGTTTTAAAGCAGAACCTCAAAGACAAACGCAAGGGGGTTAACTTACTAAAACTGGAGAGTGCAACATTTGAAGCAGCTGAGCATGGTAGCCAATCAGCCTCTAACTTCAGCTTGTTCAATTAAGCTTTGACAATAAAACCTGGAAGCTGATTGGTTTCTATGCAGAGCTGCACCAGATTTTGCATGCTCCAATTTTAGTAAATCAAACCCAAAGTCTTTTTTGGCAGCCCCCTGCCTCCTAACACAAACAGTTTTAAAAAGCCATATGTAAACAAACCATGCACCCCTGCAACCCACAAAAACCCCACCAATAACTTGGTTCTGGCTTCTGATGGGTGATCTATGGGAATGCACTCCAGCCCATTGCATTCCCACAGGGTTTTGAGCTCCCAATGAATTTTAGAAATGTTGAAGGCAAGGGCTGACATTTTTTTTTTGGGGGGGGGGGGTAAGGGGTTTACATATGGCTTTTTAACTTTTTAAACACTTGCCAACCATCTCACTTAGAAGTATGGTGGCAAAGCAGCCTCGCTGCGATGGATCATGTATCCAATATGTAAATCATCAGGATTCAAAGTAATGGAAATCACATGATTGGAAACCATGCTTATTAACAACACAGTGGGGTTGATTTCCTAAAACTGCAGGTTGCAAAATCTTGCGCAGCTGTGCATTCTAGTCAGCTTCTAACCTCACCCTCTTCACTTAAAGCGGTTGTTAAGCAACTGCAATAAAAACATACAATCCCCTCTGTAAAATAACATTATGTGCCCCAGTGTCTGTGTTATATAAAAAAGCTTCCAATATGTACCTTATATCAGAGTATCTTCCGGTGCTCACTTGACTTCTTGGCTCTCTCCGGCTGACTGACATCAGCTGGGGAGGAGAAAGGAGAGATAGCCGAGGAGTCACATGAGCACTGGGAGATGCTCTGACATAAGTTACAGATTGGCAGCATTTTTATATAACACAGACACAGGGGCACATAATGTTATTTTACAGAGGAGATTGTGTATTATTATTGTAGTTATGATAGCAGCAAGAGGGGAGGGCTGGGGAGTGAAGGGATAGGCAGGGAGGGGAGGGAGGAGAGGATGGGCATGAGCAGAGAGGAGAGCTGCAGATGACAGAGGCAAGTAAACTGACCACGGTGTCAGGGCTCAGCAGCCATGATAAACCATGGTCAGTTTACAGGGAGGAGGGCATAGCCAGGCAGGATCAGCCAGGTTTTTAGGTGATAGAAGGGGTCAAAGTTCACAGTACAGGCACTGTTCTGTTATTCATGCTTTAAGGGAACAGGATCTGTTTTTTTTTTTTTTAGAATAACAAACACTTTGAGCTTTGATTAAAAGAAAAAAACCTGGACGCTGGTTGGCTTCCATGCAGAGCTGCAACATTTTCTGCACTTTTCAGTTTTAATAAATCTACCCCACTGGCAATCCCAGAACATAAAAAAAAAAACTTTGCATCGGTGCACTATCCTAACTCTAATTTGGAACATAAATGCATGTTCTGTCTGCAGAACTGTGCATGAAATTATGAATGACTATATCCCAAAAAAATTCTAGATGTAACACTGACTGGTCTATTTTTAATAAAGCTTTTTGAGCAAGAAAAACTATTTTTTTTCTGAAAAGACAGATTCTTACCCTCTCAATCAAAAAAAAAATTTGGGATTTGGAGTTACTAGTGATTTTTATCCCATCTGTAACTCTCCTTTAAATCCAATTAGTTGAAACACATAAAGATAATTTGGTTGTCTCCAACAAATTCTCACTGTAAATACATATGTAATAAAAAATTATTCTGCCAAAAAAGTAATTATAATAATCCCTTTTGTTAAAAAAGTCATATTCATGTCAACATTTGGTCATCCAGTTCTGCACATAATATTTTTTTCACTGTAATTTGTCCTTTTTGGTGCTTATTCTGAGCATTAACTTCTCAGTCTGGGCAACTGTTCTGCCAAATTGTGATAAAAAATAAAGAGACTGGCAAGTATTAGGGATTATAGTCTTAGTGCCTGAGCAGCTTGGAGCATAAGGCAGGCAGATTGTGTCTGGAACATATTTTTTTGTCGTACAAGATACAGCATAAAAAGTAACATACCATTTTAAATTCTCATATTTAGTGTAAAATATTTATTAGAAGAGTCAGACCACCCAAAACAGTAGCATGGATGAATCAGTATACCTAGTTATCATAGGGATGCATGGAGCAGCCCTCTTCCTACTGCATCTTCCATAATGTAAACTTAATAACAACATCCTGACAGAGTCAAAGGGACTTCATTCTAATGCCGCGTACACACCATCACTTTATGTGATGAAAAAAAACAACGTTTTTCAAAACGTCACTTTAAATGACCGTGTGTGGGGGAAAACATCGTTTTATGTCTTGTGAAAAACGACAAAAAAAAATTGAAGCATGCTTCAATTTTATGTGTCGTTTTTCAAAACGTTGTTTTTTACTTCACAGAAATTGACCATGTGTAGCAAAAAACGACGTTTAAAACGACGTTTAAAACGACGTTTTTACACCCGCGCATGCCCAGAAGCTAGTTATGAAGCGAGCTTCAATGGAAAAACGTGGTGAACGTAACCTCGCTTTGCTAGAGCATTGTGAAAAAACGATGGTGTGTAGGCAACTTCGTCTTTGAAAATTGAAGTTTCAAAAACGTCGTTTTTTACTTCACAGGAAATGTCGTTTTTTTTCATCACATAGAGTGATGGTGTGTATGCGGCATAATGTGATGGTGTTGTACGCTGGTACGCTATGATTAACGTTATTAAAGTGGTAGTAAAATAATAGCATAATGTGCTAGTATGCATCTCATACTAGCACGTTATGAAGTTATTATTTTAAAACAAAGCCCTCCTGTGCTGTGCTGTCACTGCTGAGAGGGTTTCCATATTCCCACATTATTCCTTCCGGGTTCACGGACTCCGGCTGTGTGAGTGTGGCCATCACTTCCAGGAACGTGCGGGAGCCCTTGGTTATGGCATGGTTCAAGTGTTCAAGACCCACCTAAAGAAAATGATTGTCTTTTTTAAAACTGGATGGGTTATTATCGTTGCAGGAAGTGTGTGGTGTGCAGTCTCAATAGCTGTTAAAGTGGATGTAAACCCAACATTTTTTATGTCACAATGTAGAGAATAAGATTTCCTATCATCTGTGCCCAGTCTTGCCACACAAAGTTAATCTAGCGCTGAGCAATCCTATTTTTATTGTTCAGGGGAATAAAACGGACTTTCAGAGAAAAGGCAAAGTCCGTTCCACCCCCATGCTTTGAGTGACAGGCTATTTACATATCTTGTGCACTAGCCTGCAGACACACAGTTTCTGTAAACAGTGCACAATTCACATCACCCTCCCCCTCCCCTCTCCTCTCCCTTCTAGCTATCCCAGAATTGGCTGCTTGTCCTGTGTTTTGTCTAAATGTTTTCAAAACATGTGGTGAGGCACAGTTCAATGTCATGATGAAATGCTCCAGTGAACAGCCATCAGAATATACATAGACAAGTTATTAGGGGAGATATATGTAGTCCGAGCTTGAGTGATCTTCTTATTATTGTTATATTGAAGTGTGTGTGTCTGAGGTCACCTGATCACATATGCAAAATTCCTATATTACCAGGATGTGTTATGTGGGGGAGGGGTGGATTTCTCACTTTTTATACTTACACCCAGTAAGGCTGAATGAACTTAGGGCTGGTTCACATTAGTTCGCTGTGCGACATCGCAAGTGATTCGCACCGCACTGCTGTTCAGATCACAAGCGATGTCTGTGCGATGCGATTTCAGCCATACAAACTGTATGGCTGAAATCGCATCTCATTTGGACCAAACACGCACAGGACCCTTTTTTTTGGTCCACACCAGAATTGCATGGGTGTTCACACATATGCGATCCGATTCATGTCCTAACTGTCAGTTCACAGTGTGATATGCAAGCTGTAATGGGGGTATCATTATCATTGTATGACACTCCCCAGCAGTTTGCATATGGCAGTGTGAACTGCCGTTCGAGTTGTGTGCGATGTGGGAACCCGCAGTGGATTCGCAGGGTTCCCAAATCGCACCAGTGTGAACCGAGCCTTGGTGGGAGCAGTCAGGTGACATTTGTAGGCTGTATGCTTTGAGGCTTGGTTCACACTGGTGCGATTCGGGATCCCTGCGAATCCACTGCGGGTTCCCACATCGCACCCGACTCGCACGGCAGTTCACACTGCCATATGCGAACTGCTCGGGAGTGTCATACAATAGTAATGTCACCCCCATTTCAGCTCGCATATCGATCTGCGAACTGACAGTTTGGACAAGAATCGGATCACATATGTGTGAACACCCATGCGATTCTGGTGCAGACCAAAAAAAGGGTCCTGTGCGTGTTTGGTCCGAATGTGATGCGATTTCAGTCATACAGTTTGTATGGCTGAAATCGCATCACACAGACATCGCATGTGATCTGAACAGCAATGCGGTGCGAATCACAGGAATGTGGAGTGTATAGTGGTGGGTAGTACATGCAGGATGGTGTCAGGATAGGGGACAGTGTCAGATAAATTTTTTAATTTACAATTTATTTATTTTTTTTCAAAATTATTTTTGGGACCAGTGGATTTTTTTTATTTTTATACATTTTTACAATTACATTTTTTTAATTATTTTGTTTTCCAATTTATTTTTGTACTATTGATGAGAGGGTGGGGTTTTATTTTTTAAATATATTTTTTCACAGTGCTTTGGGAAAGGGGGTGGGGTTGTGGTTGGTCAGTGGACGATGTCAGTGGATGGTGTCAGTGGGGCAGTGGTCGGTGTCAGTGGACGATGTCGGTGGGGTAGTGGACGATGTCGGTGGGGTAGTGGTCGGTGTCAGTGGACGATGTCAGTGGGGTAGTGGTTGGTGTCAGTGGACGATGTCGTTGGGGTAGTGGACGATGTCGGTGGGGTAGCGGTCGGTGTCAGTGGACGATGTCGGTGAGGTAGTGGACGATGTCAATAGGGTAGTGTCAGTGGGGTAGTGGTCGGTGTCAGTGGGGTAGTGGACAGTGTCAGTGGGGTAGTAGTCGGTGTCAGTGGACGGTGTCAGTGGGGTAGTGGTCGGTGTCAGTGGACGGTGTCAGTGGAGTAGTGGTTGGTGTCAGTGGGGTAGTGGTCGGTGTCAGTGGACGGTGTCAGTAGGGTAGTGGTCGGTGTCAGTGGACAATGTCAATAGGGTAGTGTCAGTGGGGTAGTGGTCAGTGTCAGTGGGGTAGTGTCAGTGGGGTAGTGGACAGTGTCAGTGGGGTAGTGTCAGTGGGGTAGTAGTCGGTGTCAGTGGACGGTGTCAGTGGGGTAGTGGTCGGTGTCAGTGGGGGAGTGTCAGTGGAGCGGGCGTAACGGGATGGTGGGCGGGCGGCTATTTGCCGCCCCCCGAAAGTGCCTCCTGGTACATTGGTACCATCGGGTCCCATGGTAGGGCCGGCCCTGCTTGGCACTCACTGATGCTCCACAAGCTTCACCTTTGCTGTCCCGCTGGGTCCCTGACTTGGCACTTGCTGAAATTTTCCCACTTCTTCACCGTCCCTGGCTGGCGAGAAGTCTACTTCCGACCGCAATTGGTTCCCAGGCCGGCTGAACCGTTACTTCTGGTTGGACTACAAGCCTGCAGTCCCAACCCTACACTGCTCTTCTGCTTCTGGGTAAGCCCCCAGACAGCCTAGCAGCCAGATGTCCCAGGGATAGGCCTAAGGCTTATGGCCTAGCAGCCTGGAGCAACATAACACAGGTCCACCTAGACAGCCATCCAGGTGGCACAGAACCCTGATCACCTGACTTCCCCCAAAAAATAAGCTCTCCCAGCAGGCCAAGGGACCCAAGAAAATCCCTGCCCATTGGCTGAGACACCCCATTCATTCATATTCTGTCCTTGCCATGTCCTTGTCTTATTCAATGTCACAAGATACCCTACCACCTATTGACAGAAGAGAGAAGTTCAGCAATTCCAGAATTAGGGGGAAATCAATTGATCTCCTAACAATTGGCCAAAGCAACTATCGCCTGGCAACTAAATTTAATAGCAGCCCTGCCTAAAAATCAGGGTGCTACAGGTAGATTGTTCATTTCAGATTAAGGCATTTACAAAAACTGCAGCAGCTGAGCTGACTGCTGAAATAGTTAATGAAAATGAGACTGCAATGAGAAATCATTTCTTGGAAAGACTCCATTAGAGTATGAATGTGGGAGAGGGAGACTTGCCAGAACACCCTCACAGCACGTGTGTGAATTCGGAAGTATTACAAGCTATTGTGATACCACTGAATGAATGGGAAATTATTAAAGCAGCAACCACTCTGATCAATATGCAATCAACCTGCTTCAGTTCTCACTGTGACATCTTGTTTTCCAGCAGTTTATGCTGTAACAGGTGACGCAGACTAGAGAAATGGAACATGTTGCTTACATTTTAATAACAGAGTTAGACTATCTTTGGTGTCATCAATGAAATGCATATTGTATGTGCCGCTTATCAAAGTGGTCATATAGGTCAGTTTTCATCAGAATGGAATTATTAAATTACTCACACAATTGCCTTTGTGTAGCTGTTGAAACGGTTAAATACAGCTAAATAATTTTGTTTACCCCTCGCATGCACAGCTCAGTGTACATTTTGTAAGGGATTGCAGATGGGCAGGTAAATGTATTTTATTGCACAAGTGACATGCAAGTGCCTGCCTGTGCACAGTTTTAAATTGTTTGTCTATAGTTCCGCTGTAAGCGTTCATTTAGCTGCATAACTGACAAAACTGTCGTATATGAGTATTACATTTTTTAAAGAAAAGAGAATTGCTTGCAACAATGTGTAAAGCCTATTGTGCTGAGTGACCTTGTGATCTGTCTCCCCGCCATCAGAGCAAGAGTCTAGAACAGTGATGGCAAACCTATGGCACGCGTGCCACAGCTGGCATGTCAAGCCCTCTCTGTCGGCACGCCAGGGGATTCCCCCAGCCAGGCAGTCACTTGCACTGACAGTGCAGGCAGGGAGGAGCCGACTCCCTTCCTTGCATCAGTGCCAGTGACGTCGGCAGGGGGGTGGGCAGCCAGTCATCTTGTTCCATGTGTGTTGTTTAGGAGGGGTGTTAAATTCTTCTTCCTCCACGGAACGACTCTGTTCGGCAGCTTATTACCTCCCCCGGACCCCTACACTTCTGGTAAGGCATTAGGGGATTCCTTTCTGCAGGTACCCTTTTCCAGGTCCCCCTGCTCCAGGACGACTTTGGTTCAGTCTGTCCTAGTGCAGCCTGTGGAAAAGCAAAGGGGGAGGGGCGGTGCTCGGAGCTGAACTTTCATGGGGAGAGGGGCAATAGCTGCTAGCTTAAGGTGACCATATTTTTAAAATGAAATCCGGGGACATCATTTGTTTTTTACTAGTAATGGCGGCAATCAGCAACTCTGCCCATCGCCGCCTGCCTCACAGCCTGTCAAGTCCCATTCTCCGGGCCCCGGCTACTACTGTGTGAGGAGTGGAGGAAGATCACTTCGCTGGGGAAGGCAAGGTGATAAGCAGGCAGGCGGCTGGCTGGGACTTGAGCCAAGGCAGAAGAATATGTGAGCGGAGCTGAATGGGCATGTGCCCAAAACTGAAGAAATATTCCCTCCGCTCCGACCCGACCAGCACATGAGTATCAGAAAGGGGCACAGATAATGAAAAAAATACACCCCCCCAAGCTAGTAGGAGCATCAGACCGGGGGGGGGGGGTAAAATGTAGATTTGTTTAATTTTTTATTATGCACTAACTGTCTTTGAAATTGCGGGGACAGTGTCCTCAAACCCGGGGACTCTCCCTGGAAACCGGGGATGTCTGGTCACCCTATGCTAGCTGACATCCAGGCGGGTTATCGAGGAGCGGCTGGATGGCAAGGATTCCTTCAATACTGCCCGACAACGAGGCCATGGAAAGGTAAGGAGGATGGATCCTTTGATCTACAGGGTGGGCCATTTATATGGATACACCTTAATAAAATGGGAATGGTGGTTGGTGATATTAACTTCCTGTTTGTGGCACATTAGTATATGTGAGGGGGGAAACTTTTCAAGATAGGTGGTGACCATGGCGGCCATTTTGAAGTCGGACCATTTTGAATCCAACTTTTGTTTTTTCAATAGGAAGAGGGTCATGTGACACATCAAACTTATTCGGAATTTCACAAGAAAAACAATGGTGTGCTTGGTTTTAACGTAACTTTATTCTTTCATGAGTTATTTACAAGTTTCTGACCACTTATAAAATGTGTTCAATGTGCTCTCCAGTGACATGCGGCGAGTGCTACGCTGTGGGCTCTTGCTGAATGAAGCTAGGACAGCCACTGATGTTTCTTCATTAGTGACAGATTTCATGCGTCGACATTTTGGCAAATCCAACACTGAACCAGTTTGATGAAACTTAGCAAGCAGTTTGCTAATTGTAGCATGGGAGATGGGTGGTCTCGTAGGCTGTCTTGCATTGAAATCTGCTGCAATGACCCGGTTACTGTGTTCACCAGACATCAACACAATTTCTATCCGCTCCGCACGTGTTAACCTCGGCGACAAGTCAATGGCTGTAAACAAAGAGAAACTTGTAAATAACTCATGAAAGAAAAAAGTTACGTTAAAAGCAAGCACACCATTGTTTTTCTTGTGAAATTCCGAATAAGTTTGACGTGTCACATGACCCTCTTCCTATTCAAAATTGCCGTCATGGTCACCACCCATCTTGAAAAGTTTCCCCCCTCACATATACTAATGTGCCACAAACAGGAAGTTAATATCACCAACCATTCGCATTTTATTAAGGTGTATCCATATAAATGGCCCACCCTGTACATTGTACTGTGTGGGGGGATGTTAGTATTTCAGGAAGCATGTGTCTTTTAGGTGAGTGCATGTGTCATGAGTCAGGTAGGTCAGTGCATGTGTCATGAGTCAGGTAGGTGAGTGCATGTGTCAGGTAGGTCAGCGCATGTGTCATGGGTTAGGTAGGTCAGTGCATGTGTCAGGTAGGTCAGTGCAATGGTCATGTAGGTGAGTGCATGTGTCATGTAGGTGAGTGCATGTGTCATGGGTCAGGTAGGTGAGTGCATGTGTCAGATAGGTGAGTGCAATGGTCAGGTAGGTGAATGTAATGGTCAGGCAGGTGAGTGTATGTTGCATAGTGCATTATGCATTATTTTTGTTCCCTTAGGGCCTAATCAGAGGGATGATCAGATGACGCTGGCAGGTTTAATTCTGTGTTGGCACTTTGAAAGAAATAAGTTGGTTTTGCGTCGCATTTGGGCACTCTGGCTCAAAAAGGTTCGCCATCACTGGTCTAGAAATAGACAGACAGCTTTGTTCGAGTGTGTGTTGATGTCTAGAAACTTTAACACACAGACAAATCAATTATTAGTTGGGGATTCCAAATTTAATCATAGAATACAATTAATTATTAGTAAGCTAAACAAGAGGGTAAGATCAAGGTAGAAAATAAATACATTTTGGGTACATTCTGTGACACTTGAGGTGGATATTTACTTATAACTGGAAAAAATACATGATATCTATTGCAATAAGAGACTTATGCCAGTCGTATCTTAGGCTAATGTCGGCGTATCTAGCTTTCTGAATACAGAAAGTAGATACGCCGGCGCAGCTTAGCAATTACGCGGCGTATCTATGGATACGCCGGCGTAATTGCTCTCTGAATCTACCCCAGTGTTTATACCTGTGTTCATAAGACATATAGTGAATGCTGGCCAAAATGTCATAAAGTGGCATAATGATTGACGACCGGCTCTGGCACATCACGCTCCCCGAGTAGGTCTCGGCTCTTCACGGCGCTATACGGCGCCTGCGCACAGACTATGCGCAGGCGCCGTGAAGAGCCAAGTCCTATTTTGGCTATTTCCGGAGAAGCGTGACGTGCCAGAGCCGGCCGTCAATCACCTTCCCTCTGGATAGGAACGCCCATTCCCCGTGGGGAGTCGGAATCTTCAATATACGAGTGCACAGTGATTACCGGGCTAAAAAAATAAATACAGGCATACTGTAGCTCGCGCTACTATGCCTAATTTTATGCTGGAGGATTTTTTTTTTTTTTTATAGGGTGAACCCCCGCTTGAAACTTACGACGGCTTAGATTCCGAGTTACGTCGGCGTATCTACTGATACGCCGGCGTAACTCTTTGAGAATCTGGCTAATTGTTTACATATAGTGCCTGTGTCATACTGCAGCAAAAGTGAAATTTCTACAGAAAAAAAAAGTGTCAAATCCCATTTAACCACGCAAAACAATGTACCCGTACTTTGATGGTAAATATCGGGGATATGGCAGCAGCTCGCTATCAGCTGTTGAACACAGTGCATTGTTCTGTAACTGTTTTTATCCAAATATAACTTTAATATCCGATTAAAAACTTTCTTCTGACATTTCCGTTTCTGTCCAATGTGACATTCTCAAGGCAGACAATCTCATAAGCATTGTTCAGTCTAAATTACCTGATGATTGCTGAGTATAACTGCATAAATGGTTAATGCAGTAACATTACTTTTATTAACAATACTTTATTGCCACCTGCTGGAAATTTTATATATTGCATCATATATTACAATTTAAAAAAATGACCTCTGAGAATAGAAATCTGACAATATAGTTCAATTGCAATGCCATATGGGGAAAAGATTAATTGTGTGTTATTTTAAGCAAAAATACTGGGGTGTACATTTTATCTTTAATACTCATTCTCTGAAAAAAAATCTCTTCCGGTGAGAAAATGCTAGTTGCTAATACTAATCCAGTAGTTTCAAAACTCTCTGAGGCATTGCCATGATGCAGGTCAAGATTTGCTGCATGCTTGTCACATCTTTATCCTATCTTGCCAACCTTTCAACTCTGTAGCTGCACCTCAACCATCAAATGCAGTCCCTGGGGTGGATTTGCTAAAGCAGTAGGGACTGGTCCCCTAGCAGAGATTGTTTACTGAGCTTAATAGATAAGGGAAAGTGAGCTACCTTCTTAATATTAAATTAATCCTATTCAGTTTAGAACAACCTGAATACTTGGATTGTTCTTACCCTCCTCTTCAAATCTTCAAATTTTTTATTTATTTTTTGGTTTGTTCTCCATGGTCCCACTATATGTAGGCTTGCACCAGAGATAGACTAGGGACTGTGGACTTTGAGATTTGTAGAGAGCATAGAGCAGTGTATATAATTACAACTGCACTGCTCATTCCAAACAAATGGAAGTGAGGAGGAAAAGTGGGAGTTCCTCAAGGATGTTACGAGAAAGGGAAAAAACACAGTGAAAAAAAATAGATGACAGGGCCATTACGTAGTGGATGTTCATAGCTAATTTTCGGTTTTATAAGTATCTTGTTTAGTGACACTTTAATTCTTTACATTTCCTTGCAGTTGACTGGATTTTTGCATTCACTTCCACTCACTTTATAATGTATCAGTTTAATAAATGAGGCCTTCCATATCAGAATAATGCTTTGCAGCTATTAAAGTGATTGTAAAGTCTCTTTTTTTTGTATGAAAATAACAAACATGTTATATTAACTTGCTCTGTTGCAATGGATTTGCACCGAGCAGTCCAGATCCTCCTCTTCTCGGGTCCCTCTTCTGTGCTCCTGGCCCCTCCCTCCTGCTGAGAGCCCCCACAGCAAGCAGCTTGTATTGGGGGCACCCAAGCTGTGCTGCAGCTCTGTGTGTCCATTCAGACATGGAGCTTCAGTTTGGACCTGCCCCCTATTTCTGGGGGGAGAGTCCCAGACAGCCAAGACACTCGTAGACATCACTGGACAGAGATGGGTCTTAGGTAAGTATTTGGGGGGGGTTGCTGCACACAGAAGGCTTTTTATCTTAATGCATAGAATGCATTAAGATAAAAAAACCTTCGGACTTTACATCCACTTTAAAGATAAATACATCATGCTTGAAAGTTAAAAGTTCATGTACTTTACGGCTTAAATGCAGCAGTTATCCTGTTTATTTTCTTTTTGGGGAACTTTCTGTATATGCAGTATATGCAAAAGACAAACCTATCAAACATAATTAAAGTAATTGTAAATGATTTTTTTTATATAAAAAAAAATAATAACAAACATGTTCTACTTACCTGCTCTGTGCAGTGGATTTGGATCCTCCTCTTCTTGGGTCCCCAGCCGGTGCTCTGGGCCCCTCCCCCTTGCCGTTTTTGATAAGTGTTTTATTTAACAAAAAAAGCCTCACAATGTACATCCATTGTCAATCATGTCATCCAGAAATTCATATACATGTCCCTCATGAGGAATGAAACCCACCAAAAGAAAATAAACCCACCAGCAAATAAACACATCCTTCTCTTGTCCTGATCATTATTGACATTCCCTGAGGCCTTGCCTCTAAAAGTACACAAAGGGGTTGGGCTTCCTGTATGACATCACTGACCAAATATGCTTATGGCTATACCCAACCTTTTGTTTAAATGGCCAGGGATTCCCAGCCAGTAAATGAATGGGGTCAGGTGAAGTCTTTAGCAACCACTGACAGGAAGGAGGCTCTATTATATAGTAGCAGCAGAAATACCACTACTATATATGATGTTTGGCTCCCACCAAATGAGCAAAAAGTCTTGTGTTTGGATGAACACCTGAACAGCCAAAGTTTGGTCTGAACCTGTGTTTGGACTATATCGTGTGCTCAGTTCTATTCTCAACCACTGCAGTCCTGACATAAATATTGCTATACAAAGCTATTTGCTACCCCCTCTTGAAAAAGAACCAGTCATGAAATAAGTGTGCCTGATAAACGAATGCCAAGTATGTGAAAAGGGACATATCAGTGTGACTTATTATCCATCTAAATGTCAACATGATTGCATTCAGGGTATTAGCATTACAAAATAATATTAATATAATAATCTACATTTTCTTATTACTATGGAGAAACTAAATTGCTATGGCAAATAATTTGTTAATACAAATATAGGTGCTGAAATAATTTTATTAAGGTCTTACCACAATAAAAACGGAAAATTGTATCATACTTACCAGTAATTTTCCTTTCCTGGTGCCTATCCATGGCAGCATACCTGTGATAGAGCTCCGCCTCGACTCCTCCTTCAGGACTAGTGAATAGCATAAATTAAAGGCATAGTCCCTCCCCCAACATTCTCCGTAATATAGAATACCGAGGGTGGGAGCATATACTGCCATGGATAGACACCAGGAAAGGAAAATTACTGGTAAGTATGATACAATTTTCAGTTTTCCTGGTGCCTCCATGGCAGTATACCTGTGATAAATAACTAGCTGACACGGGTGGGATAATGCTTAACAGTAAATGTTTAATTAGAAGAGGACATAGCAGCCTGAACTGCCCTTCTTCTGAACTCAACAGTCGTGAGAGCTCCTGGACCAATATGGTAGTGTCTGAGGAACGTATGGTGAGAAGACCAAGTGGTGGCCCTGCACACCGTCTCCAACAAAACATTAGCCCTTGCTGCCCAGGAAGCTGAGACTGCCCTTGTAGAATGAGCATTCACCCAGGATGGAGGATATTCTTCACCCTGTAGGCCTTCTGGATTAACTTTACAACCCAAGATGCCAGAGTTCTGATGGAAGCTTCTTTGCCCCTGTATTTACTGAACGGTACAATGAAAAGTCTCTCAGAGTTTCTGAAGGGGTTGTGGCTTCTAGGTAGGCCCTGAGCACTCTGGATAAATCCAGCTCATGACAAGACTCTGAACCTGTGTCTGTAAACACTGGTAGTGCCCAGGGTTCCAACAGGTGGCTTGGAGTAGCAACCTTAGGTGTGAACCCTCGAAAGGGGGCGAAGTTCCACCCTGTCGGGGAAGAAGGAGATGTGGCCGTCACCTATCCCTAAGGAGTGAAGTTCCGAGATCCTTCTGCCAGATGTAATGGCTAGCAGGAAAGCCGTCTTTAGTGTCAGGTTCCATATTGCTACTTGTTCCACTGGAGCAAAGGGATGGTCAGATAGAACTTCAAGGACCAGGGACAGATCCCACTTAGGAAATGATCGTCTGACAGGTGGATGAATCTTCAATACTCCTCTGAGGAAAGTGACTACCAAAGGATCCTCCGCCCATCTCTTATTTGTTGTGGCAGAGATTGCTGCTACCTGCACTTTAAGGGAGCTCAGACCAAGCCCCAGATCAAGTCCTGTCTGAAGGAAACCTAGAATATTGGACGTAGATGGAAGGATTGGATCAAATCCATTTCCGGGAGCAAATGACAAGAACTTGTCCCAGATTTTTGAATATATAGAATTAGTTGCAGGCTTTCTGGCTTTTATAAGGGTTGTTATGACTCCTGGGGAACACCCTAGGGACTCAAACCTTCGCCTTTCAACCTCCAGATTCGAAGATTCAACTTCTGAGGGTTTGGATGAACTAGACTGCCCTACGAAAGAAGTTGAGGGAAAGGAGGGATCCTGATTGGAGAGCTCACACTGAGGCGCATGGCTAGAGGGAACCAGGGTCTCTTCAGACAATACGGAAGTTCTACCACCACCTGGACTGACTCCCTGAGGAGCCTCAGGAGGAATTTAAATATTAATGGCCTGGGAGGAAAGGCATATGCCGTAGTGAACCTCCAGGGGCATGACAGGGCATCCACTGCTGCGGCTTGTGGATGCGGCATCAAAGAGAAGAATCGGGGGTCCAGGAGGTTCTTCTCTGCCCAGAGCATGACCAGCGCCACCTCCTTGAGGAATGACCTGCTGCAAGTGCCTCCTTGCTTCTGCAGATAAGCGACAGCTGCCATGTTGTCTAGGCGTAGAAGTATTCTCTGGCCTCTGATTTGGAATTCCAAAGAAGTTGCCCTCATCTCCAAGATGTTGAATACCATTACCTGGGTGGAACATGACCATCTCTTGTATTCTGGTTTCCCCGCAATGGGCTCCCCAGCCATGTCCGCTCGCATCGGACGTAATTGTGATCCAAGGATAGGGGCCCAGGTGACGAGGTTTGGAGAAGTTTTCTGGAACTGTCCACCAGTGAAGACTCCTGTGCATTACTCCCGTCAGCAGTATCATCTGAGATAGTCGTTGTTTCTTCCACTGCGCCAAGAAACCTATCTGGAACTACCTCAAGTGCCAATGGGCCCAAGGAACCATGGGTATACAGGAAGACATTGTGCAAATGAGGCTCAGGCATTGTGAAGCTGTCAGATTCAGACTCCGGATGACCGTGATCATTCTCTGGGTGACAATCCTTGCCTTTGGCGGTGGTAATGACACTGTCCCCTCCTGAGTGTTGAACATTGCACCCATGTAGATAATCTGCTACCTGATGTGAAAAAAGGTATCAAATGTGATATTAAGCAGCGCTCAAGAGAATAAAATAAAAAAAACACACATATAATATTGCTAGACTATTAAGTGAAAAATAATGAGTGATCCACCCTCTATGTGAAACAATATATCAGTGTCAAAACATAGGTGTCAATAATACACCCAAAATAACAGGTTGGCAAAAAAAAAAATCCATAAACTGATTGTGTGAACGTAAATGAAGTTCATAAATGGAGAACAGAAGAAGTCCCTTCACGATCTTCAGACAGTGCTTTCACCACACCACAGTGACTGCGTGATTCCACCACCCATCAGAATGCAAACTCACCACAATAAATGGCCTGACACTCTCGTGTTAAGGCACACAGGCTTTTTAACTGAACCACTCAGTTTAATTGATGGAACTCCCTCTTTGGAAACTGGAGCACTCAGTTAAATAAATGGAGATCCGTTGGAAAAAGGAAAAACTCCAAGATGACAGCCACATGTATAATGAAGAGAGAGAGCACAATAGTGTGATATTGCAACACAACTTTTAATAAAAACACTAAAAATCTCCCAATAGATGCACTCACAAAAATGACTCTTGTCATAAGCAGTGATTAAATCCAAACATCACACGGTGTAAACACAAACGAAAATTTTCCTCCAGGTGAACCAGTGGTCACGGCGGACCAACAAATAGCCCAGGTTTACTCACAGCCCTATGAAGGTGTACTGGAGTCGCTCTTCAGATGACTATATTGGTGACAGATGGACCGTTCCACGCCCGACCAGTTCAGTTTAAGGTATGCGGTTGTAACTTAGTACCCACGCCCCGACATGTTTCATCATACTGATTTAATCATGGGGATGCTTACCAGATGTCACATGCCGCTATATGTAGCTGCCAAGTTCCCCCCCTCACTTGCACATTGGTGCACGCCTTCCGTTCATTACAAGCATCAGCTGTGTGGACAAACGTCCCACTCAGCTGTGCTGGCATGCAAGTGTGCAGCTCTGACCAAACAGAGCAGCATAATCATGTGTGCGAGGTGGAGGCCCCCAGTGGTGACGTTGGTGTACTACACCTAATCACACTGCCTGTATTCAATGAGGTGTCCATCACCAGTGGTCAAACTGGTGTATGACACCCATTCCCACTGCCTATATTCGATACAGTGTCTAACCCCAGTGGTGAAACTGGTGTATGACACCCATCAAGCATAGAGTGTACTGCAAACTGAAAGAAGGGGGATATCCCTCTAAGAAATAACTAACAGCCATTCGGGTGTCCCCATGACCACGAGTCACCTCCAGGTCTATACAAACACGATCTAACAGTGTAAAGTCAGAAACACAAAGTACAATATCTCTCATTAATCTAAAGTGAGAGCATACTACATGGTTATATGAATCTAAAAAAGAATATATATTATTCCATAATCTAAAAACACATTATCAACCATAAATATATATAAAACTGAATTAAATACATATAGTATAGGCGGTATTCCTAAAATTATATTGAAGAGTTGCATATATTATTATCCATCATAAAATTTCAATAAAATGGTGGTAATCAAAATGAATTTTATTTTTTTTTTTTTTTTTTTTTATATATATATATATATAAAAATTATTATTTTTAAAAAAGATTTTATAAACTGGAAAACGATTTTACACTGGGGCATTTACTTTGAACGAGATATACATAAATATGGGCAAATTTAGACATGCAATGGTTCAAATTAAAGTGGGTGAACTTCATCATCTCCATATGCATGGCATAACAAAAATTTAATTATATAGTCATACAGAGCCCATGATCATAGTGGGTGGCCCAGTTGTCTGGCCCCCTTGTAACAACATAATTCATGACCATACTATATATATGTACACCTTAAAACCTGCTCCTAGTCTAAACATTACTGATGAAGCAGTTCACGTCCAACTCTATGTTAAGGCCCCTCGGAAATTGACTTTTTAAAAGAAAGATCCATTGAGTTTCTCGCTGCGATAAATCTCTCACCCTGTTTGAACCTCTCCATGAAGGGTGTACGCAGTCAATGCCACAGAACTGAGCTAACGAAGGATCTTGGTTATGTTTTTCCTTAAAGTGGACTGACACACTGTGGTAATCAAAGCCCTTCTTTATGTTTGCCAGGTGTTCAGCCACTCGTATCCGCAATAACCTCTTAGTTCTTCCTACATAAAGTAGTCCACATGGGCACCAAATCAAATATACTACATGAGAAGAGTTGCAGGTGATAAATTCTTTAATAGAGAAAATCTTCCCATCACTGCTCGTGACCTGTTGTTTTCCTCTATTGCTTATCTGCACAGTTCTGCAACAAATGCATTTCCTGCACGAGTAGAACCCCTTGAAATCTATTCTGAGGGCCTGCTGATCTGGGGGATCTAGAATCTTGCGGACCACCTTGTCGCCGAAATTAGGAGCCCTCCTATAGATGAATCGTGGTTGACTCGGAAGTATTTCGGCAAAGTGTCTGTCCTTCCCCAGGATGTGCCAGTGATTCTTGATGATAGCTAGTGTTGCTCACGAATATTCGCATTGCGAATATTCGACTCGAATATAGCATATTCGAGAAATCGCGCTATATTTCGAAATTCGCGGTGAATATTCGCAATTCCGAATATTCGATTTTTTACAATTTTTTTTTTGAACAGATCACATCCTAGATATCTCCATCGACGTCTAAAAGCATTGCTGGTATCATTAGAGACCCTGGGCCGAGTAGCTGAAGCGTTCATTGAATTTTCCAGAAAGATCGCAATGCGATTATTCGGCAAACGCAATATCGCGCGATTACTTTCCTCGCCCCGATCTTCCGCATCAGAGCGATTTTTACAGTTTCATTTGTAAAACAGATCACATCCTAGTGATCTCCATAGACGTCTGAAAGCATTGCTGGTATGATTAGAGCCATTGGGCCGAGTAGCTGAAGCGATCATTTTATATTGCCGAATATTCGCAATGCGAATATTCGGCAATAGGAATATTGCGCGATTATTTGCTCCGCCCTTTTGCATCAGAGCCAATCAGAGTTCTCCTTCCACACTCGTCACAGGTTAGCAACCAATAGGAACCTGCCTGCATGGACATTATATAAGCTCACTCCCAGCACCATTTCATTGCAGATTCAGAAGCTGGCTATAGAGTGTGGAGGCTGTTTCTGTGTTCCTGGTTTCCTGTGTCTTTGTTCTTGATTGATTTAGATCATCACCAGCATTGCTATTTAGTGATTCCAGTGGATCTTTTCCAGTATATCAACTGCTTTTTTCAAAGCAATAGACCCAAGAGCTTTTTTCAAAGCTACGTTTTGTGCTGTTTTGTGCTGTTTTTTTCATTTGTGTTACTGTTTGATCCTGCAATCCTCGCTGTTCAGTGATATTTGCAAGAGATTTCAGAACACATTTTGCTGAGCTTTATAAAAGAGCTTTTCTAAAAGCTAAGTTTTGTTCATCTTGTGTTACTGTTAGATCTTGCAGGTTCGCTGTTCAGTGATATTTGATAGGCATCTCAGTTCACATTTTGTTTAGTTTTCCCTAAAGAGCTTTTATAAAAGCTAAGTTTTGTGTTCAGTTTAGTTAAATTTTGTGTAGTAAGTGTACACACTGTTAGTGTACATTTATTTCATCTAGCTTAGCTTAGTGTGTGTTTAGTGTCTGTGTTTTGTGTTTAAAAAAAAAAAAAAAAAAAAAAGTTAGTGTTTGTTTAGTGCTTTTTTTTTTTCTTTAATTTTGTAGTCCTTGTCTGGTGTACTACTTTTCTTATAGTTTAGTAGCTGTCTGTGTACGTCTTTGTCTGCGTGCCTGTCTTGTAAAAAATACACAAAAACACATTTTGTTCACATTTTCCCCCCCCAATAAAGTTTACCCCCCCCACACACATATCAGCAATAATGAGCGGCATCCGTGGCCGTGGCAGCAGGGGTAGGGGAGTTACTCCCAGTGCTGGATCGCTGCCAGCACGGGGTACCTCTCGTGCCCCTACTAGTGGTAGAGGATCGGGTGCAAGGGGAGTACGCCTGATCCGGGAGTTCTTCCCATCGGGCAGCCGCCCGATATTGCCATCTCAGGCTCAAGTAGTGGTGGACTACATGGGGCACAGCAGTGCCACTGAGTCGTCGGTCCCGACTCACAGTAGTACCACCATTACACCGGTGCCTGTACTACCCCCCCCCAGCCCCCAAGAGTCCAGCATCTTACTGTTCGACAGCGACAGTGAGAGGGATCTCTTGGGGGAGGCCATGCATCAGGCAGACCTCCAGCTCTGTCCTGATGGTCAGGACCTTTTTGAAGGGATGGATGAGGAGGATGGGATACCTGCTGGCAGTATCCCAGAGACATCCCTTCAAACTGGTGCTGCTGTTTTGGTGCAGGAAACAGCAGCACCTAGTCAGACCCAGGCGTGGGTGAGGGGACAGCGGAGCCAGGCTAGAGGCTCCATGTCAGGTGGTTCCCTCAGACCAACACATCTCAGCCCTTGGTCTGACATCTCTGGGGGCGAAGAGGGTGACCCATCATGGTTGCCATCTGACGCGTCGGCTCACTACGTCAGTGACGACGGGGAAGGTAGGCACCCTGGTGAAACGGTGCGCCAGGTCACCACCAGGGAGACCATCGTCAGGGTCTCCACTGGTGATGGCAGCAGGAGGTGTCAGGAGGAGGAGCAGCAGCAGCAGCAGCAGCAGCAGCAGGCAGCTCCACCTGTGCGCACCGAGTCCCAGCAGGTGCAAGTAAGCGTCACCCCATCTGACAGGAGGGCGGTGCTGAAGTCACCTGTCTGGAATTACTTTACCCTGGTGGCAGACAACCCTACCGTGGCCATCTGCCGGATTTGTAAAGTGAGGGTGAAGAGAGGGAAGTGTTTGGCTCGGGTGGGTACCACAGCCCTGAACCAGCACCTGAGGATAAACCACTGGGCGTTGTATGACGAGATGAAGCGTGGTGGTGGTAGCAGCGCCACCACCACAAGTGAGCAGGGTACAGCAGCCCCTGCCACATCTTCATCTCTTTCCAGCAGGTCATGCCCCCCCGCTCCCTCTAGTAGAGGTACTGGTACCGGCAGCCAGACCTCTACTTCCACAGCACCCTCCACGTCTGTGTCCCGCACTGCCGTCCGGCGCCAGGCGTCGATTTCAGACGCCTTTGACCGCACCACTCCCTTCCCCCCTGGAGACCGACGTGTGCGTTCCCTCAATGGGCTCCTGGCAAGGGTTATTGCCCAACATCTGCTGCCCTTCAACATAGTTGACAGCAACCCCTTCAGGCAGATGTTGGAGCAGGCCCAACCCCAATGGCGTGTCCCCAGCCGCCATTTCTTTGCCAGGACTGGTGTCCCTGCCCTACACCAGCACATTGTGCAGAATGTAACCCTGTCGCTGGATCACGCTGTCAGCGACAGGGTTCATCTGACAATGGATGGCTGGACCAGCAGGCATGGGCAGGGACGCTACATCAGCTTCACGGCCCATTGGGTTTCCCTCCGAGGCGTCGGTGAGGGATCGGCGGCAACCGATCTTGTGGTGCCGCCCCGGGGTGTCCAGGGGAGAACTGCTGGTCTCCCTCAAGCCACTGTCTCCGCAGCTGCTGAGCCTCCCAGCAAGCGCCCCCGTAGCTACTCAAGTGTGGGGCACGTGCGCTGTCAGGCCGTGCTCCAGCTTGTTAGTTTAGGGGACCGGAGACACACTGGAGAAGAAGTGCTGAAAGCACTTCAGGCTCAGGTCCAGAAGTGGCTGACACCCCGAAGGCTCCAGCCAGGTATGGTTGTCTGCGATAACGGCAGCAACCTACTCGCCGCCCTCCATGCTGGCAGTCTGACCCACGTGCCCTGTCTGGCACATGTCCTCAACCTGGTGGTGCAGAAGTTCCTGCGCACTTATCCAGGGTTGAGTGACATTGTGGCAAAGGCGCGTAGGATTGCCAGCCACTTCAGGCGCTCCCCAACCGCTACCGCGTCCCTGTCCAAATTGCAGCGGAAGTACAATCTGCCCCTTCACAGGCTGATTGTGGACAGTGTGACGCGGTGGAACTCCACCCTCCACATGCTGAAGAGGTTGTGGGAGCAGCAAAGGGCGGTGAGGGAGTACCTGATGGAACTAGGCACTGAGAGGGCTTCACCACAACTCCCTTTCATCGCCTGTGCGGAGTGGGGGCAGATAAACCAGGTCTGCCAAGTGTTGTCCTCCTTCGAGCAGGCGACCAAGATGGTCAGCAGTGAGCAAATTGGCCTCAATAGCGTGCTGCCAATACTGTTCATGCTGGAGAGGACACTAGATCGCCTGCTCGAGGCTGGGGAGAGTGCCTTGGTGGAGCAGGAGGAGTCAGCAATGCTCCACCGAGACCAGGGCCAGGACGAGGAGGAGGAGGATGATGATGAAGAGGAGGAGGAGGTGGTTGCTGGTGTCGTCCCGGAGTCAGGGCCTGGTCAGGAGGGAGAGCCGGTGTTGGGGGCACCGATAGTCCGGGGGTTGGGCATGTCTGAGTTTGACCAGCAGCGCCTCAGGGATGAAGAGTCGCACCTCATTCACCTGGCCAGCATTGAGGAGTCACAGCGGGCTGTGCTCTTCCCCATGGCTGCCCACATGCTGAGATGCCTCAGGAGGGACCCCCGGGTTAAGACCATCAAGACGAGGGATGATTTCTGGATGGCCACCCTTTTGGATCCCAGGTGCAAGGGGAAACTGGAGCAGTTCATCCCAGCCAGCCGGAGGCAGCACCGGATGGAGGAACTGCAGGCAGCCATTGTCAGACGGTTGGAGCAGGCAACTCCCCGGCCTCCAGTTGTCCCCCCTCATCTCACCCAGCAGGTGGCTGCACCCAGCTGCAGCCGAGCAGGGGACCTAATGGAAGAGATGAGGATGTTCTTCCAAACCGAGCGACCCAGTACCACCACCAGCAGCAGCAGCAGCAGTCACCACCAGCGGCTGGCCCACATGGTGGCAGACTACATGGCGTCCGTCGGTGCTTCTGACAGTATGAGCACCGACGACCCCATGGAGTACTGGGTTGCCAGATTGGACACCTGCCGCGAGCTCGCTCAGTATGCGCTGGAGTTATTGTCTTGCCCCCCCTCCAGCGTACTATCTGAGCGGACATTCAGCGCGGCAGGTGGGGTGGTCACGGACAAGAGGACCCGTCTGTCCACAGACTCCGTGGACAGACTCACATTCATAAAGATGAATGAGTCCTGGATCGGCGGTGACTTTCTGGCACCCGTCGTCGGTTCAGGGCGCTGAAGGGTCCCTTGTCATGCATTCCCTGATAAAGCCCCGGACCTGATGTATTTACAGTGCTGAATATAACTATTTTAACATCAGAGAAAATCAATGTTAATATTTGGTACAGTAGGCTTTCTTTGCAATTACAGCGGTCAAACCTTTCTTGTAGTTTTACACCAGCTTTGCACACACTGGAGGAGGGATTTTGGCCCACTCCTCCACACAGATCTTCTCTAGATCAGTCAGGTTTCTGGGCTGTCGCTGAGAAACACGGAGTTTGAGCTCCCTCCAAAGATTCTCTATTGGGTTTAGGTCTGGAGACTGGCTAGGCCACGCCAGAACCTTGATATGCTCCTTACAGAGCCAATCCTTGGTTATCCTGGCTGTGTGCTTTGGGTCATTGTCATGTTGGAAGACCCAGCCTCGACCCATCTTCAAAGCTCTAACTCAGGGAAGGAGGTTGTTGCCCAAAATCTCGCAATACATGGCCACGGTCATCCTCTCCTTAATACAGTGCAGTCACCCTGTCCCATGTGCAGAAAAACACCACCAAAGCATGATGCTACCACCCCCATGCTTCACATTAGGGATGGCGTTCTTGGCATGGTACTCATCATTATTCTTCCTCCGAACACGGTTAGTGAAATTATGATCAAAAAGTTATATTATAGTCTCATCTGACCACATGATTTTCTCCCATGACTCCTCTGGATCAGTCAAGACAATTATGTCAGCAGTTATTTCACACCCTATATACTCTTATTAATACTGCTGTTCATCATGGCACCTCCTGCCCATGTGATATGACTCTGTATCAACTACTACTGTTAATACTACTGCTGCTTCTGCTGCTGCTGCCCAGTCAAGACACCTATGTCAGCAGTTATTTGACACTCTATATACTCCTATTCCTACTGCTGTTCATCATGGCACCTCCTGCCCATGTGATATGACTCTGTATCAACTACTACTGTTAATACTACTACTGCTGCTTCTGCTGCTGCTGCCCAGTCAAGACACCTATGTCAGCAGTTATTTGACACTCTATATACTCCTATTCCTACTGCTGTTCATCATGGCACCTCCTGCCCATGTGATATGACTCTGTATCAACTACTACTGTTAATACTACTACTGCTGCTTCTGCTGCTGCCCAGTCAAGACACCTATGTCAGCAGTTATTTGACACTCTATATACTCCTATTCCTACTACTGTTCATCATGGCACCTCCTGCCCATGTGATATGACTCTGTATCAACTACTACTGTTAATACTACTACTGCTGCTTCTGCTGCTGCTGCTGCGCAGTCAAGACACCTATGTCAGCAGTTATTTGACACTCTATATACTCTTATTCCTACTGCTGTTCATCATGGCACCTCCTGCCCATGTGATATGACTCTGTATCAACTACTACTGTTAATACTACTACTGCTGCTTCTGCTGCTGCTGCTGCCGCCCAGTCAATACACCTATGTCAGCAGTTATTTGACACTCTATATACTCCTATTCCTACTGCTGTTCATCATGGCACCTCCTGCCCATGTGATATGACTCTGTATCAACTACTACTGTTAATACTACTACTGCTGCTTCTGCTGCTGCTGCCCAGTCAAGACACCTATGTCAGCAGTTATTTGACACTCTATGTACTCCTATTCCTACTGCTGTTCATCATGGCACCTCCTGCCCATGTGATATGACTCTGTATCAACTACTACTGTTAATACTACTACTGCTGCTTCTGCTGCTGCTGCCCAGTCAAGACACCTATGTCAGCAGTTATTTGACACTCTATATACTCCTATTCCTACTGCTGTTCATCATGGCACCTCCTGCCCATGTGATATGACTCTGTATCAACTACTACTGTTAATACTACTACTGCTGCTTCTGCTGCTGCTGCTGCCCAGTCAAGACACCTATGTCAGCAGTTATTTGACACTCTATATACTCTTATTCCTACTGCTGTTCATCATGGCACCTCCTGCCCATGTGATATGACTCTGTATCAACTACTACTGTTAATACTACTACTGCTGCTTCTGCTGCTGCTGCTGCCGCCCAGTCAATACACCTATGTCAGCAGTTGTTTCACACTCTATATACTCTTATTCCTACTGCTGTTCATCATGGCACCTCCTGCCCATGTGATATGACTCTGTATCAACTACTACTGTTAATACTACTACTGCTGCTTCTGCTGCTGCTGCTGCCCAGTCAAGACACCTATGTCAGCAGTTATTTGACACTCTATATACTCCTATTCCTACTGCTGTTCATCATGGCACCTCCTGCCCATGTGATATGACTCTGTATCAACTACTACTGTTAATACTACTACTGCTGCTTCTGCTGCCCAGTCAAGACACCTATGTCAGCAGTTATTTCACACCCTATATACTCTTATTAAGACTGCTGTTCATCATGGCACCTCTTGCCCGAGTGATTTGACACTGTATTGTCAATGTCTACTACTACTATTACAGCTCAGTCAAGACACCTGTGTCCCAATTTTTTGGTACACTATTGACTACTATGACCACTACTGATGCTGTAAAGTATTCCCCAAGTGTTTTTATGCTATGTATTACTATTACCACTACTGCTTGTAAATCATGCCTGTGTGATACTTAGTGGGAATGCTTTAATAAGCATTCCTAGTATGGATACCCGTAAATGTATTAATCTTAATTAGTGTGAATGCTTTAATAAACATTTCCAGTATTGATATCCGTAAATTTAGTAATCTTATTATTCCTTACGTTTCTTGGTTCTGCGTAACTTCGGCATACTTTCAGCTATTGAGACCATTCAACTGTAAAAATGTTCGTCTCGTTCAGCTAATGATGGGACTTCTTCAAGTTTTTTTCTACTTTTTACACTTTTATAAATTTTAAGCTTTTAGACCCTTTTTTTAAACATTGAAGTCAATGAGAACATCCTTTTCCCCTTTGAATTCACATGCCATGCCAAAAGTTTCAGCTACTTCATACTTTCACTTACAGACACTGAAAAAAGTTTAAAGCGGTCACAAAATATTTAGCTATCCGGCTATGACTTTTCAGATCGTTATCGTTTACAATTTTTTGGTGAAAACGCAATTTCCGTTTTGCGAATTTTTCACAAAAATGCAATAGGTTATAATGTAATCCTATGGAGGGGATTTAGAGTCTGTCATGTGACCTTAACATTGGAGATCTTTGTAATTAAAAATATCTTTACAAAAAGGGGAAACAAATTGGTCTCACGCCCACAAGATCTACTTTTCATACACAATTTTTATATCAAAACGTAGCTATGCTTGTCTGGTTTATGGCAATGTGACCAATTCTGCGATACGTATTTTAGTTTTAATTATTGGAGCAACAGCCAGAAATTATGTCTCATAGACTCTCATGTGAAATTATCTAAAAAATGTTGCTGCAGAACTCACAAAGACGCTCTTTTCTAAATCGCAGACATGGCCACATTTTTAAGTTTATCTACATAAATTTCATATCGATGCGTTTACAAGGGCCGTGTATTTCAAACGGTGTAGTCGTTGTATCAATTGCATGTACGTTTGAGGATTTATTAAGCTTTGTTTGGAGGCTTAAATCATGTATTAGATCTGTGAATTAAAAGCGTTTGTAATGTTATTTCTTTCCATAAATAACTTTCCTGACCTCAGTGCAATATTTCTCCTCACTGACCTGGGGGGGAGGGGAAACCTATTGAGGGGGGAGGGGCGACCAGGAAGTCAGCATACTCTATACTTTGCAGATAGAGAAAGAAGCTGTGTGTCCTAAAGATAGTGTAGTGGTTATGGTGAATGTCTTTGGCAAGGGGCTCACCAATTAAGCTATTCAGCATTCCCACTCGCATTTTCCTCAGGAAATGCATTGTCTAGTTATATTATATTTTAATACTCCTGCTGCTGCCTCCATGCTGAGTAAAGCTTCATGACCTCTCTGGCACAGCGGATCCACCAACAGCCTCCGCTACAAGCTACCAGACCGGACTACCAGACCGGATCTAAACAGCAAGTGTAACTATAACAATGAACCTTATGTTAAACCCTGTTTTGCGGCATTTATACTGCAACCATTGGGCTGACTGCAAGAGCTCATCTGCATTCTCTCTCTTTCTTGCTCTCCCTCTCTCTCTCTTTGTATATATATATATATATTGTTGCTTTTGTTATGTTCATTTTTCAACAGTTTATTTTGTGTTCGTCGTGTCTGTGTCGTGTGCTTTAGTTTGTCCTAGGTTAATGTTAAATAAAATAATAGTATAAAATGTTTTTTGCTTATTATGAAGTTAAATGTGTTGATGTTGATTTGTTTGATGTGAAGTTAGATGTGTTGAAAAACCTACAACTCTATCTCAAAAAGAAATTAAACATTTCCAAAAAATAAGTTTTTTTAATACAAAAATAAATTTAAATATAGCTCTCAATGCGTTTCTGAATGCGGTGCATTTCCGCAATCTGACCCGATAGCTGCTGCTCTAGCAGAGCATTTTGTTGGGTGAGGTAGCTCATCTTCCGCTGGTTCTGCAGGATCCTCTGGTGGGTCTTTTCGATGAGTCTGTTTTGCCTCCTCATATCTCTTGATGCTTTTAGGATATAATAAAAAAACATTTGGATTTCAAATAACGTTACCAAATAAATAAATATTTTTTTTTGCTTATTAATCAATCATTATCATGTGTATACACTTGTTATGTGTCTAACACATCCCGGGAGTGCAGAATTATTAGGCAAATGAGTATTTGGACCACATCATCCTCTTTATGCATGTTGTCTTACTCCAAGCTGTATAGGCTCGAAAGCCTACTACAGATTAGGCATATTAGGTAATGTACATCTCTGTAATGAGAAGGTGTGTGGTCTAATGACATCAACACTCTATATCAGGTGTGCATAATTATTAGTCAATTTCCTTTTCTTTGGCAAAATGGGCCAAAAGAAGGATTTGACAGACTCTGAAAAGTCCAAAATAGAGAGATATCTAGCAGAGGGATGCAGCACTCTTAAAGTTGCAAAGCTTCTGAAGCGTGATCATCAAACAAAAGAAGCGTGTGGAAAAACAAAGGTGCAAAATAACTGCCCATGAACTGAGAAAAGTTAAGCGTGCAGCTGCCAAGATGCCACTTGCCACAAGATTGGCCATATTTCAGAGCTGCAACATCACTGGGGTGCCCAAAAGCACAAGGTGTGCAATACCCAGAGACATGGCCAAGGTAAGAAAGGCTGAAAGACGATGACCACTGAACAAGACACACAAGCTGCAACGTCAAGACTGTGCCAATAAATATCTCAAGAAAGATTTTTCTAAGGTTTTATGGACTGCTGAAATGAGAGTGAGTCTTGATGGGCCAGATGGAAGAGCCCGTGGCTGGATTGGTAAAGGGCAGGGAGCTCCAGTCCAACTCAGACGCCAGCAAGGTGGTGGTGGAGTACTGGTTTGGGCTGGTATCATCAAAGATGAGCTTGTGGGGCCTTTTCGGATTGAGGATGGAGTCAAGCTCAACTCCCAGTCCTACTGCCAGATTATGGAAGAGACCTTCTTCAAGCAGTGGTACAGGAAAAAGTCACCATCCTTCAAGAAAAACATGATTTTCATGCAGGACAATGCTCCATCACACGTGTCAAAGTACTCCACAGCGTGGCTGGCAAGAAAGGGTATTAAATAAAAAAAAGTAATGACATGGCCTCCTTGTTCACCTGATCTGAACCCCATTGAGAACCTGTGGTCCATCATCAAATGTGGGATTTACAAGGAGGGAAAACAGTACACCTCTCTGAACAGTGTCTGGGAGGCTGTGGTTGCTGCTGCACGCAATGTTGATGGTGAACAGATCAAAACACTGACAGAATCCATGGATGTCAGGCTTTTGAGTGTCCTTGCAAAGAAAGGTGGCTATATTGGTCACTGATTTGTTTTTGTTTTGTTTTTAAATGTCAGAAATGTGTATTTGTGAATGTTGAGATGTTATATTGGTTTCACTGTTAAAAATAAATCATTGAAATGGCTATCTATTTATTTTTTGGTTAAGTTGCCTAATAATTCTGCACAGTAATAGTAGTCACCTGCACACACAGATATCCCCCGAAAATAACTAACACTAAAAACAAACTAAAAACTACTTCCAAAAAAATTCAGCTTTGATATTAATGAGTTTTTGGGGTTCATTGAGAACATGGTTGTTGTTCAATAATAAAATGAATCCTCAAAAAATACAACTTGCCTAATAATTATGCACTACCTGTATACTTCTAGCATCAATACCATATTATGGTTCTACAATCTGACAGGTGCGCTTTATATGTTGTCCATTTTTATATCTACATTTTGTTGTTGAAATGTTATTAATCATTGTGCACATATTTACCTTCCTGAATGAGGCTCACAGGACCGCTCTCTTCCTCCTGCTCTTCTGCTTGAGAAGTTGGGGTGGTGGGGGGGGGAAGCTCCTCAGCTTGCTCCTCAACAGGAGCTGGGGTTGGGGAGTGGGAGGGCCCTGGCTGCTCCTCCTCATGCATCTCCTCCTCTGCCGCATCCTCCTCTGCCGCATCCTCCTCCTCCTCCTCATCGGCCTGGCGCCTTCTGCGCTTGGCGCGGACAACTGGCATTGGAGCTCCTATAATAACACAATGTTCATATATTATAAAAATGTTTTCTAATGACGTATGCAAATTCTGTGTACTCTGCTGTATTGTATATGAATACAAATTGATTTATATAGACAGTTAACCAATGGGACAATGTTATATTAAAGGGTCTTGTGGGCACTACAGGGGACTGAGCGTGAGCTGGGATGCAACCATGTTAAAATGAGCTGTTTTTGTCTACTTTGTTTTGTTCAGACCATCTCATGTTAAAAAAAGGGCCTGATGGAGCACACGGGATTACTATAACAACCCCACTCCTAACACAGGAATTTAGTGGTAATCTATATATATAAAACTCAACGTGTGTGTGTGCATAAATGTATGTATGTATGTATGTATGTATGTATGTATGTATGTATGTTCCAGCATCACGTACAAACGGCTAAAGATATTTATATGAAACTTGGCACACAGGTTACTTATATGTCAGCCACAAACATAGGATAGGTGGTTTAAACCTTACCCACCCCCACTTGCCATGGTCGGGGTTTTTCTTTAAAGTCCCATGCAAAGCAATGGGAAAATTATGTTCCCACATAACTTCTGTGTTCCTGTCTGCTGTCCCATGTCTTTTTTCAACAGTACTATGAATACCTTGGCTGGTGGTGATATATGTTAGCACAACATGGCATCTTGGTTAACAACATCTGACCTTACATGAATTACATATGACCTTACATAACTGTCACCAAAGGAGCTGCGGTGGCTCCACGCGATTGCCACTGCACTGACAAGTGATTCACCTCTGCAGCTAGGGGTTCGGATCCCGCTCTCGGCTACCTGTGAATTGAGTTTGGTGGTCTCAGCCCCGCCCCTGGTGGGTGTGCTATGCGAGGTTGGGTTGGGAGGACCCCCTCACACCCGCCATTGCCAACCGGGGCATGGAGAAAGGTGGCAGATTGCCTCTGGGGGAGGCCTCCCAACTCCTGCAGGCCGGCTCCTCTCTCTTTCGAGTTCACGCACAAAATACACTTTTTAAAAAAAAAACATAACTGTCAACAATAACTTACCTGGATGATATTTAGCCCGAAGACGTCTGACCTCATCCATTTGGCGCCTCTTCAGGTCAGACCACTTCTTCACAATTGCATTGTGGTCGTGTTGGCCGCCAAAGTCAGCGATTAGGGCGCTGACCACAGCCCTTTTCTCTGGCTGCCTCCGCAGCTTATCGTATCCTGTTTCCAGGAACTTCTGCAAGATGAAGAACAAAGTATATTGTAATACTTCTGTTGACAGCCTTATGGATATATGACGTAAATGTATGCTATTCAACAATTGGAAGCATTCTCGCCTTATTAATCAATGACAGGGGTAACATGACAGATTTTATATCCTGCCATTTCGGTCGCCACCTTTTTTGCATAAATATAGCAGCCATTATCATTTGCATAATTATGAATATATTATTAACAACACAGGATACACGTATAGGGGAGATATGCGTTGCTAACTCTTTTCCCTGTCAGGAGCCTAACGCCCCGGGGGTCAGAGACGGGACCTTTTCGGAGGGCCACTGACGTATGTACCCGTCGCAGTTTTTTGTGATGTCACTCTTTAGGTGTGTGCACATTTTTCACTGCATCCGGGTGGAGTTTTTGGGTTGTGTTTTGCACGCCACAGGCTTTTCAACAGGAAAAAAACAGCTGGAGGCAGAATGGTTGCAAAACACTACGGGTTTGTTACCTAACTCTGGGTTTCAAGACCAGTCCACCTCCAGCTGTTGCAAAACTACTACTCCCATCAGCCACGGTCTGTCAGTGCATGCTAAGAATTTTACTTTTGCTGCATCTAGGGTGCCACAGTTTAGAGACCCGTGCATAAAGGCCTGAAAAATGGGGGCCTGCAGAACTTACAATACTAGAAGTGCCAGCATTCCCAGGCATGCTGGAAGTTGTAGTTCTGCAACATCTAAAGGGCAATATGTATTCGAACGTCCTTGGGCCTTGAGGACACTGAAGTCAGGACGTTCGCATACGTCCTATGTCCAAAAAAAAATTAAATTCATTATGCTAAATAACAAGGAAAAGTGCCTAAATACACATTTGCCAACCAGGGTGTCTGCAGCTGTCCAGGCATGCTGGGACTTGTAGTTTTGGAAAAGCAGGAGACACATTTTTTGTGAAATACTAATATCTGATCATATATACTAACTTTTAAACTAGACTGAAATGCAGTTGAAGATAATGAAATAACAGTGGTCGAAATACTTACACAAATCAGCAAATTTTCCTCAGATACAGTGAAATTACTTCCAACCATCTTGCTCTGCGATTGCGTTGCGATCAAAAAGTTGGAAACTGGCAAGGGTCCAGGAAATGGTCGCGTGTTGTTCGCGTGTTGATTGCGCTGCTTGGACCGAGATGGGTCCATATGGCTTCGGCTGTATGGACCACAGTAACTCTTTTCCCTGTCAGGAGCCTAACGCCCCGGGGGGTCAGAGACGGGACCTTTTCGGAGGACCACTGACGTATGCAACCGCCGCAGTTTTTTGTGATGTCAGTCTTTAGGTGTGTGCAAATTTTTCCTTGCACCGGGTGGAGTTTTTGGGTTGTGTTTTGCACGCCACAGGCTTTTCAACAGGAAAAAAACAGCTGGAGGCAGGATGGTTGCAAAACACTACGGGTTTGTTACCTAACTCTGGGTTTCAAGACCAGTCCACCTCCAGCTGTTGCAAAACTACTACTCCCATCAGCCACGGTCTGTCAGTGCATGCTAAGAATTTTACTTTTGCTGCATCTAGGGTGCCACAGTTTAGAGACCCGTGCATAAAGGCCTGAAAAACGGGGGCCTGCAGAACTTACAATACTAGAAGTGCCAGCATTCCCAGGCATGCTGGAAGTTGTAGTTCTGCAACATCTAAAGGGCAATATGTATTCGAACGTCCTTGGGCCTTGAGGACACTGAAGTCAGGACGTTCGCATACGTCCTATGTCCAAAAAAATGTTAAATTCATTATGCTAAATAACAAGGAAAAGTGCCTAAATACACATTTGCCAACCAGGGTGTCTGCAGCTGTCCAGGCATGCTGGGACTTGTAGTTTTGTAAAAGCAGGAGACACATTTTTTGTGAAATACTAATATCTGATCATATATACTAACTTTTAAACTAGACTAAAATGCAGTTGAAGATGATGAAATAACAGTGGTCAAAATACTTACACAAATCAGCAACTTTTCCTCAGACTTAGTGAAATTGCTTCCAACCATGTTGCTGTGTGATTGCGCTGCGATCATAAGTTGGAAACTGGCAAGGCTCCAGGAAATGGTCGCGTGTTGGTTAAAATATCATACATATTCGATTTCAGAGTGCTGCTACAGCAGTTTTCGAAATATCTGCAATCAATTTCGCATTCGCATGTTGCGATATTTCGATAAAATATCAGGAATATTCTGAGCCAATCAGAGCGCTCCTCCAGCATATCTCGAAATTGCGCAATAAATATCGCATTCGCATGTTGCGATATTTCGATAAAATATCACGAATATTCTGAGCCAATCAGAGCGCTCCTCCAGCATATCTCGAAATTCCGCAATAAATATCGCATTCGCATGTTGCGATATTTCGATAAAATATCACGAATATTCTGAGCCAATCAGAGCGCTCCTCCAGCATATCTCGAAATTCCGCAATAAATATCGCATTCGCATGTTGCGATATTTCGATAAAATATCACGAATATTCTGAGCCAATCAGAGCGCTCCTCCAGCATATCTCGAAATTCCGCAATAAATATCGCATTCGCATGTTGCGATATTTCGATAAAATATCACTAATATTCTAAGCCAATCAGAGCGCTCCTACCGCAGTTATTAAAAAATCGCAATTATTTTCGCATTCGCAATAGCGAAAAATCGCAATCAATTAATTTCGATAAAATATCACGAATATTCAAATTTAGCGAATATATCTCGAATATTCGAATATATATTCGAGATATATCGCGAAATCGAATATGGCATATTCTGCTCAACACTAATGATAGCCTCTACCTCCCTGTATTGGGCATGAAACCCAGACAGGAAGCCCCATTGGTGTTGGTTATTATTTGGCTGTTCTACCTTCTTCTCTAAGCATTTTTCTCTAGGGATAGCAGCAATTTCTTCAATCATTGTGTTCAGAGCTGGCTCATCATATCCCTTCTGAACAAATTTATTCTTCAGTGTTTGTGCTTGTGAGAGATAATCGTTGGCATCTGAGCAATTGCGACGAACTCTTAAAAATTGCCCCTTAGGGATATTTTTAATCCATGCTGGGTGGTGTCCACTATTAATGGACAAATAACTGTTACGATCAGTTGGCTTGAAAAAGACTTTAGTCTTTAGTTTATTTGCTTCTCTTTGAATAGTGACATCCAAAAAGTTGACCATATTTCCGCTAATTGTATATTCCAATTTAATGTTGTTGGGATTACTATTGAGGTCTTCCAGAAACTTTAGTGCATCTTGCTGCGATCCTTCCCATATAAATAAAATATCATCTATAAATCTCCGATAAAATAATAATTGGGGTCTTCGGTTATGAAAAACATGCCTGTCCTCCCACTCAGCCATGAACAGGTTGGCGAGGCTGGGGGCAAACTTTGCCCCCATAGCCACGCCAACCTGCTGGGAGAAGAAGGAGCCATCGAACCAGAAATAATTATGGGACATGCAGAACTCTAATACATGTCCCATAAATTTCTTCTGAGTATGCGGTATATCATCCCTCCTGCTAAGTGCCCAGTTCAACGCCAGTGCCGCATCATCATGCTGAATAATGGCATACAGTGATGCCACGTCAGCTGTTACCAAAAAGATGTCTGTTTCAGGTCTGATGCTCACTTTGTCTAGGGACTGTAGCAGGTCGGTGGTGTCTTTCAGATACGCCTTGGTTGTGCAAACACTCAGTTGGAAAAATCTGTCAAGGTATTCTCCCAATCTGGCTGTGACTGATCCAATCCCGTTAACTATTGGTCGGGCAGGTGGGATAATTTCATTTTTATGGATCTTAGGTAAAGTGTAGATCACCGGTATCCTACACGCTGAGGGAGCTAAGTACTTTTTCTCTTTCAGATTCAAAGCTCCAGTATGATAGCCCCAATCTACCAACGCATCAAGTTGTACCTTGTATGGTTCGGTAGGGTCTGATGCTAGTTTTCTATATGTAGAAGTATCGCTCAGCATATTGGACAACTGGGTGCAGTAGAACTCCTTATCCAGGACCACCACCCCTCCCCCTTTGTCCGCTGGTCGGATCACAACATTCTTCTTATCCTCCAAAGATTCAATACCTTCTTTAATATAGCGGGGATTCACACCCTTCTTCACAGGTAATTCCTCAATGTCTTTGAGTACCAACTGTTTAAAAACCTCTATAAAATGATTATTGGAAATCTGAGGATTAAATAAGGATTTATTCTTGAGTCCACTGTCAACTTTCGTTGCCACAATGGTACTTTTCATAGAAGACGTGACAGGGTGGCTCAAGAAGTATTTTTTCAAATTCAGAGTCCTGACAAATTTGTGTGTGTCTATATAGACGTCAAATTTATTCATTGTTCTTCTAGGAGCACACTTTAAACCCGTGTTGAGGATATTGAGCTCTTTCGGGCTCAACGTCACCTTACTCAGGTTGTATATTCCTGTGGTTCCACCTCCCTCATTCTTTTTTTGGGATTGTTTCCTTCGGCCTGCCCTGCATCCACGTCTTCTCTTTGATATGTTTCTGGTCCTCTTTGCGGAAATTTCGGAACGACATGCTTGTCTCCTCCTTTGTTGTTCCTGGTCTGTGAGTTCCTCCTCGGAGTCCCACCTCTCCCCCCCCTCCCCCGATGCCCTAAAAAAGGCTGTTGAGAGTAGTATCCATTATGATAGTGCTCTGCCAGAGGTTGATATCTATTGCCCATATGCCCATACTCTGGTCCTGGATAGTATCCTGGAGGGGGCGGATGATGGGACCACTGTTGGTAATTATGTTGTGGAGGATAATTAAACTGATCTTTCCTCCCATAAAATTGTGGTGTCCGTGGGGACTGATATTGATAGCCATACTGTTGTCCATTTCTCTCCTGCCTTGAAGGTCCAGGTGATGCCTGTTGAGAGGCATATTGATCTTTTTTACCAGTGTTACTACCACTTCCTCGAGCTTGATTCGATGAGCTCCGATCAAGCTTCGATTTTTTATTATTGTTGGTGCTCTGTTTAACAGTAGTTTCCTTCTTGGGTATAGCATCCAGGATTCTTGATGGTTGTTGTGAGGCCACAGTGGCTTCCTCATCAATATCATTGTTAATGATTCCTGTGCTTTGCCAAGCATAAATTCTATTATTCTTAAAGTCCTCCGAATCCCTATTGAATTTTTTGACTTTCCTTTTCTGTGTTTCTCTGTCAATTTTTTCCAGTTTCTTTTTCATATTAACATTAAAATCCTTTATTAAACTGGTTTCCTTAATTGGTTCCAATTTATTTCGTAAAACCTGAATTTTTTCATTCAGTAGGGCCAGTTTGATTTCTTTCCTTTTAAGAACTAAATTCTGCAACTCTTTCCCTGCTTTATTGAAAAAACTTAACCATTCGGTCATGTACTTAGTGTCGGTTAAACCGTCTTGAGGTGTCACCTCCCACCTCAAGCTTCTGAAAATAAGACCCTCCTTGTTATAGTGTTCAAAGGTGAACACGTCCCACCAGGCTTTAACCTGTTTTTCTAATAGGTTCTCTAAAGCTTTCAGAGTTCCTGGATAGTCTTCCTCACACTCTGCCATTTCCTGGTTGGTGGAGAAAACTGATTCTGCATTAATCTGTCTATTCGACAACAAATTAATGACTTCCATAGCAGCAGTGAGTAAAAATAAATATGTATGGGAAAAAGGTGGAAATAAGGGCCGTCTAATTGAGCCACCCCCACTGCGCGTAACTGGAGAATATAAGTGAAAATATAGTGATATTGATAATATAAATAAATAAATTAATAAATAAATATATGTGAGCTGCTGCTCTAAAAGTTAAACAATCAAAATGTAATATGCAAATACAGTGCTACCTGATGTGAAAAAAGGTATCAAATGTGATATTAAGCAGCGCTCAAGAGAATAAAATAAAAAAAACACACATATAATATTGCTAGACTATTAAGTGAAAAATAATGAGTGATCCACCCTCTATGTGAAACAATATATCAGTGTCAAAAAATAGGTGTCAATAATACACCCAAAATAACAGGTTGGCAAAAAAAAAATCCATAAACTGATTGTGTGAACGTAAATGAAGTTCATAAATGGAGAACAGAAGAAGTCCCTTCACGATCTTCAGACAGTGCTTTCACCACACCACAGTGACTGCGTGATTCCACCACCCATCAGAATGCAAACTCACCACAATAAATGGCCTGACACTCTCGTGTTAAGGCACACAGGCTTTTTAACTGAACCACTCAGTTTAATTGATGGAACTCCCTCTTTGGAAACTGGAGCACTCAGTTAAATAAATGGAGATCCGTTGGAAAAAGGAAAAACTCCAAGATGACAGCCACATGTATAATGAAGAGAGAGAGCACAATAGTGTGATATTGCAACACAACTTTTAATAAAAACACTAAAAATCTCCCAATAGATGCACTCACAAAAATGACTCTTGTCATAAGCAGTGATTAAATCCAAACATCACACGGTGTAAACACAAACGAAAATTTTCCTCCAGGTGAACCAGTGGTCACGGCGGACCAACAAATAGCCCAGGTTTACTCACAGCCCTATGAAGGTGTACTGGAGTCGCTCTTCAGATGACTATATTGGTGACAGATGGACCGTTCCACGCCCGACCAGTTCAGTTTAAGGTATGCGGTTGTAACTTAGTACAAACGGATCTCCATTTATTTAACTGAGTGCTCCAGTTTCCAAAGAGGGAGTTCCATCAATTAAACTGAGTGGTTCAGTTAAAAGGCCTGTGTGCCTTAACACGAGAGTGTCAGGCCATTTATTGTGGTGAGTTTGCATTCTGATGGGTGGTGGAATCACGCAGTCACTGTGGTGTGGTGAAAGCACTGTCTGAAGATCGTGAAGGGACTTCTTCTGTTCTCCATTTATGAACTTCATTTACGTTCACACAATCAGTTTATGGATTTTTTTTTTGCCAACCTGTTATTTTGGGTGTATTATTGACACCTATTTTTTGACACTGATATATTGTTTCACATAGAGGGTGGATCACTCATTATTTTTCACTTAATAGTCTAGCAATATTATATGTGTGTTTTTTTTATTTTATTCTCTTGAGCGCTGCTTAATATCACATTTGATACCTTTTTTCACATCAGGTAGCACTGTATTTGCATATTACATTTTGATTGTTTAACTTTTAGAGCAGCAGCTCACATATATTTATTTATTAATTTATTTATTTATATTATCAATATCACTATATTTTCACTTATATTCTCCAGTTACGCGCAGTGGGGGTGGCTCAATTAGACGGCCCTTATTTCCACCTTTTTCCCATACATATTTATTTTTACTCACTGCTGCTATGGAAGTCATTAATTTTTTGTCGAATAGACAGATTAATGCAGAATCAGTTTTCTCCACCAACCAGGAAATGGCAGAGTGTGAGGAAGACTATCCAGGAACTCTGAAAGCTTTAGAGAACCTATTAGAAAAACAGGTTAAAGCCTGGTGGGACGTGTTCACCTTTGAACACTATAACAAGGAGGGTCTTATTTTCATAAGCTTGAGGTGGGAGGTGACACCTCAAGACGGTTTAACCGACACTAAGTACATGACCGAATGGTTAAGTTTTTTCAATAAAGCAGGGAAAGAGTTGCAGAATTTAGTTCTTAAAAGGAAAGAAATCAAACTGGCCCTACTGAATGAAAAAATTCAGGTTTTACGAAATAAATTGGAACCAATTAAGGAAACCAGTTTAATAAAGGATTTTAATGTTAATATGAAAAAGAAACTGGAAAAAATTGACAGAGAAACACAGAAAAGGAAAGTCAAAAAATTCAATAGGGATTCGGAGGACTTTAAGAATAATAGAATTTATGCTTGGCAAAGCACAGGAATCATTAACAATGATATTGATGAGGAAGCCACTGTGGCCTCACAACAACCATCAAGAATCCTGGATGCTATACCCAAGAAGGAAACTACTGTTAAACAGAGCACCAACAATAATAAAAAAATCGAAGCTTGATCGGAGCTCATCGAATCAAGCTCGAGGAAGTGGTAGTAACACTGGTAAAAAAGATCAATATGCCTCTCAACAGGCATCACCTGGACCTTCAAGGCAGGAGAGAAATGGACAACAGTATGGCTATCAATATCAGTCCCCACGGACACCACAATTTTATGGGAGGAAAGATCAGTTTAATTATCCTCCACAACATAATTATCAACAGTGGTCCCACCATCCGCCCCCTCCAGGATACTATCCAGGACCAGAGTATGGGCATATGGGCAATAGATATCAACCTCTGGCAGAGGACTATCATAATGGATACTACTCTCAACAGCCTTTTTTAGGGCATCGGGGGAGGGGGGGGAGAGGTGGGACTCCGAGGAGGAACTCACAGACCAGGAACAACAAAGGAGGAGACAAGCATGTCGTTCCGAAATTTCCGCAAAGAGGACCAGAAACATATCAAAGAGAAGACGTGGATGCAGGGCAGGCCGAAGGAAACAATCCCAAAAAAAGAATGAGGGAGGTGGAACCACAGGAATATACAACCTGAGTAAGGTGACGTTGAGCCCGAAAGAGCTCAATATCCTCAACACGGGTTTAAAGTGTGCTCCTAGAAGAACAATGAATAAATTTGACGTCTATATAGACACACACAAATTTGTCAGGACTCTGAATTTGAAAAAATACTTCTTGAGCCACCCTGTCACGTCTTCTATGAAAAGTACCATTGTGGCAACGAAAGTTGACAGTGGACTCAAGAATAAATCCTTATTTAATCCTCAGATTTCCAATAATCATTTTATAGAGGTTTTTAAACAGTTGGTACTCAAAGACATTGAGGAATTACCTGTGAAGAAGGGTGTGAATCCCCGCTATATTAAAGAAGGTATTGAATCTTTGGAGGATAAGAAGAATGTTGTGATCCGACCAGCGGACAAAGGGGGAGGGGTGGTGGTCCTGGATAAGGAGTTCTACTGCACCCAGTTGTCCAATATGCTGAGCGATACTTCTACATATAGAAAACTAGCATCAGACCCTACCGAACCATACAAGGTACAACTTGATGCGTTGGTAGATTGGGGCTATCATACTGGAGCTTTGAATCTGAAAGAGAAAAAGTACTTAGCTCCCTCAGCGTGTAGGATACCGGTGATCTACACTTTGCCTAAGATCCATAAAAATGAAATTATCCCACCTGCCCGACCAATAGTTAACGGGATTGGATCAGTCACAGCCAGATTGGGAGAATACCTTGACAGATTTCTCCAACTGAGTGTTTGCACAACCAAGGCGTATCTGAAAGACACCACCGACCTGCTACAGTCCCTAGACAAAGTGAGCATCAGACCTGAAACAGACATCTTTTTGGTAACAGCTGACGTGGCATCACTGTATGCCATTATTCAGCATGATGATGCGGCACTGGCGTTGAACTGGGCACTTAGCAGGAGGGATGATATACCGCATACTCAGAAGAAATTTATGGGACATGTATTAGAGTTCTGCATGTCCCATAATTATTTCTGGTTCGATGGCTCCTTCTTCTCCCAGCAGGTTGGCGTGGCTATGGGGGCAAAGTTTGCCCCCAGCCTCGCCAACCTGTTCATGGCTGAGTGGGAGGACAGGCATGTTTTTCATAACCGAAGACCCCAATTATTATTTTATCGGAGATTTATAGATGATATTTTATTTATATGGGAAGGATCGCAGCAAGATGCACTAAAGTTTCTGGAAGACCTCAATAGTAATCCCAACAACATTAAATTGGAATATACAATTAGCGGAAATATGGTCAACTTTTTGGATGTCACTATTCAAAGAGAAGCAAATAAACTAAAGACTAAAGTCTTTTTCAAGCCAACTGATCGTAACAGTTATTTGTCCATTAATAGTGGACACCACCCAGCATGGATTAAAAATATCCCTAAGGGGCAATTTTTAAGAGTTCGTCGCAATTGCTCAGATGCCAACGATTATCTCTCACAAGCACAAACACTGAAGAATAAATTTGTTCAGAAGGGATATGATGAGCCAGCTCTGAACACAATGATTGAAGAAATTGCTGCTATCCCTAGAGAAAAATGCTTAGAGAAGAAGGTAGAACAGCCAAATAATAACCAACACCAATGGGGCTTCCTGTCTGGGTTTCATGCCCAATACAGGGAGGTAGAGGCTATCATCAAGAATCACTGGCACATCCTGGGGAAGGACAGACACTTTGCCGAAATACTTCCGAGTCAACCACGATTCATCTATAGGAGGGCTCCTAATTTCGGCGACAAGGTGGTCCGCAAGATTCTAGATCCCCCAGATCAGCAGGCCCTCAGAATAGATTTCAAGGGGTTCTACTCGTGCAGGAAATGCATTTGTTGCAGAACTGTGCAGATAAGCAATAGAGGAAAACAACAGGTCACGAGCAGTGATGGGAAGATTTTCTCTATTAAAGAATTTATCACCTGCAACTCTTCTCATGTAGTATATTTGATTTGGTGCCCATGTGGACTACTTTATGTAGGAAGAACTAAGAGGTTATTGCGGATACGAGTGGCTGAACACCTGGCAAACATAAAGAAGGGCTTTGATTACCACAGTGTGTCAGTCCACTTTAAGGAAAAACATAACCAAGATCCTTCGTTAGCTCAGTTCTGTGGCATTGACTGCGTACACCCTTCATGGAGAGGTTCAAACAGGGTGAGAGATTTATCGCAGCGAGAAACTCAATGGATCTTTCTTTTAAAAAGTCAATTTCCGAGGGGCCTTAACATAGAGTTGGACGTGAACTGCTTCATCAGTAATGTTTAGACTAGGAGCAGGTTTTAAGGTGTACATATATATAGTATTTTCATGAATTATGTTGTTACAAGGGGGCCAGACAACTGGGCCACCCACTATGATCATGGGCTCTGTATGACTATATAATAAAATTTTTGTTATGCCATGCATATGGAGATGATGAAGTTCACCCACTTTAATTTGAACCATTGCATGTCTAAATTTGCCCATATTTATGTATATCTCGTTCAAAGTACATGCCCCAGTGTAAAATCGTTTTCCAGTTTATAAAATCTTTTTTAAAAATAATAATTTTTATATATATATATATATATAAAAAAATAAAAAAAATAAAATAAAAATAAAATTCATTTTGATTACCACCATTTTATTGAAATTTTATGATGGATAATAATATATGCAACTCTTCAATATAATTTTAGGAATACCGCCTATACTATATGTATTTAATTCAGTTTTATATATATTTATGGTTGATAATGTGTTTTTAGATTATGGAATAATATATATTCTTTTTTAGATTCATATAACCATGTAGTATGCTCTCACTTTAGATTAATGAGAGATATTGTACTTTGTGTTTCTGACTTTACACTGTTAGATCGTGTTTGTATAGACCTGGAGGTGACTCGTGGTCATGGGGACACCCGAATGGCTGTTAGTTATTTCTTAGAGGGATATCCCCCTTCTTTCAGTTTGCAGTACACTCTATGCTTGATGGGTGTCATACACCAGTTTCACCACTGGGGTTAGACACTGTATCGAATATAGGCAGTGGGAATGGGTGTCATACACCAGTTTCACCACTGGGGTTAGACACTGTATCGAATATAGGCAGTGGGAATGGGTGTCATACACCAGTTTGACCACTGGTGATGGACACCTCATTGAATACAGGCAGTGTGATTAGGTGTAGTACACCAACGTCACCACTGGGGGCCTCCACCTCGCACACATGATTATGCTGCTCTGTTTGGTCAGAGCTGCACACTTGCATGCCAGCACAGCTGAGTGGGACGTTTGTCCACACAGCTGATGCTTGTAATGAACGGAAGGCGTGCACCAATGTGCAAGTGAGGGGGGGAACTTGGCAGCTACATATAGCGGCATGTGACATCTGGTAAGCATCCCCATGATTAAATCAGTATGATGAAACATGTCGGGGCGTGGGTACTAAGTTACAACCGCATACCTTAAACTGTACTGGTCGGGCGTGGAACGGTCCATCTGTCACCAATATAGTCATCTGAAGAGCGACTCCAGTACACCTTCATAGGGCTGTGAGTAAACCTGGGCTATTTGTTGGTCCGCCGTGACCACTGGTTCACCTGGAGGAAAATTTTCGTTTGTGTTTACACCGTGTGATGTTTGGATTTAATCACTGCTTATGACAAGAGTCATTTTTGTGAGTGCATCTATTGGGAGATTTTTAGTGTTTTTATTAAAAGTTGTGTTGCAATATCACACTATTGTGCTCTCTCTCTTCATTATACATGTGGCTGTCATCTTGGAGTTTTTCCTTTTTCCAACGGATCTCCATTTATTTAACTGAGTGCTCCAGTTTCCAAAGAGGGAGTTCCATCAATTAAACTGAGTGGTTCAGTTAAAAAGCCTGTGTGCCTTAACACGAGAGTGTCAGGCCATTTATTGTGGTGAGTTTGCATTCTGATGGGTGGTGGAATCACGCAGTCACTGTGGTGTGGTGAAAGCACTGTCTGAAGATCGTGAAGGGACTTCTTCTGTTCTCCATTTATGAACTTCATTTACGTTCACACAATCAGTTTATGGATTTTTTTTTTTGCCAACCTGTTATTTTGGGTGTATTATTGACACCTATTTTTTGACACTGATATATTGTTTCACATAGAGGGTGGATCACTCATTATTTTTCACTTAATAGCCTAGCAATATTATATGTGTGTTTTTTTTATTTTATTCTCTTGAGCGCTGCTTAATATCACATTTGATACCTTTTTTCACATCAGGTAGCACTGTATTTGCATATTACATTTTGATTGTTTAACTTTTAGAGCAGCAGCTCACATATATTTATTTATTAATTTATTTATTTATATTATCAATATCACTATATTTTCACTTATATTCTCCAGTTACGCGCAGTGGGGGTGGCTCAATTAGACGGCCCTTATTTCCACCTTTTTCCCATACATGTAGATAATCTGCTGTGTGGGTGCTAGTTGACTCTTGTCGGAATTTATTAGCCACCCTAGCTCTTTTAGGGACTGTAGAAGAATTTCCCGGTGACATACCAATTGATCCGGATTGATTGCTAGGAGGAGGATGTCGTCCAAGTAGTGGTATATCCTCAAGCCCTCTTCTGCAGGGGAACCAGAGCAGATATTAGTATCTTGGTGAACACCCTGGGATAGGTGCACAGACCGAAAGGCAGGGCTTGAAACTGTAGGTGGGTACATCCCACTGCAAATCTCAGATATTTTTGAAATGCAGGTAGAATTAGAATGTGTAGGTACGCATCTTGCAGACGGACTGAAATCATCCAATCTGATGGCTGGACTGCCTGAATAATCGTCTGCAGGGACTCCATTTTGAAGCTTTCAGGGTGGATATACCGGCTGTGCCTCTGTAGGTCTGTCAAAGGCCCCTACCCACCTGTCCTCTTTGGGACCAAAAATAGGGTGGAGTAGAAGCCTGCGAAGCGCTCTGCCAAGGGAACCAGAACAGCCGCCCCCTGAAGCTGGAGTGATGTTAGGAAGTTTTTCAGAGCTTGAGCCTTTGGCGGAGAGGATGGAATCTCTGTTCCTTTGAAAGAATTCCGAGGTGGGTGCCCCCATTGAATTGTTGACAGAACCCAGGGGCCCTGGCAGCATGTGGCCCAGACTGGGACGAAGAACTTTAGCCTGGCTCCCACCGGGAGTGCCTGGGCTACTCTGGCGTCAAAAAGACTGCTTCTGCTCCTGTGAACCCGGAAGGGTCTTCATCTTCCTGTTAAAAAAGAATGTCTGAGTACCTTTCCAAGGTCTTTTGTTGTCTCTGGGCTGTCTTGACTGCCTAAAATCCCTTGGATTTGTCTGGCGGAACCTAGAGGAACCGCCTCTGAATCTTTGCATTTTTCTGTCCTGGGGAAGCATACCGGACTTCCCTCCTGACAGCCTGGAGATAGCTTTATCCGTTTTGTCTCCGAATAGTGCTTTCACATCGAATGGAATTTTGCACCAATTTTGTTTGGAGGATAAGTCAGCCGTCCAATCTTTCAGCCAGAAGGCCCTCTTCACCATTACTGAATGCAACATGGATCTTGTAGAGCACCTGATCGTGCCAATTGCCGCTACACTGACAAAGTCTGCCGACAATCTAAGCTCTCCCAAGGCTTTAATTATATCCTCCTTGGGGACATCCTGACGCAAAGCCGTCTCAATATTATCTGTCCAAGATCTTATGGCATCTGATGTGAGAGGAATAGCTGGCTTACATGCTGCTCCCGCGGCTAAGTAGCTCCTCTTCAGCTCCAGGTCAGTTCGCCTGTCTAGAGGGTCTTTGAAGGAAGCGGAATCCTCCATTGGTAATGTTTTTTTTTGCGAGTCGCACCCCTGACACGTCTACCACTGGCATGGAGTTTAGTGACTGCCTTCCCGACTCTGGTAAGGGGTATAGTTTATTGAGCCAGCCCAATTAAAGTTTTTATCAGTTTTTGACCATTCATTATGAATGACCTGACTAATCTCGCCCATCAATGAGAAGAGAACCTGCTTCCTTTTTGAGGAATGGGAAGTAACTCGTAGACTCTTGGGGAGGCTCTTCTGCGTCTTTTTAGGTGATTGCAGTTTTGACTGCCTGGATGAACGGCTTTACCAAGGAGAGACTGAAGCCAGAAGGTTCTGACTCCTCTGAAGAGTCCTCTGCAGAATCTTCAGGTGGTGAATCTCTAGCTCAGTGTTTTTCAACTCCAGTCCTCAAGGCGCACCAACAGGTCATGTTTTCAGGCTTTCCATTATTTTGCACAGGTGATTTGATCAGTTTCATTGCCTTAGTAATTACCACAGCCGTTCATCTAAAGGAAATCCTGAAAACATGACCTGTTGGGGCGCCTTGAGGACTGGAGTTGAGAAACACTGCTCTAGCTGGTCAGCCTGATGGTGGCAGAGGTATACTGACTGCTGAAGGACCAGGGGGATTAGGTTCTGTATCCTGAACCTGGGATATCTGCTGAACTGGTTGAGCGGGGACCAAAGTCACAAGCTCAGAGAAGGAGTCCTTCATTGTTCGCTTGAGCAGATCTACAGCGTGCTGATTTTCTAGCTCGCGGCAGGATGCATAGTCCATAAAACGGTCCCTACAGACCACTCTGTCTGGTAGTGGTGTGGCCCCACCTGTCCAGCATTTCTTCTTTGTATAGGTCCTAGGAGAGGGGGAAGGATCTTATCCTCTGGATCTTGACCTCTCTGATCTATGACGTGAAGAATGGGACCTGGGACCGGTGGCGTGAAGAATGAGACCTGCAGTCTGAGCTGTCGCCATCACGGTGTCTTGAAGATTTTCTAGACCTCTTGGAGTGGGCAGGGCCACGATGTAAGGAGCTCACATTAGACCAGTGAGAGCACTTTTTTTTTTTTTTTTTTATACTCACATACCTAATAGAACTGCAAACATCTTTGTTGCAAGATAAATGACTAATTTTGGAGTTAAGCAGAAGGGTCAGCTGTGGAAATTTAGTAAGAAAGGGAAAAAAAGGAACTATGGAGTTTTTGTCACTTTTTTATTTTTTTTAATCACCATTTTTTTTATAATAAAAACAAAGGTACCTACCACAGAGCAGCGTCAGTGAAACCTAGAAGGGCACAGCTGAGGACACTCTGGCAGCTAACCCTGAGTCTGAACTTAAATAGGCTCAGGTGAGTGGGCTAATCCCATAAACCACCACTGCAAATTGATACTGGAAGAAAAGGGCAAATCTGGCCCTTTTTCCAGAATCCAAGATGGCCGCAGTGATGTCGAGTGATATACAAAAAGAAAAAACTGTAGCCCCCCCGCTGATTTTGGGGGAAACAAACAACAACTGCAAGCCTGTCAGGATAAAAGGCACCTGCCCTATCAAACTGACCGGACTTAAAGGGAGCATCACAAAGTAAGACAACAAGCACACTCTTTTTTTTATTTTTTTTTAAAAGGAGACCTAACATGCAAGTTAAAGGAAGGAAGGGATGGGAGGGGGGAGAGACAAAAAACAATATATGCCTAAAAATAAAATGGAAACCACCAGCCTGGAAGGATGTGAGCTGATCCTTTTGTGACTCCACTGCATTCATCATGGATGCGATAGCAGACTGCGTTTCTCTGAGGAAACTCTGCAAAAAGACACCAACAGATCCACAGAGGGGTTCCCAGTCTTATCAGCGCTGTGAGTGGCCCAAGAACAGGGACTGTGCACGGGAAAGGCGAAACCCGGCTGATCCTGCCGACTGCAGAGGTATGGACATACTGCTACTCTTCACCAGCACAAGAAGGTATGAGGAAAAAAAGGAGAATGTTGGGGGAGGGACTATGCCTTTAATTTATGCTATTCACTAGTCCTGAAGGAGGAGTCGAGGCGGAGCTCTATTACAGGTATGCTGCCATGGAGGCACCAGGAAAAAGTATTTATAATGAAAAACTCAATCTCTTAAAAACTGAGGGCCAGATTCACAGAAGAAATACGCCGGAATATCTACTGATACTCCGGCATATTTTCAAATTTGCCGCGTCGTATGTTTAGTTTGAATCCTCAAACCAAGATACGACGGCTTCTGGCTTCGATCCGACAGGCGTACGGCTTCGTACGCCTTCGGATCGTAGGTGCAATACTTCGGCGCCCGCTGGGTGGAGTTCGCGTCGTTTTCCGCGTCGGGTATGCTAATTAGCTTTTTCCGGCGATCCACGAAGGTACGCGCGGCCGTCACATTCTCTTACGTCGTCGCTAGTCGGCTTTTCCCGGCGTATAGTTAAAGCTGCTATTTTTTGGCCTATATTTAGACTTGCCATGTTAAAGTATGGCCGTCGTTCCCGCGTCGAATTTAAAAATTTTTTTTTTTTGCGGAAGTCGTCCGTGAATAGAGAAGGACGTAACTCACGTCGACGTTCAAAAAATTACGTCGGTGCAACGTCATTTCGCTCAAATCGCGGCAGGAAATTTCAAAACGGAGCATGAGCAGTACGTTCGGCGCGGGAACGCGCCTAATTTAAATGATCCACGCCCCATTTGAATTAGGAGGGATTTACGCTACGCCGCCGCAACTTTACAGGCAAGTGCTTTGTGAATCAAGCACTTGCCCGTAAAACTTGCGGTGGTGTAACGTAAATGCGATACGTTACGCCGCCGCACATGTCTGTGAATCTGGCCCTGAATGTTCAAAAAGTTTTGAAAAAAAAATAAAAAATCTGTTTGAACATAAGCCAAACCAAAGTACTAAAAGGCAAAGTTCAGTTGCATAACTTTGTTTAAATTTGGATGTGCAAATATACATGGTTATAGGGAACTATTTATTTTAGTTGCTAATACATTGTAGCAATTAATATTTTTTACCCATCATTAAAACAGGTAGAATAAGGACAAGAAGAGCACTCCAATGCTTAACATTACTATCCTTAAAATTAAGGAACTACACAGTAATTTATAATTGCTATAGAAATCTATTTGCTACCCCCTCTAGAAAAAGAACCAGTCATGAAATAAGTGTGCCTGATAAAGGAATGCAAGGTATGTGCAAAGGGACATTTCAGTGTGACCTATTATCCATCTAAATGTCAACATGATTGCATTCAGGGTATTAGCATTACAAAATAATATTAATATAATATTCTACATTTTCTTATTTCTATGGAGAAACTAAATTGTTATGGTAAATAATTAGTTAATAAAAATACAGGTGCTGAAATAATTGTATTAAGGTCTTGACACTAAAATCTTACCACAATAAAAAAGTATTCATAATGAAAAACTCAATCTCTTAAAAACTGAATGTTCAAAAAGTTTTGAAAAAAAAAAAAAATCAGTTTGAACATAAGCCAAACCAAAGTACTAAAAGGCAAAGTTCAGTTGTTCACTTTGTTCAAATTTGGATGTGCAAATATACATGGTTATAGGGAACTATTTCTTTTAGTTGCTAATACATTGTAGCAATTAATATTTTTTTACCCATCATTAAAACAGGTAGAATAAGGACAGGAAGAGCACTAAAATGCTTAACATTAACATCTTTAAAATTAAGGAACTAAACAGTAATTTATGAAAATAAATAAATAATGAAAACATCCGGGGTAATGCAAGAGTAAAAGGATTCTATCTTGTCAACATATGCTGCTTCCTGGTAAGTACACAAGCAATTTCTAAAACATTTTGACTTTTCCCTTTTTTCTGTAGTCTAAAAAAAGTTAAAAGTATTTATTTTTACTTAGCAAAAAGCACTTATATGAAGCATTACATAACTGCACTTTATGATGAATGTTCCTAAGGAGTGTTAGAGGTTCTGTTTAACAGTGCATGGGTAGAGAGCTCTAAATAATCCTTCTACGAATGATATTAAATTCCCTCTGAAATTATTCTATGTATTGCAGTGGAAGAAATGTATTCTTATTTTTTTTTTTCATCTCATTGACAATTTTTTAAATACTTTAAGTAGTAAATTCACTGCACACTAGACATTTACATATATAGTAAGATACTATTGTGAACATATAAAATGTAAAGCTTGTATATAGCATTGTTTGATGATTGTTTGAAAACTGTCCCCTGAATTGGTCTCATAAAAAAAGTATTATTTTTTATAACAGATATTTGTCATGTGTTTTTGGTAGTATGCATATTCAAATATATTAGGATTATGCTTTTAAATGAATTCATAGATGTCTCAGTGTCAGACTGTAAAGATGAAAGATAATGCAAGTCAGTGATTTCGTTGAATGTATGTTTGCTTTGAGTTTTCAAAAGAGAAGGTAAACATTTATATAGCAGGCACAGAAGGTTTCCCTTATAAAGCCCCCAGGAGGTCTGAGGCCCAGACATCATGCAAATAACAACTTAAAGCAGTGGTTCCCCTAAAAATAAACTTTTGACATTGCATTTGCTATAATAATTACAGTTAGAATCGTCTGGTTTTATGTAAAAAATACCCCCGTACGTAGCGTTTGGTATATTCGTTCCCACCGCCACTTCCGGGTACGATGCTGGCGGTGGGCGTTCCTAATTGATGGACAGGCATCCGACCGACGCATCCATCGCGTCACGAGATGCCGAAAGAAGCCGAACGTCGGTGCGGCTCTATACGGCGCATGCGCAACGACGTTCGGCTTCTTTCGGCATCTCGTGACGCGATGGATGCGTCGGTCGGATGCCTGTCCATCAATAAGGAACGCCCACCGCCAGCATCGTACCCGGAAGTGGCGGTGGGAACGAATATACCAAACGCTACGTACGGAGGTATTTTTTACATAAAACCAGCCGATTCTAACTGTAATTATTATAGCAAATGCAATGTCAAAAGTTTATTTTTAGGGGAACCACCCCTTTCAGTTCCAAACCGTGCTTGGCCCTGCTTCTTCCATTATCTACACTATATTATTCATCAGGTAGGATGTCCATCATAGGGATGAACCTATACTGAGGTAAGGGAGGTGAGAGGGCATAGCTCCCAACTGTCCCTGATTTCAAGGGACTGTCCCTGATTTCAAGCAATGTCCCGCTGTCCCTATTTCCTCCTAATTTGTCCCTCATTTTGGTCTGATCCATATAGTTATATATAAAATGCACTGTTTACCTTTTAAAAAGTGTTTTCCAGCGCTAAACTTTTCATCCAATTTCTAAATTGCTGCATTTGTAAAATAGTAGAATAGTAGTGGTAAAAAAAGCACTTGTTGGTTTTACCAATCTTGTTTTTTTTTTTTGTACAATTTTCCTTTAAGTGGGCATGAGAAGAGGTGTGTCCTATGCCTGCATGCTTTTGCTGATAGGTGTCCCTCATTCCCATTTCAAAAAGTTGGGAGGTATGTGAGAGGGACCAAGCATGATTTCAGGAACCAAAGTCAGTATTTGCATATTAGAGGTTACAAAAGGAGTTACAAAGGAGTCTCACAATGTGCCAGCAAGAAGTTTACGCTAGCAACCAAGTTCTGTCTGAGCCATATATTCTGAAGATAGATAGACCGACAGATAGATAGATAGATAGATAGATATCTAGACAACATTTTGAGTGTGCGCCAAACGTGTTCTGTTTACCTGTTGCTAACTCGAAATAGGGCCAATGTTATACTAAAAAGATGCACTATTAAACTCATAAAACATATTAATCCCACATTTTAAGTAATAATATATTTGTTTTCAGGGTGAAAGCTTGAACAATGTATATTTTAAATATTTTATTACTTGGGAGTTCTATAAAGGCTTTTACCACCACTTCAACTGATAATGGTAAATGTGAAGAATTTACCAATACTTGCGCAGTTATCTCATGCAGTTCACAAAAGTCCGCTGGATTACCTGGCAGAGATGGGAGAGATGGAAAAGAAGGACCAAAGGGTGAAAAGGGGGATAAAGGTAATGTTGATCCATAGTACAGATATTTTGATAAGTCAATGATTTTCTAAAAACACACAAGAAAAATTACATGATTGACGACACTCAGTAAACAAGGCGTAGGAAGAGGAACAAATCACATCATAATGACAATATCAAGTTTATTTTTTCATATCAACACTTACATTGTTATACTAAAATCAAATGGCAATTTTGTTTTCAAACAGTCTGCACAAATAACTGAAAGATATACAGTATATTGTTAGGGATAATACCAAACATACTGAAAATTTGATTTAGGGTTTACATATACCTCTTCTGGTTCACAGGAATGCACTCCTGTGACCCAGAATCAGCCGACAGCAGGCTAAAACCCACTGTTGGCTGATGTCACAGAGCTGCTCCAGTCTAGGGAAGGATACTGACAATAATGTTAGGATCCACCCAGATGCCGATCAACAGCTGGCTTAGCCTCTGAGTCAGTCACTCCTGTCCCTTCTCCAGTCCGTAGATACAATAAGTGCTGAAGGGGCAGTCATAACTTTCTACTCCGGGAACACGGGGCCAAATCCTCAGCCAGCGGGCGTAACGTAATTTTTCCTATTTAAGTTACACCGCCGCAAAATTTCTACCTAAGTGCCCGATCCACAAAGCACTTACCTAGAAATTTTGAGCGGTGTAACTTAAATCCGGCCGGCGCAAGGCGTTCCTCTTCTCCAGGGGGCGATTCCCATTTAAATGAGGCGCGCTCCCGCGGCGGCCGTACTGCGCATGCTCGTGACGTCATTTTCCCGACGTGCATAGCGCGAAATTACGTTACGTCGGGCTTTGTGGATTGCGACAGGACAATAAAGTTGCGTCGGGTAAAAAAAAAGATTAAAAAAAAATCGCGTCGCTAGCAAGAAAGGTCTGTTTTTACAAGGTGTAAACAGTTTACACTTTGTAAAAGCAGCCCTAATTTTGCGTTTGCAAAATAAAACTTACGGAGAAAAAACGAAGCGTAAAAGCTTCGTGGATCTCCGTAAGTCCTAATTTGCATACCCGAGGCGGCATTTCGACGCGAAATGCCCCCAGCGGCGGATGCGGTACTGCATCCTAAGATCCGACAGTGTAATTCAATTACACATGTCAGTTCTTCGTCCTAACTATGGGAAACTGATTCTGTGGATCAGTTCCATAATTAGGACCAGGGATACGATGGAGTAACAGCAGTTACTCCGTCGTATCTCTTTTGAGGATTAGGCCCACTGAGAACTGAGCAATCATTGGTCCTGTGATCGCTCAGTTCTCTGGTTTAGAACCAGTGGGGGGCAGCTGCAGCATCACAGCAGGGAGGCGAGTATGTCGGTTTGTTTTTTCTTAGAATCCCCCACTTCCAAAATTCCTTGTTGGTGCAGAATGAGATAATCACATTGTGAGATCTTTTTTCCTGGGTAATGTGGAAAATCTGCCTCTACAGGCTGTTATTTGCCTTCATCCTTTAATTGATTTCTAGTACCTTCAATAGTGAATTCATTGTATTGGGGGGCTCAGGGCTATCTTTAATTCATGGGCCCCCTGTCACTTTAAGTGAATCATGCAACAGAGTCAGTGTACAGATTTGTGTTTTGTTTCTTAAATCCTATGCAGTTGAATATTTGGAAAATAATTATATGATGGTGGTGGATATTATCAAAGAAATTATTTGCAATAAAGGAAAGGTTTATTTTGTGCATTAGAAACACAGGTGACGGGCGCTTACACTTTAGCAAGTGCAATTACACAAATGTTGTGCTGCTAGCAATCCATTGTAGAATAATAATTGGGCAAAAAGAGAAGAGTCAGAACACTAATGTTCTGTAGGTTAACCATTCAGAGTTGTATAGTTAAAGTGGATATAAACCCAAAACAATTTTTTGTTGTTGTTGTCACAATGTAGAGTATAAGATTTCCTATCATCTGTGCCCAGTCTTGCCACACAGAGTTAATCCAGCTCTGAGCAATCCTCTTTTATTGTTCAGTGAAAATTATTAACAGACTTCCAGATAAAACCCTGTCTAAATACAAAGTCCCTTTCTTCTCTCCTTGCTTTGAGTGACAGGTTATTTACATATCTAGCTTGGACATGTTTATCATATGTTATGTTTATCATAATATGAGGTGATCCACAGGTCATTGTATATTACCAGGATGTGTTATGTGGGGGAGGGGTGGATTTCTCACTTTTTATACTGTGGATCACCTCATATTATGATAAACATAACATAATATATGATAAACATGTCCAAGCTAGATATGTAAATATCCTGTCACTCAAAGCAAGGAGAGAGGAAAGGACTTTGTATTTAGACAGGGTTTTATCTGAAAGTCTGTTAATTTTCACTGAACAATAAAAGAGGATTCCTCAGAGCTGGATTAACTCTGTGTGGTAAGACTGGGCACAGATGATAGGAAATATTATACTCTACATTGTGACATAAAAAAAATAAAAAATTGGGTTTACATCCACTTTAATTGTGCATACAGGGATGAATCAACTCTAGTCCAAAGAGGAGATTATTAAAATAGTTTTATTTAGTAAAATCAGTGATGCTAACAACACCTCAGTGCAGTCAAGAGGATCAATGACAAGCACTATGATGCATACATGGAAGTTCCTGGTTCCACCAAACCGTCACAGCAGAATGTGCATTACAGCTCCTGGTGGTGATAAAGACACAAACCCATTCATACAGCAGTGGGATGTACAGGGAGTTGTGAATGTGTCAGAGAGAAATGGAAGCACTGATTCGAGGTAAGTGATGTAGCAGCGGGGAGAATCCAACCAAATTGATGGCTGCCCTGCGCACACAGATGGGACTGGATGAGATGTCAGTGCCAAGCCGTGGGCTGGAAGTGATGTCAAATTTGACAAAGAAGCTGTTTGCTTTGAAATGTGTTGTACTATTTGAGAGAAGATTCTTGTCCCTCTACAGCCTCTGTTCCCATTGTCGAGACCAGTGGCGGTGCGTACATAAAGGGCACAGGAGCGCCGCCCCCTCTCTCTTGCACCGCTCTACTATCATAGATAGATTCATGCATTGCATGAATATATCTATGGTCGCCGCTGACACCCCCTTTTCGGGCACACAGGGCACTTGAATTACAGTGGCTGGGGTGTTTTTTGGAAGCACCTGATTAGAGCAATAGGCTCTAATAGGTGCCCAAAAATGTGAACAGCGGGCGCCATGGGCGTTCACTGTTGACACAGCTGTGTGTTAGCAAAGCAAAGGAATTTGCTTTGCAAACACTGAACCGCCTCTCAGCCAATGAGGTTGCCGCGTCTGTTACCGGTCACCTGATTGGTTGAAACATCAGGCGCTTTGATTGGATGCCTGAGAGAGGACTGAAGAAGACATGGAGGACGTGCAGGAGACCGCCGCTGCGACATAGGTACGTGCCGGGCAGCATTTGATGGGGAACAGTAGCGGCAATTGATCAGCACCCTGGCAGCATTTGATGGGGCACAATAGCGGTAATTGATCAGCACCCTGGCAGCATTTGATGGGGCACAGTAGCGGCCATTGATGGGCACACTGGCAGCATCTGATGGGAAACAGTAGCAGCAATTGATCGGCACACTGGCAGCATTTGATGGGGCACAGTAGCGGCAATTGTTCGGAACACTGGCAGCATCTGATGGGGCACAGTAGCAGCAATTGATGGGCAGACTGGCGGCATCTGATGGGGCACAGTAGCAGCAATTGATGGGCACACTGGCAGTATCTGATGGGGCGCATCAGCGGCAATTGATAGGCACACTGGCAGCATTTAATGGGGCACACTGGCAGCAATTGATGGGCACAGTGTCATCAATTGATGGGTATAGTGGCTGCATTTGATGGCACAGTGGCGGCAATTTATGGGTATAGTGGCTGCGTTTGATGGCACAGTAGTTACATTTGGCACAGTAGCTATGTTTAGTGGACACAGTGGCTGCAATTGATGTTTTTTTTTTCAGTTTGTTTGTGCCCCCCCCCCAAAAAAAATGGTCGAGACCATCCTTGACATCACTTCCAGTGCGCTGCCTCTTCTCTTGCCCCATATTGTGCATTACTATATATTAAAGGAAACCTTTACTGAGAGCAATAAAAATATTGAGTTTCTAAAACAAAAAGTCTAAAGACTTGCAAAGCTAAAGACTACCACGATGAGCACCAAGTATAGAACTTGTCTGGCAACCTCATGAGCTCCCCTGGAGTCTGGGGCATCAGGTAGCCACCTGTTCAACCTTTATTATAATCTACTATTGCTTACCTATTTATGTAACTGCCAGTAAAATTGAAACACATAATATACACCTCTTCATAAATACACACACACCGCAAAAATATAATTGCAAAAAATAACACAACTCCGCCAATAAACATCTTATTCTGAAAAAAAAAAAAATTTACATATGCCCAGCAGGTTGCCCAAAAGTAATGGATATCAGTAATAATCACAGCATCCAGTTCAGATTAGATCATGTCTAATTAAGATCATGCAGGACATTTTTCTTTGCACTTATTTTTAGTAATTAATTAGTGTCACTGTATTTCCATTTGTAGGTACAACTCATGCTTTGTAGTTGATGAAAATAAAACAATGGGATGATGATATACTACTAAAGCAGTACTCACTTTTCAGCATTCTGGGTTGCTCTTTGGCAATTCAGAAAATTTATAAATTTCAACCAAATTTGATATTTCATAATTCAGGGTGTATTTACACAATCTAAACAGTCATAAATAACGTTTGTGTGAATTCCTTCACAAAGGACAACAAGGATCTCGGGGCAGTCAGGGACCTCCAGGAAAGATTGGTCCACCAGGAGCAAAAGGTGACAAAGGTTCAATTGGACAAAAAGGAGAACAAGGTGTAAGTGCTACATCAGGTAAGATAATAATAGGGAAGGATCAGTTTATCCTGTATCATTTTCAATCTATTAACAGTGCTTATCAAATAAATTCTCTTTATGAAGTATTTTAGGTGGCTGATGGAATAACTGGCTCCTAAAGGTACTTCATGTATATTTTATGGTTTACACAATAAGCAAAAACTTAAACATCAGTTTGAGGGTTTTAAAGGATGTTTGATATTAAAGTAAACCTTTTCTTTCCACAAGTACTGTATATAAACATATGTGCACCTTCATAATCCATACTATCAGAATCTATTGCTATCCACTGCACACACACTTCTTTCCTTAAAGTGTTACTAAACCCACAACAGTAAAATCAGTCTGCATATGCAGAATAGCATGCTTGTTATACTAACTGGAACTTAAGGGGTTAATTCTCTGAATTGTGTAAAAAGGCTCTTTTATGCTGTATGCACAGATCCTCCTCCTCCTCCTGCACTGCATCTGGGGAGGGCCAGCTAACACAGGCAGGGTAGCCGACCTGCACGTGCTCAGTTGTGTCTTTTATACTGGAGAGAACATTTACTTGTTATTAGAGCTAGCCAGGTCACATGATATTGACATCACACATGTGGGCGTGTATACAGGCTCTAGTGGAAATCTCCTCCTATCTGAACTCTCAGCACTGGAGAAACTGTGCAGTTTATCATGTAACCGTGTTATACAGATCATCCAAAAAGGTGTATATAGTGGCAGTATTTTAATAAAAAAATATATATAATAATCTGTGGGCACTGTGGATGGGGGGGTGAACTATTTTCATATTAATGGGTTTAGTAACACTCTAAAGCATGCAGTCAAAGCATGCTAAACAGTGTTGTTACTGAGAAGTGCAAGTTATCATCTCCATTTTGACTTCATTAGGGATAAAGTTTGGATTTGCATCAACCATAGTTATGCAGTGAATTTGGCAGATTTGAATACATAAAAATGTTACCTCCCCAATCACAGTGACAGGCCTAAAAGCAGATGCAGAGCTGCTATGAGCTGCTATGAATGGGGTGCTGTTCTTTGTTCACAACACACAGCCGCATTGCTGTGAAGTAAAAAGTGTGCAACAAAAGCACCTTATTAACAAGGACGACCCTCATTCGTCAAATTGCTCCTGGTGTGGTCTTCTTCGTTTTAAACTTAGTTAATAGTTTCTGGAATTGTCATAATATTTCCACCTTCTGGAACCAAGTAATGAATTTCTGGGGTGACAAACGTAACTACCCCAACTGGACCCATTTGTATGTCTCTTTGATTACAGCAAGGATATGCAATCAAGTTCTTGTGGCCAACTTCCCCAGTTGGTTCCATCTCTGTTTACTGACAGATTGCAGAGTTATTCTCAAAACTTTGACCACCTTGGTGGTCCCAACCATTGCAACTTTAAAGAAAGAGCTAAAAACTTAGATGTATGAAGTAAAATTAGATGACATAGTAGAGAATTTTGACCCATCAAGCACTTCTTTGTAAGAAAGAGGTTTTCCATGGAAAAATACACTATCTATCGAAGAGTTATCTCTGATCATGACATCAAATAAATACACTGAATGATATGCCAAGGCAGACCTCACTAATTCCCATGGTAGACTGAAAATCTAGTTATGATATCATTAACTAATTGTGTTTACAAAGTAGGAAAATAATGGGGATTTTAAAAGTGCCAAGGTCAATACTCCACAAAAAAATCATGTTGATATATGATAAAAAAATCTATTTTATTACAATTTCAAAATCTTTAAAGATAACAGTGTATATTAAAACCATAACAAGAAGAAGACAAGTGGCTTGAGCAATGATACAGAAACCTCAGCTCCACATGTTTCGCCAAAATATGGCTTCTGCAGGATTCTTATGAGTGCTGCAAATGCTATCAGATATAAATGAGACATACAATTCATATTTAAAATACAATACATAAAAGTATTACCCAATCAAATATAACAAAACATAGCCTTTGCTGTACATCAGATAGGCTACTCCTGCTTATGGGAGGTTTGATGCAGTTATCTTCTCGTATTCCTTGCAGTTCCAGCATTCAGCAGGTACTTGTTCCTCTGTCCATCTCTCCTGCTTACTGGGATGGTTTTTATATACTGGGTAAGAGGGGCTGCATTACATCTGGAGCTTTTGGATGTTTGACTTATTTATGGGAAGGATTTTACAAATGTATGATTTATTTATTTTTTATTTCCCTTACCCACCGCCCCTTAGAAGTGGCAAGGATACAACTTCAAGAGGCAAATCTCTTGCTTTTGTGAAAGCCAGACAAACAAGTTTGAGTCCTGGCAGTGCCCATTTTTCTCTTCTCCTTGTGTTTAAGGTAATTTGCTAAATGATTATGCCCGCTTTTTCTCCTGTTGCTAACATATTAAAATTCAGCTTATTCTCTGCATGTACTTAATCATGACACCTGGCACTCATATGATCACTAACAGTGGCGGCCTGTCCATATGGGGTGCAGGGGCGCCATGCGTCCAGCCGCTAATCTACATGCAGGGTGCTGAATGCATAGATTATAATAGTTTTTTTTTTTAGAAGCACATGATTAATGCCAAAGGCTCCAATTGGCTTCAAAAAAGTGTGGGCTCGGGCACAGGGCACTACACTCTGAGCCCACCCAATTGTGCAACAATAGTGAATTAATATTCACTATTGTCTTCCTAATTCTCCTCCCGGTCCAATCAGGAAGTGGGACCTGAGACCCGATTGGCCGGAAGGAGAAGCGATCGTATTGTCCGCCGCTGCTCTGAGGGAAGGAGGAGGGAAGGTGCAGTGGAGGAAGCCTCCATGAAGCCCGAGATGCAGGGTGAAGTCATTGAGGAGGAAGCAGCCGCCGAGGAGGAGCCCAAGCTGCCCGTGACCTAGATGTGGTAAGTGTGGGGCCAACCAACCCAGGGGGGGTGGAGGTGTAAGTGCGTGGCCGACCGGAGAGGGAGTGGCGGTGTGATGTCTTGCTTGCCACCCCCCAAAATATACAGCACCAGCCACAACTAGTCACTAATATGATCGTGGACTAGTCCTCCCTGGTTTTATGCATGAAGTGTTTTATTATTATTTTACAGGATTTATATAGCGCCAACAGTTTGTGCAGCGGTTTAAATCATCAGGGAAGACAGTACAGTTACAATACAATTCAATACAGGAAGAATTAGAGGGCCCTGCTCGTTAGAGCTTACAGTCTATAAGGGAGGGTTTAGTGGAACAAAGGGTAGTAGATGTGGGAGGTGATCAGATGGACAAAATTAAAATACAGTGGTTAGGTGTGGGTAGGATAGGCTTCTCTAAAGGGGAGGGTTTTCAGAGATCCTCTAAAAGCTAATAGAGAAGGAGATACACAGACAGATTGGGGTAAGGAGTTCCATAGGCTTGGAGAGGGTCTGGAAAAGTCCTGGAGACGAGCATGGGAGGAGGTGATGAGAGATCTAGAGAGCAGGAGGTCTTGAGAAAAACAAAGAGAACAATTAGGTTGGTATTTAGAGACTAGGTCAGTGATGTAGCTGGGGGCAGAGTTGTGGATGGCTTTGTAGGTAGTAGTTAGTATTTTGAATTAAATTTTTTGGGCGAGCGGAAGCCAGTGGAGGGATTGACAGAGAGGAGTGGCAGAGACAGAGCGGTTGGTAAGGTGGATGAGTCTGGCAGCAGCATTCATGATGGACTGAAGGGGGGATAGAGTATGCAGAGGTAAGCCAATGAGGAGGGAGTTGCAAAAATCGAGTCGAGAGATGACCAGGGAGTGAACTAAGAGCTTTGTTGTGTCATTGGTTAGAAAGGGGCATATTTTGGAGATGTTGCGGAGGTTGAGGCGGCAAGATTTGGACAGTGATTGGACGTGGGGCTTGAAGGACAGTTCAGAGTCCAGGACTACTCCTAGGACCTTGGCATGTGGGGATGGGCTTATGGTTGTGCCTTCAATTTTGACAGAGAGATCAGCGGAAGAGGCACGTGGGGGAGGACAAATGATAAGTTTGGTTTTGGATTGATTGAGTTTGAGGAAGTGGTGTGACATCCATACTGATATGTCTGATAGTAAATTAGTGATACGTGAGGAGAATGAAGGGGCGAGTTGAGGGGCAGAGAAATAGATTTGAGTGTCGTCAGCGTAGAGATGGTATTGGAAGGTGTAGATTGAAAATAGGAGGGGTCCAAGAACAGAACCTTGGGGGACCCCAACAGAGAAAGGAAGAGGAGAGGAGGGAGTAGAATTATAAGTAACGCTAAAGGTGCGGTTGGATAAGTAGGTAGAGAACCAGCGAAGAGTAAGGTCACGGAGAACAAAGGTGTGGAGTTTTGTGAGGAGGAGTAGGTGGTCAACCGTATCAAAGGCAGCAGAGAGGTCCAGGAGTAGGAGTACAGAATAGTGTCCCTTGGTTTTGGCCGTTAGTATATCATTTGTTAGTTTTAGTAGAGCAGTTTCTGTGGAATGTTGAGGACGAAATCCAGACTGAAGGGGATCAAGAAGGTTATTATCGGCAAGGTGGATGCTCAGTCGGTTGTAGACTAGTAGTTCAAGGAGTTTGGATAAAATGGGGAACAAGGAGATAGGGCGTAGGTTGTCAAAATTGGATGGGTCCAGTGTGGGCTTTTTAAGTATGGGGCTGACAAGTGCATTTTTTCAAAGAGTTAGGGAAGATGCCAGGAGAGAGGGAGAGATTGAAGATGTGGGTTAGAGACTGTAGAATAGAGCCAGAGGGTGAACCAAGCATTTGCGAAGGAACAGGATCCAGAGGGTAGGTGGTAAGATGGACATTAGCAAGTAATTTAGCAACATCGTCTATGGTGGTGGGGTTAAAAGAGGGAAGTAATGATTGTACCTGTGGGCATGTTTAAAATTGATTGACTCTCCTGAGCACATATTCCCCCATGATCTAATGTACACCAAGGGCTATGTTTTGTTATATTTGAGTGGTTAATACTTTTTTGCATTGTATTTTAATTATAAATTGTACTGTATGTCTCATTTACTGTATATCTGATAGCATTTGCAGCACTCATAATACTTCTGAAGAAGCCATATCTTGGTGATACATGTAGAGCTGAAGTTGCTGCATCATTGCTCAAGCTGCACCTCTGCTTGTGATGGTTTTAATATATACTTTGTTGTTGTAACGGTCACCACCGTTTACGACCTCCCATCACATCCAAGACAGCTTATCCGCACTCCATCCAACAGGATCCGATCCATCCCATTTCCCCAGAATCAAGACGAGACACGCAGCTCTGTACTTGTTCCAAAATGAAGACATCTTTAATGGTTTCTTCTCAGGGTTTTATGCAGTTCAAGCATGAAAGGAACAAAACCACACCCCACCCATACATCACACGATAAGCTTCAATCACATTCTTTTAGATAATTACATAGAGGAGTTAATTATCCCCCAGACGTTACGTCTCCGACAATAAGTCATTCATCTGCCCAATCCACATTGCACAGACGTCTGACCTTTAGAATCACAACACATCTATCATCAATATCACACAATGAAAGGTCTTCCAGAAGCCTGACTCAATTAACATGTCAACAGGCTATCCAGAGAGATGAGTCATAGAATAAACCAACACTTTGCAATCTCCTGCAATATGAACTATCAGTGATGTCCCCTGTCCTGTAATTCAGGATATAATTTCTCAGTCACCCTATGACCCTATCGGACATAAGGTGACCCTAGACATAAGACTCCTTGGTGACGCCGGTACAGGAGTACCCCTCATCCTTACAAAGTCCCTGTTTTTCCCGGGTCATTCCGTTACAGTTGTCTTTTAAGATTTTGAAATTGTAATAAAGTAGATTTTTTATCTTATATCAACATGTTTTTTGTGGAGTGTTGACCTTGGCACCTTTAAAATACCCATTATTTTGCTATTTTGCAAATTTTTTCTTGGGATGTGGTGTCCTTGATCCTTTGAAGCCTGCCAGTATTAATACAAATCTAATTGTGTTTACAATTTTCTGATGTAAGGACAAGCCAGAGTTTGACACCTAACCAAATACCTGGTACTTCACTTGCTTCCTATTGTTTGTTATTCTTTTGTCAATGCTTTATTACTAATTCCTCTTAGCCCACATCCTACATCCTATCTGTGTTTTTCCAAAAATATAAAATGGAGGGGTAATACTCTTTTACTGCTCTTTTACTCCAGAGGATCTGTATTGTGTACATTCTTCTATTGGCGGTGCTAGGCTGCCCAGGTGGGAAACTCTCACTTCTATCATTACCTTTTTAGTTCTTAGTAAAGAGCAACTTAGTTCATAAGTAACTGGTACTGGTAATATTTATATTCTCATGACTGTAGAAACCATGTTGAAATTACTCTTGTAATACTGCATGCATGTTCATGTTTATTGGTAACCTACAATGCTACGCTTTGTATTGTTTATCTGCAAAAATGAATACAAACTTTATTAAAAAAAAAAAGCACCACACATTCCCCCCTGTCACTGGTTTAAATAAAAGCTAGACAATCACCCACTAAAAACAATGACAGGCAGGCCTAAAATGAAAGGTGCCACATAGGTGCCACACATGATAGGCAGGTCCTGTGAAATAAAATGGTGGTGAGGCCACATACAAAGTGGCCAACAAATTCAGCCACAGCAAGTACATTGGGGACTGTCACCCTTGATACAAAACTGCCCTGCTGCTGGGCCATTTCTACCAAACCCTTTTTTCTTCTTTTAAAATGGTGCAGTGGAGTGTTACCAAGCTTTCTGTTGTTTAAAGCAAGCTTAATACAGCATGATGAAAACACTTGTCACTGCTAAAACCATCTGAAAAAAAAAACAAACTTTTAATGGATATAATTCAAATAATAGTGGATTGGGCTGCTGATAAAAAATAATAATTCTACAGCTAAAAATATGCTGCCAGAGTACACTGTTTCTGAAAGTCATACTTTTCCAAACACCACATACAGCTTTACGGCATTACATAAACCTGTATTTTAAAGAATTATTTTATTTTTAATGTCACCCTCAAAGCCATATAAAAAAGCACTTCCATTACTATGTTTTTTTTTTTTTTTTGCATTGGCACAGGTCCTACGCAGCATTGGCTGGCTCCCACAAGGGACCACAATTTCTCTGAAAAATTCTCCTTCCATTGACTTTGATAGGGTTTGTAGTAGAATTTTCAGTTTTCAATTTGTGGGGCAGATCCACAAAGCACTTAGGCCTCCGTATCTCAAGATGCGCGGCGTAAGTGTATATATACGCCGGTGTAACTATGCGCCGTATCCACAAAACCAGAAACGCCTCAAAACTCTGCTTTTTCCGACCGACGTAACTTTTCTGCACCGGTGCATCGTGGGCGCATATATACGCTGGACGCATCTGGCGCTCCCATTGATTTGCTATTCAAATATGCAAATGAGGAAGATACGGCGATCCACGTTTGTCCGGCGCAGGCTACGCGCTGTGCACATAAGCTGTACGTCCGGCCTAAAGTTACCCCTCATAAAGCAGGGGTAACTTTGCATCAGACGTGTGCAGGTCAGCTGGAGAGCAGCTTCAGCAGCACCATTACGGACGAGCTGAGCATCCACACTTGCAGGACAACAATCTGTATGCCAACATGCCAGGGGCATCCATGGTCATAGCTATACTACTGGCTTCACAGGCGCGTAGGAGGGCGCGTAGGAGGAGGGCACGGGAGAGGATATACCGCACGCTTATAGACGTCTTTGGCATGGGTGATTTGGAGGTGTATCGCATCTTCAGATTCAGCCCTGCTGCCATCCTGGAATTAACCACAACCCTGAAAGATGACATCACCAGCCAGACACACCGCTCACATGCAGTGGAGCCACTGGTCAAGGTACTGGCAACACTCCATTTCTTTGCCAGTGGCTCGTTCCAGCGTACAAGTGGAGTCATGGCTGGGATGGCACAATCCTCCATTAGCAGATGTGTGCACCAGGTTGTCCCTGCAATCCACCACATTGTCAGACCCACCCAGGAGCATCTGCGGGAGAAGGCAATGCGTGATTTCTACAGTATTGCAAGATTCCCACGCACCGTGGGGGCCATTGATTGCACACATGTGGCACTACGTCCCCCCAATGACACAGAGCACATATATCGCAATCGGAAGCATTGGCATTCCATCAACGTACAGGTGATAGCCGATGCCCAATGCCTCATATGGCACGTCCATGCCAAACACCCAGGGTCCAGCCACGACAGCTACATATACCGTCAAAGCCCCATCCCAACAGAATTTGAACAGAACGTGTACGGGAACAGCTGGCTGGTTGGTGAGTGACATGGGTGTCAGTCATGTCTGTCCGACCCCATGATGCAGAAATCACGAGGGGCACATGCACGACTAACATCCTCCTGTCTCTTCCCTTCCAGGTGACTGTGCATATGCACTTGGGCCCCATCTCATGACTCCATTCCGGAATCCTGAAACCCCAGGAGAGAGAAGATACAATGATGCACACACACGTACCCGTGCAGTGGTGGAACGCACCTTTGGCCTCCTGAAGTCCCGTTTCCAATGCCTGGATAAGTCTGGGGGTACCCTGTTGTATTCCCCAAACTATGTGTGCCAGATCATCGGTGCATGTTGCATGCTGCACAACTACGCCGTGAGAAAGAGCCTGGAGATTGACATAAGTAATGACCTGACCCCCGAACCAGACATTCCATCCCTAACCGAGGCTACCCCGTCTGCTGAGGGAAGAGCAGTCAGGAGATGCCTCACAGTAGGCATCTTTGCACGTTAAACACACACATTCATCATGGCACAAGCAGAATGCACACATGCACACCACTGTGGTCCCTAGCACACACACCCCACATCCTCATCACATTGGATTAGCCCAAGTCCCCAATGCAGGACTTAGGAGCAGCAACGCCCGTCAAGGCTCCAATTATGTTGCTGTCCATTCATACCACATTCACATGGTCCTGGGGATCATTTCTCCCTGGTCCTGGGGATCACTTCTCCCCGCCGACCGAGGGTGACACCCCTTTTCCGGCAGGAATGACACCCCCACATTCAAACATCAGTCACACTGTAGCCTGCACTACTGACCGTGTGCTTGGGCTCTAAAACAAAAAACTCATAACCTGAGTAGATAAAAATAAACATATAAAAAAGTAGATAAAAAAAAAAAATCAACGGCGCTGACGTGCCCCACGCCTGCCACGGCCACGGCCCCGGTTTCTCATGGGAGACTCACGGGGGGGGGAAATAAGGAGGAGGAGCATCCCCTGGCCTCTCCACGCCTGGCGGCCTGCCCTCCAATGCCAAGGCGATTCGGGTGAGGACCGCATTTGTGTCCGCCTGCAGCAGCCTGGACTGCCTCCCCTCCGCCTGGATGGCTGCTGTGTTGTCCCTGACAGCCTCTGTCAGGGCGTGGACCTTATCAACAAGGCCTGTTGTGGTGGCCTGCAGATCCCCCAGGCAGGTGACCACAGCTGCAGAATTGGAGCCCACATCCTGCACAGCTTCCGTCAGGGTGGCCATGCTGTGTGCCATGCGGTCCATCTTCATGGCTACCACACCCAGATGGTGGGTCTGGTGGGCCTGGTCCCTCTTGAGGTGTTCTGGAAGAACCTCAGACACCCCCTAGTCTTCCTAGACACCTTTCTGTGGCCAGAAGAGGCTTGGGGCTGTGGAGAAGGGGAGACCCTTGAGGGGGAAGCACTGTTGGGGGAGGAGCGGGAGGGGCTACCCCTGATGGTGGGCTGACTGGTCCCAGCCAAAGGGGAAGACTCCTCCAAATGGAGCCTGACCTCATTCCCACTGGTCACCTCCTCCTCCTCAACCACCTCCTGAGGAGAGGTGTGGCCACTCCCTTCCACTGATGACTCCTGGCTTGCCAGGGGGTCTGCCTCAGACTGATGTCCGGGGGATGGTGTGGACTGGCCAGATGGCCCAGCACCCTCCTGCACATCTGTGGATGACACAAAACATTCACATGTTGGAGGATCCACACACTTGTCACATGTTCCCTTCCACCCCCACACATGCTACACACCAGATAGGAGATAAAACACACTTACCTGTCCTCAAGGCATCCGCAACGGAGTCAAAGCCCTCAACTCCCTCCACTTGATGCCTGTGGAAGCACTGGGCAACCACCTGCTCCTAAGGAGTCAACGTCATGGTAGTTGCTGGTCCCCCTCCAGTGCCCCTGGCATGAGCCCTCATCTTCGCTAGCTTACCTTTCACCAGGCAACGCAAATCATTGTTTTGTTTTTTTGAATGTCGTTTGGGGTCCTGGCCTCATATCCCAAGGCATTCACATCTGTGGCAATCTGCGCCAGGATCTCCATCCTCCTGGCCTGGGTGGTGTTGGCACTCTCTGCACCATGGAGAAAGGTATCAAACTGGGCCATGGCCCTGATAATCACCGCCTTCTCCTGTGGGGAAAAATTCAACTTCGTCTTCTTAGCAGCTGGAGCAGACATGGCTCAAAAAAACAGCAGCAAAGAAACCAGCAAAAGTACCTTGCTTCAGGGGGGGGGAACAAGCGGGTGTACTTTTGCACTGGATTGGCGCATGTCTAGGCCTATTTATGCATTGGGCGTATCTCACTGATTACGCCGGGCCTAGTTCTGAGCATGCGCAGAGAGGAGCGGAACATAGTCAGCGTCACGGCGCATGCGCCGTTCGTTCGGCCCTTCATTTGCATGGGGTCACAGCTCATTTCAATGGAACACGCCCACTTCCTTCCTACTTTCAATTACGCCGGATTACGCCTAGGAATTTCCGTCGCACTGGTGCAACGTTGGGCGGAAATACTCTGAGGATACGGTACTTGCCTCTCTAAGTTGAGCCGGCGTAGCGGAAATGAGATGCGCCACGCCGGCCTATATATGCGCCGATGTACGTGGATCTGCCCCTGTGTGTGCATTTGATGTGGGGAATGTGCATTTCCCAAACTCATGGTAAACTGAACCTTGGCGGATTAACTTATCCCTAGACTTCATACCTAAGCATTAAAGGTGAGCGAGTCTGTCCGGGTTTTGATTTCTAAGGAGATTGTTGAATTCAGTTTAATGGCCACAAAACCTGAACTTAGAGTTTAACCTCATTAAGATCTATACATGCTGCCCATTTACGGGGCTAATAGGAAATATGTTATCATAAAAATGGGGCATGGGGAGCAGGACACTGCCATGGGAGACAATTTAACAAAGCAGGTACTCCTTTTAATGCAACTGTGAGTTCAATATGGAAAAAAAATGATCCTTTAAATTACATGCTAGGAGATGCCTTAAAGCTGTATGCAGTGTTACAGAACAATAAGGCCCCGTACACACGACCGGATCTATCCGCTGAAACTGGTCCGACGAACCAGTTTCAGCGGACAGATCCGGTCGTGTGTAGGCCCGAGCGGACAATTGTCCGGCGGATCGGACAGTTTCCAGCGGATCAAAATTTCTTAGCATGCTAAGAAATCTATCCGCTGGAAACCTGTCCGTCGGACGTGTTCGGTCGTCTGTACAGACTCACCGGACACGTCCGACCGACCGCCATCCCTCGTATGCGTTGTACTGATTTGACGCATGCGTGGAAGCTTTGAACTTCAAGGCCGCCCACGTCGCCGCGTCATCGTCGCGGCGACGGCGCGGCCATGCCCCGCGTATTGTTTACGCGCGGATTTCTGTCTGATGGTGTGTACAACCATCAGACAGAAATCTCCGGCCGGACCGTTTTCAGCGGATTGTCCGTCCGTGTGTACGGGGTCTTAGACAAATGGCTGCCGGGAAACTAGTTTTTATAGCGAGGGGCTAGCACATAGCAAAGATCCTATGATTGACCATTTTAAGTCAGCTGATATAAGCTCACAGTTTATAATTAGTTGATTGCTATGATGATGTACAAGGTAGATGGGTCCATGCACAAGCTGGTGCATAAGTTAGGTGGGTCTGCAAACCACAAACATGTTGTGTTTGCTTTAAACCCGTGTTAGACCTGAACTAAACCCTGTTCAACATATATCAAGCCTAAATCTTTGAATGATAGCTGTAAATGCATTTAATGTTGGTCTTTCTAATTAGAGGTTGATACTGTCAAGGAGCAGTTGAAAGTGTTTGAAAGAGAGCTACATCTGCTTCAAGCAAGCCTTAATAAATATAATAAAAGTAAGTAACAATTATCTAGTGATTTATGTATGTTTACATTTTTTTATAGCAATTTACTTTCATTATTCATTTCTCTTGATCTAAGAAGCAGGGAACTCTATCTTTGCTTTCCAGCGTTCTGCCCACAAAGTCAGTAAGTCAGTAAGATACTATTGATGTTAGAAAATCAGTTAGGGGCAGATCCACATAGATCTGCACCCACGCAGCGTATCTCAGATACGCTACGCCGCCGTAACTAACCTGGCTTTGGTTCGAATCAACAAAGAATTTGCGCCGTAAGTTACGGCAGCGTAGTGTATCTCTTGCGGCGTAACGGCACGTAATTCAAATCAGCGAGAAGGGGGCGTGTTTCATTTAAATGAAGCACATCCCCGCGCCAAACGAACTGCGCATGCGCCGTCCCTATATTTCCCGCCGTGCATTGCGCTAATTGACGTCGCAAGGACGTCATTGGTTTTGACGTGGACGTAAATTACGTCCAGCCCCATTCACGGACGACTTACGCAAACGAAATAAAAAATTTGACGCGGGAACGACGGCCATACTTAACATTGCGTACGCCACCAGATAGCAGCTTTAACTATACGCCGAAAAAAGCCGACTAGAAACGACGTAAAGGAATGTGACGGCCGCTCGTACGTTCATGGATCGTCGGAAATAGCTAATTTGCATACTAGACCTGGAATACGATGGGAACACCACCCAGCGGACGCCGAAGAATTGCATCTAAGATCCGAAGGCGTACGAAGACGTACGCCTGTCGGATCTAACCCAGATCGGGGTTAGAAATTTGAAAGTACGCTGGCGTACTTTCTTTGTGGATCTGCCCCTTAGTCTTTAACTATTGCTGTATTGTTATTGTGTTGATGCATGTTAACCAGCTAATATGGTCTATTCATAATAAAAGCACATTCTTGTGCTATATGAAAACTTGTACCTTAATAGTAATAAGGACAGTTGCTGTCACAAAATGACATAATGCAACTTGAAGATAATACTATAAACCTATAACAGGAATAGCACTTTCTTCCCAACCAAAACAGTATATTAATTCTAAACTGTGAACAGCACTCAACAAATAATAAATATTGTGAGTATAATATTATTAATCAAGTCTTAAATGAAAGTCCACACTTCCAGTGCTCAGTATAACATGCTGATATTCAATCCACATACATAAAAATGTGCTGATCCCCCAACTTCTACCACACTCACCAGAGAGACTGGACCCCCTTGTATAAACAAGTCAACAGTGCTTCTCTATCAACCCAGAGATGTATGGTCTCTTGAATCCAAAGTTCTTCTTTGTTGTTCTTAAGTGTGAATCCAAAGTGCCCACACAGCAGTATAAAGGTATGTATATCAGCCCAAATAGAAGCAGCAGAAAGCTTTCCATGGTAAAATATGTTTTTTCCCCAATAAAAACCACAGAAATTATACTTACTAAGATGAAAATACAATTCTCCTGCAACCACGAAGTGCAGCAGCAGCATGTGCTCCAAATACATGAAATGGCATCCCCGGAAACCCCAAACAATGCGTTTCATCATCATTAGTGGATGTCCTCAGGAGCAGGTGATTTGTATTTTCATAATTGTAAGTGTCATTTTGTCCTTCAGCCTGTGGTCCAGGGTTGGTATTCCATGCAGTTCCTTGCCACCTTGCAGTGGGTAAGCCTTAAAAGCTTAATCTGGTGTTTGCAATCAGTAACATAATACAGTGTATGTATATGTGTTATTTATATTTCTGTATTATCTGTTAACAATTATTCATTTCTGTATATGTGAGAAAATATACCGTACATCCCCTTGCTACTCCCTGAATAAGCAGCTCACATATGTAGAGAACTACACTGCACCTGGAGAGTTTGTTTCCTTTATTCAGCTGCATTGTTCCCCAGAGTTCTGGAAATCAAGAGAAACACTCTCCATAAAATGAGGGGATGTTTTGTTGATTTTAATTTGCTGTATGTTTGTTTTTGTATAATAAATTAGTATTTTATATAAATCCATGTATTGGGTAAGGGCCCTTTGCCACGTACGGATCCCGTGAGGATCCGTATCTTTCTTATCCGTTTGCTCAGCGGGAATCGCTCCGTTGATACCTGCTGAGCCGGCAGATGACAGGGCGGTCCCCGAACACTTTGCAGGGACCGCCCTGTCAGATCTCCGCTCTGCCCTATGGGGGGCTCGGATGAACACGGACCGTCTGTCTGTGTTCACCTGATCCACTCTGTAGACGGATAGAAAAATAGGATTTTTCTCCGTCTGCAGAATCGGACCATAGCGGGGACCGATGAGATCGGGGGTCAGCGGATGTTCATCCGCTGACACCCGCTATCCTATAGGGATACATGTATGTCCGTATTTCATCCAAAAACGGATGGATGAAATCCGGACATACTGTCCGTACGTGTGAAAGGGGCCTCATGGGGTACTAGTAAGAAAGTTCATTACAATTTGTTCTTAATAGAGTCATAGGCCCGGATTCTTAAAGCACTTACGCCGACGTATCTTTATATACGCAGCGTAAGTGCACGGATGCGCCGTCGTATCTATGCGCCTGATTCTTAAAGCTAGATACGCCTGAATTGTGGCTTCATCCGACCGACGTAAGTTTCCTACGCCGTCGGAGCCTGGGCGCATATTTACGCTGGCCACAAGGGGCGCTTCCATTGATCTACACGTCGAATATGCAAATGACCGAGATACGCCGATTCACGAACGTACTTGCGCCCGTCGCTGTAATCTACGCCGTTTACGTAAGGCGTACGTCCGGCATAAAGTTATTCCACCACATAGGAGGCGCAAGCCTTGCAAAGGTATGGACGACGGAACAACCATCGTATTTTACGTAAGTCGTACGTGAATGGGGCTGGGCGTAGGATACGTTCACGTCGTAGGCATTGTGCCGTCGTATCTTAGGGAGTAAATTCGACGTGATTCTGAGCATGCGCCGTTCGTTAGGCCCTTTATTTACATGGGGTCACGCTTCATTTTAATAGATCACGCCCACTACCTTCCTACTTTGAATTACGCTGGCTTACGCCGGCCAATTTACGTTACGCCGGCGCAACAAAGGGAGCAAGTGCTTTGTGAATACTGTTCTTGCCTCTCTATGTTATGTCGGCGTATCGCATATGAGATGCGCTACGCCGCTCTAAAGATGCGCCTATCTACGTGAATCCGGGCCTTAGTCTTTAATATTGTTTTTGGAAGACCGAAGCAGCTCATTCTATTTCTTAATCATAGGCAATACATTATACTCAGTATACACTAAAAAGAAAATACTCTAATATATACAAACAGCACATTAAAATCAAACCATTTACACTGACATGTAGAATATTATGGGCCAGATCCACGTAGCGGATCATATTTTTTTTCCGGCGTAGCGTATCGTAATAACGCTACGCCACCACAACTTTGAGAGCTGTATTCACAAAGCACTTGCCTCTAAAGTTACGGCGGCGTAGCGTAATTCTACCGGCGTAAGGGCGCGGAATTCAAATGTTAAAGATGTGGGCGTGTTTTATGTTAATTTGACTTGACCCAACGTAATTGGCGTTTTTTCTGAACGGCGCGTGCGCCGTCCGTGGGGGTATCACAGTGCGCATGCTCGAAATTAATCCGCAACAAGCCAATGCTTACGACGTGAACGTCATTCTACGCAAAGCCCTATTCGCGAACGACTTCTGCAAACAATGTAAAATTTTCAAAATTCGACGCGGGAACGACGGCCATACTTAACATTGAGTACGCCTCATATAGCAGGGGTAACTATACGCCGAAAAAAGCCTTATGGAAACGACGGAAAAAATTGCGCCGGCCGGACGTACGTTCGTGGATCGCCGTATCTAGCTAATTTGCATACTCGACGCGGAAATCGACGGAAACGCCACTTAGCGGCCAGCGTAAATATGCACCTTAGATCCGACGGCGTACTAAAGGTTCATACACACGGTAGGACATCCAACAAAATTTCCCTTGGATTTTTGTCCTAATTGATTTGTCCTGCCACACCCATAGCATACACACAGTCAGACTTTTCTGCAAACTTTTCTAAAAGTTTCCTAACATCACGTGTTTTTTTTTGCTCTTTTCTGCTCTTTACCGCCACCCTTTGGTTAACTTCTGCTATTGTTTGTTGCTTTTAACATTGGTTTTGAGCATTCGTATTTGCACTTTGTCCAAAAGTTGGTTGGATTGCTGTACACACGGTCACACAAAGCACCACCTGACTTTTGTTGCCGAAAAGTTGGTCCGTTCGCAGACCCAACTTTTTGTTGGATGAAACCAGAAAAAGTTGGTCTGATGGAGCGTACACATGGTCGGACAAATTTGAAAAGTTGCAGATTTTGAAGTTGGTTGGCCAAAAGTCCTACCGTGTGTACAGGGCTTTAGACGTACGCCAGTCGGATCTAGCCCAGCTTCAGGCGTATCTTGTTTTGTGGATACAAAACAAAGATACGCCGGAGCAAAATAGAAGTTACGCGGCGTATCAATAGATACGCCGTCGTAACTTCTTCGGGGATCTGCCCCTATATCTTTATTTAGCCTTTTATTTAAAGATTTACTTCACCTACCAATAGTAACAGAGGCCATCTCTATTAAATAAATATATTAGACCGTAATCTGTTTTGCTTAAAATCTTTCAGTTCTCCTTTTCCATGGTGGTAAACAAGCTGGTGATAAAGTGTTTGTGACCAATGGTCTTGAAGAAAATTTTGAAAATGCCCAGAAGACATGTAAAGAAGCTGGAGGAAGCTTGGCTATGCCAAGAAACGCAGTAGAAAATAGTGCTGCTCAAGAGATTCTTCAGACTAAGGGAGAGACGATCAAAGCTTTCCTTGGTATATCAGATTTACAGGTTGAAGGGATATTCAAGTACTTGACAGGAGAGAAGATTACATTTACAAACTGGAACCTAGGAGAGCCAAATAACAGCAAAGATAATGAAGACTGTGTAGAGATCCAGGACAATGGGAAATGGAATGACATTCCATGCAATTTACTGCGACTAGTTATCTGTGAATATCAATAGAATAACTTTAAATTATGGCAGATGTATATGTATATTTTCTAAAATAAGTGTATGCAATAAAAAAACTGAAAGTAATTTAATATTAGAAACATGTACATGTTTGAAAATGAATGATTTGCTTTTGTCCTTTTTACGCTTTAAAGTGCGGAATCTCAAGAATTGAGCAGCATAGAATAGTGAAATGAAAATTACTCACTTAGAGAAAAAAAAATGTTTACTGGGTAAAAGGAATGGAAACTGAGACATCAAATAATATAGTATCCACCAGGTGGCACAATGGATACATCTGGTGTAAGATATTGCCACGTCTCAAAATGCAATACAGTGTATATTTGGAATCTAAAATATGGACTTTTTAGGCACAGGAACTCTTAATCCCTGCACACAGGATCGGATATCTGATGGAATCTAATCTGATGGATTTTTTCGTCGGATATCCGAGGAAGCTGACTTTCATCAATCTTGCCTACACACCCATCAGTCAAAAATCCGACCGTGTCGAAAGCGGTGACGTAAAACACTACGACGTGCTGAGAAAAATTAGATTCAATGCTTCCGAGCATGCGTCGACTTTATTCTGAGCATGCGTGGATTTTTCTCCGATGGAATTCCACACAGACGATCGTTTTTTTCTATCATAGGAAAATTTTAAAACATGTTATATTTTTTTTCACCGATGGAAAACAAACCGATGTGGCCCACACACGATCGATTTGTCCGATGAAAACGGTCCATCGGTTTTCATCAGACAAACCAATCGTGTGTACAGGGCTTAACACAACTTGTAGGATAAAATATTATTTTTTATTTATTAACAAATTCAAATTAACATGCTGAAAAGGTAAGTTAAAGATGGCTAGATATTGTCATAATAACCCAAGAGATTTCCATACATTATATACAAAATATTTATCAATTGCATGCAGGGGATGCCATCTTGAGTATGAGGGAGGCACAGTGATACACCACATTACCTTTTTTTTTTAAGTACATTTTGATTAAGCGATCAAAACAAGATACAGATGCCAAAAAGGGGTATCACAAAATGGAAATGTTACATAGATTAATCACTTCAATACAGGGCATCCAGGCCAGATTTTAGTTTTCAGCGCTGTCACACTTTGAATAAAAATTGCGCGGTCATGCAACACTGTACCCAAATATCATTATGATTTTTTTCCTCACAAATAGAGCTTGCTTTTGGTAGTATTTGATCACCTCTGCAGTTCTTATTTTTTGCGCTATAAACGAAAGAAGAGGGACAAGTTTGAAAAAAACACAATATTTTTAACTTTTTGCAAAGAGTTGTGAGTGTCTGCGCTGTGATTAAAACTAGTGAATGGATGAAGGGAGAGCAAGGAAAAAAAGGGGGAAGTGGGAGGGGAGGGGGGAGGGATGTGAGCCTGGGGAGTCGGAGGGTGTACAGACACAGAGGAAGTGACCTAAAACGGTAGTAGGTGGGTGCAGTCCTGACTGGACTGTATCACAGTGAACACAGTGAAAAACGTATAATAACAAAACGTATATATAATAACAAGTGTATATATATATAAAAATAAAAGTGAGATAAATATAGTCCCGGATTGGTTCAAACAAAGAGAAAAAAAACACAGTTCCAAATAAGGTTGATACAGAGGTAAGTGGGTGAATGGTTGAAAATGAAAAAGTTCCAAACTCAAGTGGGTGAAGGTGTGCAGCCTAATCGAATCCACAAGCCGTGCAGCCCACACCGTTAGTGATCTTTAGCAGCTTACCTCCCAGCTGAGCAAAAATAAATTACCAATGCTTCAGCCTCCTATTAGGTGGATGTCTTCCTGTCAGATCTCAATGTTTGGCCACACATGTGGGAAGAATGAAAGAGTATATATTGTAGCCTTGTCCTCCTGCCACACATAAAAGTGGTTCTCAAAAATGAAATGGGTAAGTATAATTCCCACCTATCCATTACAGCGCAGGAGTTCCACCCAGTTATATTTTTAACTTTTTGCTATAATAAATATATAATAAATATTTTTTTTCAACCTCCCTAGCGGTAATCCCGTGTCTGGCTCAGGGTGGAAATCCAGTACCATTAGCGGTATCCCCGAGCATCACAGTATCCAGGCAGAGTTTACTTACCTTGTCCCCTGGATCCTGCAATCTCTCCCCACTGTGTGATCAAGCTGTCTCTTTGCTCGATTCACACAGTGTCTGTGTGCCGCCGAGCTCCGTTCCCTGCGACGTTACGATGCACGGGGACGGAGATCGGCGCCAAATTTAACAAAATAAAAACACAGTACACATACAGTATACTGTAATCTTACAGATTACAGTACTGTATAACATAAATACACACCCCCTTTGTGTCCTGCATGCACTTTTATATAATAAAGACTGTTCTTTCTGCCTGGAAACTGGAGATTGTCCATAGCAACCAAAAAGTGTCCCTGTATGTCAAAAGTGGTTTTAGACCAGCTAGAAAACAGTGATAATAAATTAGAATCACTTGCAGAATTGAACAATAGTGATTTGTGGGGAAACTTGTCATCAAACTCTGAAAGTAATAATTTTTATTATTATTATATCATTATTTGTTATAATTATTTATAGTTATTTACTATATTATAATTTATGATTTTGTGTTTCAAACATTATCATACCCGGGATGTCTACTAGACTCTTGTTTGGACAGATTTAAGTGAGTTATTCCTAAGAATTACATGCCTACAATTTAAAACGCCAAATTTCCAGGGAAAACAATTGTACCGCTTTCAGCACCAAAAATCTGAAAGAATCATACCGCCAGGGAGGTTAAACAAATTTTTTTCTCAGTTTAGGACAATATGTATTCTTCTACATATTTTTGGTAAAAAAAAAACTCACAAAAAGCATATATTGATTGGTTTGGTTTGTGCAAAAGTTATAGCGTCTACAAAATAGGGAATAGATTTATGGCATTTTAAATGTTTTATTACTAGTAATTGTCAGCTATCTGCGATTTTTATCATGACTGTGACATTGCAGCGGACATATTGCACACCTTTGACACATTTTTTGGGACCATTCACATTTATACAGTGATCAGTGCTATACAAATGCACTGATTACTGAGTAAATGTGACTGGCAGGGAAGGGGTCAACACTGGGGGGCGATAAAGGGGTTAATTGTGTTGCCTAGGGAGTGATTCTAAGTGTAAGGGGAGGGGAATCACAAGGGGAGGAGACTTTTGGCGTTCCTCTGTACTAGGAACACACCATCAGTCTCCTCCCACCTGACAGGATGTGGATCTGGTGCTTACACACACAGATCCACGGTCCTGCTCTGTTGTCAGGCAATCGCGGGTGCCCTAGACGGCTGGGAAGCCCAGGATGTCATATGACACCTGCCCAGGATTGGAGATCTCTCCTGGGGACGTCATATCACTATGGGCGAGTAGGGAAGTGGTTAAGGCATATCACAATATAATATTTTTTTCCAAGGTGGTAATGATCTTTATACCAAAAATATGATGGAAGATAAGTAACATTCAACTAATCTCAAAATGTATGGGGGGAACAAAAACAAAAAGGAGAGTTTAGAACTGAATGGATCATCTAATATAATCTAGGGAAGATAAAGGATGGGGAAAAGGAGAGGGATATAGGTGGATGGAGGAGGCGGGGGGAGAGAATAAAGGGATGGGGGGGCGAAGGAAAAGACCAATAAGGATGTTTTTTTAAGTTCAACTATGTAAGTTAGAGCACTTGTACTAAGAACAATGACTATAGTATAAAATGTACAACATAGGGCTAAGGGGGTGAGTAGTGGTGGAAATTCTAATTTGAGATAATGATGATGATAATGCTGGTGATGATGATAATGCTGGTGATGATGATATGGATAATGGTGATGGTGATAATGATGATGATAGCAGGTCACCTATAAATGAATGGGGCAATGTGGGGGAAGAGTTAACAGGGCTGTCCAAGCAGGTGATAGTAGAAAAATTCAAAAGACTGGATCCGAAAGAGGAAACTCTAGAATATGTCATCTTTGTCGTAGAGTTGCAGCAGTCCATGGGTGCAGGTGAAAGTGCTAGAGAGGGTTGCTGACATGAATGCTTGCCATCCCCTAAGGAAGCGTTTATTGGAGGGCCAAAGACACGTCCAAGAGAGTTTTTTTCTCGATACATGAGCAGCAATAGTTCTTGAGTTTGAAAATGGAAACTAATCTAAACTAGAAAAAATTTACTTTTGGCGGCACACGAGTAATAAATATAAAAATCTATAGATATTTATTATAGAAATATGTATATCAAAAAGTTTCTAGACTTATAATACAATATTACATCAGCATAGGAACCCAGCAGGTATTCCAATAACACTTCAAAAACCTTATAATAATGCAAGTACGCTCAAAACATGAGAATACATAAACATCAAACAATAAAAGTATATACAAGGTGTGTATCCTTGAACATGGGTCCAATATGCAGGGTGTTAGTTCTTGCTTTGCTCAACATGTTTCCCGTGAAAACGCTTCATCAGGAGCATGGAATTAGACAGGTCGTATTTAAGAGATGAACATGGACCTGAATACCAACATTGTGGCTGTGTGTATATAGCTGACCCAGGCAGCCAGCTGGATTTTTTGGTACTCGTTTTATACAGCAGTAGAGGGTTAAACCAGACACAGTCTGCAGGTAAGCAGAGAGAGAGAGGGGGAGAGAGGATTCCTCCAATGTAGTCAGGCCTCTTAGCACCCCAAATAGCAAAATATAGGTCAGGTGCACGAACTGGGCAGAAAAAGAAGTTGCAGTCTCTGCCCAAAAGTTCGTCCAAAGGAAGGTAAATGTGGCTAAATTCTTGTCGTCCAGTTTGTGAACAACCGGAGGAGGGAGAAAAGAGGACGTCCTCCTTGAAGCCTCTCCTGTGTACTGCGGCAGAACTGTGAAAATGTATTCCAAAATTCTATGTGGACTGTGGGACTCAAGGAGTTGTCTACCTCATGATGTGTGATTGTGGACCACATTATGTGGGTAAGACTATCCGTCAGCTTAGACAGAGAGTGAATGATCACATTTATTGAACAGAGAGTGAATTATCATTTTAGCATTCTTCTAATGTTAAAATGCTTACCCCAGTTAGTCGCCGATTGGGCCTATACCACAGATTTGGCAACTCACATGTGAAATTTATAGTCTTGGAAGTAATCCAAAAAGACCCTTGTGGGGGTAACTGGGAAAATAAAATCTTACAAAAAGAAACACTCTGGATAGAGCGTTTAAATGCTACAAAGCTCCCTGGGATTAGTGAAGTAATCTCTTTCAAATCGTTTTTGGAACTATAAAATAATGTAGATGCAATTGTCCAGACATAGCATTTGTTGGACACAAATGTATGTGATTTCGATTGATGGGCTGTATTCTGGCCTGCATCTTTATTTATTTATTTATTTCTATGGATTACCATGTAATTGCCAACAATTGTGACAACAGCTCTGTCCAATTGCCATTTGCATGTTACATTGAGCAGGTTCAGTATATAGATGGCAATTAAGCGCACATATTTTTTTTCCATCTGTGTCTCCACTGCCCTAAGAGATATGCGGTATGATTAAATATGATAGTCCACTAGCTCATATGGGAAACAGTAGGTGTTTGGATCATTCAGAGAGATATATTAACCCTTCATTGATGAATCTAATAGCACAGTGACCACATACAAAACCAACAATTTTAAAACAAACAAAAGTATAAAATAACACATGGTAAATTGTATATAATCATGTATGGAAGGAATGTTCTTACCACACTAAGACATATTTAACGGAAAAATAATCATTAATTGTAAATAAGCTTGTGTAGTTAAAGGGGTTGTAAAGGTACAATATTTTTTTCCTAAATAGCTTCCTTTACCTCAGTGCAGTCCTCCTTCACTTACCTGATCCTTCAATTTTGCATTTAAATGTCCTTATTTCTTCTGAGAAATCCTCACTTCATGTTCTTCTGTCTGTAACATCACACAGTAATGGGAGGCTTTCTCCCTGGTGTGGAGTGTCGTGCTCGCCCCCTCCCTTGGACTACAGGAGAGTAGTCCATGCACCTTCCAAAATAACAAAACGCAATAAATCAAACAATGTAAAAAAATATAATAATGATGTTACCTATGTACATGTAAACACAAGAAAATTTTGTATGCCAAAAAATGGATATAGATGATCCCCAACTAAGAAAGGTGGCAGGGGGTGTTGAGCTGGAACTATGTAGGCCATGGATGTTCTGCTGGAGGTTGCCCCCGGTGCCATGCTTTGGCACTGGGATCCCCAATACCCGTTCGCTCACTACAACCTATGGGGACCGATGCAAGAATCCCGTGTCCAATCTTGCAGTGTGTGAGCAATCTCCCCAGGGGCGGAACATTGAATTGGGATCATTGTGGGATGTGTCCTCTGCACCTCTATCTATGGTTGCCGATTGGTCTCTGTGCTATATCCACCGGGCCGGGTGATGTCACACGCCGGCGAGGCATGGACACCCCAGTTGGGGCATATATTGGACTGGTGAATACACCAGCTGGAGTTATACATTGGGGTGAGAGGGCCACGGATAGCTTGACCCTACCAGGATCTCTCACTGGGATATGCAAGCAGGTAACTCACACTTTTTTAGTGGTCTGATACATTTTAACTGTATTTCATCTACCACACTCCCTTGTGTAACAAGGATGGATTGTGATGGTCTTTATTAATTTATCCTTGTAGTTGATCTGTTATGGATGGCTCTGTGTTGGGGGAGTCTGTGATGGGGGATCTGTTTTGGGGGGAGTTTGTGTTGGGGTAGTCAGTGATTGGGGAATCTGTTATTTGGGGCTATGTGTTGGGAGACTCTGTGATGGGGGATCTGTGATGGGGGAGTCTGTAATGGGGAAGTCTGTGATGAGGATCTGTGTAGGGGGGATCTGTTATGGGGGGAGTTTGGGTTGGGGGAGTCAGTGATTGGGAAATCTGTTATTTGGGGCTCTGTGTTGGGGAGTATGTGATGGTGGGATCTGTGATATAGGGCTCTGTGTTGGGAGACTCTGTAATGGGGGACTCTGTGTTGGGGGAGTCTGTAATGGGGGGATCTGTTATGGAGGCCTCTGTGTTGGGGGAGTCTGTAATGGGGGATCTGTGATGGGGGAGTCTGTGATGGGGAAGTCTGTGATAGTGAAGTCTGTGATGGTGAAGTCTGTGATGGAGGGGGGTCTGTGATGGGGGATCTATGATGGGGTGGATCTGTTATGGAGGGCTCTGTGATGGGGGGAGTCTGTGATGGTAAAATCTGTGATGGGGGATCTATGATGGGGTGGATTTGTTATGGAGGGCTCTGTGTTGGGGAGTCTGTAATGTGGGCTCTGTAAAGGGGGATCTGTGAAGGGGGGGCCTGTTATGGGAAAGTCTGTGATGGGGGGGATCTGTAATGGGGCATCGTAATGGGGAGCTCTTTGGGGGGGGTCTGTAATGGGGGGGATCTGTTATGGAAGGTTCTGTGTTGGAGGAGTCTGTAATGGGGGGCTCTGTAATGGGGGGGTCTGTTATGGAGGGTTCTGTGTTGGAGGAGTCTGTAATGGCCTGTTCACCCCTTGGGCGAACAACTAACAATTTGGGGTGTTGGCGGCAAATTCGAAAAGCCGCGGAACACCCTGTTAGAGTCTGTGGGAGAAATCTAAAGTGCTAATTTTAAAGGCTAATATGCAAGTTATTGTCCTAAAAAGTGTTTGGGGACCTGGGTCCTGCCCCAGAGGACATGTATCAATGCAATTTCTTTTTAAAAACGGGAGCAGTGAATTTAATAATACTTAAAGTGAAACAATAAAAGTGAAATATTCCGTAAAATTTCGTACCGAGGGGGGGGGTAAAGTATGCCTGTGAAATAGCGCACGTTTTCCGTACTTAGAACTATCTCTGCACAAAGTGTAATTTCTAAAGGAAAAAAAGTTATTTAAAAATGACTCACGGCTATAATGAATTGTCGGCTCCCGGCAATTAAGAGAGAATTCATTCATAAAAAATAAAAAAAAAGCGTGGGGGTCCCCCCAAATTCAATTACCAGGCCCTTCAGGTCTGGTATGGATATTAAGGGGAACCCCGCAGTCAATTTAAAAAAAATGACGTGGGGTTCCCCCCAAATATCCATTTCAGACCCTTCCGGTCTGGTGTGGATTTTAAGGGAAACTCCACCCCAAATAAAAACAAAAATGGCGTGGAGCTCCCCCAAAAATCCACTCGTCACGTGACCCCACCCCCTCTGACACAAGGGGGAAGCCTGGGCTTCCCCAGTGACGTAGAAGAGGGTGCGTCAGAGGGGGACGGGGTCATGTGACGGGTGGCCCCGCCTCACCTATATAAGAAATGTCACTAGCTCCAGCCGCATCATTCGCCGGGCTGTCTCCAGTGGAGACAAGTGGCCGGCGATGCTGCGCTCTGGATTCTGGACCTGAATGGATCTTCTCATCGCTGGACCCATGGCGGAGAGGAGATCACCCGTTGCTGGATACCGACAACGTTGGAGCGGGGACCGAGAGTGGATTACCACCGCTGGATTTTCTTTCTTTTTTTCTTTTTAATAAATTACTTTTTTCCACAGTGTGTGTTTTTTTTACAATTATTTACACTTGCTTCGTGAATTTCGGGGATTTTCAGATTCTGATAAGCCCCCGCCCGCAAACCCCCCACAACCACCGGCCAGGGACATTCTCCCCATGTTGAGGGCATGTGGCCTTGTACGGTTTGGAGGGGGGCGCTCTCTCTCGTCCCCTCCTCTTTTCTGCGGCCGGCCAGGTTACGTGCTCGGTTAAGGGGTCTGGTGTGGATTTTTGGGGGAGCTCCACGCCATTTTTTTTTATTTGGGGTGAAGTTTCCCTTAAAATCCACACCAGACCTGAAGGGTCTGGAATGGATATTTGGGGGGAACCCCACGTAATTTTTTTTAAATTGATGGGGGGGTTCCCCCTTAATATCCATACCAGACCTGAAGGGCCTGGTAATTGAATTTGGGGGGACCCCCACGCTTTTTTTTTATGAATGAATTCTCTCTGAATTGCCGGGAGCCGACAATTCATTATAGCCGTCATTTTTAAATTACCTTTTTTCCTTCAGAAATGAAACTTTGTGCAGAGACAGTTCTAAGTATGGGAAACATGCGCTATTTCACAGGCATACTTTACACCCCCCAAGTACGAAATTTAAAGGAATATTTCACTTTTATTGTTTCACTTTAAGCATTATTAAATTCACTGCTCCCGAAAAAAGTGCAGTTTTTAAAACTTTTTTGCATTGATACATGTCTCCTGGGGCAGGACCCAGGTCCCAAAACACTTTTTAGGACAATAACTTGCATATTAGCCTTTAAAATTAGCACTTTTGATTTCAAACATTCGAGTCCCATAGACTTTAATGGGGTTCTAAAGTTCACACGAACATTTGGTGTGTTCGCAGGTTCTGGTGCGAACCTAACAGGGGGGTGTTCGGCTCATCCCTAATGGAGGGGAGTCTGTGATGGGAAAGGGGGGGTTCTGTGATGTGTTGATTCTGTGAAATACTAATAAGTTTACATTGATTAAAATTGTTATTTATTTTAAATATTGTATAGTTTTTTACCAGGTTTTTTTGCACAACAAATAAGATGTGTGCATAGGAATTTGTTCATATTTTTTTCAAACTATAGTCTGGCCCCCCAACAGTCTAAGGGACTGTGAACTGGGCCAGAGGATCCCTGTTGTATACTATTAGTACTCCTGTCACAAGTAGTAACAGTATAACAAACACTGCAGCCTGAGTCTCACTCTAGTAGTGGAAAGGGTGTCAGCAGACAGTGTGTGGGCTTCTAGAGTGAAAGTAAACTTGTGAAAGTGAAAGTACCTTTTCTCCTCACCTCCGATCACTGCAGGAAGTTTACTAATTTCCTGCAGTTCTGCAGCTTTTGTTCAGCCTTCTTTCCGAACCTGATTTGCTTCTTCCCACACCCACTAAGACAAGAAGCCTGCGGGATGAATTCTCCCGATCTCCTGGTCTGACCATGCCCCTATCCTGCTTACACTGGACTTAGGTGCCTCTAACCATAAACCATGTCACTGGCAGCTGAATACCTTCCTCTTACTACACCTCCCCTCCAAAACGGAATTAGAATCCATACTGAAACTCTACTTCACCGAGAACAACACTCCTGACATATCATCCTCCACTCTATGGGAAACCCATAAAGCAGTCCTCCGAGGTCGCTGCATTGCACCTGCTTTGGCTATGAAAAAAGACATGAGGGCCACTAAATCACAGGCTGAGAGGGAACTTAGGGCCCTGGAACTCCAACTACAAACCTCCCCATCCATACCCCTACTCAAAAAAACATCTGTCTCTGTATGACTCTTAAAGACCTGGCACAGGGCCAAGTAGAAAAGGCCCTGACTAGACTAAGACAACTATGATAAGGCCCACTCTCTATTAGCTCGGAAATTGGCTGAACGCTCTCACATGACTACTCCACGTCAAATTAAAAACAGACTGGGCTGCCTACTACTACATCCCAAGGACATTGTCCACTCCTTTGAGGAGTTTAACACCACTCTATACAACAACCCTGAGATCCCTCATGACTCCCTTCCCCCCGAATTAACTGACCGAATGAACCACTATCTAGAAGGGATAGGAGTCTTCCAACTTCAGGCCTCGGACCTTATTTCCCTCAATGCACCCATCACGGAGGAGGAACTCATGTCAACCATCAAATCTCTACCTATGCATAAATCCTGGCACAGGGTGACCGAGAAAATATGTCTTGGATTACTTAAAATGGGACAGTATTATTTATCCACAATATCTCCCAGGATATATGTCATATTAGAAAGAGTGAATACTGATTCATACTGTTGGGACATATACTGTAAGGAGATGCTAATGTCATCACCTCTAGCCACCTGTCTGTCTGTAGTCTTCTATAATGTAAATTAGTCTAGTGAGGCTTCTCTGTCACACATTGTTGTTTGTGCTAATTGATCCTGCAATTGTGTTGTACTTATGATAATGTATAATCTACTGTGTTAAGCTCGTGACGACAAGTCTGACCTGTAGTGAAATCCTGATTTATCATAACAATGACCAAGCTGCTTTAAGGGATTAGTTAATTAGCTCATGTTAATTTATGTTCTGGTCACCTCGGGCCAGATTCTTGTATATTTGAGGGGGGCGTAGCGTAAGCCATTTACACTACGCCGCCCCAACTTACAGGAGCAAGTGCTGTATTCCCCAAACACTTGCTCCGTAGTTTGGGGCGGCGTAGTGTAATTGGCCCGGCGTATCCCCGCATAACTCCAAGGGGGCGGCTTGTATTTAAATTAAGCGCGCCCCCGTGCCGTTCGAACTGCGCATGCTCCGTCGGGTAAATTACCCGACGTGCATTGCGCTAAATGACGTCGCACGGACGTCATTTGTTTTGATGTTAACGTAAATGGCATCCAGCGCCATTCACGGACGACTTAAGTAAACAACGTAACATTTTAAAATTGAGACGCGGGAATGACGGCCATACTTAACATTGAGTGCGCCACCTAGGGGGCATGTTTATCTTTACGCCGCGTATCTCTTACGGAAACAACGTTAAATCACTACGACGGGCAAGCGTACGTTCGTGAATCCGCATAACTAGTCATTTGCATATTCTACGCTGACCGCTATGGAAACGCCACCTAACGGTCAGCGTAGATATTGCAGCCTAAGATACAACGGCGCTGGCCGTCGTATCTTAGGCATGTTTATATGTATCTCAGTTTGAGAATACACTTAAACATACGACGGCCTTAGATTCAGACTTACGTCAGCGTATCTACTGATACGCCAGCGTAATTCTTTGAGAATATGGCCCCTCCCCTTTAACTGTATAAAAGACTGTATTCTTGTTCTAATAAAGAATTCTTATTCAGCAATCAGCAAGTATAGTCTTGTTTGATGTTGATAGTGGTTGGAATATCTGATATCTATATCCAGACTGGGAGGAAGTGGTATATGACGAAAGCACTCATGCGGAGTGTGGGATGTTTCATTACAGGTGGGATATAGCGTTGTTACGTAAATATCTGGAGGTAAATTGAAACCACAGAGGATTAGAATTCACTAAAACATGGGGTTTACTAGATGAGGATCTTAACAATGAATGGATTAAATAATTGCATGCATTTAATAGATCTTGGCTACAGTTAGTGTCAGTGACCACAATATTAACCTGCCAGCATAACCTACAGCATTGGTGTCCTCAACATTCATCAGCAGCATTGGCGTGAGTGACAGCAATATTTACCCATTGCATGCCTTGTTGTGCACAGCAATAACCCCGGTGGTGTTAGTGAACGGTAGGGATGAGCTTTGTGTTCGATGCGAACGTATGTTCGACTCGAACATCGTCTGTTTGTACGTTCGACGAATTTCGAACAAAACGGGTCGTTCGCGCCAAATTCGAGTGACGTGCGTCGGCCCATAATTCACTGCGGCGTTGCGCGCTGATGATTGGTCAAGCATGCACCATGACCCTGCATGCTTGGCCAATCACAAGGCGCAAAAAACGAAGAACAATAATTGGCCAAAGCCAGGGTACGAAGAATAATTGGCCACGCCCCACACTATATAAGGCTGCCTGCAAGGCGGCCTCGTGTAGTGTGTTCCGACTTTGTTAAAGACAAGTCAGTTAGAGAGAGAGATAGATAGAGACAGTGTCTTTTCTACTAGATAGATAGATATATAGATAGATCAGGAAGGCTAGTCAGTATAGTTAAATTTGCAGTGTGTAGAGAATATATATACATCCTAGCGTTGTAAAGGCGTACGGCGGGCTACGCAGGAATGCAGGCCAAGAGATGCCATGCGGTGCTAGAGCTGGTGTGCTTGGGAGACAGGAGCCACACTGGGGCTGAGGTTTTGTCAGCTCTACAGGGGCAGGCTCAGAGGTGGTTGACGCCATGCCAGCTTAAGCCAGGAATGGTGGTTAGCGACAATGGCACCAACCTCCTCTCTGCCCTGCGACAGGGAAAACTGACCCATGTGCCCTAGAAGAAGGAAAATCACCGCTCAAGGTGGGTCTGCTATAGGGTCATACACAGGTGTAGGATTCCAAGGGTGCTGACAGTGCACTAGGCAAACATTGGCGTAAAATGAAGGATGGATGGCCGCACTCCAAACCAAACAGGTTGTCTTTATTTAAACGAACAGCAAAAACATACCAGATCACAGCAACAGAAACAGGAGGATAACCGACGTTTCGCACTGACTTAGTGCTTATTCATGGCTCAGCCATGAATAAGCACTAAGTCAGTGCGAAACGTCGGTTATCCTCCTGTTTCTGTTGCTGTGATCTGGTATGTTTTTGCTGTTCGTTTAAATAAAGAAAACCTGTTTGGTTTGGAGTGCGGCCATCCATCCTTCATTTTACGCCAATGTTGACCCATGTGCCCTGTTTTGCTCATGTTCTCAATTTTGTGGTGCAGCGGTTCTTGGGCAAGTACCTGTTACAGTCCCAAGGAACATGTGGACTTATACGTGGCTGGGATGAGGTGGCTGCGGATCCTGTCGTCCTCAGTGACCCAGAGGACTGTGCCCCGAATGCCTTAGAAAACCTGCGCTGCATGGCCTCCCTGATCCTGCAAAGCCTGCGTAAGGATCTTCATGTACGTGCTATCAAGGAGAGGGATCATTACTGGATGGCAACTCTCCTTGATCCACGTTACAAGAGTAAGGTTGCGGAGCTTATCTTGCCGTCGCAGAGGGAGATGAAGATGAAATATCTTCGGGAGGCCTTGCAGAAGGCTCTGTGCAACGCGTTCCCAGAACCTGGGGGATTACCAAATCCAGGTCCTGGACAACGTGTTGCTGAGGCTTCGGTGAGTCACAGAAGGAGCGGTGGAGAAGGTGGCCGTCTGACCAATGCGTTCAGACAATTTTTTAGTCCGCAGCCCCAAGATATGACCGATTCCAGCAACCATCGCCAGCGTTTGATTTACATGGTGCGTGAATACCTAGGGGCAAGATCAGATTTGGACACCTTCCCCACCGAAAATCCTCTGGCATACTGGGTCTTGAGGATGGATCACTGGCCAGAGCTTGCACAGTACGCTATTGAGCTACTGGCTTGCCCTACATCCAGCGTTCTTTCAGAACGCACATTCAGTGCTGCTGGAGGCTTTGTGACCAATCACAGGGTGCGCCTCTCCACCGACTCCGTTGATCGACTGACCTTTATAAAAATGAATCAGGCTTGGATCAACACCAGCTACCAAGCACCTGATGCAGATGTAACTGAATATTTTTTTTTAAATGACAGATCCCTTGGAGACTGCCTATGCTGAGTGACTGTCCTGTTATGCTGCTGATTGAATATCCTTTTCTTCCTCACTGATCTTGCTGATAGCTAGTAAGAATTTTTTTGTTTCTGTGCTCCGCCACCAGTGCCTAAGGCCCAATGTTTCTGCCCCTGTTTAACAGGGGCGTTTAATAACAATTTTTAATGCAATACTTTGCATGTGGCTCTTTTCTGCGCTCCAATTACAGTATCTGAGGGGTTGCAGTGTTGTGTTGTGCGTAAGGCCCAATGTTTCTGCCCCTGTTTAACAGGGGCATCTAATAACAATTTTTAATGCAATGCTCTGCATGTGGCTCTTTGCTGAGTTCCAATTACAGTATCTGTGAGGGGTTGCAGTATTGTGACACCGCCACTAGTGCCTTAGGCCCAATTTTTCTGCCCCTGTTCTAGTAATTTTCTTGGTTTGATTATTTTCTAATTTGAGTTCATTCTAGCTTTCTCCTACGTTATCATAGTGTCATGTTTATTTTCCTTTACTAAATACTCATCATTGTCAATGTAAACACCACAAATCTAGATTTGTTTGTTTAGGCAGCATTGATATAATAAGAAGCCAGACATTGTTAATAGTGTTGAGCAGAATATGCCATATTCGATTTCGCGATATATCTCGAATATATATTCGAATATTCGAGATATATTCGCTAAATTCGAATATTCGTGATATTTTATCGAAATTAATTGATTGCGATTTTTCGCTATTGCGAATGCGAAAATAATTGCGATTTTTTAATAACTGCGGTAGGAGCGCTCTGATTGGCTTAGAATATTCGTGATATTTTATCGAAATATCGCAACATGCGAATGCGATATTTATTGCGGAATTTCGAGATATGCTGGAGGAGCGCTCTGATTGGCTCAGAATATTCGTGATATTTTATCGAAATATCGCAACATGCGAATGCGATATTTATTGCGGAATTTCGAGATATGCTGGAGGAGCGCTCTGATTGGCTCAGAATATTCGTGATATTTTATCGAAATATCGCAACATGCGAATGCGATATTTATTGCGGAATTTCGAGATATGCTGGAGGAGCGCTCTGATTGGCTCAGAATATTCGTGATATTTTATCGAAATATCGCAACATGCGAATGCGATATTTATTGCGCAATTTCGAGATATGCTGGAGGAGCGCTCTGATTGGCTCAGAATATTCCTGATATTTTATCGAAATATCGCAACATGCGAATGCGAAATTGATTGCAGATATTTCGAAAACTGCTGTAGCAGCACTCTGAAATCGAATATGTATGATATTTTAACCAAAAAACATATTGCGATTGCGATTTTTCGATCGCGCATGCGCAATTGCGCGAACAACACGCGACCATTTCCTGGAGCCTTGCCAGTTTCCAACTTATGATCGCAGCGCAATCACACAGCAACATGGTTGGAAGCAATTTCACTCAGGCCTTGTACTCACGGCAGGACATGTCCGATGAAAACGGTCTGCAGACCGTTTCCATCGGACATGTCTGGCCGGGGACTGCCCGGGGACTTCTGTTCGATGGCTATACACACCATCGAACAGAAGCCCGCGCGTAAACATTACGCGGGGCGTGTCCGCGGTGTCGCCGCGTCGATGACGCGGTGTCGCCGCGACAATGACGCGGCGACGTGGGCGGGCCGCCTTAAATATGCTTCCACGCATGCGTCGAAGTCATTCGACGCATGCGAGGGATGCGGGCGGCAGGACATGTACGGTAGGTCTGTACAGACGACCGTACATGTCCGGGCGGACAGGTTTCCAGCGGACTGTTTTAAAACAAGTCCGGGAAACAGTTGTCCGCTGGAAACCTGTCCGATCCGTCCCAAAATGGTCCGCTCGGGCCAACACACGGCCAAACATGTCTGCTGAAACTGGTCTGCGGACCAGTTTCAGCAGACATGTTTGGTCGTGAGTACGGGGCCTAAGTCTGAGGAAAAGTTGCTGATTTGTGTAAGTATTTTGACCACTGTTATTTCATCATCTTCAACTGCATTTTAGTCTAGTTTAAAAGTTAGTATATATGATCAGATATTAGTATTTCACAAAAAATGTGTCTCCTGCTTTTACAAAACTACAAGTCCCAGCATGCCTGGACAGCTGCAGACACCCTGGTTGGCAAATGTGTATTTAGGCACTTTTCCTTGTTATTTAGCATAATGAATTTAACATTTTATTGGACATAGGACGTATGCGAACGTCCTGACTTCAGTGTCCTCAAGGCCCAAGGACGTTCGAATACATATTGCCCTTTAGATGTTGCAGAACTACAACTTCCAGCATGCCTGGGAATGCTGGCACTTCTAGTATTGTAAGTTCTGCAGGCCCCCGTTTTTCAGGCCTTTATGCACGGGTCTCTAAACTGTGGCACCCTAGATGCAGCAAAAGTAAAATTCTTAGCATGCACTGACAGACCGTGGCTGATGGGAGTAGTAGTTTTGCAACAGCTGGAGGTGGACTGGTCTTGAAACCCAGAGTTAGGTAACAAACCCGTAGTGTTTTGCAACCATCCTGCCTCCAGCTGTTTTTTTCCTGTTGAAAAGCCTGTGGCGTGCAAAACACAACCCAAAAACTCCACCCGGTGCAAGAAAAAATTTGCACACACCTAAAGACTGACATCACAAAAAACTGCGGCGGTTGCATACGTCAGTGGTCCTCCGAAAAGGTCCCGTCTCTGACCCCCCGGGGCGTTAGGCTCCTGACAGGGAAAAGAGTTACTGTGGTCCATACAGCCGAAGCCATATGGACCCATCTCGGTCCAAGCAGCGCAATCAACACGCGAACAACACGCGACCATTTCCTGGACCCTTGCCAGTTTCCAACTTTTTGATCGCAACGCAATCGCAGAGCAAGATGGTTGGAAGTAATTTCACTGTATCTGAGGAAAATTTGCTGATTTGTGTAAGTATTTCGACCACTGTTATTTCATTATCTTCAACTGCATTTCAGTCTAGTTTAAAAGTTAGTATATATGATCAGATATTAGTATTTCACAAAAAAATGTGTCTCCTGCTTTTCCAAAACTACAAGTCCCAGCATGCCTGGACAGCTGCAGACACCCTGGTTGGCAAATGTGTATTTAGGCACTTTTCCTTGTTATTTAGCATAATGAATTTAACATTTTTTTGGACATAGGACGTATGCGAACGTCCTGACTTCAGTGTCCTCAAGGCCCAAGGACGTTCGAATACATATTGCCCTTTAGATGTTGCAGAACTACAACTTCCAGCATGCCTGGGAATGCTGGCACTTCTAGTATTGTAAGTTCTGCAGGCCCCCGTTTTTCAGGCCTTTATGCACGGGTCTCTAAACTGTGGCACCCTAGATGCAGCAAAAGTAAAATTCTTAGCATGCACTGACAGACCGTGGCTGATGGGAGTAGTAGTTTTGCAACAGCTGGAGGTGGACTGGTCTTGAAACCCAGAGTTAGGTAACAAACCCGTAGTGTTTTGCAACCATTCTGCCTCCAGCTGTTTTTTTCCTGTTGAAAAGCCTGTGGCGTGCAAAACACAACCCAAAAACTCCACCCGGATGCAGTGAAAAATGTGCACACACCTAAAGAGTGACATCACAAAAAACTGCGACGGGTACATACGTCAGTGGCCCTCCGAAAAGGTCCCGTCTCTGACCCCCGGGGCGTTAGGCTCCTGACAGGGAAAAGAGTTAGCAACGCATATCTCCTCTATACGTGTATCCTGTGTTGTTAATAATATATTCATAATTATGCAAATGATAATGGCTGCTATATTTATGCAAAAAAGGTGGCGACCGAAATGGCAGGATATAAAATCTGTCATGTTACCCCTGTCATTGATTAATAAGGCGAGAATGCTTCCAATTGTTGAATAGCATACATTTACGTCATATATCCATAAGGCTGTCAACAGAAGTATTACAATATACTTTGTTCTTCATCTTGCAGAAGTTCCTGGAAACAGGATACGATAAGCTGCGGAGGCAGCCAGACAAAAAGGCTGTGGTCAGCGCCCTAATCGCTGACTTTGGCGGCCAACACGACCACAATGCAATTGTGAAGAAGTGGTCTGACCTGAAGAGGCGCCAAATGGATCAGGTCAGACGTCTTCAGGCTAAATATCATCCAGGTAAGTTATTGTTGACAGTTATGTTTTTTTTTTAAAAAGTGTATTTTGTGCGTGAACTCGAAAGAGAGAGGAGCCGGCCTGCAGGAGTTGGGAGGCCTCCCCCAGAGGCAATCTGCCACCTTTCTCCATGCCCCGGTTGGCAATGGCGGGTGTGAGGGGGTCCTCCCAACCCAACCTCGCATAGCACACCCACCAGGGGCGGGGCTGAGACCACCAAACTCAATTCACAGGTAGCCGAGAGCGGGATCCGAACCCCTAGCTGCAGAGGTGAATCACTTGTCAGTGCAGTGGCAATCGCGTGGAGCCACCGCAGCTCCTTTGGTGACAGTTATGTAAGGTCATATGTAATTCATGTAAGGTCAGATGTTGTTAACCAAGATGCCATGTTGTGCTAACATATATCACCACCAGCCAAGGTATTCATAGTACTGTTGAAAAAAGACATGGGACAGCAGACAGGAACACAGAAGTTATGTGGGAACATAATTTTCCCATTGCTTTGCATGGGACTTTAAAGAAAAACCCCGACCATGGCAAGTGGGGGTGGGTAAGGTTTAAACCACCTATCCTATGTTTGTGGCTGACATATAAGTAACCTGTGTGCCAAGTTTCATATAAATATCTTTAGCCGTTTGTACGTGATGCTGGAACATACATACATACATACATACATACATACATACATACATACATACATTTATGCACACACACACGTTGAGTTTTATATATATAGATTACCACTAAATTCCTGTGTTAGGAGTGGGGTTGTTATAGTAATCCCGTGTGCTCCATCAGGCCCTTTTTTTAACATGAGATGGTCTGAACAAAACAAAGTAGACAAAAACAGCTCATTTTAACATGGTTGCATCCCAGCTCACGCTCAGTCCCCTGTAGTGCCCACAAGACCCTTTAATATAACATTGTCCCATTGGTTAACTGTCTATATAAATCAATTTGTATTCATATACAATACAGCAGAGTACACAGAATTTGCATACGTCATTAGAAAACATTTTTATAATATATGAACATTGTGTTATTATAGGAGCTCCAATGCCAGTTGTCCGCGCCAAGCGCAGAAGGCGCCAGGCCGATGAGGAGGAGGAGGAGGATGCGGCAGAGGAGGATGCGGCAGAGGAGGAGATGCATGAGGAGGAGCAGCCAGGGCCCTCCCACTCCCCAACCCCAGCTCCTGTTGAGGAGCAAGCTGAGGAGCTTCCCCCCCCCACCACCCCAACTTCTCAAGCAGAAGAGCAGGAGGAAGAGAGCGGTCCTGTGAGCCTCATTCAGGAAGGTAAATATGTGCACAATGATTAATAACATTTCAACAACAAAATGTAGATATAAAAATGGACAACATATAAAGCGCACCTGTCAGATTGTAGAACCATAATATGGTATTGATGCTAGAAGTATACAGGTAGTGCATAATTATTAGGCAAGTTGTATTTTTTGAGGATTCATTTTATTATTGAACAACAACCATGTTCTCAATGAACCCCAAAAACTCATTAATATCAAAGCTGAATTTTTTTGGAAGTAGTTTTTAGTTTGTTTTTAGTGTTAGTTATTTTCGGGGGATATCTGTGTGTGCAGGTGACTACTATTACTGTGCAGAATTATTAGGCAACTTAACCAAAAAATAAATAGATAGCCATTTCAATGATTTATTTTTAACAGTGAAACCAATATAACATCTCAACATTCACAAATACACATTTCTGACATTTAAAAACAAAACAAAAACAAATCAGTGACCAATATAGCCACCTTTCTTTGCAAGGACACTCAAAAGCCTGCCATCCATGGATTCTGTCAGTGTTTTGATCTGTTCACCATCAACATTGCGTGCAGCAGCAACCACAGCCTCCCAGACACTGTTCAGAGAGGTGTACTGTTTTCCCTCCTTGTAAATCCCACATTTGATGATGGACCACAGGTTCTCAATGGGGTTCAGATCAGGTGAACAAGGAGGCCATGTCATTACTTTTTTTTATTTAATACCCTTTCTTGCCAGCCACGCTGTGGAGTACTTTGACACGTGTGATGGAGCATTGTCCTGCATGAAAATCATGTTTTTCTTGAAGGATGGTGACTTTTTCCTGTACCACTGCTTGAAGAAGGTCTCTTCCATAATCTGGCAGTAGGACTGGGAGTTGAGCTTGACTCCATCCTCAATCCGAAAAGGCCCCACAAGCTCATCTTTGATGATACCAGCCCAAACCAGTACTCCACCACCACCTTGCTGGCGTCTGAGTTGGACTGGAGCTCCCTGCCCTTTACCAATCCAGCCACGGGCTCTTCCATCTGGCCCATCAAGACTCACTCTCATTTCAGCAGTCCATAAAACCTTAGAAAAATCTTTCTTGAGATATTTATTGGCACAGTCTTGACGTTGCAGCTTGTGTGTCTTGTTCAGTGGTCATCGTCTTTCAGCCTTTCTTACCTTGGCCATGTCTCTGGGTATTGCACACCTTGTGTTTTTGGGCACCCCAGTGATGTTGCAGCTCTGAAATATGGCCAATCTTGTGGCAAGTGGCATCTTGGCAGCTGCACGCTTAACTTTTCTCAGTTCATGGGCAGTTATTTTGCACCTTTGTTTTTCCACACGCTTCTTTTGTTTGATGATCACGCTTCAGAAGCTTTGCAACTTTAAGAGTGCTGCATCCCTCTGCTAGATATCTCTCTATTTTGGACTTTTCAGAGTCTGTCAAATCCTTCTTTTGGCCAATTTTGCCAAAGCAAAGGAAATTGACTAATAATTATGCACACCTGATATAGAGTGTTGATGTCATTAGACCACACACCTTCTCATTACAGAGATGTACATTACCTAATATGCCTAATCTGTAGTAGGCTTTCGAGCCTATACAGCTTGGAGTAAGACAACATGCATAAAGAGGATGATGTGGTCCAAATACTCATTTGCCTAATAATTCTGCACTCCCGGGATGTGTTAGACACATAACAAGTGTATACACATGATAATGATTGATTAATAAGCAAAAAAAAATATTTATTTATTTGGTAACGTTATTTGAAATCCAAATGTTTTTTTATTATATCCTAAAAGCATCAAGAGATATGAGGAGGCAAAACAGACTCATCGAAAAGACGCACCAGAAGATCCTTCAGAACCAGCGGAAGATGAGCTACCTCACCCAACAAAATGCTCTGCTAGAGCAGCAGCTATCGGGTCAGATTGCGGAAATGCACCGCATTCAGAAACGGATTGAGAGCTATATTTAAATTTATTTTTGTATTAAAAAAACTTATTTTTTGGAAATGTTTCATTTCTTTTTGAGATAGAGTTGTAGGTTTTTCAACACATCTAACTTCACATCAAACAAATCAACATCAACACATTTAACTTCATAATAAGCAAAAACATTTTATACTATTATTTTATTTAACATTAACCTAGGACAAACTAAAGCACACGACACAGACACGACGAACACAAAATAAACTGTTGAAAAATGAACATAACAAAAGCAACAATATATATATATATACAAAGAGAGAGAGAGGGAGAGCAAGAAAGAGAGAGAATGCAGATGAGCTCTTGCAGTCAGCCCAATGGTTGCAGTATAAATGCCGCAAAACAGGGTTTAACATAAGGTTCATTGTTATAGTTACACTTGCTGTTTAGATCCGGTCTGGTAGTCCGGTCTGGTAGCTTGTAGCGGAGGCTGTTGGTGGATCCGCTGTGCCAGAGAGGTCATGAAGCTTTACTCAGCATGGAGGCAGCAGCAGGAGTATTAAAATATAATATAACTAGACAATGCATTTCCTGAGGAAAATGCGAGTGGGAATGCTGAATAGCTTAATTGGTGAGCCCCTTGCCAAAGACATTCACCATAACCACTACACTATCTTTAGGACACACAGCTTCTTTCTCTATCTGCAAAGTATAGAGTATGCTGACTTCCTGGTCGCCCCTCCCCCCTCAATAGGTTTCCCCTCCCCCCCAGGTCAGTGAGGAGGAATATTGCACTGAGGTCAGGAAAGTTATTTATGGAAAGAAATAACATTACAAACGCTTTTAATTCACAGATCTAATACATGATTTAAGCCTCCAAACAAAGCTTAATAAATCCTCAAACGTACATGCAATTGATACAACGACTACACCGTTTGAAATACACGGCCCTTGTAAACGCATCGATATGAAATTTATGTAGATAAACTTAAAAATGTGGCCATGTCTGCGATTTAGAAAAGAGCGTCTTTGTGAGTTCTGCAGCAACATTTTTTAGATAATTTCACATGAGAGTCTATGAGACATAATTTCTGGCTGTTGCTCCAATAATTAAAACTAAAATACGTATCGCAGAATTGGTCACATTGCCATAAACCAGACAAGCATAGCTACGTTTTGATATAAAAATTGTGTATGAAAAGTAGATCTTGTGGGCGTGAGACCAATTTGTTTCCCCTTTTTGTAAAGATATTTTTAATTACAAAGATCTCCAATGTTAAGGTCACATGACAGACTCTAAATCCCCTCCATAGGATTACATTATAACCTATTGCATTTTTGTGAAAAATTCGCAAAACGTAAATTGCGTTTTCACCAAAAAATTGTAAACGATAACGATCTGAAAAGTCATAGCCGGATAGCTAAATATTTTGTGACCGCTTTAAAGTTTTTTCAGTGTCTGTAAGTGAAAGTATGAAGTAGCTGAAACTTTTGGCATGGCATGTGAATTCAAAGGGGAAAAGGATGTTCTCATTGACTTCAATGTTTAAAAAAAGGGTCTAAAAGCTTAAAATTTATAAAAGTGTAAAAAGTAGAAAAAAACTTGAAGAAGTCCCATCATTAGCTGAACGAGACGAACATTTTTACAGTTGAATGGTCTCAATAGCTGAAAGTATGCCGAAGTTACGCAGAACCAAAAAACGTAAGGAATAATAAGATTACTAAATTTACGGATATCAATACTGGAAATGTTTATTAAAGCATTCACACTAATTAAGATTAATACATTTACGGGTATCCATACTAGGAATGCTTATTAAAGCATTCCCACTAAGTATCACACAGGCATGATTTACAAGCAGTAGTGGTAATAGTAATACATAGCATAAAAACACTTGGGGAATACTTTACAGCATCAGTAGTGGTCATAGTAGTCAATAGTGTACCAAAAAATTGGGACACAGGTGTCTTGACTGAGCTGTAATAGTAGTAGGAGACATTGACAATACAGTGTCAAATCACTCGGGCAAGAGGTGCCATGATGAACAGCAGTCTTAATAAGAGTATATAGGGTGTGAAATAACTGCTGACATAGGTGTCTTGACTGGGCAGCAGAAGCAGCAGTAGTAGTATTAACAGTAGTAGTTGATACAGAGTCATATCACATGGGCAGGAGGTGCCATGATGAACAGCAGTAGGAATAGGAGTATATAGAGTGTCAAATAACTGCTGACATAGGTGTCTTGACTGGGCAGCAGAAGCAGCAGTAGTATTAACAGTAGTAGTTGATACAGAGTCATATCACATGGGCAGGAGGTGCCATGATGAACAGCAGTAGGAATAGGAGTATATAGAGTGTCAAATAACTGCTGACATAGGTGTCTTGACTGGGCAGCAGCAGCAGCAGAAGCAGCAGTAGTATTAACAGTAGTAGTTGATACAGAGTCATATCACATGGGCAGGAGGTGCCATCATGAACAGCAGTAGGAATAGGAGTATATAGAGTGTCAAATAACTGCTGACATAGGTGTATTGACTGGGCAGCAGCAGCAGAAGCAGCAGTAGTATTAACAGTAGTAGTTGATACAGAGTCATATCACATGGGCAGGAGGTGCCATGATGAACAGCAGTAGGAATAGGAGTATATAGAGTGTCAAATAACTGCTGACATAGGTGTCTTGACTGGGCAGCAGCAGCAGCAGAAGCAGCAGCAGTAGTATTAACAGTAGTAGTTGATACAGAGTCATATCACATGGGCAGGAGGTGCCATCATGAACAGCAGTAGGAATAGGAGTATATAGAGTGTCAAATAACTGCTGACATAGGTGTCTTGACTGGGCAGCAGCAGCAGAAGCAGCAGTAGTATTAACAGTAGTAGTTGATACAGAGTCATATCACATGGGCAGGAGGTGCCATGATGAACAGCAGTAGGAATAGGAGTATATAGAGTGTCAAATAACTGCTGACATAGGTGTATTGACTGGGCGGCAGCAGCAGCAGCAGAAGCAGCAGTAGTAGTATTAACAGTAGTAGTTGATACAGAGTCATATCACATGGGCAGGAGGTGCCATGATGAACAGCAGTAGGAATAAGAGTATATAGAGTGTTAAACAACTGCTGACATAGGTGTATTGACTGGGCGGCAGCAGCAGCTGAAGCAGCAGTAGTAGTATTAACAGTAGTAGTTGATACAGAGTCATATCACATGGGCAGGAGTTGCCATGAAGTACAGCAGTCTTAATAAGAGTATATAGAGTGTTAAACAACTGCTGACATAGGTGTATTGACTGGGCGGCAGCAGCAGCTGAAGCAGCAGTAGTAGTATTAACAGTAGTAGTTGATACAGAGTCATATCACATGGGCAGGAGTTGCCATGATGTACAGCAGTCTTAATAAGAGTATATAGAGTGTGAAATAACTGCTGACATAGGTGTATTGACTGGGCGGCAGCAGCAGCAGAAGCAGCAGTAGTAGTATTAACAGTAGTAGTTGATACAGAGTCATATCACATGGGCAGGAGTTGCCATGATGTACAGCAGTCTTAATAAGAGTATATAGAGTGTGAAATAACTGCTGACATAGGTGTATTGACTGGGCGGCAGCAGCAGCAGCAGAAGCAGCAGTAGTAGTAGTATTAACAGTAGTAGTTGATACAGAGTCATATCACATGGGCAGGAGGTGCCATGATGAACAGCAGTAGGAATAAGAGTATATAGAGTGTTAAACAACTGCTGACATAGGTGTATTGACTGGGCGGCAGCAGCAGCTGAAGCAGCAGTAGTAGTATTAACAGTAGTAGTTGATACAGAGTCATATCACATGGGCAGGAGTTGCCATGATGTACAGCAGTCTTAATAAGAGTATATAGAGTGTGAAATAACTGCTGACATAGGTGTATTGACTGGGCGGCAGCAGAAGCAGCAGTAGTAATATTAACAGTAGTAGTTGATACAGAGTCATATCACATGGGCAGGAGTTGCCATGATGTACAGCAGTCTTAATAAGAGTATATAGAGTGTGAAATAACTGCTGACATAGGTGTATTGACTGGGCGGCAGCAGCAGCAGCAGAAGCAGCAGTAGTAGTATTAACAGTAGTAGTTGATACAGAGTCATATCACATGGGCAGGAGGTGCCATGATGAACAGCAGTAGGAATAAGAGTATATAGAGTGTTAAACAACTGCTGACATAGGTGTATTGACTGGGCGGCAGCAGCAGCTGAAGCAGCAGTAGTAGTATTAACAGTAGTAGTTGATACAGAGTCATATCACATGGGCAGGAGTTGCCATGATGTACAGCAGTCTTAATAAGAGTATATAGGGTGTGAAATAACTGCTGACATAATTGTCTTGACTGATCCAAAGGAGTCATGGGAGAAAATCATGTGGTCAGATGAGACTATAATATAATTTTTTGATCATAATTTCACTAACCGTGTTCGGAGGAAGAATAATGATGAGTACCATGCCAAGAACGCCATCCCTAATGTGAAGCATGGGGGTGGTAGCATCATGCTTTGGTGGTGTTTTTCTGCACATGGGACAGGGTGACTGCACTGTATTAAGGAGAGGATGACCGGGGCCATGTATTGCAAGATTTTGGGCAACAACCTCCTTCCCTGAGTTAGAGCTTTGAAGATGGGTCGAGGCTGGGTCTTCCAACATGAGAATGACCCAAAGCACACAGCCAGGATAACCAAGGATTGGCTCTGTAAGGAGCATATCAAGGTTCTGGCGTGGCCTAGCCAGTCTCCAGACCTAAACCCAATAGAGAATCTTTGGAGGGAGCTCAAACTCCGTGTTTCTCAGCGATAGCCCAGAAACATGACTGATGTAGAGAAGATCTGTGTGGATGAGTGGGCCAAAATCCCTCCTCCAGTGTGTGCAAAGCTGGTGTAAAACTACAAGAAATGTTTGACCGCTGTAATTGCAAAGAAAGCCTACTGTACCAAATATTAACATTGATTTTCTCTGATGTTGAAATAGTTATATTCAGCACTGTAAATACATCAGGTCCGGGGCTTCATCAGGGAATGCATGGCAAGGGACCCTTCAGCGCCCTGAACCGACGACGGGTGCCAGAAAGTCACCGCCGATCCAGGACTCATTCATCTTTATGAATGTGAGTCTGTCCACGGAGTCTGTGGACAGACGGGTCCTCTTGTCCGTGACCACCCCACCTGCCGCGCTGAATGTCCGCTCAGATAGTACGCTGGAGGGGGGGCAAGACAATAACTCCAGCGCATACTGAGCGAGCTCGCGGCAGGTGTCCAATCTGGCAACCCAGTACTCCATGGGGTCGTCGGTGCTCATACTGTCAGAAGCACCGACGGACGCCATGTAGTCTGCCACCATGTGGGCCAGCCGCTGGTGGTGACTGCTGCTGCTGCTGCTGGTGGTGGTACTGGGTCGCTCGGTTTGGAAGAACATCCTCATCTCTTCCATTAGGTCCCCTGCTCGGCTGCAGCTGGGTGCAGCCACCTGCTGGGTGAGATGAGGGGGGACAACTGGAGGCCGGGGAGTTGCCTGCTCCAACCGTCTGACAATGGCTGCCTGCAGTTCCTCCATCCGGTGCTGCCTCCGGCTGGCTGGGATGAACTGCTCCAGTTTCCCCTTGCACCTGGGATCCAAAAGGGTGGCCATCCAGAAATCATCCCTCGTCTTGATGGTCTTAACCCGGGGGTCCCTCCTGAGGCATCTCAGCATGTGGGCAGCCATGGGGAAGAGCACAGCCCGCTGTGACTCCTCAATGCTGGCCAGGTGAATGAGGTGCGACTCTTCATCCCTGAGGCGCTGCTGGTCAAACTCAGACATGCCCAACCCCCGGACTATCGGTGCCCCCAACACCGGCTCTCCCTCCTGACCAGGCCCTGACTCCGGGACGACACCAGCAACCACCTCCTCCTCCTCTTCATCATCATCCTCCTCCTCCTCCTCCTCCTCGTCCTGGCCCTGGTCTCGGTGGAGCATTGCTGACTCCTCCTGCTCCACCAAGGCACTCTCCCCAGCCTCGAGCAGGCGATCTAGTGTCCTCTCCAGCATGAACAGTATTGGCAGCACGCTATTGAGGCCAATTTGCTCACTGCTGACCATCTTGGTCGCCTGCTCGAAGGAGGACAACACTTGGCAGACCTGGTTTATCTGCCCCCACTGCGCACAGGCGATGAAAGGGAGTTGTGGTGAAGCCCTCTCAGTGCCTAGTTCCATCAGGTACTCCCTCACCGCCCTTTGCTGCTCCCACAACCTCTTCAGCATGTGGAGGGTGGAGTTCCACCGCGTCACACTGTCCACAATCAGCCTGTGAAGGGGCAGATTGTACTTCCGCTGCAATTTGGACAGGGACGCGGTAGCGGTTGGGGAGCGCCTGAAGTGGCTGGCAATCCTACGCGCCTTTGCCACAATGTCACTCAACCCTGGATAAGTGCGCAGGAACTTCTGCACCACCAGGTTGAGGACATGTGCCAGACAGGGCACGTGCGTCAGACTGCCAGCATGGAGGGCGGCGAGTAGGTTGCTGCCGTTATCGCAGACAACCATACCTGGCTGGAGCCTTCGGGGTGTCAGCCACTTCTGGACCTGAGCTTGAAGTGCTTTCAGCACTTCTTCTCCAGTGTGTCTCCGGTCCCCTAAACTAACAAGCTGGAGCACGGCCTGACAGCGCACGTGCCCCACACTTGAGTAGCTACGGGGGCGCTTGCTGGGAGGCTCAGCAGCTGCGGAGACAGTGGCTTGAGGGAGACCAGCAGTTCTCCCCTGGACACCCCGGGGCGGCACCACAAGATCGGTTGCTGACGATCCCTCACCGACGCCTCGGAGGGAAACCCAATGGGCCGTGAAGCTGATGTAGCGTCCCTGCCCATGCCTGCTGGTCCAGCCATCCATTGTCAGATGAACCCTGTCGCTGACAGCGTGATCCAGCGACAGGGTTACATTCTGCACAATGTGCTGGTGTAGGGCAGGGACACCAGTCCTGGCAAAGAAATGGCGGCTGGGGACACGCCATTGGGGTTGGGCCTGCTCCAACATCTGCCTGAAGGGGTTGCTGTCAACTATGTTGAAGGGCAGCAGATGTTGGGCAATAACCCTTGCCAGGAGCCCATTGAGGGAACGCACACGTCGGTCTCCAGGGGGGAAGGGAGTGGTGCGGTCAAAGGCGTCTGAAATCGACGCCTGGCGCCGGACGGCAGTGCGGGACACAGACGTGGAGGGTGCTGTGGAAGTAGAGGTCTGGCTGCCGGTACCAGTACCTCTACTAGAGGGAGCGGGGGGGCATGACCTGCTGGAAAGAGATGAAGATGTGGCAGGGGCTGCTGTACCCTGCTCACTTGTGGTGGTGGCGCTGCTACCACCACCACGCTTCATCTCGTCATACAACGCCCAGTGGTTTATCCTCAGGTGCTGGTTCAGGGCTGTGGTACCCACCCGAGCCAAACACTTCCCTCTCTTCACCCTCACTTTACAAATCCGGCAGATGGCCACGGTAGGGTTGTCTGCCACCAGGGTAAAGAAATTCCAGACAGGTGACTTCAGCACCGCCCTCCTGTCAGATGGGGTGACGCTTACTTGCACCTGCTGGGACTCGGTGCGCACAGGTGGAGCTGCCTGCTGCTGCTGCTGCTGCTGCTGCTCCTCCTCCTGACACCTCCTGCTGCCATCACCAGTGGAGACCCTGACGATGGTCTCCCTGGTGGTGACCTGGCGCACCGTTTCACCAGGGTGCCTACCTTCCCCGTCGTCACTGACGTAGTGAGCCGACGCGTCAGATGGCAACCATGATGGGTCACCCTCTTCGCCCCCAGAGATGTCAGACCAAGGGCTGAGATGTGTTGGTCTGAGGGAACCACGTGACATGGAGCCTCTAGCCTGGCTCCGCTGTCCCCTCACCCACGCCTGGGTCTGACTAGGTGCTGCTGTTTCCTGCACCAAAACAGCAGCACCAGTTTGAAGGGATGTCTCTGGGATACTGCCAGCAGGTATCCCATCCTCCTCATCCATCCCTTCAAAAAGGTCCTGACCATCAGGACAGAGCTGGAGGTCTGCCTGAAGCATGGCCTCCCCCAAGAGATCCCTCTCACTGTCGCTGTCGAACAGTAAGATGCTGGACTCTTGGGGGCTGGGGGGGGGTAGTACAGGCACCGGTGTAATGGTGGTACTACTGTGAGTCGGGACCGACGACTCAGTGGCACTGCTGTGCCCCATGTAGTCCACCACTACTTGAGCCTGAGATGGCAATATCGGGCGGCTGCCCGATGGGAAGAACTCCCGGATCAGGCGTACTCCCCTTGCACCCGATCCTCTACCACTAGTAGGGGCACGAGAGGTACCCCGTGCTGGCAGCGATCCAGCACTGGGAGTAACTCCCCTACCCCTGCTGCCACGGCCACGGATGCCGCTCATTATTGCTGATATGTGTGTGGGGGGGTAAACTTTATTGGGGGGGGGTAAATGTGAACAAAATGTGTTTTTGTGTATTTTTTACAAGACAGGCACGCAGACAAAGACGTACACAGACAGCTACTAAACTATAAGAAAAGTAGTACACCAGACAAGGACTACAAAATTAAAGAAAAAAAAAAAAGCACTAAACAAACACTAACTTTTTTTTTTTTTTTTTTTTTTAAACACAAAACACAGACACTAAACACACACTAAGCTAAGCTAGATGAAATAAATGTACACTAACAGTGTGTACACTTACTACACAAAATTTAACTAAACTGAACACAAAACTTAGCTTTTATAAAAGCTCTTTAGGGAAAACTAAACAAAATGTGAACTGAGATGCCTATCAAATATCACTGAACAGCGAACCTGCAAGATCTAACAGTAACACAAGATGAACAAAACTTAGCTTTTAGAAAAGCTCTTTTATAAAGCTCAGCAAAATGTGTTCTGAAATCTCTTGCAAATATCACTGAACAGGGAGGATTGCAGGATCAAACAGTAACACAAATGAAAAAAACAGCACAAAACAGCACAAAACGTAGCTTTGAAAAAAGCTCTTGGGTCTATTGCTTTGAAAAAAGCAGTTGATATACTGGAAAAGATCCACTGGAATCACTAAATAGCAATGCTGGTGATGATCTAAATCAATCAAGAACAAAGACACAGGAAACCAGGAACACAGAAACAGCCTCCACACTCTATAGCCAGCTTCTGAATCTGCAATGAAATGGTGCTGGGAGTGAGCTTATATAATGTCCATGCAGGCAGGTTCCTATTGGTTGCTAACCTGTGACGAGTGTGGAAGGAGAACTCTGATTGGCTCTGATGCAAAAGGGCGGAGCAAATAATCGCGCAATATTCCTATTGCCGAATATTCGCATTGCGAATATTCGGCAATATAAAATGATCGCTTCAGCTACTCGGCCCAATGGCTCTAATCATACCAGCAATGCTTTCAGACGTCTATGGAGATCACTAGGATGTGATCTGTTTTAAAAATGAAACTGTAAAAATCGCTCTGATGCGGAAGATCGGGGCGAGGAAAATAATCGCGCGATATTGCGTTTGCCGAATAATCGCATTGCGATCTTTCTGGAAAATTCAATGAACGCTTCAGCTACTCGGCCCAGGGTCTCTAATGATACCAGCAATGCTTTTAGACGTCGATGGAGATATCTAGGATGTGATCTGATTAAAAAAAAAAATTGTAAAAAATCGAATATTCGGAATTGCGAATATTCACCGCGAATTTCGAAATATAGCGCGATTTCTCGAATATGCTATATTCGAGTCGAATATTCGCAATGCGAATATTCGTGAGCAACACTAATTGTTAAGTATCCAAAAATATTTATTGTATCACACTTAAAATGTGTCATTTTAATTTTTTCAAAAAATATCTTAATATAAATTCTTTACATTTTTTTTTTTTGGGTCAAGAAATATTTTTTTGATTTGAAATATTTTTCTACATCTATTTTTTTTTAAATTTAAATCCCTCCCCAGCACATCTATAAGATTCTTCATTTTTTGTTCCAGATTTCGCTTTTTATTTATAATATTCTCGAGGGCGATGTTTGTTTCCTCTATTTCTGCCATGCAGGAATTTATCTCCCCAATTAGGACATGGGCACTGTAGGTGTCCACTCTGCCCCCAACAGCTCCGACACCTCCTGAAATTTGGAAAAAAAACATGTATTAAAATTATGCAGGCCTACATGTATTACCTGAAGCTGTGCTGTATGACACTGACCTGATGTGGTGGCATTTTGCAATTCCTGCACATTCGTCGAGGGTGGGGCTTGGCTCCGTTTGGGGTTGGTCAGCTCCACTGATGCAGCTTCATTGCACCCTATGAAATTGTAAAAAAAGGGATATATAAAGATTAGAGGCCTGAAAGAGGAATATTATGATCCCTTGACCTCTGCACCCCGAATTTCTCATGGAGAGTCCTCCGTACCTTCTCCATGATCTGGCCCTTTAGCTTCTTGGGTTTCTCGTAAGGCCCTATTGGACAATCATAGTCCTGCTCTTGGTGTGTGCCTGGCCTCTCTCCTTAATTGTGGTTGCAGCTTCCTGTCTCTCCTGAGTCTCCTCCATTATGTCTTCTTCAGTGAAGTACATTGACTGACCGAAAAGGGGCGTGCCAATCACTAGAACGATCGTCATAGGCGTTGATACGTGCAGAGCTTCCCGCATGCGCAGTGTATAAAGGCATATTGCGTGAGTTAGAACGTCGTTCGCAGTCGGTAGAAAACGTCGGGTAAACGATCGTGCAGTACGACGATACGAAACTTGATTTTTGGACTTTATGATCAGTGGATGAGTTTGTGGGTTAGATATGGGGAGAAAGCTAAGGCTTGACTGACATAATTTTTTTGGGCTAAATTTTTACTTGCAGAAATAATAGAGGCCTTCAGAGAACAGGAGTTCTTCACAGTATTTGTTCAAAGGAGGCCCCGGATGGCCACTCCCCTTTTCTCTAGAATTTTTATTTCCCAAAAATGTAATTTATTGAGCCAAGATCTGGCATTGTAATGCCCCCCCCACCCCTAAAATAATCGACATATTGTTGCCACACAGCACATGCACTTTGGGGGGCCAAGCCTGTATGGACAGTCTCACGGGCCACCACCACTGGAACATCAGTGGCCTCATCAGGCACAAGCGTCATGTAGTTTGTTGAGGGTCTCTTTAGGAAATTTTGCAATATGCAGGAGCAAAGTATGACATGGTTCTGATTCTATTTAAGAAACCTACAGTCCTTATCTTGTTTGCAACGCCTGTATACTGCTGTTCAAAGTATATAGGGCCAAAAGGTCTTGTCAGGGCCGATCCTCACTATAGGCTCACTATGCAAGCCGCTTAGGGCTCCGCAAAGCTGCGAAGGGCCCCCCAAAGTACTAGAGGCCCCGCCTGGTGAGAAGTCATTTTCGCCCCCTAACCCCACTTCTAAACTCGCTGGCTGAGTCATTTCCGACAGCAGAACACCCCCTCCCCCCGCTTCTCAACTTTCAACTTTGTGACATGTCACTGTCGTCAGCGCCCCCCCCCCCCCCCCGATTCTCATTTTTAACCACTTACCCCCCGGACCATATTGCTGCCCAAAGACCAGAGTACTTTTTGCGATTCGGGACTGCGTCTCTTTAACAGACAATTGCGCGGTCGTGCGACGTGGCTCCCAAACAAAATTGGCGTCCTTTTTTTCCCACAAATAGAGCTTTCTTTTGGTGGTATTTGATCACCTCTGCGTTTTTTATTTTTTGCGCTATAAACAAAAATAGAACGACAATTTTGAAAAAAATGAATATTTTTTACTTTTTGCTGTAATAAATATCGCCCAAAAATATATAAAAAAACTTTTTTTTTCCTCAGTTTAGGCCGATACGTATTCTTCTACATATTTTTCGTTAAAAAAATCGCAATAAGCGTTTATTGATTGGTTTGCGCAAAAGTTATAGCTTTTACAAAATAGGGGGTATTTTTATGGCATTTTTATTAATATTTTTTTTTACTAGTAATGGCGGCGATCAGCGTTTTTTTTTTCGGTATTGCGACATTATGGCGGACACTTCGGACATTTTTGACACATTTTTGGGACCATTGGCATTTTTATAGCGATCAGTGCTATAAAAATGCATTAGATTACTATAAAAATGCCACTGGCAGTGAAGGGGTTAACACTAGGGGGCGGGGAAGGGGTTAAGTATGCCTGGGTGTGTTCTTACTGTGGGGGGGGGGTGGCCTCACTAGGGGAAACACTGATCTTCTGTTCATACATTGTATGAACAGAAAATCAGCATTTCCCCTGCTGACAGGAACGAGAGCTGTGTGTTTACACACACAGCTCCCGTTCCCCGCTCTGTACCGAGCGATCGCGTGTGCCCGGCGGCGATCGCGCCCGCCGGGCACACGCACGGGAGTCGCGTGCGCCCCTAGTGGCGGCTAAAAGGCAGGACGTCATATTACGTGCTCTCGCCTAGGAGAGCCACCTTGTGGACGTATTATGACGGTGCGGCGACGGCAAGTGGTTAATGTGCCATGTCAGTTTGCTTAGGGCCCCAGGGAGGTCAGGATCGGCACTGGGTCTTGTAATGACCTAGGGGGAGTGGTGGTGGGGAAACTCATGCTATTTTTTTCAATGATTATTATCCATATTGCAGGGACCACACATTACATTTTAGCCGCAGGCAGTATTAAATTACTTTTGTCTGAGAGTAATCTCATGTTGTGCAGGGACATTTCTAAACATGTGCCACTACTATAGACACCCAGCAGGTACCATATTTAAAGGAATCTTTTTTTTCACTTTAAGCATCATTAAAATTGCTGCTCAAGAAAAAAATACAGTTTTTACAACTTTTTTTTCCATTGATACATGTTCCCTGGGGCAAGACCCGGGTTCTCAAAGACGTTTTCCAACAATAACTTGCATATTGGGCTTTAAAATGAGCACTTTTGAATTCGAACGTTCGAGTTCTGGTGCGAACCGAACCCGGGTATGTTCGGCTCATCCCTAGTGAACGCAATAACTCCAAGCTTTGGTGTACATTTGCACAATAATAACCCCCAGAGTTGGTATCAGTGGCAATGCTGTTAACACCCCTCCAACTTGCATTTATTGTCAGTGGCAGTGCTGTTAACACTGTTCATACCTGATTTCATGTTCCTGCACCACTTTTTCTTCCGACTCATTCTGATTAGGGATGAGCCGAACATACCCGGGTTCGGTTCGCATCAGAACGTTCGAACAGACCGCGGGTTCGCGCGAACATTTAGAACCCCATTGAAGTCTATGGGACTCGAACGTTCGAATTCAAAAACGATCATTTTAAAGACCAATATTCAATTTAATGTTGGTAAACGTCTTTCAGAACCCGGGTCTTGCCCCAGGGAACATGTATCAATCGAAAAAAATATTTTAAAAACGGACGTTTTTGCGGAGCAGCGATTTTAATGATGTTTAAAGTGAAAAAAAAAAAATGAAAAATTCCTTCAAATATCACACCTGCTGTGTGTCTCTAGTAGTGGCACATGTTTAGAAATGTCCCTGCACAACATTAAATTATTATAAGAACAAAGTAATTTAATACTGGTTGCGCACGTGCTGTGTGGGAACAATATCTCGATTATTTTAGGGGTGGTGGGGGGGTGGCATTATCTTTTTGGGAAAGCAAAATTGTAGAAAAAAGGGCACCCCTCAAACATACTGTAATTGTAGCGCAACAAAGAGCCACGTGCAAAGTATTGCATCAAAAATTGTTATTAGGCGCCCTTGTTACACAGGGGCATAAAAATGTGTCCGTAGGCGCAACATAACACTGCAACCCCTCCCAATATCTGTAATTGGAGCGCAACAAGGAGCCACGTGCAAAGTATTGCATCAAAAATTGTTATTAGGTGCCCCTGTTACACAGGGGCATAAAAATGTGTCCATAGGCGCAACATAACACTGCAACCCCTCCCAATATCTGTAATTGGAGCGCAACAAGGAGCCACGTGCAAAGTATTGCATCAAAAATTGTTATTAGACACCCCTGTTACACAGGGGCAGAAAAATTAGGCCTTAGGCCACGTGCAAAGTATTGCATCAAAAATTGTTATTAGACGCCCCTGTTACACAGGGGCACAAAAATTAGGCCTTAGGCCACGTGCAAAGTATTGCATCAAAAATTGTTATTAGACGCCCCTGTTACACAGGGGCACAAAAATTAGGCCTTAGGCCACGTGCAAAGTATTGCATCAAAAATTGTTATTAGACGCCCCTGTTACACAGGGGCACAAAAATTAGGCCTTAGGCCACGTGCAAAGTATTGCATCAAAAATTGTTATTAGACGCCCCTGTTACACAGGGGCACAAAAATTAGGCCTTAGGCCACGTGCAAAGTATTGCATCAAAAATTGTTATTAGACGCCCCTGTTACACAGGGGCACAAAAATTAGGCCTTAGGCCACGTGCAAAGTATTGCATCAAAAATTGTTATTAGACGCCCCTGTTACACAGGGGCACAAAAATTAGGCCTTAGGCCATGTGCAAAGTATTGCATCAAAAATTGTTATTAGGCGCCCCTGTTAAACAGGGGCAGAAAAATTAGGCCTTAGGCACTGGTGGCGGAGCACAGAAAAACAAAATTTCTTACTAGCTAACAGCATGAAAAGTGAGGAGGAGAAGGATATTCCATCAGCAGCACAACAGGACAGTCACTCAGCATCAGCAGTCTCAAAGGGATCTGATATTTCAACACAAAATTCTTATTCAGTAACATCAGCATCAGGTGCTTGGTAGCCGGTGTTGATCCAAGCCTGATTCATTTTGATGAAGGTCAGTCGATCAACAGAGTCGGTGGAGAGGCGTACCCTGTGATCGGTCACAAAGCCTCCAGCAGCACTGAATGTACGTTCTGAAAGAACACTGGATGCAGGGCAAGCCAGTAGCTCAATTGCGTACTGTGCAAGCTCTGGCCAGTGATCCATCCTCAAGACCCAGTAAGCCAGAGGATTTTCCGTGGGGAAGGTGTCCAAGTCGGATCTTGCCGCTAGGTATTCCCGGACCATGTAAACCAGACGCTGGCGATGGTTGCTGGAACCGGTCAGACCTTGGGGCTGCGGATTAAAAAATTGTCTGAACGCATCGGTCAGACGGCCACCTTCTCCACCGCTCCTTCTCTGACTCACCGAAGCCTCAGCAAGACGTTGTCCAGGGCCAGGTTTTGGTAATCCCCCCGGTTCTGGGAACGCATTGCACAGACCCTTCTGCAAGGCCTCCCGCAGTAGTTTCATCTTCTGCTCCCTCTGCGATGGCAACATAAGATCCGTTACCTTACTCTTGTAACGTGGATCAAGGAGAGTTGCCAGCCAGTAATGATCCCTCTCCTTGATAGCACGTACACGAGGATCCTTACGCAGGCTTTGCAGAATCAGGGAGGCCATGCAGCGTAGGTTTGCAGAGGCATTCGGGGCACAGTCCTCTGGGTCACTGAGGACGACAGGATCCTCAGCCACCTCATCCCAGCCACGTAAAAGTCCACGTGTTCCTTGGGACTGTAAATGATCCCTTGAAGACTGCTGCTGTTGATGCTGAGTGCTAGGCTCCACCTCCATGCTGCTGATACAATCCTCCACCTCCTCCTCTTCCTCATCCTCCTCCTCCTCTTCCTGTGTTCCAGGTGGGCAAGCAGGAACAGTGTCTGGATAAAGGGGGCCTTGAGAGGTAAGGAAGTCCTCCTCTTCCTCCCTCTGTTCTGCCTCAAGGGCCCTGTCCATTATTCCACGTAGGGTGTGCTCCAACATGTGAATAAGCGGGACAGTCTCACTGATGCATGCACTGTCACTGCTCACCATCCTCGTGGCCTCCTCAAATGGTGACAGGACAGTGCATGCATCCCTGATCAAGGCCCACTGGCGTGGTGAAAAAAACCCAAGCTCCCCTGAGCCAGTTCTGCTGCCATATTGGCACAGGTACTCATTGATGGCCCTCTGCTGCGTGTGCAGCCGCTGCAGCATGGCCAACGTAGAGTTCCATCTGGTGGGCATGTCACAGATTAGGCGGTTCTTGGGCAGGTTGTATTCCCTCTGGAGGTCTGTCAGCCGAGCAGTGGCATTATATGACCTCCGGAAATGCACACAGACTTTCCTGGCCTGCCTCAGGACATCCTGTAAGCCAGGGTACCTGCCCAAGAACCGCTGCACCACCAAATTGAGAACATGCGCAAAACAGGGCACATGGGTGAGTTTTCCACGTCGCAGGGCAGAGAGGAGGTTGGTGCCATTATCGCTGACCACCATTCCAGGCTTCAGCTGGCGTGGCGTCAACCACCTCTGAGCCTGCCCCTGCAGAGCTGAAAGAACCTCTTCCCCAGTGTGGCTCCTGTCTCCCAAGCACACCAGCTCTAGGACCGCATGGCATCTCTTGGCCTGCATTCCTGCGTAGCCCGTCGTACGCCTACGGAGCATGGCTGGTTCTGAGCCAACATCACCACAGGAAGAGGCCACAGAGGAAGAAGAAGAGGAGGGGGTGGAGGAGAGAGGTGTGTCACAAGCAGTTGTAGTGTTTTGGAGGCGTGGTGGTGGAACAACCTCCAAAACTACTGTGCCTTGACCTGCGCCCTTCCCAGCTGCCAGCAGAGTCACCCAATGGGCCGTAAAAGACAGGTAACGTCCCTGTCCATGCCTGCTGGACCATGAGTCAGCGGTAAGATGCACCTTACCACTGACCGCCCTGTCCAGCGAGGTATGGACATTGCCTTCCACATGCCGGTAGAGAGCCGGAATCGCCTTCCGTGAAAAAAAGTGGCGTTTGGGTACTTGCCACTGAGGTACTGCACATTCCACAAACTCACGGAAGGGGGCAGAATCTACCAACTGAAAAGGTAGCAGTTGAAGTGCTAGCAATTTTGCTAAGCTAGCATTCAACCGCTGGGCATGTGGATGGCTGGGAGCGTACTTCTTTCGGCGCTGCAGCAGCTGGGGCAGGGAAATTTGTCTGGTAATATCAGTAGATTGGCCGGATGTACTACCACTACTACGTTGTGACACACCTATTTCTACACCTTCGGTGCAGGCTGCAGAGAGGACTAGGGGTCTAGTGGGGTTTGAGGTCACAGAAGGGCAAGGGGAGGACCGCTTTGGTCTTTGGTGTGGGTCTTTCTGGTATGCCTGCCAACGAGCTGCATGGCAGGTCGACATATGTCTGGACAAGCATGTGGTGCCCAAGCGGGTGATGTTTTGGCCACGCGAGATACGCTTGAGACATATGTTGCAAACAGCAAAGGTAGCATCTGATGGACAGGTTTCAAAAAAGGCCCACACCAAAGAACTTTTGCTGTACCGTTGAGACACAGCAGCGCCACGTAATGCAGTTGGTGTACTGCCCTTAAGCTGACCCCTGGAGGGCTTCCTGCCTCTTTGAAGATGTGCCTGTGCCTCGTCCTCTTCCTCCTCCTCCTCTCTCCTACCAGGCACCCAGGTAGAGTCAATGACCTCATCATCCCCTCCCTCCTCATCATCACTGGCGACAACCTGGCAGTATGCTCCAGCTGGGGGAACATCACTCCCAGATTGTTGTCCCTCTCGGCCACCCCCTCTCCCTGGGCTCACATCAATGCCTTCCTCTATCAGTGTTCCGTCATCTGAGTCTTCAAAACGCTGTGCATCTTCAGCTAGCATGTACCCAACACTGTGTTGAAACAGTTCGGGGGACTCCTCAGGAGGACACGGTGGGACTAGGGAAGGATTGTGTGATCCCATTGTGCAGAGGGTAGAGGACGCCTTGGCAGCTGCTTTGCCAGACAAACTATAATCAGTCTGTGTGAGAGAGGATGAGGAGGATGAGGACGGCTTGGTCATCCACTCAACTAATTTCTCAGCATGTTGAGGCTCAACACGGCCAGCTCCCGAAAAGAAGGACGAGCGGCCACGGCCACGTGCTGAAGAGGATGCACCACATCCATCACCAGCGTTACCTCTAGATGCAGAGCCTGCTTGCCCTCGTGACTCTCTGCCTCTCTTTGTCCTTCCAGCCATAGTTATGCGTTCAGGTGTTATGTAACAAAATAGTCGCTGTCACACCGACTGCGTTCAGATGGTATTAAACAGCAACCACACAGTAAGAGCGACTTGGCTCAAGTGTAAAGTAACAAAGTAGTCGCTGTCACACCGACTGCGTTCAGATGGTATTAAACAGCAATCACACAGTAAGAGCGACTTGGTTCAAGTGTAAAGTAACAAAATAGTCGCTGTCACACCAACTGCGTTCAGATGGTATTAAACAGCAACCACACAGTAAGAGCGACTTGGCTCAAGTGTAAAGTAACAAAATAGTCGCTGTCACACCAACTGCGTTCAGATGGTATTAAACAGCAACCACACAGTAAGAGCGACTTGGCTCAAGTGTAAAGTAACAAAATAGTCGCTGTCACACCGACTGCGTTCAGATGGTATTAAACAGCAATCACACAGTAAGAGCGACTTGGTTCAAGTGTAAAGTAACAAAATAGTCGCTGTCACACCGACTGCGTTCAGATGGTATTAAACAGCAATCACACAGTAAGAGCGACTTGGTTCAAGTGTAAAGTAACAAAATAGTCGCTGTCACACCAACTGCGTTCAGATGGTATTAAACAGCAACCACACAGTAAGAGCGACTTGGCTCAAGTGTAAAGTAACAAAATAGTCGCTGTCACACCAACTGCGTTCAGATGGTATTAAACAGCAACCACACAGTAAGAGCGACTTGGCTCAAGTGTAAAGTAACAAAATAGTCGCTGTCACACCGACTGCGTTCAGATGGTATTAAACAGCAATCACACAGTAAGAGCGACTTGGTTCAAGTGTAAAGTAACAAAATAGTCGCTGTCACACCAACTGCTTTCAGATGGTATTAAACAGCAACCACACAGTAAGAGCGACTTGGCTCAAGTGTAAAGTAACAAAATAGCCGCAGTGACACCAACTGCCTTTAGTTGCTATTAAACAGCACGCACGCAGTAATAGCGACTGCGTTCAAATGCGATTTAACAGCACGCACGCAGTGACACCAACTGCCTTTAGTTGCTATTAAACAGCACGCACGCAGTAATAGCGACTGCGGTCAAATGCGATTTAACAGCACGCACGCAGTGACACCAACTGCCTTTAGTTGCTATTAAACAGCACGCACGCAGTAATAGCGACTGCGGTCAAATGCGATTTAACAGCACGCACGCAGTGACACCAACTGCCTTTAGTTGCTATTAAACAGCACGCACGCAGTAATAGCGACTGCGGTCAAATGCGATTTAACAGCACGCACGCAGTGACACCAACTGCCTTTAGTTGCTATTAAACAGCACGCAGTAATAGCGACTGCGGTCAAATGCGATTTAACAGCACGCACGCAGTGACACCAACTGCCTTTAGTTGCTATTAAACAGCACGCACGCAGTAATAGCGACTGCGGTCAAATGCGATTTAACAGCACGCACGCAGTGACACCAACTGCCTTTAGTTGCTATTAAACAGCACGCACGCAGTAATAGCGACTGCGGTCAAATGCGATTTAACAGCACGCACGCAGTGACACCAACTGCCTTTAGTTGCTATTAAACAGCACGCACGCAGTAATAGCGACTGCGGTCAAATGCGATTTAACAGCACGCACGCAGTGACACCAACTGCCTTTAGTTGCTATTAAACAGCACGCACGCAGTAATAGCGACTGCGGTCAAATGCGATTTAACAGCACGCAGTGACACCAACTGCCTTTAGTTGCTATTAAACAGCACGCACGCAGTAATAGCGACTGCGGTCAAATGCGATTTAACAGCACGCACGCACGCAGTGACACCAACTGCCTTTAGTTGCTATTAAACAGCACGCACGCAGTAATAGCGACTGCGGTCAAATGCGATTTAACAGCACGCACGCAGTGACACCAACTGCCTTTAGTTGCTATTAAACAGCACGCACGCAGTAATAGCGACTGCGGTCAAATGCGATTTAACAGCACGCACGCAGTGACACCAACTGCCTTTAGTTGCTATTAAACAGCACGCACGCAGTAATAGCGACTGCGGTCAAATGCGATTTAACAGCACGCACGCAGTGACACCAACTGCCTTTAGTTGCTATTAAACAGCACGCACGCAGTAATAGCGACTGCGGTCAAATGCGATTTAACAGCACGCACGCAGTGACACCAACTGCCTTTAGTTGCTATTAAACAGCACGCACGCAGTAATAGCGACTGCGTTTCTGTGCAATTCAATAGCCCAGTTGCATTAACAGCGACTGCGCTTCTGTGCAAATAAATTGCACACGTGCAGTAACAGGTAATGCGTCTGTGTGTGCAATTAACTAGCACACGTTAAATAACACAGAATAATTATATTTAAAGTAAATCCCTAATGCAGGCAATACAACACGTTAGAGCGCTGCATGTAGAACAATCTCCTGCCTGATAGATAAACTAGCTGAGCTGTACAGTTTATAAATATATTGACAACGCCTAAGGATGTGAATATATTCTCTACAAACTGTACTTTTAACTATACTGACTACACTTCCTACTCTATCTATCTATCTATCTATCTATCTATCTATCTATCTATCTATCTATCTGGTTAAGACACTGTGTCTCTATCTCTCTATCTCTCTCTGTCTGACTGACTGATCTTCTCTAGAACCGCCAACACACTACACTAGGCAGCCGTGCAGGCTGCCTTTTATAGTGGGGGGCGTGTACTAATCCCCCTGAGCCATAATTGGCCAAAGCCACCCTGGCTTTGGCCAATTATGGCTCTTCGTTTTTTGAGCGCTGTGATTGGCCAAGCATGCGGGACATACAGCATGCTTGGCCAATCATCAGCGCTCAACGCCCCAGTGAATTATGGGACGTTTTGCGTCACTCGAATTTGGCGCGAACGACCCGTTTTGTTCGAGTTTCGACGAACGATCGAACGACCGATGTTCGAGTCGAACATACGTTCGAATCGAACGCGGAGCTCATCCCTAATTCTGATATACCTGTACATTTGGGTGAAGATTACTCCTCCTGACAATACTAATTACACGGGTTCTTTCACTGCCAGCTGCTGGAATGCAGGGTGAGCATTATGGAAACCCGCTGCCACTCTGCAAACATTATGCAGATTTTTGTGATGAGGAAGCCACAGTATTGCCAAGTGCCCTCCCCCTCCCTACATGAAAACACTACACCAGGAATCTGGAAACCCCCCTTTAAAAAAAGCCCTCCCCACCCCTATATACGGGGGTTCTGTTGAGAAGTGCCCTAAATACGGGTGTTCTGTTAAGAAGTGCCCCCCCCCATCGAATAGTGCCCAGGACGAACTGCGCATGCGCCGTACATCATAGCATAACTGCTGATTTGCCGATCAGCTGGGCTGACGTAACCATGGCGCATGTGCACATTGTACCAGGTATCTCTCAATGAGAGATACCATTTCACAGCCACAATTTAAACCTATACAAACAGCAGGGAAAGCGTACCATCAGCACACTTTAAAGCCGCTGCTGTTTTTATAGGTTTCCATTGTGCCCATGAAATGGTATCTCCCATCGATGTGCGCTTGTGCCCTGTTTACGTCACTCCAGCTGATCGGCAACTCAGCTGGAGTGCAGCTCCGTCCTGCACACGCGCTGGCACTATTCGATAGTGGGCATTTCTCGACAGAACACAGGCCCCACTCGCTTTGTGAATGAGTAAGGGGCACATAAAAACCTTTGGCCATATTTGGACAATAATATCAGCCACTATCCCTGCCTCTTCATTTACATGGCTAGGTATTTTCGTACAGCAAATAAATGAGGTAGCATGGGATAGCATGTGGAGCAGCAGGGGAGAAAAGGGCTAGGTAGGATTCATTGGGCTAATAAGGATTTTTTTGAATAAACAGTTATCAAACGTAAGAGGCTTTTTGGGAATGTTATTCATGAGCATGGATGGAATTCTGCTTTAACATTGCAACATGACCATACTGGCAGTGGATGTATTTCTAAATCCTTGAGTTTTCCTGTAAATTTGTGAAATATTTACACAAAGCATGGACATGATCAAAGGTACATAGTACAATGACAGCTCTTTTACAGATAAGCTTTCAGCTTTCTCTGCATTTCCTCCCAAATATAAATAATACCATAATATCTATTCTAAGGCCTCGTACACACCAGCGGACAGTCCGATGAAAACGGTCCGCCAGACCATTTTCATCGGACATGTCCGCTGGGAGATTTCGGTCTGATGGTTGTACACACCATCAAACCGAAATCCGCGCGGACAGACAGCGCGTTGACGTGTCCGCACCGTCGCCGCGACGATGACGCGGCGACGTGCGCAAAGCTGGAAGGTCAATGCTTCCATGCATGCGTCGAAGTGATTTGACGCATGCGAGGGATGGCGGCCGCTCGGACATGTACGGTGAGTCTGTACAGACGACCGAACATGTCCGACGGACAGGTTTCCAGCGGACATGTTTCTTGGCATGCTAAGAAACATGTGTCCACTGCAAAACGGTCGGCTGGACAAATGTCCGCTGGAAACGTGTCCGGTCGGCCATACACACGACCGAACATGTCTGCTGAAACTGGTCCGCAGACCAGTTTCAGCAGACATGTTCGGTCATGTGTACGGGGCCTAAGACATAAACATAGGTCACCCATTTTGTTGTGAACATTTATTTCCTAATTTTCTTGTCTTCGTTGTTATCATGTGTGTATAATACTCAATGTAAATAATAACTAAATGAGAATAGTTCTTAATGACATTGGCTGCATGTTTGGGGATATTGTCCTGCTGCAGAATACATTTGGGGCCAAACACAAGTCCCTGTTGGTATGGCATGATGGGAAATTTTGACTCGGCCACTGGTCGTGTTGCAGGGCAATCTGTCACTGTTTTTTTTTATATGCATTGCCTTTCCAAAGCTCCCCGCTGCAGTGACCAGTTACAGGTGGGGGCAGTAACCACTTGTTTGTGCATGATGCAGGGCAATCTGTCACTGGCTATGTCCATCTGCCAGAACCATGTTATTGCTGTGCCATTCATTGTGTACAATTATGTTGATAGCTGTGATTGGTCACAGTGATCACATGGTCAATCACAGCCTATCTGTACCATTTGATTAGCTATGACCAATCACAGCTAATCACATCAATACACACTTAATCACTTAAGCCCCGGAAAGGTTTTACCCCCTTCATGACCAGACCACTTTTTGCCATTTGGCTCGGCGTCGCTTTAACTGGTAATTTCACAGTCATGCAATGCTGTACTCAAACAAAATTTGCGTCCTTTTTTTCCCACAAATAGAGATTTCTTTTGGTGGTATTTGATCACCTCTGGGATTTTTTTTTTTGCAATATAAACTAAAAAAGAACAACATTTTAGAAGATAAATAAATTATATTTTCTACTTTTTGTTATAAAAAAATCCAATAAACTACATTTTAGTCATATATTTAGGCCAAAATGTATTCATCCACATGTCTTGGATAAAAATAAAAAAATGAGCGTATATTTATTGGTTTAAGCAAAAGTTATAGCGTCTACAAACTATGTTACATGTACTGGAGTTTATGCAGCTTTTAGTGCTAAAGGTGCTAAAATTTCAGGGCAGTACAACCCCCCCCCCCCCCCCCCCAAATTACCCCTTTTTGGAAAGAAGACACCCCAAGGACTTTTCTGAGAGGCATGTTGAGCCCATTAAATATTTTTTTTTTTGTCACAAGTGATTGAAAATTGACAAAAAAATAAAAATAATTCACACCCCAACCTATTTGCTGAGAGGTATGGTGAGTATTTTGCAGATCTTGCTTTTTGTCACAAGTTTGGAAATTTGAAAAAAAATCCTTTTCTTTCTTCATTTTCCAAAACAAATGAGAGCTGCAAAATACTCACCGTGCCTCTTAGCAAATACCTTGGGGTGTTTTCTTTCTGAAAATGGGTCATTTGGGGGTGTTTTGTGCTATCTTGGCATTTCATAGCCTCCTAAACTGTGATAGGTAGTGAGGACTGAAAGCAACAATTTACACCCTTAGAAAGCCAGAAGGTGATAATTAGTTTTTGGGGTCCAGTACGCAGCTACACTGCCAAAAAGTCTCACACATGTGGTATCCCCATATGCAGCAGAAGCAGCAGAATGTATTTTGGAGTGTAATTTTACATATATGCATGCAATGTGTGAGCAATATATCATTTAGTGACAACTTTTTTTAATTTCCCGAAACTTGTGGCAAAATATAAAATATTACATGGACTCAACATGCCTTTTAGCAAATAGCTTGGGGCGTCTACTTTCCAAAAAGGGGTCATTTGGGGAGGGGGGGATGGTTTGAACTGTCCTGAAATGTTATGCCCAACATTAGAAGCTTATGCCACACATCACCCACTCTTCTAACCACTTGAAGACAAAGCCCTTTCTGACACTTTTGTTCACATAAAAACATTTTTTTTTCCTTTAGCAAGTGTTGCTTTATTGGTAGCTGCCTGCCAAATTGGTTGAAGAAATGTGCATCCCCTGAAACAATTAGGAGAGGATGTAGGATAGAAAGAGTGTATTTTGGTAGGGGTCATATACCATCTGGAGAATAATTTTGTTGGGGCCGCCTCCCTGATTGAGACTGAGCGATTGCATTTACGCAGGTTGTCAATCGTGAAGACCCAGCCCTCTTCCCATTGCAACATTGGTTTCGATTTTTCAGGGAGATGAAGATTGTTAAAGTGTTTATAAAGATAAGATATCAAACCCTTGTCTCTTGGGGATGTAATGTATATGTGTTCAAATTGTGTGTTAGGAGGGTGAATAGTTAGTGAGTAATATTCTCCAAATACGTTTTTCAGTTGTATATAGCGGGAGACTTGTGAGAGAGGAAAGTTATATTTAGCTTGTAGAAATTCGAATGAGGGGAATTTCATATTAGTGGTAAGGCATCTAAGTGTTGCGAGGTTGTTTTTTATCCATAAGACAAATTGACTCATATCCTTGAAAGCTGGTGAAAATCTAGGATCACCCAAAAACAAGGCCAATGGTGGTATCCATTAGGGGCGCTCAGGCGCCGCCCCTCTCCCCAGCCACCCCCTCTGTGTACTATGGATAGATTCATGCATTGCATGAATCTATCCACGACCGCAGTAGCCACCCTCATTCAGGCATCTGGCGGGGGGTGTTTTTGAAGCACCTGATTAGAGCTATAGGCTCTAATAGTCTTCAAAAAATGTGCTCTGCAAGCGCAAACCAGTGCACCCAGGTGTGTTAGCAAAGCAAATGAATATTTGCTTTGCTAACACAGAACCACCTCTCAGCCAATCAGGAGGCCCGGATGTAATACTGGGCACCTGTTTGGCTGAAGGTATACGTGATCTTATTGGCCACCTAGCAAAACAGGAAGAAGACGCACACGGAGGACACAGCATCCATCGTCGTGCTACATGTCCCACAGCTGGCCATCTGACCCGCTGCCTGACCCATCACCACAATGGGGTAAGTGCTGGGCAGACAGCAGTTGGGCGGGGGGCACAGTGACTGCATATTATAGGCACAAAGGCTGAAATTGATGGAACACAGTTGGCAGCATTTGCGGGGCACAGTGGCTGCATATTATGGGCACAGAGGCTGCAATTAATGAGGCACAGTTGGCTGCATTTGATGAGCACAGAGGCTGCATATGATGGGCACAGTTGGCTGCATATGATGGGCACAGTGGCTGCATATTATGGGCACAAAGGCTGAAATTGATGGAACACAGTTGGCAGCATTTGTGGGGCACAGTGGTGAAATGGTACAATGGTGGGTGTTGCATATTTTTCACAAAGTATTTGTGCAGCGATTTTTTAAACGCAATTTTTTTTGGGGAAAAGCACTTTTTAAAATTTTAATGCAAAAAAACACACTACATTGCCCAAATATTTGCAAGAGACTGATGCTTGCGTTTGCCTTTTGCAGGCAAGCACAGAGGGACAGGGGTGGTTTAATTAATTAATTAATTAGTTTTTTTACAGTGTCCCTTTCATTTTTTTTATAATTTTTATGGTTATCACAGGGAATATAAATATCCCCTATGATAGCAATAGGTAGTGACAGGTACTCTTTTTTGAAAAATGTAGGGTCTATTAGACCCTCGATCTCTCCTCAGCCCTTAACCACTTAAGGACCGCCTCCTGCAGATATACGTCGGCAGAATGGCACGGCTGGGCACAAGTACGTACCTGTATGTCCTTTTTAAGTGCCCAGCCGTGGGTCGCGGGCGCGCCCGCGGCCCGGTCCGAAGCTCCGTGACCACGGCCGTGGGACCCGTGTGGACCCGATTGCCGCCGGAGCTCAAGAACGGGGAGAGCTGTGTGTAAACACAGCTTCACCGTTCTTCACAGTGGCAGCTTCATTGATCGTGTGTTCCCTAATATAGGGAAACACGATCAATGACGATCAATGACGATCAATGACGTCACACGTCCAGCCCCGCCCCCCTACAGTTAGAAAAACATATGAGGTCACACATAACTCCCAAACTGCAATTGTCATTTTCACAGTAAACAATGCATTTTTATAGCATTTTTTGCTGTGAAAATGACAATGGTCCCAAAAATTTGTCAAAATTGTCCGATGTGTCTGCCATAATGTCGCAGTCACGAAAAAAAATCGCTGATGGCTGTCATTAGTAGTAAAACATATTTTTTTTATAAAAATGCAATGAATTATGCCGGACCTCTCCAGAGCAATGCTACGCCGCAGATCACTATTATGTCCCCTCCTGGATCTCGCAAAGCAAAAAGGACTCACCAACCGCTGGGGATACCCCCTGGCAGTGACCTTCCGCAGGGATTTCAGCACCTTCACACTTCAGACGCCGCGGACCTTCCGTCACTCTTCCGCTTCCTAGACGCTGAACCTATACAAGTGTCTGACTAGCTCCAAATCCTTCCACGCAAAAGTCGGACGTTCGGGTATCTCGGCATACCGTGGACCCTTGCAATCCCGCCAGCAGAGGAGTAGACGGAGATGCCACTCAGCGCCTGGGGATGTGCCACGTGAGTAGGCCTGGGGCCACACATCCCCGTCTCTTGCCCCCCCACTAGTTCTACTGAGAGTGTTTTCATAAGGGTTACGTAAGTGACCCGCTTACCCTGAGATTAACTTTTACCCGGAGGCTGATAAAGCAACAGAAGACCCTCCTTCGGCACACTCTCCAACCCTACCCTTGAACCTCCCTAGGGATGAGACAGAGGGACAGTGCCCGCCACCGTGACACTGGGAGTTATTCCCACTCTACCCCAGCTGCCTTGGTCTCCTGGGGTCATACTTGAACTCCATGTCTAGGTTCAGAGCCCTCGGGTGACATCACACTTGCCTGAGGCGCATGGCACTGCCACTGATATCTACAGTGCGACTGCCCTGCATATGCTTAGTCCACAACGACCCGAGGCCACCCCGGGTTGCTACGGGCGCTTTAGTCGACCCCAGCCGTTCATTCCCTGCTGACTGAAGCAGACTTGCTCTCTCCCACATAGACTGGGGCGCCGTCAGCGAAGAACGCAGAGCATGCCAACAGGCATACCAGGGACAACGTGTGCCGGGACTGCCATGCAGGGTACAATGCAGTACTAGATTCTGCGGGAGTTACGGTGTATTGGAACCCCATAAACGGGTGTTCCCATTTGGGGTGAACTTGTGTGGAGTCTTGGGGGGGTGGGAGCTGCCCTGGGGGAGGAGTGGGTTGCTGGAGGGACAGGGAGACCACACGCATGATGGCGGCAATTTATCCTTTTCGTGGAGGCTGGGAGGTCCTGCTTACAATATTGGAGGAAGCTGCGCCCAGCATGGGCCTGTCACTCTGGAGCTATACACCGATCAGGACTACACCTCACTGTTTGCTGCTGCAATTTGGGGACGAGGGCAGCAATATGAGTGGCCCTCACAGGCGGGGGTTTGAGTGACTATCCAAAGTGAAGGTTCCAAAGTTTAACTTTCCACCTCTGAAGGCTAACTACTTACAATGTTTGCACTATTTACTGTTTTGGTTCTTTTGATTGTTTTATCTTTTACATGTTTGAATGCTATAAGTACACTTACTATGACATACCGGTACATACTACACCATATATGACTGCCGAAGTTGGGTGGGGAGGGTCGGGGGCTTACCTCCTGGCCCTATCTATCCACTTCCACAACTAGGACTGCGCTCAATATCCAGAATTACACTGGAGAGCGCCTTAGCCAATTTGGCTACCTTAGTATAACTCCTCTCGCTGCACTCCCTTGTGTCAGCCCTCTGATTTTTCTTTTTCTTCTTCCCTCTCCTTTTCCTCTTTTTTCTTTTTCTTTTTTGTATTACTGAGTGGCCCTCCTTTTTTGAAGGGCACACCTACACCGCCCCCCACTGCACGAGCATGGAAGTACTCAACATTATATCCCTGAACGCAAAGGGCCTTAATACGCCCGAATAGAGGCGCATGTTGCTACACGATATGTGATGCATGAAGGCTGACGTTGTCCTATTGCAGGAGACACATTTTAGAGAGTACAGCCTGCCGCTACTTAAGAATAGATACTTCCCCGCAGTTTATCACTCCCAGTACACTGAAGCTAAATCCAGGGGTGTGTCCATTCTCATATACGCGAGAGTATCGTGGACGCTTATAGACGTCCAGATGGACAAGGAGGGGCGTTTTTTGTTCCTGAAGGGTGTGATCAGGAATAGGAAGGTGACCTTTGCAAATCTTTATGCTCCCAATGACCACCAGGACACCTTTCTCAAGAGACGGTTAGATCAGCTCATGCGCTACTCGGCGGGTCATCTGATAGTGGGGGCGATCTGAACATACCCTTGATACCGACGGAGGATACGTCCTCTGGAAAGTCCTCTACCACGCAAGACATACGCAAATGCATCAGCTCGACTCTCCATTCCACGCAACTGATTGACGCTTGTCGTCTTTTCCAACCGGGGGAGCGGGACTACACCTTTTTCTCTAAGCCACACCTGACATACTCGCGCATTGACTATTTCCTAATACTCCACGGACAACTACATGCAATCAAGGACACATCTATCGGATTGATCACATGGTCCGACCATGCCCCGATTAGCCTAAAATACACAATTTTGGACACACATGGGGGGCAAAGGCATGTGTGGAGACTCAATGAGAGCCTCCTACAGGACCCTGAAGTCCTAGCTTACGTAGTTAAAGAAATAGGACACTACTTCGACACTAACATCACCCCTGATAGTGACGCCGTGGTGGTATGGGAGGCGCACAAGGCTGTGATACGGGGGGTGCTTATAAAACACGGCACAAGATTGAAACGGACGCGGACGGCACAACTGAATTCGCTTCTCACCAAGTTGCAAATCCTAGAAACCTCTCACAAGACAGCCCCGACCAGGCAACTCGGCATCGAACTCGACACCTGTCACAAACTATGGTGAACGGGAGTGAACCACAACTGCGGTTAGCAAGGATTTCAATGCACCTCTCTATGTGAGATTTCAGTATTGGACCCCAGGTGTCACTCCAATCAGAGAACAGGAGTTTAGGGGTTCTCTACATCATCTCTCTCTCGCATATAGAAATGTGTTGAGATACTAAGTGTGGACGCATTACAACATGCGTCCAACCCCTAGCGTTAAAAGATTATGATGCACTTGAAGATTCCAATGCACTTCTGTATGCAAGTTATTATCAGTACTGGACCCCAGGCGTCACTCCAATCAAAGAACAGGAGTTTGGGGGTTCTCTACATCATATCACTTTAACATAAAGAAATGTATTAGGCCACTAAGGGAGCAGGTATGAAATACCTTCAACCCCTAGCATAGAAAAGTTAAGGCGAACATGTTCAGTAACTTAGAGCATGGGCCCATAAACAAGTAACAACTTATGTCAAGCACGTAGTTATTAAGCAAAGTGTAGGCAACTAATAGTTGTGTAAGAGAGGCAAATTTAGCTCAGGTAATTTGAGAGTGTATGTCCCTTTAAGATACTCCACAGCAAACAGCCAAAGGCACAACGGACAGTCCCAAGCAGTATGTTAATATGTCATCCAGATACACAACAACACATATGTCGAGAAGGTCTCTGAAAATATCATTCATAAAGCTTTGGAAAGTGTCTGGAGCATTACACAAGCCAAAGGGCATAACAGTATATTTGAAAAGTCCATAACGTGTGTGGAAGGCGGTCTTCCATTCATCACCTTAATACGAATCAAATTGTAAGCACCTCTGAGATTGAGTTTAGTAAATATGGTAGAAGCCTGCAATCTTTCAATCAACTCGGGAATGAGTGGAAGAGGGTAGCAATTCTTCACTGTGACTTTATTCAAGGCACGATAGTCTATTATAGGTCTGAGGCTACCATCTTTGTTTGTGACAAAAAACATTCCCGCACTGGCAGGTGAAGTGGAGGGTTTAATAAATCCCTGTTTTAGGTTATCCTGTAAATATTTATTTTAATGTTGAAGTTCAGGTTGGGAAGAGAGTAAATCCTACCCGTAGGTATAGGGCTACCTGGCAATAATTCAATAGGGCTCAGCGAGTCTCCACAGGACTTCACGGCAAACTATCGTTTTCTCCTCTAGTTCGAACCGTTCTTGCTTCACCAAAACAGCGTCTGGACCAGGTGCATGCGATTGTGCCACGGACAGGATTACTCCCGACGTTTGTTAATCACTCCCGTCACAGGACGAATTGTAGAAGGGTAGAGTAGGGGAAGAAATAAAAGGCTTCTTGGTGCAGTATATCAAAAATAGAACGTCCCTTTATTTTGATATTTCAGGGTACTGACATCCCAAAAAACTTTTCATGTAGTAAAACAGTTTAAAAAGCTCTGCTGTCATCCAGCAGTGGCTCAAGCCAGTCAGCTGGGGCTGTGGTGACGTCAGATAGTGTTGCTCCATGTTTTTTTTTCTGAAGAAACAAGGCCTGAATCAATAAAGATACCACAAGCGCCTGTATCCAACATAGCTTTAACAGGAATTCTAACATGATCGCACGGTAAAATAAGAAGTAAAAAAATGTAAGGGATATTTTTGGAGACAAAACGAGTCAATTTACAAAGGTGAATTGGCTTACGTTCGTCCTGTTTCTTTTTTTACAAGGGGACAGGAGGTGATTGCATGGTCCGATGAGGCACAATAAAAGGCAAAGGTTCAATGAGCGACGACGGGCCCTCTCGGATGAAGTAAATGGGGCACGCACAGTCCCAATGTAAATTTTTTCATCAAAAGAGGTCAAGCTGAGTTTTTGAGGTATAGGGACAGGTGTTGTGGAACTTGATTGACGTTCAGCTCATCTCTCTCTTAACCTCCGATCTATAGTGATAGAACGTTGTATGATGTCATTAAGGGTACGAGGGAGATCTGCTCTAGCCAACTCATCCTTGAGTGGTTCGGAAAGGCCGAGGCAAAATTGATTACGCAGTGTGACATCATTCCACTCAGTCTCAATGGCCCACCTCTGAAATTCCGCTATGAAGTCCTCAACTGGTCATCTACCTTGTTTGAGATTCCTAATTGCATTTTCAGCAGTGAGTTGCTTATTGAAGTCAGCATATAGCAATGACATAGTTGCCAAAAATTGTGGACAAGAATTTAGGATTGGATCCTCTTTTTCTAGGTAGGTATTTGCCCAAGCACAAGGTTCTCCAGTTAAATAGAATATAAGGGTAAGCACCTTAATTCTATCATTGGGGAAGGTGCGAGGGCGAAGTTCAAACATTAATTTACATGCATTAATGAATTCTCTATAGGTCTTTCGATCACCAGAAAAAGGTGCAGGTGGGTTGACCTTCGGTTCAGGGGGGAAACGAGGCACATTTGGATTCTGAGTAACTAAATCTTGCAGAGCCTGATTTTCAGCTTGTAGATTTTGTACAGTTTGAGCAACAGCGTCTACCTTTTGAGTAAGGGTGAAAACATGGTTTGCAAGATCCGCTGGGTTCATGATAAGGTTCTATTATTCTGTCACAAACTATAGTGAACGGGAGTGAACCACAACTGTGGTTAGCAAGGATTTCAATGCACCTCTCTATGTGAGATTTCAGTATTGGACCCCAGGCGTCACTCCAATCAGAGAACAGGAGTTTGGGGGTTCTCTACATCAGGGTCTCCAAACTGAGGCGCGAGGGCCAGATGTGGCCCTTTGCTAGCCTTTATCTGGCCCTTGGGGCACTATTGCTCCCACTGATGTGAGGCACTATTCCTCCAACTGACACCCACAAGGTGGCACGATTTCTTCCACTGATACCAATGGTGGGATACTATTTCTCCTACCAATAGGGGGACTATTCCTCCTACTGAACACCAACTTGGAGGCCATATTTATTCTCACTGATGCTTGGCCTGGGGCCTTTTCTACCACCACTGGTCACAATCCGGCCCTCCTAAAGTCTGAAGGACAATAAACTGGCCCTTTGTTTGAAAAGTTTGGAGACCCCTGCTCTACATCATCTCTCTCTCACATATATAGGAATGCGTTGAGCTACTAAGTGTGGACGCATTACAATATGCGTCTAACCCCTAGCGTTAATAGATTACGATGCACGTGAAGATTCCAATGCACTTCTGTATGCAAGTGATTATCAGTACTGGACCCCAGGCGTCACTCCAATCAAAGAACAGGAGTTTGGGGGTTCTCTACATCATATCACTTTAACATAAAGAAATGCATTAGGCCGCTAAGGGAGCAGGTATGAAATACCTTCAACCCCTAGCATAGAAAAGTTAAGGCAAACATGTTCAGTAACTTAGGGCATGGGCCCATAAACAAGTAACAACTTATGTCAAGCACGTAGTTATTAAGCAAAGTGTAGGCAACTAATAGTTGCGTAAGAGAGGCAAATATAGCTCAGGTAATTTGAGAGTGTATGTCCCTTTAAGATACTCCACAGCAAACAGCCAAAGGCACAACGGACAGTCCCAAGCAGTATGTTAATACTTAGCAAGCAAGAGTTAAATACAGCAGTTGTTTTAGAAGCAATATATGTAGTAGTTAATTCTGAAGCACTACAAGTGAAACAATTGGTGCTTATCCGTTTGCAGGGCATGCTTGTTGTACAGTATGATAGCAGCCAGGTATTTCGTAGTGCAGGGTGTCAGCAAGGAAGATCTCAAATGCCGCGTACACACGGACGTTTTTTGTCTTGTAAAAAAACGTCGTTTTTTTCTCATGAAAAAAAACAATGTTTTTCAAACTTCATTTTAAAAAACGACGTTGCCTACACACCATAGTTTTTTCAAAATGCTCTAGCAAAACGCAGTTACGTACAACACGTACGACGGCACTCTGTTCCATTCAAGCTTGCGTCATAACTTGCTTCTTAGCCCACACACGATCATTTTTTATGACACAAAAAACAACGTTTTGAAAAACGACATAAAAAATTTAAGCATGTTCGAATTTTTTTTTTGTCGTTTTTCAGAAGACATAAAACAACGTTTTGCCCACACACGATCATTTTAAATGACGTTTTTAAAAATGTTGTTTTTTTTCATCACAACAGCATTTTTTCAACGGCATTAGTGTGTCCCCAGTACTGGCAGCATGGATGCAGTGAAGGCACTAGTTTAGATGGGCATATAGTGCAGCAAGACAGTCTTGTAAATTGGGGAGCGATGTTGCTTGTAGTGTAGCATGGCCAACTACGGCTGGCAATAATAGAACGGCGTGTGCAATACACACGGTTTTGTTTATACTTGAGAGGCATGTGTGCCGAATGCAGGGCTGATTGCATTCGGCACTTCCGCGTTCCATGTTGGAACGCATGCGGTGCTGGGCAATGATGTCATTGCATGGTCGCCGTATGCGTTCCAGCGTGGAACGCAATACGGTGAACAGCGCTGTTTACAACACTGTACGCTCGGAGATCGTTGATATTCTGCAATTCAAGGCCAAAGCAGCGTTACAAATATGCCAACGGAAAACCTACGAGTCGGGCAATAAGTGTGGCAGACTCTTAGCCCACACACTGTGGACACAATGACTTGCGTCCTACATTCCCCACATCGTAACCACTGCAGGACAGAAGCTATCGTTACCCCAACAGATTACGCAAGATTTCAGGTCATTCTATAGTTCTTTGTACAACCTAGATAGGACAATGCCCGCTCAGGACACTGTGACGGACTACATTTCTACATCCCTTATGCCCTCTCTACCGCCAGAAACACGGGAACTCCTGGAGGACCCCATCACATTACTTGAGCTCCAACTTGCCTTGAACAGTGCTAAGTCAGGCAAAGCCCCCGACTATACAATGACCTTGGCTCAGGGAAATCACTCCATACATCCATGCTACAGGCGCAAATCTCTGTTATCCCGAAGGAAGGTAAGGACCCGGCCCAATGAGGGAGTTACCGCCCAATCTCCCTTGGCCTCTAGACTGCACCAACTCTCGCAAATAATCCACCCAGATCAAGTAGGCTTTGTCTCGACTAGGGAGGCCAAGGACAACACTACTAAGGTTCTCAACCTTCTGCGCATAGCGGTTAACAGTAAAACACCATGTTTATTTTTAGGGACAGACGGCGAGAAGGCATTTGACAGGGTTAATTGGCAGTTTATGCTAGCGACGCTGGAATACATAGGGATGGGTAACAAGATGCTAAACTGGGTCTCCGCAGTCTATAGGGAGCCGACGGCAAGGGTCAGAGCCAATGGGATACTCTCAGATCTATTCCCAATCACCAATGGGACCAGACAGGTGTGCCCCCTCTCACCCCTTTTATTCGCACTTTCCCTAGAACCCTTCCTTTGCCATGTTCGACTAAACCCTGACATCACCGATATACACGCCAACAGAACGCAGTATAAGGTGTCCGCCTACGCGGATGATCTAATGTTCACTCTCACGAACCCCCCCATTTCCCTACCAAACCTCCTACGAGAGTTCGACATATATGGCCAACTCTCTAACTTGAAGACCAATCTGACCAAATCAGAAGCTATGGGTATAGGGATACCGCAACAACACCTTACACGGCTCAAAGACGGCTTCAATCTAAAATGGACAGGGACAGCACTGAAGTACCTGGGGACATATATACCCACATCATTTTCGCAACTACTTAGACTAAACTTCCCTCTTCTTCTAAAATAAGTCCAAAAACTGCTAAACCAATGGAACAGCGGCCTACACTCTTGGATGGGCCGCTGCAACATTCTCAAAATGTCGATAATACCCAAATTCCTTTATCTCCTGCAGGCCCTCCCGATCCATATACCAGGGGACTATTTCAAACAAATACACTCCACATTCATCCATTTTCTCTGGGCAGGGAAAAAATCACGCCTACATAGAAAAATACTCTCTTCCGAAACTGCATGGTGGCTTGGCATTTTACCGCGTTTGCGTTTATACGCGTTTAGTTAAGAAACATCATAAGACCCTCCCTAAGCTCAAAAAACAGTATTATTTCACCATTTCAGCCATTTTGTGAGACCAGAGTGAGTAGCAGCTGAGAGAGCAGCAGTGTACTTATATTTAGCGTGTCACTTGCCACATCACCTGCCACAAGCTGCGGATTGTTCACTTGCCACGTCACCTGCCACAAGTTGTGAATTGTCCACTTGCCACATCATCTGCCACCTCACCTGACCACGCCACCTGCCACAAGTTGTGGATTGTCCACTGGCCACGTCACCTGGCCACGTCACCTGCCATGTCACCTGGCCACATCACCTGCCACAAGTTGTGGATTGTCCACTTGTCATGTCACCTGGCCACGTCACCTGCCACGTCACCTGGCCACGTCACCTGCCACGTCACCTGGCAACGTCACCTGCCACAAGTTGTGGATTGTCCACTGGCCACGTCACCTGCCACGTCAACTGGCCACGTCACCTGCCACAAGTTGTGGATTGTCCACTTGCCACACATCACCTGGCCATGTCACCTGGCCACGTTACCTGCCACAAGTGGATTATCCACTTGCCAAATCACCTGGCCATGTCACCTGCCACAAGTTGTGGTTTGTCGGCTGGCCATGTCACCTGGCCACGTCACCTGTCAAGTTGTGGATTGTTCACTTGCCATGTCACCTGGCCACGTCACCTGCCACAAGTTGTGGATTGTCCACTGGCCACATCACCTGGCCACGTCACCTGCCACAAGTTGTGGATTGTTCACTTGCCACATCACCTGGCCATGTTACTTGCCACGTCACCTGCCACAAGTTGTGGATTGTCCACTTGCCACTTCACCAGGCCAGGTCACCTGGCCACATCACCTGGCCACGTGACCTGCCACAAGTTGTGGATTGTCCACTTGCCACATGACCTGACCACGTCACCTGCCATGTCACCTGGCCATGTCACCTGCCACAAGTTGTGGATTGTCCACTGGCCACATCACCTGGCCACGTCACCTGCCACGTCACCTGGACACGTCACCTACCACAAGTTGTGGATTGTCCACTTGCCACGTCACCTGGCCACGTCACCTGCCACAAGTTGTGGATTGTCCACAATGCAATGCAAGCAATTACAGGTTTTTTTATGTTTTTTTAATGGTTTTCCCATAATTTTTGAGATTTCTAATGTAAAAAAAATAGGTCACCTTTAAAAACGCCTATAAACGAAATTGCGGCAAAACGCGGGTTTTGCCGCGTTTTGCATCTGAAACGTAAAAACGTTTGCGTCTGAACCCATTTTTTTGCTTCTGTAAAAGCGAGGTTAAACGCAACTGCCTAAAAACGGCAATAAACAGGACTGTGTGCATGGACACATAGGATAACATTGAATGTGTTCAGGGGCAGTTGAAAAAGCTGTCCAACTGCCTCTGAACATGCGTTTACCAGCGTTTACAAGCGTCTCGTGTGCATGGGGCCTTAAGATTTATCAGACCTATCATAGGCCACCCTCAATTTGAGACAAAAACAAAAATAAATCTGCGCTATCTGTGCAATAAGCGGCCACAAACAATCTAGTGAAACAAGAAAGTGATACAAATATACAAAAACAATTAAGTGGCGCTAAAATAATGATAAATTGATGTAACAAAAATTGAATCAACACCAAGTGACAATGTGATCAATTGGAAAGTCCATATATGTTAAATCAAATAACAGTGGGTCGTTTGGAAATACACTGTTGATGGATGATCTTATATGATGGATGATTCCAAACACCACAGTGAAATGGGAATAAATAAGATGTGTAAATAACCACCACCGGGAGGGGAGGCTTACCAGAGGTATTGAACCCTAATAAGCATACGCTTAGAGGGTCAATACAGGCTGTGTATAAGTTGATGAAAACCACATCAATCGGATCTGGATATACAGTTGGAACGATGGCCTGTAAGCATCACTTAAACCAGAGCAGGGGGAGTGACAACGGCTTGATGATGACTCACAAGGGATCAGATCATATCCAAGGGACATAAAAGAAAACAAAGTCGCATAGTGTAATACCGTAATAATATTGAAATTTAATAATGGTTAAAAACACTTACAGTTTCGATAGAAACAAAGGGCATCAATGAAAAGTTGCGCATGGCAGCAGCAGAGTCCCTCAATTTGAGCCAGGCCTGCTGGACAAGAAATTCCTCGACCTTCGGGGCACAGGGCTCATCCAGGCATCCCACTTTAGCACCATGGGAAAGTGGAGGTCATTTCCAGAATTCTCAGACCCCACCGGCACGTACAGTCTAGACTTCATGCGAGCGCTACAGCTAAGTCATTTTTTGAGTGCCCCCCCCCCCCCAAGTCTCACAACACCCTCTCACGACTCTGGAGGAGCCCTTTGGAGAGACTGGGGTGATAACTCATACACTCTCCTTAATGTATGCCATGTTGATCTCTCCACCTGGAGACTACCAAATACCGGGCCTTACTAAATGGGAAAGGGACCTCGACACCCACTTCACTACCAATAAAAAACAAAACTTAAATTTACCCACAAATCCTCTTTGTGTTCCAAAATTCAGGAAACAAATTAAAAGATTCTCACGCAATGGTACAAAACCCCAGACCTCCTGAATAAAATATTTCCAACTTTCACTGACACCTGTTGGAGGTGCCCGTTGGAAAGGGGCACACTATTGCATGTATTCTGGTCCTGTCCCCAGATCAGGGGCTTCTGGGAAGAGGTGTGCCGCATAAACCAGAAATTCACGGAACGCACGGTGCCAGATGATCCGGCTTACTTCCTTTTACAAGCGACCGATATACTGGCCCGCGTCTTCAAAAAATTGATTGTGCGTCACTTACTAGATGCAGCCAAAGCCTGCGTGCCTCTCCACTGGAAGTCCCCTCACCCGCCGACCATTGCCCTTTGGCTTAGAAAAGTAGACAATATCAGTCGCATGGAAGACCTGATCCTCACTAGTCAGCAAAGACAGGATACGTACTTCAAAACCTGGCAAATGTGGAACATTTTTAAATATTCAGAAGAGGGACAAAACCTCAGGGGAAATGAGTGACCCTGTTACAGAGGTTGTCCATGGCCCTCCAGTATTTGTGACATACAATGTTCGAACAATTTGTACCCCTACCATTTCACAAAAAAGTGTCAACATTTTTAAAAAGGACAAGAGACCGCTTGGGGCAAGTCCTTTGTTAAAAAAAAAAAAAAAAAAAAAATGTCCAGCGATGTCCATTTATCTTCTATTCCGCCGCTCGCGACCCCTTACCAATTCACATAGGGGATGGGATATGGGGGTCCCCTTGTTAAAGGGGGCTTCCAGATTCCAATAAGCCCCCCCTGCCTGCAGACCCCCGCAACCACTGGGCAAGAGTTGTGGGGATGAGGCCATTGTCCCCATCAACGTGGGGGCAAGGTGCCTCGGTGTGGGGGCTGCAGAGCCCCACCTGCCCCAAAGTACCCACCCCAGGGGGTGCTCTCTCATCCCCCTATTTTTCTGCAGCCTGCCAGGTTGTGTGCTCAGATAAGGGTCTGGTAATGATTTTTGGGTATACACCATTTTATTTTAATTTTGGTGCAGGGTTCCCCTAAAATCCATACCAGACCTGAAGGGCCTGGTATTGATTTTGGGGGGACCCCCGCACAATTTTCTTTTATTTTGGTTCGGGGTTCTACTTAATATTCATTCCAGACCCAAAGAGCCTGGTAATGGACTGGGGAGGGGACGGGACCCATGCCATTTTTTTAAATGAGTTTTATCTATATTGCCAGGACCCGACAATTCATTACAGGCGCGAGCAGTTTTAATTTTTTATTTTATTTTAGAAATGTAATTTTGCTGCAAGACTGTTCTAAACAAGGGGAAAATGTGCCACTTTACAGGCATACCATAGACACCCCCCAGGCACGAAATTTAAAGGAATATTTCCCTTTTATTGTTTCACTTTAAGCATTATCAAAATTACTGCTCCCGAAAAAAAATGCAGTTTTTAACACTTTATTTTTTGCTCCATTCTTCTGTTCATTCAGTAAAAATGGTTGTTTATACCAGTGCAACTCACTGGTATAAGCAATCATAGTATTGCTTTGCTCACAGTGTTTAAAAAAATCATAACAAAGAAAAAAGTAATAAAGAAAATGTTACATACTGTCACCAGTCAGTGTACAGTATTTGATCACTACCACACTCATTATATGATGACAGTATGTAACAAAAAAAATGTGGGAAAAAAATCTTAATTTTCCCCAAAAATTTGACAAAAATTACAATTAAAAAAAACTCACCTTTACTAAATACTAAGGCCGTGTACACACCAGCAAACATGTACGATGAAACCGGTCTGCCCGGGGCTTTCTGTACGATGGCTGTACTAACCATCGTACATAAATCCGCACGTAAACAATACGTGGGGCGTCGCCGTGTCGATGAAGCGGCGACGTGGGCGGGCCTGCCAGTTAAATGCTTCCACGCATGCGTCGAAGTCATTCGACGCATGCGAGGGATGGCGGGCGCTCGGACATGTACGGTAGGTCTGTACAGACGACCGAACATGTCCGAGCGGGCAGGATTCCAGCGGACTGTTTTAAAACAAGTCCAGGAATATTTGTCCGCTGGGAAAAGGCCCGGCGGGCAAATGTTTGCTGGAATCCTGCACGCTCGGGCCTACACACGACCAAACATGTCTGCTGAAACTGGCCCGCAGACCAGTTTCAGTAGACATGTTTGGTCGTCTGTACGGGGCCTAAGTTTCAAAAAAGGGTTAAAAGAGGATTTCCTACAGACTAATTAATAAACACTGATTTGGGTTATTTTCACCAAAGAAATGTAGCAGATTACAGTTCAGCCTAAATTTATGAAGAAAGATTATTTAAAACAGAAACAAAGAAAAACTTATTTAGCGCAAAAAAAAAACAGTGGTGGAAAACAATTGCGCAAATATCTTGCAACATAAACAATTTAAAAAAAAAAATTCTTTTTATTTTACAGGGTCTTTGATTTCAGAAAATCAATATTGTTCTGGAGGTTTGAAGTAATTGTTTTGGCAAAAAATGCAGATTTGTATATGTGTGCAAAAAATTAAAAAAAAATGTAAGCATGCACAAATCATGGACACCACGCCCGAATGTGTGCATGCGCGTGCGTTAGATGTGCTTTAGCACCTAGTGACCTATAAAAGATGCTCCAGGGGCACTAGGTTCTTGCGGTTTGATCTGCAGTTGTCCCCTGAAACTTGACTCTGCATTTGTATCCTGTTCCAGTGTTTGACCCGGCTTCCTGACCACGCTACTACTACTATCTCCAGTCCTGACCTTGGCTGTTTGACCCTGCTTTTTCCTGTCTGCCGGCCTGATAACCTATTGCCAAAACCCAGCCTGGACTTAGACTACTCTTTGCCTGCTGTTTATGCATCCGCAGCACTCCTACACCAGCTGTTCCGGCTTCTCATCTGGCACCACCACTTCCAGCGAAGAGAACCCTGCAGATACCCCACCGTGCTCTTACCACCACTGTCTCTACTCCAGTAGTCTCCAAGCCGGGGTGTACGAGAGGTCTCCCTCTGCTCATTAGGCTCACACCTAAGGTACGTGACACTGATCACCACCATTACTAGTAAAAAAAATGTCATATCTGAGCCTGCAAGAGGGACCTCGCCTATGTATGACATCTGCCAGCACCTCGCAGCCCTCGCCCAGGCAGTAAAGTCTCTTCAGGACGATAACGTCCAATTGGAAGAACAAATGCAGACCCTGGACCACAGCTGTGAATCCTTCTTCGGTCTCAATCCCTTCCACTGGCGGGGCACCAGTCACAACTACTACTGCACCCACTGTGATAATGCTACCTCCTGAACCAAGGGTCCCCATTCCAGAGAGATTTTTTTGGGGTTTAAAGCAAATTTTGGGTGTTTTGCAACGCATGTGAACTATACTTCTCATTACAACCTCTGACTTTTTCATTAGAGGTCACCAAAGTAGGGTTCATTATCTCTCTTCTACTGGGTGAACCTCAGACCTGGGCCCATCATCTGCTTGAAAAACGCCATGTAGTCAATGCGATGGCCCAAGTCTATGATGACCCTCAACGGACTTCCACCGCAGAGGCTGCCCTCCATGTGCTCCAGCAAGGCCACAGAGTGGTCGAGGACTATGTAACTGACTTCAGGTGCTGAAGCACGGATACTCAGTGCAACAATGCAGCCCTGCGGCACCAGTTTCGGATTGGTCTATATCAGTGGTTCTCAACCTTTCTAGTGCCATGACCCCTTGATACAATTTCCCAAGTTGTGGGGACCCCTAACAGTAGAATTTTTGTAGCGTGGGTTTTCAGCACCTAAGGCCAGACAAGCAATTTGTGCCCCTAGCCCATGGACATTTAGGGATCCCTAAGTCCTTTACACTCGTACAGTATTAAAACCCCTTCTGGTACATTTTAGGATGTACCACTCTCTCTATGTTCTCCTTTCTTTCACTTGTATCTCTCTATCTTAATTTCTTGTCCCCCCCCCCCCCATCCCTCTCTCTCTAGTCATCTTTCCTGTTCTTTCTCTTATTCTTGCTCTCCCTTTTTTCTTTGTTCCTCTCCCTCTTTTCCTCTCCCTTCCATGTATTCTCTACTTTTATTCCTTCTCTTACTCCTTGGGGGGGGGGGGGTGCTGGCATTACTGGCGGGGAGTTCTGATTAGCCAGTTTAGATGCTCTTGATCAAGATCATCTGCTGATCTGAGAACTGTAGTGGGGACTTTAAATGGCAACTCTAATCACAGGTAGCGTTACTCAATGTGTCACTAGCTCTGTGGTGTCTCGTAGCAGTAACACCTATGCCGAAATCAGGAGATATGGTCTCCTCCAGCCCTTCCCACTTCACATTTCTCACCAGTCAGCTGGCTCCAGGGACAGCTCTGCTGGATGGCTGTGAAAAGGCTGATAGTGCTGCAGGCTTCAGGAACAGCCCAGGATTTGGTGACCCCTGGAAAATTGTCATTTGACCCCCAAGGGTGTCCCGACCCCCAGGTTGAGAACCACTGGTCTATATGAAGGGTTAAAGGATGAGCTAGCTTGGGTCGGTGTTCCTAATACCCTAGAGACTTTGGTCACTTTGTCTATCCAGATAGACAGACGACTCTAGGAGTGCAAAACAGAATGAGCTACCCAGCAGTCCTGTCCAGCTTGGTTGTTACCCGAGTACCAGCTCCTGTTTACCCTGCCGCCGCCAGTCCAGTTCCAGCTAATCCTGTATCTGTTAACCAGATATCTGATACCTGATAGCCTTCTTCTTTCGTAAGCTCCCTCCAGCCGAGAAGAATTACGATGTGGGGGACCGAGAGCTCCTGGTCATCAAGACTGCAATGAGGAATGGAGGTATGTGTTGAAAGGAGCAGCGCATCCCATACTCATTTATACAGACCATAAGAATCTGGAGTACCTGAGAGCCACCAAGCATCTGAGACAACGCCAGGAACGGTGGTCATTGTTTTTTTCCAGATTCTTATTTCACATTACCTACCGGCCGGGTTAGAAGAACATCAAACTAGATGCCCTTTCTCACAGTTTTGATGATCCAAGAGAAGTGGCAGATACCATTCCATCAGAAGGTAACTTCCTACTCTTATGCCACGTACACACAATCATTTTTCGGCATGAAAAAAACGTTGTTTTTAAAAAATGTAATTTAAAATGATCATGTGTGGGCTTCACATAATTTTTCAGGTTCTGAAAAACAACCCAAAAAATTCGAACATGCTGCATTTTTTAACGTCGTTTTAAACAATGTCGTTTTTCGTGCTGTAAAAAATGATCGTGTGTGGGCTAAAACGACGTTAAAAACATGCGCATGCTCAGAAGCAAGTTATGAGACGGGAGCACTCATTCTGGTAAAACTACTGTTCATAATGGAGTAAGCACATTCATCACGCTGCAACAGACAAAAAAGCGCAAATCGTCTTTTACTAACACGGAATCAGCTAAAGCAGCCCAAAGGCGAATGGAACTTGTTGTACGACACCACGCTTTCCTAGATCATTTTTTAAAAACGATGGTGTGTGGGCAATGTTGTTTTAATGATGAAGTTGGAAAAACTTTGTTTTTTCTACATGCTGAAAAATGATCGTGTGTACGCGGCATTACAAACAAACCTTTTGTCTGGCCTGAAGCAAGCTTCAGCAAGTATGCCCGGTCCTCCTGGAATTACCCTGTTACCCTAGGATGGGCTGCTATGGAAGGATAATAAGACCTTCGTGCCTCTGCCACTGAAACTGCCCAGGTCTTCATAAAGCTACATGGGGTCCCAACAAACATTGTTTTAGATAGAGGGGTGCAGTTCACCTCTCGCTTCTGGAAGACACTGTGCAAGGTCCTAAAGATCGAACTGTCTATGTCCTCACACTCAAACTAATGGGAAAACCGACAGGATGAACCAAACATTTGAGCAATATTTCCAGTGTGTGTCAACATTTGTCCAGGATGACTGGGTAGTATTACTGCCCTTGGCGGAGTTCGCCTTCAACAATGCCAGTCACTCCGGCTACAGGTCAGTCTCCATTCTTTTCCAACTATGGATTCTACCCGACCTTCCTACCTGATCTCATTCCCGACTTCACAATCCCAGCAGTTCAGAACACAGTTGATTTCTGTTGAGAGGGGAATTGTGCCTTCAACAGGACGATCAAGTATGGCCTTCTACCACCAACCTAAGAATGACTTGCCCCACAAGGAAACTGGCACCTAAATTCATTGGTCCCTTTCCAGTGAAGAGGAAATTAAATGGAGTTACCGATGAACCTTCCTTACCCGATTCACTGAAGGTCCACCCAGTATTTCACATGTCACTACTAAAGCCTGCAGTGCCGTATCCCTTCCCAAAGAGGGGATCGGGACCAGTAATTATCAATGGGGATGAGGAGTTTGAGGTGGAGGCCGTCTTGGATTGTAGAAGAAGAGGAAACCAGCTTCAATACCTGATCAAGTGGAAGTGGTATGGTCCAGAAGAGAACAACGTGCATGAGTGAATCACGTGCACCATACACAAATGTGCGCATGAGTGAAACACGGACATTTCGCATGAACGTGCGCATGTGTGTGCATTGGACGCGCTTTGGTACCTAGTGGCCTAAAAAAGATGCTCCAGTGGCACTAGGTTCTTGCAGTTTGATCTGCAGCTGTTCCCTAAAACTTGACTCTGTGTTTGTATCCTGTTACAGTGTTTGACTCGGCTTCCTGACCACGCTACTATCTCCAGTCCTGACCTTGGCTTGTTTGACCCTGCTTCCTCTGTCTGCCGGCCTGATAACCTGTTTACCAAAACCCAGCCTGGGCTCTGACTACTCTCTGCTTGCTGTTTATGCTGATTGCTCTGCTGTGTATGACCTGGCTTGTCTGACCCTGCTCCAGCCAGCTGTCCTGCATCCGCTGCTCTGCACCCGCAGCATACCTGCACCTGCTGACCTGCACTCGTTGCCCTGCATCTGCAGCACTCCTGCACCAGCTGTTCCGGCTTCTCATCTGGCACCACCACTTCCTGCGAAGAGAACCCTGCAGGCACTTTTACCCCACTGTGCTCTTAGCACCACTGTCTCAACTTTAGTGGTCTCTGAGCCGGGGTGTATGAGAGGTCTCCCTCTGCTCGTCAGGCTCACACCTAAGGAATGTGACACTGATCATCACCGCAATTACTAGTAAAAAATACATAAATTACAGAAATCTATCGCCTATTTTGTAGACGCTATAGCATTTGTGCAAACCAATCAATATACGCTTATTGCGATTTTTCTACCAAAAAGTACGTAGAAGAATACATATTGGCCTAAACTGATGAAGACATTTTTTTTTGTTTGTTTTTGGATATTTATTATAGCAAAAAATAAAAAATATATATTTTTTTCAAAATTGTCTGTCTTTTTTTGTGTATATTGCAAAAAATAAAAAATCGTAGAGATGATCAAATACCACCAAAAGAAAGCTCTATTTGTGGGAAAAAATACATCATTTTTTTTTTCTTGTACATCGTCGCATGGCCACGCAATTGTCAGTTAAATTGACTCAGTGCTGATTGCAAAAAATGGCCTGGTCATTAAGGGGGTAAATCTTCTGGGGCTGAAGTGGTTAAAAAGGGTTATAGCATTATTTATCAATGCCTTCTAGTACCTCGGGCGGAATGGTACTATCTGTATCTCCATAAAAATATAGCAATCTTAGAAAAGCTTTGGTTGCATGATTATTTTCTGGATTCTCAATAATGTCCAATGAGCATATTTTAGCAGTTGTACATGCCTACAACAGTACAGAGAATGATGGCACGGGGTACTCCAAATTGTTCTTGTTTAGTAGCGAGGCCTGGTTACCCATTGACCTGGGATTTTGCACGTCTCTTTCTCTGTCATAAATGCTTCCCAAAAAGATGCTTTGTACGGTATATGTTTTCCACTGTGAATCCATAGAGACTTCTGAGGTATTTTCTTTCCAGTATTATTAACCCCTTCGCGCCCATGCTATAGCCGAAAAACGGCTACAGCGCGGGCCTGCATTGCAGGGAGGGCGTCCATGTACGTCCTCCCGTGCATGTGCTGCCTTCGCACCCCCTGCAGGGAACACGCGGTGTGCTCTGTAATCAGCGAATCCATGAGACTCGGCTGATCATAAATCGGAGAAAGGGGACGATCCTTTACCACATGATATGCTAACAGCCAATGACAGCTGATCACATGATGTAAACAGAGTTGGTAATCCTCTGTCAGCGTAAGGAGAAAAAAAAAAAACAGATCGCCGTTTTCGGTCAGAGGGATATCGGTCCCAAACATGGAGAGCAACAGCTGCCTCATATGTGCCCACCAATGCCACCTGCCAGTACCCACCAGTGCAACCTACCAGTGCAAATTAGTGCTGCCTATCAGTGCTCACCAGTGCCCATATTAGTGCCCTTCAGTGCCGCCCATCAGTTCCCATCAGTGCCACCTATTAGTGCCACCAATCAATGCCACCCATCAGTGCCCACCAGTGCCACCTCATTAGTGCCCCCTTATCAGTGCCCATAAGTGCAGTTTATCAGTGCTCCTCAGTGCAGCCTATCAGTGCTCATCAGTGCAGCCTCATCAGCGCACATCAATGAAGGAGAAATATTACCGGTTTGCAAAATGTTATAACAAACTATTAAAACAGTTTGGTCTTTTTTTGTGTGTTTAGCAAAAAATAAAAACCCCAGTAGTGATTAAATACCACCACAAGAAAGTTATATTTGTGTGAAAGAAATTATAAAAATTTAATTTGGGTACAGTGTTGCATGTCCGTGCAATTGTCATTCAAAGTGAGGAAAATTGGCCTGGGTAGGAAGGGGGTTTAAGTGGCCAGTAGGCAAGTGGTTAAATGGCATAGGGGCATATAACTTCACATGAAGTACATTTTTCAGTATTTTAGGCCAGGAATGATGTACAAAATGGTAAGAGTTTGCCTCAATATTAGATTCTTTCCATTGCCACATCTACAGTATCATATGGAAAGTGGATTCTAGTTTGGGGAGTGCCACTCCTTCTGTCTAAATAAGCATCATAGACAATGTTAAAAGCCCCTACCAGCAGAAAGTACTTTCAGCTATTGGTAATACAGCAGTCTTGATAGTATCTATTTGTACACTATGGGATATGAAGATTAATTATGGTATTTCCATAACTCCTAACTTTCTGAGATGGGAATGAGGGACATGTATTAGCAAAAGTATGAAGGCATAGGACACACTCCCTTTTTTTCTCAGAGAATAGGTGCAGGAACTCCGATCTTCACCCTTTGTTTCTGCTCCCTACCCGCCCCTGAGCACTGTTCCTTGGCTGCACCTCCTACCGACCTCCCAGTACCGCCCATTTTAGAGAATACAGAATCAAGTATTATTTTTGCTACTAAGAGATTTGCACGGAATTTCTTAATGATAACAAAGAAAGACAGTAAAATAGATCCCCTGCAGTAAGCAACAATAGACCCTCCCCTAGCAACAGTAGACCTCCCCAGCAATGATAGACCTCACCCCAGCAAAAATAGAGCCCCCACACAACAAAATACCACCCCAACAACAATAGACACCCTTTAGCAACAAAAAATGTCCCAACAGACTGCATCAATAGACCTCTCCCTCAACAGTAGATCCCCTCAGCAACAAGTGCTCGCTCCTAGAAACATAGGACTCCCCCCCCCACTAGAAACAATAGATCTACCCAGCAACAAGAGACCCCCACACAAAAATAGATCCCCACCAGTGAAAATAGATCCCGCAGCAGCAAGAATTAATGGACACTCCCGCACACTTCAGCACTTCTTGCCATTACATACATTCATTGCTGAAGGTACTGGAACTGCGTTCCCCCACGTTCCTGCTGAAAAAAAGCCCTGCAACTCTATAGATCAGACCAAAATGAGGGACAAATAGGGAGGAAGGAAAGACAAAGGGACTTTGTTCCAAATCAGTGACAGTCCCTCAAAATCAGGGTCCTTTGGGAGCAATGGTATATCAAATATTATGAATTGTAAGTATAAAGATCACCTATCTTCCAAGTGGATCTGTTTTAACCCTATTTTGTTTAACTAAGGATTTTGTTATAAAAGTGGGGACCCCTCTGGAGCAGCTAGCATATGTAGCATGATAGTCATAAATATTAGATTGTTAAAGGGCTATGTACTAACATTTATGCAGTTTATATTTTTTCATGTGATCAAAAATCAATGTTTTTTTGATTTTGGAACTAAGGCCCTGAATTTTTCAGGATAGTGGTTTAAGGAATTGCGACACTGTTAAATTGATACAGATATACTGTCAGTATACTGTATATTGGTTACTGGTAAAGGATCTAGGATCAGTAATCTCACAGTAATTTGCGTTAGATCAACTTCTGTCGAACGGGAACAGCCATGGATGAATGGAAATTCAGTCAGTCCCTGCTGAACTGGCTGAATTTTGATCCATCTATGGCCAGCTTTAGTGATTATAGGTACACAAGATCTTTCTTTATACAATAAAAGGGTGCAAGATAGTGTTAGGCCTGCAGGTACAGGTATTATGTATAATTATGAAATCATCTGAAAACAGAAAAAAAAATTGAAAGTAACACAATTCATTCCTATGAATGATAATTTCTACAAGTGTTTGATTTGAAATCTCCTATTTCTTTAGACTACCAGTACTTTCTATTTCTATAAAAGCCCTATGGAGCCTTTAAAGCTTTTGCTACTAAAAAAATCAAATAATAAGGGTAAAAAAAGCTGCATTCAAAAGGAAATACTTAACGCCTAACTCTCTGGTGGCTAGTGCTTTGCTGTCTTAAAAATCTCTGGTGGGCGAGGAACTATTCAGCATCTGACATACTTCCAGATTTCTGGAACCCTTGTTTATGTTTGTGGTTCTTCTCTCTAGCTCCATGTCACCACAGAACATATCCATGGCACCACCTGCTGGATAGTCTAGGATTGAGCATTTTTTTTAACTATGCCCATGCAGTGCATGTTTTTGGTCATTCTCCCCTTCCCTTCATCCATATTTATTTTTTACTTTCAATCTGTTTATTAGAAAAAAAGGTTACAACTGGAATAGTAAGATATATGGAGTTACATTAGAAACTAAATGTAGAGGAGAATCATCCAACATCAAATGCAGTCTCGTTATATAACCTTTTTGATAACCAAGAGACCAAGGTCCCCCTTTTGGGTAAAGAATGGTGGTGTTATTTATTTGTCATCACCTTTATAGTCAGAGTAACAAATTCCATTGTTGGTGCCTGGAGTGTGAAACACTCATGGGCCCAACAAATATGCCTCTGAGGTGATGGGAGGGAAGCAAGGGCCTAATCCTCAAAAACCTGGCGCAACGTAACTTTTGGCATTTAAGTTACACCGCCGCAAAATCTCTACCTAAGTGCCCGATCCACAAAGCACTTACCTAGAAATTTTGAGCGGTGTAACTTAAATCCATCCGGCGCAAGGCGTTCCTAATTTAATGGGGCGAGTCCCATTTAAATTAGGCGCGCTCCCGCGCCGGATGTACTGCGCATGCTCCCGACATCATTTTCCCGTAGTGCTTTGCGCGGTTTTACGTTGCGCCGGGTTTTGAGAATCAGGACAGGCGTAAAAAAAAAAAAACGAGTTGCGGCGAAAAAAAAAAAAAAAGACAGCAACGCGGGATAGAAGGGTCTACTTTTACAAGGTGTAAACAGTTTAGGCCTTGTAAAAGCAGCCCTAATATTGCGACGGCAAACTAATACTTACGGAGAAAAAACGAAGCTGAAAAGCTTTGTGGATCTCCGTAAGTGCTAATTTGCATACCCAAAGCGGCATTTCGACGAGAAATGCCCCCAGCGGCGGCTGCGGTACTGCATCCTAAGATCCGACAGTGTAAGTCCCTTACACATGTCGGATCTTCTGTCTATCTATGAGAAACTGATTTTGTGGATTACCCCCCAAGAGCTAAAGTGATGAACTCCACCATATATTAGAGGTCAACAAGTATAGGCAACACAACATTGCTAGATAGGTATAGCCTACCTAGTAGGTCTTGTAACATTCAGGTATTAGCTACTATGTAACCTTGAGTAATAGTAATCTTAGCTCTAAAAAAAATTAAATGTACTAATTTCTGAGTAATTTTGGAAAGCTTACTTGGCCTCATGTTCAGCAAAGTGACTTTAAGGTGTTTTGGGAATAGCAGCCCCTGTGACCCTGCGTAATATGTGAAAGATTTTATCTCGATAACCTTTTATACAGGGGCACGGCCACCATGTATGTAAAAGAGAGCCTAAGTGGCCGCAGCCTCTAAAGCATAGAGGGGATGTGTCTGGGTAGATCTTCATGAGGCGAAGGGGTACATGATACCATTGTGTAGTGACTTTGATACTGGCTTTAATTTAAGAAATATTTGTTATTCCTTTAAAGGATCTTTGAAAGCCATGGTACCAATCATCCAGATCCCAAGTATCGTCCAGCTTTTGCTCCCAGCCCTTTGCATAGGAAGGTTTCTCTGAAGTTTCTATGAGAGAGGTGTATATGATAGAAATTCCTCCTCTCTGATCCATGATCTGTAAAAACCACCGCTCATAGGCAGTGAACTCTGGGAGGCCCAACTTGTTTTTCCTTATAGAGAGCAAAACGTGCCTAATTTGGGATAGTCTGAATTGTTCAGAGGAGGGCATTTCCAACTTACTTGTGCAATTACTCACAGAAAGTGGTCCATTGGAAGAAAGAAAGTGCCCCATTCTGAATAGGCCCTTGTTAACTTAGTGTGCCACCACAGGACACAATTCCCTATCGACCTTGTGCCAACTTTCTGGATAACCTCACAATCGTGCTGTAGCCTTATAATTGCTACAATAAACTGGACAGCTACTACACAGTACTCAACAAAACAAGGAACGTGAAGCAATTCAGCAATACATTTTATCAGTTTTCCAACATTAGCAATCCAACCTAAGCAGCGATTGGATAAGGAGCATAAAAAAGGACAAATTTTTTCCTTGCATAACATTATGTTTGAAAAACACCACATGCCGTGGGTGAAATATGATGCATCAAGACTTTCCAGAACATGATAGAATGCCGTAGCTTTGGAAAGGGGGATATACCATAACTTTTCAGGTGTAATGAATTATTCTGCCTTAACACTTCACTGTAACAAAATAAAACATGGGTGCCTATTTTTCTAATGCTATTATAGGGAAGTCTATACAATATGCACACCCCCCTTCTTTCTTTATATTTTTTTTTATCTACAGTAGTAGTAGTAAACTTTTTTTACAAAAAGGAGGATACATGAAAAACATACATGTTCCATATATAGACACTGACCTCTTTCATCAGGTACAAAGTTCCAGACAATCCAGAATAATCGATATCTTTGCAGATAAAATGAACACACACCATAGTTTGTTGCGATACAAGTTTGGTTGGGAGCAGATTCAGATAGTAAAGAAAACTGAATTACTTCAACAATACCTAGGCAAGTATTATTTTATCACATTAACTTCCATTTAATGAGTTGAACAATAAATGTAATACATGAGGGGAACTGATGCTTTTATTTTGCCACAGATTGAACGGCTGAACTATGAATTATCTTACAAAGTGTCTATGCATCCTAGTTGTTGTGGCTGTGGTTTTTACCCTTGGACATTCAGAAACACCAGCCACTTGTTCTATTGTACAAGGTCTTCCAGGTTTAAATGGTAGAGATGGAAGAGATGGGGCTATTGGACCAAAGGGTGATCCAGGTGAGATTCATTATCTTTTACTTTAATGTCAACATTTATTTGAAATACAATACCCGTTTTGAAATGTTCATATTAGTTATCTCCATTCAGCAGTGTTACTGTACATTGTCAGTCATTTGGCTGGCAGAAAATTAAATGCCCCAAAAACATTTGTTAGCCCTTATGAACACAGTAAAGAAATAGACAAGATAAATCATGCCACTGTTTGATACAAAGAGGACAAACAATGTCTTCACGAGCCATAATGCTAATGTTCAGAGTTGTGTATTTCAATATCAGCATGGCGCATCTTGACTTGACAATATTTGCCCACTGTTCTTTACAAAAACGCATTGAATCTGTCAGATTAAGAGGGCATCCCCTGTGCACAGCCCTCTTCAGATCAACCCACAGATTTTCAATTGGATTCAGGTCTGGGCTCTGGCTGGGCCATTCCAAAACATTATTATTCTTCCAGTGAAGCCATTTCTTTGTTGATTTGGATGTATGCTTTGGGTCGTTGTCATGCTGAAAGATGAACTTCCTTTTCATGTTCAGCTTTCTAGCAAAAGCCCTAAGGTTTTGTGCCAACATTGACTGGTATATGGAACTGTTCATAATTCCCTGAACCTTGACTAAGGCCCCTGTTTCAGCTGAACAAAAACAGTCCCAAAGAATGATGCTGTCACCACAATGCTACACAGTGGGTATGGTGTTCTTTTAGTGATGTGCAGTGTTGTTTTTGGGCCAAACATATCTTTTGGAATTTTGGCTAAAAAAGACATATGAAAAATACGGGAGATTGTTGTCACATGTACCACACAGCCAGTACTTGCCATATATTCCTGCAGCTTCTTTAATGTTGCTGTAGGCCTCTTGGCAGCCTCCCTGGCCAGATTTCTTCTCGAATTTTCATCAATTTTGGAGGGACGTCCAATTCTTGGTAATGTCACTGTTGTGCCATATTTTCTCCACTTGATAATGACTGTTTTCACTGTATTCGATGGCATATCTAATGCATTGGAAATTCTTATGTAGCCTTCTCCTGACTTATACCTTTTAACAATGAGATCCCTCTGATGCTTTGGAAGCTCTCTGCGGACCATGGCTTTTGCTGTAGGATGTGACTAAGAAAATGTCTGGACAGACCTACTAGAACAGTTGAACTTTATTTGGGATTAATCAGAGGCACTTTAAATTAAGGCAGGTGTGTACTGACTCATTAACATGAGTTTGAATGTAAATGCTTAATTCTGAATACAGCTACATCCCCAGTTATAAGAGGGTGTGGACACTTATGCAACCACATTTATTTTGTTTTATATTTACCCCCCAGAAAAGATTTTAGTTTGTTTTTCTATCGAGTTGTACCATTTATAGGTCACATTAAAGGGGTTGTAAAGGAAACATTTGTTTTTCCCTAAATAGCTTCCTTTACCTTAGTGCAGTCCTCCTTTACTTACCACCCTTCGATTTTGCTTTTAAATGTCCTTATTTCTTTTGAGAAATCCTCACTTCCTGTTCTTCTGTCTGTAACTACACACTGTAATGCTAGGCTTTCTCCCTGGTGTGGAGAAAGCCTCTTGAGGGGGGAGGGGGCGAGCCGGAGTGTCAGGACGCCCACTAACACACAGCTCCTTTCTCTATCTGAAAAGTAGAGAGTGTCCTGACTTGCCTGCTCGCCCCCTCCCCCCTCATTACGGTGTGTAGTTACAGACAGGAAGTGAGCATTTCTCAGAAGAAATAAGGACATTTAAAAGCAAAATCGAAGGATGAGGTAAGTGAAGGAGGACTGCACTAAGGTAAAGGAAGCTATTTAGGAAAAAAAAATTCCTTTACAACCCCTTTAAATGCGGAAAAAGTTATGAATTGATTCATCTTTGTCTCATTTTTTTACATCACAGAAACCTGACATTTTAGACTTTTTATATTCATTGTATTTCTGACAACTACTACTCCTAGCTGTGCATAATGTGGACAAGCTCTTGGTTCAGTGATATGCATGCCTGATGCCCACGACAACATTTTTTTTTCGAACATGCTGCATTTTTTAACAAAGTTTTAAACAATGTCGTTTTTCGGGTTGTAAAAAATGATCGTGTGTGGGCTAAAACGACGTTAAAAACCTGCGCATGCTCAGAAGCAAGTTATGAGATGGAAGCGCTCGTTCTGGTAAAACTACCGTTCGTAATGGAGTAAGCACATTCATCATGCTGTAACAGACAGAAAAGCGTGAATCGTCTTTTACTAACACAAAATCAGCCAAAGCAGCCCCAAGGGTGGCGCCATCCGCATGGAACTTCCCCTTTATAGTGCCGTCGTACGTGTTGTACGTCACCGCGCTTTACTATAGCATTTTTTTTAAACGATCGTGTGTGGGCAACGTCGTTTTAATGATGAAGTTGGAAAAAACAACGTTTTTTTTTTCATGCCGAAAAATGATCGTGTGTACGCGCCATTACTGTTTGACATTTGTGGCCCCTGCAGACAGGCTTCTAGACTGGCTTTAGACTGGCTTCTAGTAGTTAAATGCTTTTGTTAATTTTGCACATACTGTATTACTTTTTTAATTATGCTGTCCACCTTTTTTTCTGTGGTAGGAATTAGTTTCATTCCGAATTTGTTTTAACACATTTTTTACAAATTCGTTAATTCGGAAATATCCGAATGAACAAAAAACTGTTAACAAATTGTATTGAATATTTGTAAATTCGTAAATTTGTAAATTCGAAAATTTGTAAATTAGAAAATCCAAAAACCCGAAAATTTGAAAATAACTAACTAATAATAACTTAAATATTACTAACTATTAAATTATAGGTATTGGAATTTCCTTTCAAATTTGGCTGTAAGTAACGAATACGAATTTATCCGAAGTTACGAATTATCCAAAATAATGAATGCTGTATCTAAATGAATAGAATGTAACAAATTTATAAAAATAAATAACAATAATAATAATAAAAATGATTAATTATAATTATGTATTAAAAATTAATTCCGTTCCATTTGTTTAAATACAGCATTTGTTATTTCGGATAATTCGTAACTTTGCATAAATTCGTATTTGTATACATTTGTATCGTATTAATAGTTACGAATAATTCAGTTATTATTAGCTAGTTATTTCAGATTTTCTAATTTTCGGATTTTCGAATTTCCAAATTTCAGAATTTTTGGATTTTGGGATTTCTGAATCTTCAAAACTTTCCAATTTTACGAATTTACAAATAGACACCATAACAAATGATCCGAAAAATGAAAAAAAAAAAAAAATCACTAAGAATAAAATGAAAATGAAAACAGTAGTGCACATTTCTAGGTAGCATGTCTCTAGTCTCGTACCATCTTGCCCATAGTCTTTGACTATCTCTTATTGCATTTTCCCAGTCTCTGACAGCTTTCTGTAGCATTAAAGGATCACTAAAGGAATTTTTTTTTTTAGCTAAATAGCTTCCTTTACCTTACTGCAGTACTGGTTTCATGTCCTTATTGTTCGTTTTTGCTTTGAAGTTGCTGTAATTCTGCTCTCCACACTTCCTGGTTGTCTGTTTCCTTATAACCATAGTACTGGGAGCTTCTAACTTGGTCTAAGCTGCAGGGGCGGACTGACAGTTCATGGGGCCCCCGGGCAAAAGGAGATCATGGGGCCCCCTGTGTCTCCGCCCATGTGTCCCCGCCCACGTTAAAGCTACATTCACACAAAGTCCCACCTACATATTGCACTGCCCACATTGCAGGCGTTCAAAGAATTTCTCTACACACTGTTCAAAATAAATGTTTATTATAGGAATTAAAACATTCTTCCCACTGATGATCACCAATGTAAAGAACATTCTTCCCACTGATCACCAATGTAAGGGACATTCTTCCCACTGATCACCAATGTAAGGGACATTCTTCCCACTGATCACCAATGTAAGGGACATTCTTCCCACTGATCACCAATGTAAGGGACATTCTTCCCACTGATCACCAATGTAAGGGACATTCTTCCCACTGATCACCAATGTAAGGGACATTCTTCCCACTGATCACCAATGTAAGGGACATTCTTCTCACTGATCACCAATGTAAGGGACATTCTTCCCACTGACCACCAATGTAAGGGACATTCTTCTCACTGACCACCAATGTAAGGGACATTCTTCCCAATTTTGTTTATTAAAAGTCTTGCAAACAAAAAGCATAAAATCACTATAAGATATACATAAATATACACATATTTACATAAATGAAAATAAATATAGCAAATCTGCTCTCAAACAAAAGACTTTACAGCAAAGCAAAAATTATGTAATCACTGGGAAAATAAATCTTAATACAAACTCACACCACTACACCAGACAAACCTGCAAGGTCAAGAAACAAACCCGCACCCATTATGCATGCAGCCCTTCTAAGAAACGTCCAACACCATACATCCACGTATTTCTACCTCAATTACCCGCCGGCGCGTTACCATATCGGTTTCAAAAAGTACAGCAACTCCGCTGCAGGGCTCAGCCGCAAGAGACCAAAAGGAGGGACCGCATCTCCACTCCCTTTTTGCCAGATGGACATCGGCCAAAGTATGGAGCCAGGTCTCTTGCAAAAATAAAATCTCGGCATCAAACTCGCTGAGCAAAAATAAGGCCATATCACGAGCTCTTGCAGATTTAATGCTGGCGACATTAATGGTCGCCACCTTTATCGGAGGGGGAACTGCCATCAGGATGATTGGGGTAGTCGTTTCTTGACCTTCACCACACTCTCATCACCAGAAACCGCTCTCTTCAAACTACGTGACTCCCCCTCATCCATAGATGAAAAAGAGGAAGACAAAGACATCTCATCACCCGACAACACATTAAAGGTGTTACCAAGGGGAACCCCTCTTGGATCCGACTCTGAGGAAGAGACGACCGGTTTTCTTGTCTTTCTCTTCATTTTTTTCCTCCTCCTAATTTTCTCCCACCCCTCCTCATCCGAATCCCCATCAATGGAATGTGAGACATGGGGTATGGACACCCCTCCATCAGCCCCACCCCCATCCAGCACCCCCACATTCCCCTGACCACGCTTGCGCTGCCGAGGGACAGGGACTGGAGGCTGAGTGGGAAGATCCGCTAAACCTGCCCCCCCAGCAGCCTCCGCCAGTCTGGAGGATCTACGAATAGATGGATTAGGGACAAGAGGGACAGATTTAGGGACTACATCTCTAGGGGGAACAGAAACAGATGTCACAGACACAGAAGGGACAGACTCAGGGACCACATCACTAGGGGGGACAGAAACAGATGTCACAGACACAGAAGGGACAGACTCAGGGACCACATCACTGGGGGGAACAGAAACAGATGTCACAGACACAGAAGGGACAGACCCAGGGACCACATCACTAGGGGGAACAGAAACAGGTGTCACAGACACAGGAGGGACAACAAGAGTTTCAGTGGCCTCATCCTCCTTATCCAGCCTCTGCAGCTCAGCCTCCAACCCTGGCAGGTTATGTAATGCCTCCGGGCATTGACTGTAGGGGTGACCAAGTTTTTGGCACAAATTCCCCCGAATGTCAGTACAGTCTTTAGCCAAATGGCCAAGCTCCTGGCACAAAGAACATTTCTTGCGGGTGCAGGTGGAGGCAAAATGGCCCTTGTCACCACATTTATTGCACACCTTAGGCTGACCCTGGTAAAAAATGGTCAGCCTATCCCTCCCCAGAAAGGCTGAACAGGGCAGATGTTGAACAACATTTCCCTGCACCCCCAATTTTAGTGACACTGTCCAGGCCCCTGTCCATATCCCATGCTGATCAAGGACCTTCCGCAGTGGAGCGAGGACCTCACCATATCGGCGTAACCACACTATCAAATCAGCCTCTGGGATGGATTCGTTACGCACAAGGATCGTCACTGATTTTATTAGAGGCTGCCTGGAAACCACCTTTGGCATCCAACCATTCCACTGCGGAAGGTCCCTGCGCCCCCTAAAACGTTCCCAAAACAAATCCAGACCCTCAGGTTTTACAAAGGACAAATCAAATTCCCAACTCCCAACGGGACAAATCAAAGCAAAAATGTCTGCGACTTTAAATCCCATTTCCAGGATCAACTCTGCTACCCTCCCCCTAACTGGTGGGGTCCCCTCCCCCTCCCACTTCAACTGGACCACATTTCTTCTCTTGTACCCACCAACCATCCCCCCACTAAACCCCCCCAAATTGTGACCACCAACATTTGCACCATTCCCCCCACCCTCCTTGGTGCGACTCCCCAAAACTGACGCGTAGCTCCCAGCAGATAAAACATTGGTTTGTTTTGAACCATCTGACACATTTGTAGCAGATATCGATTGCACAGATTTGGTCTGAACAGTCGGTGAGTCTTTCCTCTGCTGAGCAGGGGGAGGAATGTCATTTTTATTTTTCGCAGCAGTATTAACCCCTTCACCACCCACCACATCCATTGTTTTATCATTACTGTCATTCTTAGTACTTGCTGGAATATTCACAGTCCCTGCAGTCTTCCCAGCAGTGTCAGTTCCCACTGCTGTGCTTGTAGAAGCTTCAGCTGGTCGGTTCTCTTCTGTCAGGACAGGGTTGTCATCAGGGGATAGTGCAGGCTGGTCTGACACTGCAACAGGTGAAACCTCCATTGCTTCTTCCACTGCACATGGTGCAATATGCTGATCCCCTCCCCCACCACAGGGAGGCTCAGGTGAGGCAATCTCATTGCTGGTAACAGGCATACATTGTACAGAGGAACTACAGGTCCCAGCAGAAACTCCAGGCAGCGCTTTGCACAAGGCCTTCCTTTTCTGCTCCTTAGTCAGGACACCGTCCACCACAGCAGGTTGGGCAGACATCTTGGAAGGCAGTGAGGTGTGCTGACATTTCTCCACCTGTACTGGCTTGGCTTCAGGGACTTCTGTAAAAGCAGGCTTGTGTGCTCTCAGGGGTGACTCCATCTCCTGGATACATTTCAGGGTGCCATGCTCCCTCTCAACACCCTGGCTGGTTGCCGTCGGCGATTCCAAGCCCTGACATGGAGGGAGAGGTGCAGAGGCAGATGGACCCGGGTCATCCATTATCTGAGGCTGTTGCTGGTCCCTGGAACTTGCTGTCTGGCTGGCAAATCTCCTCTCATTATCAAACTTTTCTCCACTTTTATCTTTCAGCTTTTCCAATAATAAAGATTGTTCCTTTACCTTTTCCTCCAATTCCTGCAACTCAGGCTTCATGGCCAAACGATTTTTACTCCAGGCCTGGAAATATTTGATTTTGAAGGATTTGTGTTCAGCCTTTAAAATTTTAAGTTTTTCTTCAGCTCTTCCAATCGCCCTAAAACAATCAATGCTCTTCTGACTGAAGACATTCGCATCCACAGCAGGGCCTGGACCTACAGACAGATCCTCCACCTCCTCCTCACTAGGCCCCGTATCATCAGGGGGATCCGTCCCGGGGCCTCCCCCAGGATCAGGCATTATTCCTGGGCCAAGCTAGCAGGCAAGGCCCAGGCTTGGAAAAGGTTGGATCTCTCAGAGAGCTCCTTGGGTGTGTCCTCCTCCTTCTTCCCACTGATCACCAATGTAAGGGACATTCTTCCCACTGACCACCAATGTAAGGGACATTCTTCCCACTGATCACCAATGTAAGGAACATTCTTCCCACTGATCACCAATGTAAGGAACATTCTTCCCACTGATCACCAATGTAAGGGACATTCTTCCCACTGATCACCAATGTAAGGGACATTCTTCTCACTGATCACCAATGTAAGGGACATTCTTCTCACTGATCACCAATGTAAGGGACATTCTTCCCACTGATCACCAATGTAAGGGACATTCTTCCCACTGATCACCAATGTAAGGGACATTCTTCCCACTGATCACCAATGTAAGGAACATTCTCCCCACTGATCACCAATGTAAGGAACATTCTTCTCACTGATCACCAATGTAAGGGACATCCTTCCAACTGACCACCAATGTAAGGGACATTCTTCTCACTGATCACCAATGTAAGGGACATTCTTCTCACTGATCACCAATGTAAGGGACATTGTTCCCACTGATCACCAATGTAAGGGACATTCTTCCCACTGATCACCAATGTAAGGAGCATTCTTCCCACTGATCAGCAATGTAAGGAACATTCTTCCCACTGATCACCAATGTAAGGAACATTCTTCCCACTGATCACCAATGTAAGGAACATTCTTCCCACTGATCACCAATGTAAGGGACATTCTTCCCACTGATCACCAATGTAAGGGACATTCTTCCCACTGATCACCAATGTAAGGGACATTCTTCCCACTGATCACCAATGTAAGGGACATTCTTCCCACTGATCACCAATGTAAGGAACATTCTTCTCACTGACCACCAATGTAAGGGACATTCTTCCCACTGATCACCAATGTAAGGGACATTCTTCCCACTGATCACCAATGTAAGGGACATTCTTCCCACTGATCACCAATGTAAGGGACATTCTTCCCACTGATCACCAATGTAAGGGACATTCTTCCCACTGATCACCAATGTAAGGGACATTCTTCCCACTGATCAGCAATGTAAGGGACATTCTTCCCACTGATCACCAATGTAAGGAACATTCTTCCCACTGATCACCAATGTAAGGGACATTCTTCCCACTGATCACCAATGTAAGGGACATTCTTCCCACTGATCACCAATGTAAGGGACATTCTTCTCACTGATCACCAATGTAAGGGACATTCTTCCCACTGATCACCAATGTAAGGGACATTCTTCCCACTGATCACCAATGTAAGGGACATTCTTCCCACTGATCACCAATGTAAGGAACATTCTTCTCACTGACCACCAATGTAAGGGACATTCTTCTCACTGATCACCAATGTAAGGAACATTCTTCCCACTGATCACCAATGTAAGGGACATTCTTCCCACTGATCACCAATGTAAGGGACATTCTTCCCACTGATCACCAATGTAAGGGACATTCTTCCCACTGATCACCAATGTAAGGAACATTCTTCTCACTGACCACCAATGTAAGGGACATTCTTCTCACTGATCACCAATGTAAGGAACATTCTTCCCACTGATCACCAATGTAAGGGACATTCTTCCCACTGATCACCAATGTAAGGGACATTCTTCCCACTGATCACCAATGTAAGGGACATTCTTCTCACTGATCACCAATGTAAGGGACATTCTTCTCACTGATCACCAATGTAAGGAACATTCTTCCCACTGACCACCAACGTAAGGAATATATATAGGGAATAACACTCACTTAGGCTGGATTCACACCTATGGCATTTTTAGTGCTTTTTGCATTTTGCAGATTTGCACTACAGAACGTGTTCCATAGGAAACCATGTTAAATGGATTGTTGTGCAAATCTGCAAAATGCACAAAAAATGCCATAGGTGTGAATCAGCTTTAGTCCAGGTTCGCACTGACAGCGGGAATGAAATTGTGCGAGACAGTTCAGCTAAACTCGCATGATTTCATACCCGCATATCAGTGCGAATTTGGCGGGTGATTTCAGAGACATCTGTGAGGGTTGCAGCACAGATGTCTATGGAAATTGCACCAAGAAGTCGCCAAAAGTTGTACAGAAACTACTTTTGGGAATCGGCGCCACAAATGGGGCATCGCACCGATTTGGTTAGTGCCATTGCCATGCGATTTGACATGTCAAATCGCATGGTAAATTGCTTCAATGTGAACCAGGTCTAAGTGCTATTCCCTATATATAACACTGATATCTACACACTGAGTGGCATTCAGTGTACCAGATATCAGTGTGCAGGGGCGGATTGACCAGTCAGTCGGTAACTGCCCGAGGGCACCGTGGTGGCAGGGCCCGGGCCGGCTCAGTCCGCCACTGGAGGTGCCCGCAACAGTGGCAGCTTATCATACACAATAAAAAAAAACTGAGTCTGTACCCCCGAGAAAGCAGTGCCTTGAACCATTAAATCCCACTAGCTAGGTTGATGTGGCTGTTGTATATGAGGGGGTCGGGAGGTATGAGCTGGCTGGTGTCCTGACGATATGGTTCCTCTATCTGATAGTTTCCGACCTCAACTGTGCATGCTCAGTCAGAGTCTACGGAAATCTCTGAGGCTGAACAGCTGTTTGTCCGCTGTAAATGGAGCATGCGCAATGCGCTCGCTCCCGACCCGATGCTTGGGGCTGGTTATACACGGCTCCTCCACTCGATGGCCAGTGCTTTTGTCAAAGGGGTGGATGTCATATTGAGAATATCAACAAACTGGGGGTGTGTGTAACCAGCACCAAGCATTGGGTCAGGAGCGAGCGCAGTGTTCATTGCATATGCTCTGTTTACAGCTAACAAACAGCTCTTCTGGCTTGGAGATTTTCGTAGCCTCCGACTGCGCAAGTGCAGCGCCTGCGCAGTCGAGGTCGGAACCTATCCGATAGGGGAACTATCTCAACAAGACACCGGGATGGATGGCTCAACATGTGCACTAGTGAATAGCCCCTGACATGACCTGCTACCTGGTAAATAAGCACAGACACAGCACAGGACAAGAAGGTAAAGAAACAATCAGCATGGGCATGGCTCTTATTACACAGATTAGACACTGTCACGGTAACTGCAATCACAGGGCTTTCATTACTTATCACACTGACCTGCTAACCAGCACACAACACAAGGCATTCGTTCCTGTGTCTTTGCAATTCAGTGTGCTCTGCCTCTCCAGTCCAGCAGCAGCAGCTCCTTCACATGCAGTCCTCCGAGGCAGTGACTTATGGCCCCGCCCCCTCAGCTGAAGCACAGGGGAGAGAGGTGGGGAGAGAGGTGGCCGGAGCGCCTGTCACAGTGTCACTGTACATCCCCACACGCACGGCTCACGGCTCTGATGAGCCATCCACCCCTGGGAAGCTCATAACTCCCGAGCGAGCCTCTTATACAAGGCATATGGGGGTACAGAGTACAGACTCCGTTTTTTTTAATTGTGTAGAAGCTGACACTGCTGCGGGCACCTCCAGGGACGGACTGAGCCAGCCCGGGCCCCCCCACCACGGGGCCCTCGGGCAATGACCGAATGACCGAATGGTCAGTCCGCCCCTGCTAAGCTGTCATTATTGTGTGTCTAAAACTTAACAGAACCAATCAGATTAATTTTAAATACAAAACACTGCCCTGGATTTGTTTGTTTTTGTTCTGTGTGTCTCTCTAGTTCACAGGAACATGAAACCAGTTTAAAAGTGAAACTAACCTGCAGGCACATTATATGATTGATTTTTATCTATTTGTAATCATTTTTAAAGGGAATCAGTTAACTTATGTCTCTATGCCCTGTAAACAGTAATTTCAGCAAAAACATTTTTTTCCTTTAGTGACCCTTTAAATTCACTTAATATCACAGTATCTCACAAGTACACTTAGGGTGTACTCACTTTTGTTGCCAGCGGTTTAGACTTTAATGTCTGTGTGCTGGGTTATTTTGAGGGGACAGCAAATGTACACTGTTATACAAGCTCTACACTACTTTACATTGTCATTTCTTCAGTGTTGTCACATGAAAAGATATAATAAAATATTTACATTATCTTGTGAGATACTGTATATGTGTGCCATAATATTTTAGTATTAGTATTATATCTATTACTATACCACATGAATATTGCAAACCGTCAATATCATTGTCCTGTATTACATGTCTTACAGGTGAAAGAGGGGAAAGGGGAATCCTAGGTCCTCCTGGTAAAGTAGGACCAATAGGAGAAACGGGAAAGACTGGAGTCACAGGTAAGATAGTCTGTCAGAATGTATCACTGAAGTAATCTACATTTCAGGGTATGACAGAACAAAGTAGATAATAATAAGCACCAAGGCTTGCCATAGCATCTCGTGGTAGAAAGGCGTTTTTTCTACAACTTTACGGTTCATGGGGAAAATCATACTTTTTTCTTTATTTATTATTATATTGCTTTCCCCCCCTTTTTTTTTACTTACTTTTATACTTTTTGTTATGTATTTTTTTTCCAGTTACTGTTCTTGTAATATATTTTTGGTTGCACTAGGTGAGGAACTTAACCTGGGTGGTCATGTAACAGAGGTCTACCCCTGAGCGGAAGTTTAATAGAGGCCTTGTTGCAGCCTTTCTCTGGGGGTGGAGCTGGCCAGGTCCTTGGTGGCCGCCTCGTGGGGAGGCACCCTGGAGTATATGATGTTTACCTATAGCATGGGTCGTGTTCCTACCCAGGATCATTTGGGGATACCCCCCTTAGAAATGTGGCCTTGTATGCATCCCCCCCTTTCCTAATCTCCCTACCCATTACCCTCTGTTTTCCCTGTTTTTGTAATCAGACATGTTGATGTATTTATTTCTGCTAATCTGCAAACCCTCATCAATGAGGTATTGTTGGCTAATATGTATTCCTTGTGTCAAAAATAAAGATTATATAAATAAATAAAAAATAAATAAATGGTTGCAGTTCCTAAAATGTGTACTTGATATTTATGTTCAACTCCTTGAATAACCACTTAACCACTTAAGGACCGCCTCCTGCAGATATACGTCGGCAGAATGGCACGGCTGGGCACAAGCACGTACAGGTACTTCCTCCTTAAGTGCCCAGCCATGGGTTGTGACCCGGTCCGAAGCTCCGTGACCGCAGCCGCGGGACCCGTGGACACGATCGCCGCTGGAGTCCCGCGACCGGTCCCTGGAGCTGAAGAATGGGAAAAGCTGTGTGTAAACACAGCTTCCCCGTACTTCACTGTGGCGCTGTCATTGATCGTGTGTTCCCTGTAATAGGGAAACACGATCAATGACGTCACACGCCCAGCCCCACCCCCCCTACAGTTAGAAACACAGATGAGGTCACACTTAACCCCTTCAGCGCCCCCTAGTGGTTAACTCCCAACCTGGAATTGTCATTTTAACAGTAAACAATGCATTTTTAATGAATTTTTTGCTGTGAAAATGACAATGGTCCCAAAAATGTGTCAAAATTGTCCGATGTGTCCACCATAATGTCGCAGTCATGAAAAAACTCGCTAATCGCCACCATTAGTAGAAAAAAAATAAATAAAAATGCAATAAAACTATCCCCTATTTTGTAAACGCTATACATTTTGGGCAAACCAAATCGATAAACGCTTATTGCGATTTTTTTTACCAAAAATAGGTAGAAGAATATGTATCGGCCTAAACTGAGGGAATTTTTGTTTTTTTATACATTTTTGGGGGATATTTATTATAGCAAAAAGTAAAAAATATTCCATTTTTTTCAAAATTGTTGCTCTATTTTTGTTTATAGCGCAAAAAATAAAAACCGCTGAGGTGATCAAATACCACCAAAAGAAAGCTCTATTTGTGGGAAAAAAAGGATGCCAATTTTGTTTGGGAGCCACGTCGCACAACCGCGCAATTGTCAGTTAAAGCGACGCAGTGCCGAATCGCAAAAATTGTCTGGGTCCTTTACCTGCCTAAAGGTCCGGGTCTTAAGTGGTTAAGGACTGGAAGGTTTTACCCCCTTAATGACCAGGCCACTTTTTGCAATACGGCACTGCCTCGCTTTAACTGACAATTGTTGTGTGACGCTGTACCCAAACAAAGTTGATGTCCTTTTTTCCCCACAAATAGAGCTTTCTTTTGGTGGTATTTGATCAAAAATATTTTTAACTTTTTGCTATAATAAATATCCCCCCCAAAAAATATAAAAAAAAAATTCTTTATCAGTTTAGACCAATATGTATTCTTCTACATATTTTTGTTAAAAAAAAAATGCAATAAGCGTATATTGATTGGTTTGCACAACTAGGGGATAGATTTATGGCATTTTTATTATTCATTAATTTTTTTTTAGTAGTATTGCTGGTGATTATCGATTTTTAGCATTATTGCAACATTGCGGTGGACAGATTGGATACTTCTGACACTTTTTTGGGACCAGTGACATTATTACAGTATTCAGAGCTAAAAGTAGCCACTTATTAATGTATAAATGACAGTGGCAGGGAAGGGTTTAACACTAGGGGGCGATCAAGGTGTTAAGTGTGTCCTAGGGAGGTGTTTCTAACTGTAGAGGGAGAGGACTGACTGACAGTACAGAGCTATCGCTGTTCCTGATCACTAGGAACAGACGATCACACTGTATTCCCCTGACAGAACGGGGATCTGATTGTTAACATTGGAAGATGCCCTTTCTGCCTCTCTGAGGAGCAATCGTGGGTGGCCGGCAGACATTGTAGCTGATCGTCTCCCCCGCTGTGCAGCGGGTGTGCACCCACAGTAACTCGTGCACAAAATGACGTACATGTATGTAGGGCCGCCCTGCCGCAGTATATATGCAGTGGGTGGTCCTTACAGTGTAAGTAAACCTCCCTATTGTTTTCAGCCAAGAAAGCTGCCATCTTTGCCTCTGTTTAATCTACAACTGCCATGGTGCTGCACATGTGATCAGTTTAGACACCAGCCATTGGATGGTTTAACAGTTTGGTTGAGAGCACAACCAATGGGAGTATTGCATTTCCGGCGTGAGCCAGAAATCAAACTGTTTTATGGATGGGTTTACTTCCGCTTTAAGTGGTTAAAGTTGAAAGTCTGCACTTCAAACTCATAGTTACATAGTTAGTCAGGTTGAAAAAAGACACAAGTCCACCCAGTTCAACCATAAAATATATATATAATATATATATATATATATAGCGTCTGGTTACTTGGCAGCAGTGGAGTTGAGGTTTGGGTGCTCTTCCCTAGCAGCCAATCAGGATGGAGTTTCCTCGCTGTGCATGCTGGGGGAGGGAATTTATGGGACAGACGCCATTGGTCTGGGTCTTCTTCTTCTTCGAGTGAGGCACCCACCTTTAGGTTGACTGCATCACGGCGCCCCGGTGTAATGGCCTTCCAGGCTGGGGTGCGCGTGCCACGCGGTGTTCCTGGTTCTGGGACCATGTTGGTCCGGAACATTTAAGCTGTGGTGGGGAGCCCAGTAGTCGACTGAGTTCCCAATCTTGAAGATCCCAAGCGAGATAGCCGTTTGGTGGGGAGTAGTGATGGCCTGCCGGTTCGCCAGGCGGTCGTTTCGTGGCAAGCTTTCGCCAAACTTTCGGTCCGCCAAACCGTCGGACATCTGGCGATGTTCGCGGCAGTCCGCAATTTTACATGGGTAAGAACTTTGACCTATGACACATCCATCAGGTGGTGCAGGACAGCCAATTGAGACATTTCAGCACATGGACATACCACCTACCTTATAAATAGACCTGATCTGGCGGCCATCTTACATTCTGCTTTTTGTCAGTGTAAGGAGAGGGTGCTGTTTGGAGCAGGGACAGGCTGTATTCAATCAAATAGCTATCTAAAAGGTCCACAAAAGTATTTTTAAGGACTGGTATAGGTGTGCCACTTGCTCTAGTATATAGGTGTGTATATACTATACGACGCATGCAAGAGTCATACAGACGACCGAACATGTCCGACGGACAGGCTTCCAGCGGACATGTTTCTTAGCATGCTAAGAAACATTGGTCCGCTGGAAACCTGTCCGCTAGGCCGGGAATCCGGTCTGGCCGGCCCTACACACGACCGAACATGTCCGCGGAAACTGGTCCGCGGACCAGTTTCAGCAGACATGTTCGGTCGTTTGTACGAGGACTAATACATTCATATACTTTTTGTCAGTATAGGGAGAGGGTGCTGTTTTGAGCAGGGACACAAATCGCCACCTAACAGGTCCTAAAAGTCCTTTCAAGCACTGGTATAGGTGTGCTACTTGCTGTGCACTGCAGTATATAGGTGTAATATACACTTATAATATACTTTCGAATATAGAAAGCATATTAAAGTGGATTTGTATTGTGCAGCATTGTGACTGTCGGTGTATTTGGTTACTGCTGGATTTTTGCCTCTTTCGCTGCATTTCCTCTGCTACACACACAAAAAAAGTTTCATAACTGGTGAAATAAACCAGTGGCACCCCAAAACGACAGAATTTGTTATATACCTTCTTCCACATATACTGCGCTTCTCTAGAGACTTTTGTCACAGGGCCATTTAAAAAATGACAGGAAGAGGCAGGCCCTACTGCCAGGCGTGAACGCCTGTGGGCTAATTTTTAGGGCCTGTAATGGCTGACACTTACTTCTGTATCCAGTGAATGGCTTAATGTACCTCCAGCCACAGAATACAAAGTTGTTTGCTGTTAGGTGAACGCCTGTTGGCTAATTTTTGGGGCTTGTAATGGCCGGCACATACTTATGTATCCGGTTTTTCACTTAATACTTCTGGTAGGTCAGTGTCCATGTTGTGAGACTATTTGTGCACAGCTAGTAAGTATTTTGTGGCTGCAAATATGACCTGAAGGTTTTTAATATTCGCCTGCCATTAAAGTCAATGGGGCCCGCCGCAAACTTGCGGCTCGCGGACATTTGCGATGACCAATGCTCACAAAAGTTTTCCTTCAAATAATTCCAGGGCCAAGGTAGGGTGGATCCACAAGGCTCAGACACTCCAGTAAAACTCTCCCTCAATTCAACATAATCATCCACACAAAGGAAATGGTAAAAATCATGGGTTAGTATTTTATTCAAATAGAGATAAAAGGTATAAATTATTGAGCTTACAATTCAAAGGTGCTAGAATGAGCAACGTTACAAACAGCCTTATGGTGTTTACAGCAATACCCCTTGCATAAAGCAGGCGTGTGTTTCAAACGTCAGGAAGTGACGTAGGATGCCCAACCAGAACTGACGTCAATGGTGGCGACTTGCATCATCAGAAAGCTTACCTGCCTCTATTTTTGTGGAGTCTTATATAGCACCCACCCACAAGCTATTGGGCCAATCCGAATCAGTACACAAGTAGTACCACAGACTTCAAAAATTATACAAATTACATTACTGGAAAAAGAAAATGTTTTGGAAACAAAAGGGTTTTAAATTTGAAGAAAAAAATACGTAGAAAATGATAAAAACAGTACTGTGTGTGTCAGGGACAAATATAGCAGGCACACCACTAAACATAACACCACTCCTGTTTTTTTATATATGGTAATGTATTTTATATCATTTTTGAAGACCCAACCCTGATGCCGCGTACACACGACCGTTTTTCATGACGTCAATTTTTTTTTTTATGTCATTAAAAACGATCGGCTGCAAAGCATTTTTCGCGACGTCAACAATGGCCATTAAAAATTTAGAACATGCTCTAAATTTTCGCCTCGTTTTTCACGTTGTCATTTTTCACGTTGTGAAAAGTGATCATGTGTAGGCTTTAACGACGGGAAAAAAACATGCATGCTCAGAAGCAAGTTATGAGACGGGAGCGCTCGTTCTGGTAAAACTAGCGTTCGTAATGGAGATAGCACATTCGTCAGGCAGTAACAAACTGAAAAGCACGAATCGTCTCTCACCAAACTTTTACTAACACCAAATCAGTAAAAGCAGCCCAAAGGGTGGCACCATCTAAAAGGAACTTTCACTTTGTGCGTGCAAGGCAGCCTCGACAAGAATCACGTCGAGAAAAACTTTGTTTTTTCTAAAACAAGAAAAATGTCCGTGTGTACGCGGCATCAATTCAGCCAAGCAGGGGGGGGGGGGGGTAGATAAGCATGCACCCCCACCCCCTTGAACCATACCAAGATACTCCCTCAGCATTGTGGGGTTGCTTTGCCATGTTGATTAGGACAAGGGCCTCTTCCCCACAACCCTGGCCAGTGGTTGTGGGGGTCTGCAGGCAGGAGGATTGTTAGAATCTGGAAGTACAATGTATAGTATATAATATATATCATCCTTCCCTTCAACAAACAACTGATAAAGGTAAGGTTCCCAAAGAGGAATAACATGTGGTACAGAGGAGGTTTCAAAGAAGGATGCCAGGAAGCCAAAGAAAAAGTTAAATGAAAGTTATTGCTCGAAGAGGAGAAGCTATTTTGGAGTGGTTCAAAGAGCAACGTAAAAATAATGCAATTTCTTTAAATAATGTGCTTTGGGATGCCTAAACTGTTTGTGGAAATAAATAACATGAACATTTTTAAAGTACACCTCAGTGACACCATATTCTGGCTTCACATAAATAGTATGGCCTGGATTCACATACAACGGCGCATAGTTATGCCGGCGTAGCGTGTCGAATATACGCTACGCCGACATAGCGCAGAGCGGCGAGCACAGTATTCACAAAGCACTTGCTCCCTAATCTACGCTGGGTTCCCTCGGCGTAACTCGTCGTAAGTGGCAGTGGGCGTGAGCCATGCTAATGAGGTGTGACCCCATGTAAATGATGGGCCGAGCACCATCAAGATACGAATAATGAACGGCGCATGCGCCGTCCCATGGATGCTTCCCAGTGCGCATGCTCAGAATCGCTTCGAAACAACTGCCTAAGTTACATCGAATCACTGCCTACGACTTGAACGTAACCTACGACTAGCCCTATTCACGTACTACGTAAACTATGTAAAAAACCACGGCTGTGTTCCCTGGTGCAGCCATTTGCATTGATGCTGCTGACTTACACCTGCTTTATGAGTCGCAACTTTACGCCGGACGTACGACTTACCTAAACCACGTATATTAATCCGCCGGGTGCAAGTACGTTCGTGAAAAGTGCTATAAAAATGCACTGATTACTGTGAAAATGACAATGGCAGTGAAGGGGTTAAACACTAGGGGGCTCTAAGGGGTTAAGTGTGTCCTATTGTGTTTTTTTTTTTACTGTAGGGGCGTGGCTGGTCGTGTGACATCACTGATCGTCGTTCCCTATGACAGGGAACAGACGATCAGTGACAAGCCACAGAGAAGAACGGGGAAGGTTTGTTTACACTCCCCGTTCTTCAGCTCCTGTGACTTGATCGCTAGACGACAGCGGCGATTGGGTCCACGGGTCCCGCGGGCGCGGTCACGGAGCTCAGGACTAGGTCGCCACCCACGGCTGGGCTCTTAAGGGCGACGTACCTGTACGTGCCTGTGCCCAGCCGTGCCCTTCTGCCGACGTATATCGGCGTGAAGGGGTCCTTAACTGGTTAACCACTTCAGCCCTGGAAGAATTGGCTGCTCAATGACCTGGCCATTTTTTGTGATACAACCCTGTTTCGCTTTAACTGACAATTGTTGTGCGATGTAGTACCAAAAAAAAAGTCTTTTGGTGGCATTTGATCACCTCTGCGTTTTTTATTTTTTGCGCTATAAACAAAAAAAGAGCGTCAATTTTGAAAAAAAAAAAATACAATATTTTATACTTTTTGCTGTAATAAATAGCCCCAATTTTTTTTATAAAAGCAATTTTTTTCCTCAGTTTAGGCCAATATGTATTCTTCTACATATTTTTGGTAATAAAATTCGCAAAAAGCATATATTGATTGGTTTGCACATAAGTTGCGGCTATAATGAATTGTCCGGTCCCGGCAATACAGATACGTTATTTCAATAAGTCATTGAAAAAAACAGCATGGTTTCCTCCTTAGTTCATTACCAGGCCATTTGGGTCTGGTATGAATATTAAGGGGAACCCAGAACCAAAGTAAAAAAAAAAGTGTGGGGGTCCCCCTTAAATTCCATATCAGGCCCTTCAGGTCTGGTATGGATATTAAGGGGAACCCTGCGCCAAAATAAAAAAAATGGTGTGGGGTATCCCCCAAAAATCCATACTAGACCCTTACCCGAGGCCAAAAAACCTGGCAGGCAGCAGGAAAAGAGGGGGGACGAGAGAGCACCCCCCCTCCTGAACCGTACCAGACCACATACCCTCAACATGGGGAGGATGTCCCCATGTTGATGGGGACAAGGGCCTCATCCCCACAACCCTTGCCCGGTGGTTGCGGGGGTCTGTAGGTAGTGGGCTTTTCACAATCTGGAAGCCTCCTTTAACAAAGGAGACCCCCAGATCTCTATGTAAATTGGTAAGGGGCACTTACCCCTACCATTTTTACAAAGACAAAGTGTGAAAATATTAAAAATTACAGAAGACGGCTTGGGATTAAAAGTAAAAAATAAATAAAATAAAAAACCATTCCAGCGATGTAATCCAGCTTGTCCAGCATTGTAATCCATTCTAGATGTCCCGCGGTGATTCATTCTCCAGCGATGCTCTCCGGCGAGGAGCGAAGCACAATCTTGCCTGCACCGGAGGAACCCGCCTAATGACGCACAAGTTGTTTGACAGTTCTTTTATAACCGAGGGTGGGGCCACCTGTGAAGTGGTTGGGTGACCCCGCCCCTCTAATGAGTCACAAGGCTTTCCCGTGATGTGTCAGAGGGGGTGGGGTCACTTGTCACAGATGGCCCGGCCATCGGTTATAAAAGAACTGTCAAACAGCTTGCGCGTCATTAGGCGGGTGCCTCCGGTGCAGGCAAGATCGTGCTTTGTTCCTCGCTGGAGAGCATAGCTGGAGAATGAATTACCGCAGGACATCGAGAATGGATTACAACACTGGACAGACTGGATTACATCGCTGGAATGGTTGTTTTATTTTTTTATTTTTAATAAAGGACTTGTCCCAAGCCGTCTTCTGTCATTTTTAATATTTTCACACTTTTTCTTTGTGAAATGGTAGGGGTACAATGTACCCCTTACCAATTCACATAGGGGGGACGGTATCTGGGGGTCCCCTTTGTTAAAGTGGGCTTCCAGATTCCGATAAGCCCCCCCGCCTGCAGACCCCCACAACCACCGGCAAGGGTTGTGGGGATGAGGCCCTTGTCCCCATCAACATGGGAACATCCTCCCCATGTTGAGGGCATGTGGCCTAGTACGGTTCAGGAGGGGGGCGCTCTCTCGTCCCCCTCTTTTCCTGCAACCTGCCAGGTTGCTTGCTCGGATAAGGGTCTGGTATGGATTTTTGGAGGAAACCCCACGCCATGTTCCCCATCAACATGGGAACATCCTCCCCATGTTGAGGGCATGTGGCCTAGTATGGTTCAGGAGGGGGGGCGCTCTCTTGTCCCCCTCTTTTCCTGCAGGTTGCGTGCTCTGATAAGGGTCTGGTATGGATTTTTTAGGGGAACCCCACACCATGTTTTTTTTTTAAACGGCGCAGGGTTCCCCTTAATATCCATACCAGACCTGAAGGGCCTGATATTGAATTTGGGGGGACCCCACGCTTTTTTTTGGGGGTTCGGGGTTCCTCTTAATATTCATACCAGACCCAAAGGGCCTGATAATGGACTAAGGGGGAACCCATGCTGTTTTTTTTTTTCAATAACTTTTATCTGTATTGCCGGGACCCGACAATTCATTATAGCCGTGATCAGTTTTAAATGACTTTTTTCCCTTTAGAAATTTCATTTTGTGCAGGGACTTTTCTTAGCACGGAAAACATGCGCTACTTTACAGGCATACTATAGACACACCCCAGGTATGAAATTTAAAAGAATATTTCACTTTTATTGTTCCACTTTAAGCATTATTAAAATCACTTCTCCCGAAAAAACTTCAGTTTTTAAAACTTTTTTTTGCATTGATACATGTCCCCTGGGGCAGGACCCGGGTCCCCAAACACTTTTTATGCCAATAACTTGCATATTCAATTTTTAAATTAGCACTTTTGATTTCTCCCATAGACTTTTAAAGGGTGTGCCGCGAACACCCCAAATTGTTTGATGTTCAGCGAACGGACGAACAGGCAATGTTCGAGTCGAACTCATGTTCGACTTAAATAGATGGCACATCCCTATATAATGAGTGTTTTGATATGTATATGACAATTATCAATTGGTATGTATCTGACTTTAATAAGCTGTTTTTCTATATTCAGCAACTACAGTATTGTGATCTCCTCACCTGATCCTCAGTTTGTCTTAAAGAAGCTCTGTGAGAAATTAACTTAAAGTGGTTCTCCAACCTTGAAACAGAAAATTAAAAGTCAGCAGCTTCAAATACTATAGCTGCTGACTTTTAATAAAAGGACACTTGCCTGTCCAAGGACCCAGTGCTGTCCTCACTCGATCCGACTCTTTGTGTGTCTTTGGGTCCAGACCCAGGCCTGAATACTTACGGAAGCCAATAATTGCCACTGTTTGCAGCTTCACAACCGCCTTCCCACTGCGCATGAATGCACTTTTTGAATGATTCCGCAGCCTTCTGGGGCCTGTGACAAAACTTAAAGAGGAGGGGGAGGAGGAAGACAAGCAGAACCTGGAGGATCTACCATTATAAAGCAATATGGTATTGGTTTTCTCCACATCTGTATGAATAAAGTGTGGTACAGACAGTCCCCAGGTACAAAAAAGATTCTGTAGGTTTGCTCTTAAGTTGAATTTGTATGTAAGTTGGAACAGGTAAATTTTTAAGATGTAAATCCAGTCAAAAAAGTTTTTTTTTTATTTATAGATAGCATAGGGAAGGGCCAACACCCCAGTAACGTTTGTTTTGCAGTCTGTGCCCCTGTTTAGAATATTTCACCTCACTTTTTTGTCCCTCTGACAATGGGATTTTGAAAAAAATTGAGTTGTTGTGGAAATAACTTTTCCCCATGGTCAGGGGCCTTACCTAGAGCATTTGCACCCGGGGTGGATCCTATATCTGGCACCCCCTCACCTTAAAATGTAAAAACACCCCACTTTTCCCCCTGCATACCTCTGCATCCTTCAATATCTCTTTGTCACTACTGTGTACCCCCTCTCCACAACTGCACCTCTGGACCCCTTTACATTACACAGTACCTTGCACCTAAGGACCTCTTTACATTGCACAGCCCTTCTACCTCTGGACCCATTTACATTACACAGCACCATGCACCTCTAGACCCCTATAGGATAACTATTTATTAGAAGAGCATAGGATTTTATAGAGGGAAGAAATATGTCCAGATTGTTTACATAAGAATTCAAAGGGAGACATTTTAACTTCTATATCAGATGTATATAAATGAAAGTGAATTGATAACATACAATGATGGATTTCTTCCTTTGGTAGTTTATATATGTATTGTAAGTATCAAAAGATATTGGGCCAAATCCTCAAAAGGGATACGCAGGCGGAACTGCTGTTCAGCCTGTGTATCCCTGTGCCTATCTTTGGAACTGATCCTCAGAAGCAGTTTTCCAAAGATAGGCAGAAGATCTGACATCTGTAAGACACTTACACTGTCAGATCTTAGGATACAGTACCGCATCCGCCGCTGGGGGCATTTCGCATTGAAATGCCGCTTTGCGTATGCAAATGAGGACTTACGGAGATCCACAAAGCTTTTCAGCTTTGTTTTTTCTGCGTAAGTTTACGTTTGCATACGTAAAATTAGGGCTGCTTTTACAAGGTGTAAACTGTTTACACCTTGTAAAAACAGACCTTTTTTTCGATCGCCGCGTTTTTTTTTTTATTTGATTTTTTTTTTTCGCCGTATCTTTTTTTTAACCCGTTGCAATTTTTTAACCCGGCGCGATCCTCAAAACTCGGCGTATCGTAAAAACACGCGATGCACGTCGGGAAAAATTACTTCATGGGCATGCGCAGTACGTCCGGTGCGGGAGCGCGCCTCATTTAAATTGTAATCGCCCCCTGGAGAAGAGGACCGCCTTGCGCCGGGAGAATTTAAGTTACACGGCCTGAAATTTCTAGGTAAGTGCTTTGTGGATCAGGCACTTAGGTAGAAATTTTAAGGCAGTGTAACCTAAATGGGAAAAGATAAGTTAGGCAGGATCTTTGAGGATTTGGCCCATTATTCTATGATATATGTAAAAAAATGCAATTCTCGATAGACCCTTTTTTTCCCCCACCATTTAAAATCATTGGGACATAGTTCAAGAATAAAGTTAGTATTTTGAAATAAAGGGGTTTATGGAGAGTGAAGGTATTGAAGATGGTGTTTAGAGTTTAGCTGAGATGCAAGAGATTGGAATAGGGAGGGATGGACTATTGCTGATCTACATTTAGAGTAGGTTTTATGCACATGATCGAATCAGTTGAGATCAGTGAACAACTTTGGGAATAAATTTGAGCCCATTGAATTATAATGCTTTTTGTTGCAATAGTTGGCTAAGTTGGACTGAGTGAAAATATTTTAAAGAAAATTTGCCATCAATAAGCCACCTTGAAATTTAGGAATATATATATATATTAAGTCTATTAATGCTTGGCTTGATAGTACCTCATACAGATTTAATAACACAGGATTACAGCGCTCAGGATGTTCATTGAGGACAATCAACTTGAGGATTGGGTATAACGGTATAATGACAGCAACATTTCAGGAGATAATATTAGCTTTTAAAGTCCAAAAAAGTGTATACAAAAGTCCATACCAATAGGATGTATTCACCAGGCAGATATCAGCAGGTAACCAAGGGCTGCTCTCCAAGAGTGAAGTCAACTCGAGCATACATAAGAAAAGAAAAAAAGGAAAAGCGCCTCTGAGTTATCTGGTTTAATAGTAATAGCAGATGCAGACATCCAACACTTACATTTAAAATGACAGGAACAGGGATAGAAGTGGTGGTAATTCGGTGAAGCTGGGCTGTGCCTGCAATCTATAGAGATCTCCGCTCGGAAGCCAGCGCCAAGGGAGCGCTGTTTGAACGGGCCGCTCGTATACTGGGTGATGACGTCAGAGGGACGGTGGCTGACAGGATTCACAAAGCCACCGTCCCTCTGATGTCATCACCCAGTATACGAGCGGCTCGTTCAAACAGCGCTCCCTTATTAATGCATACTCGGCTCTCCTGGCTTCCGAGCGGAGATCTCTACAGATTGCAGGCACAGCCCAGCTTCACCGAATTACCACCACTTCTATCCCTGTTCCTGTCATTTTAAATGTAAGTGTTGGATGTCTGCATCTCCTATTACTATTAAACCAGATAACTCAGAGGCGCTTTTCCTGTTTTTCTTTTCATACAGATTTAAAGGAATCTAAATTTTAAACTTTAAACTTAAAAATTAAATGTAAACTTTATTAACTATATTCATTGGTAGAGTATGAAGTAAGTATTGTAGACAGAATATAGGGGCAGATTCACATACAATTGGACAGTGGCAGCGTATCATAGATACGCCGCTGTATCTTACCTGGCTTAAATTCGAATCCAGGATGAATTTGTGTCGTAATTTACGGAGGCGTAGTGTATTTTTGGCGGCGGAATTCAAATCGGTGGGTAGGGGGCGTGATTCATTTAAATGAAACGCGTCCCCGCGCCGATTGAACTGCGCATGCTCCATTTCGAAATTTCCCGCCGTGCTTTGCGCGAAATGACGTCGCAACGACGTCTTTTTTGAACTTACGCAAAAAAATAAATTCAAAGCGGGAACGACGGCCATACTTTAACATGGCAAGTCTATCTATACGCCACAAAATAGCAGCTTTAACTATACGCCGGAAAAAGCCGACTAGAGATGACGTAAGAGAATGCGACGACCGCGCGTACGTTCGTGGATCGTCGAAAAAAAGCTCATTTGCATACCCAACGCGGAAAACGACGCGAACTCCACCCAGCGGACGCCGAAGTATTGCATCTGCGATCCGAAGGCGTATGCCTGTCGGATCTTACCCAGATGCCGTTGTATCTTGGTTTGAGGATTCAAACTAAAGATACGACGCGGGAAATTTGAAAGTATGCCGGCGTATCAGTAGATACGTTGGCGTACTTGCTCTGTGAATCTGCCCCATAGAGTATAACAGCATCCAAAGCATGAAGGCAATGATAATGACTACTTACTGTATCTAACCACCTCTGATAATTTTTTGAACAAAGGAGGGTAGTTTAGGTGATCAACAGTATGAATGGATGGTGCAACATTTTTACCCAAATAGGAAGAGAGAAAAATGTAATTTTAAGTGGAAAAGAGGCCTGTAACGTTTTCACAATCTGTATTTCTAAGTTAAGGTTTTTGGCTTTTGATTTAAAATCATTTGGCTTGAATCCTGATATTATAGAAAATGTTATAATAATTTCAATTAGTTAAAAATAGCTATCATAGGGGAGGAAATGAGGAGCATCAAAATGCCACCTGCAAATTACTGTATGTACATTTATGTTATCAACCTCCTGTAAATATATTGTCTTAGATTATGAGCCAATGGCATGGTAAAAAAAAAAAAAACTTCATAGAGACTCTCCTCATAACATCACATAAAGGGAAGATAAGGTAGAAGAGGGAAAGCTGAAGGAGTAAAGGGGAGGGGTAGTAGATGGAAGATAAAGTGGATCCAATGAGTGGGAATACAAGGGCAAAAATGAGAGAAAGGAAGCCCATGTAATTCATGAAAACCAGTAGAAGGTGACTAAATATGAAGTAAACTAATGCAAAGATTGACTTGCAACTGTAAAATAGGAATGTTGACTAGGACTTTTCTGGGCACTGATAACACAACAAAAAATAATCATAAAAATATTTATTAACATAAAAGATTATACAATATTAACCACTTCCCGACGGCCGTACGACTTTGTACGGCCGCAGGGTGGCTCTACATCTCTGGGAGGCCGTGTTTTTACGGCCTGCGCGCGCAGCCAGCGGCGCGGGCGCACGCGCGTCCGGCGGAGGCGCGCGCGCTCGCCGCATCGCTGAGATGCCGATGCGAGTGCCTGGCGGCTGCGATGTCCGCCAGGGACTCGCGAACGGCGGCTACAGGGACAAGACGTGGAGCTCTGTGTGTAAACACAGAGCTCCACGACCTGTCAGGGGAGAGAGGAGACGGATCTGTGTCCCTTGTACATAGGGACACAGCATCGGTCACATCCCCCAGTCACCCCCCTTCCCCCACAGTCACCCCCCTTCCCCCACAGTTAGTAACACAATTCAGGGTACACATTAACCCCTTCCTCACCCCCTAGTGTTAACCCCTTCAATGCCAGTCACATTTATACAGTAATTAGTGCATATTTATTGCACTGATCGCTGTATAAATGTGAATGGCGCCAAAAATGTGTCAAAAGTGTCCGATGTCTCCGCCATAATGTCGCAGTCACGAAAAAAAATGCTGATCGCCGCCATTAGTAGTAAAAAAAAAATAATAAAAAAAAAAAAATTCTGTCCCCTATTTTGTAAGCGCAATAAATTTTGCGCAAACCAGACGCTTTTTGCGATTTTTTTTTTTTTTTTAACAAAAATATGTAGAATAATACGTATCGCCTAGACTGAGAAAAAAATTTTTTTTTAAAAAAAATTGGGCAATTTATTATAGTAACAAGTAAAAAATATTGTTTTTTTTTCAAAATTGTCGCTCTATTTTTGTTTATAGCGCAAAAAATAAAAACCGCAGAGGTGATCAAATACCACCAAAATAAAGCTCTATTTGTGGGGAAAAAAGGACGTCAATTTTGTTTGGGAGCCACGTCGCATGACCGCGCAATTGTCAGTTAAAGCGACGCAGTGCCGGAAGCTGAAATTTCACCTGGTCAGGAAGGGGTATATGTGCCCATTAAGGAAGTGGTTAAAAACATTTGAGCCAAACCCCACAATAGAACAACAGCATTGTAGATAACGGAAACCATCACATATCTGTTAAAGTGGAGAGGGCCAAGACCTCGACCGGTTTCGCGGTAATACCGCTTCTTCAGGAGGATCTGAATAATATACAATATCATTTACATGACTAGCAATAATATACATAAACAAGATAAATATAACATTACAGCATTTTAGCATCATGAATACAGTCAAAGCAACTCCTACTCCTGCAACTGCCCAGTAATTGCAATTGTTAATTCCAATTTTATTTGGAATAAAGCATTAAACCCATCAGTACTATGGCCCTTAATATGGTGCAGGTTCCACCCTTTTCCCTCCCTTCTTATTTAAATTTCTTTCACCTCTCTTGCTTCTCTTTTACTTCCCTTTTCACACTCTTTCCTTCATCCCCCCTTTGTTCCCCCCTTCTCAATTACCACGCCCTCTTCTCTTCCCCCTTTTCTCAGTTTCCTACCTTCCCTTATTCTTATTGCTGCCTTTCTTCTTTAGCTTCATACCTTCTTTCTTTCTTCCCCCTTCCTTTCCTCATTACCCTCTTATTCCGTTCCTTCTTTAATCTCCCCCCTCTCTTTTCCCCTTCTCATTCCTCCCCCTCCTTTTTTTCCTATTTTTTCCCTCTCCCCCCCTCTTCTCTTTCTCTATCTCCCCTTTCCCTTGTCCCCCCCCCTTTTCTTTCTTCCCCTCCCCTTCTTCACTTCCTTCCCCAAAACCTTTTTTCTTTTCCTTTCCTCTCCTTGTTTTCTTTCCCCTTACCCTTCAATTTTCCTCACCCTTCCCCAAACCCTCCCCCTTTCCCCCCATTCTTCATCTCTCCCCTTCCCCTTTTCTTTCCTTTTTACCTCCTGCCCTTCACCCCCCCCATTCTTTCTTTGTCTTTGCTTCACCCCCCCTCTCCTCTCTTTTTCAATCTATTTATATCCTCACGTGGTGGCCCCAACTTGGCTATTTATGCCGTTTATCTTATCAGAATGTGTCACATAATTCTCCCTCGTTCGGCAAGGGGGGGGACTTTTCTGAGCCGATGCCTGGTCCATGAACCCCTTTCTGATGAGCAGATAGACATCCTCTTTTGACATTTGACTGTATTCATGATGCTAAAATGCTGTAATGTTCTATTTATCTTGTTTTTGTATATTATTGCTAGTCATGTAAATAATATTGTATATTATACAGATCCTCCTGAAGAAGCGGTATTACCGTGAAAACGGTCGAGGTCTTGGCCCTCTCCACTTTAACAGATATGTGACGGTTTCCGTTATCTACAACGCTGTTTTTCTATTGTGGGGTTTGGCTCAAATGTTTTTAATATTGTATAATCTTTTATGTTAATAAAATATTTTTATGATTATTTTTTGTTGTGTTATCAGTGCCCAGAAAAGTCCTAGTCAACATTCCTATGACCAATGAGCATTTATATGTTAGACGGCACTAGCAGCCCTCACCTCATGCTCACTTGGCCCTATTCCTGTATCATTTATTCTGGATGATGGCACTTATAGTATTTTTACTTTATTAGTTTTAATTGAGGCCATACTCAAAAATGTTACAACTGTAAAAGAAGGACTAAAGTATATGTACATAAATTCCATAAAGAATATTCATCTCTAGCCAATATACTGTATGGCCCCATACACACCATAGAATCTATCCGCAGATAAATCCCATCAAATGGGTTTCTGCGGATAGATCCTATGGTGTGTACACTCCGTCGGATATTTATCCGCGGATAAATCTCCCCTGGGATGGATTTCCAGCAGATGGATATTTGCTGACATGCTCAACAAATCCATCTGCTGGAATCCATTCCAACGGATGGATCCGCTCGTCTGTACAGACTTACCGGATCCATCCGTCCAAAGGGATTCCCCGCACGCGCCGTAATGAATAGACGCATGCGTGGAATTCCTTATATGACAGCGTCGCGCCCGTCGCCGCGTCATAATAGCGGCGACGGCGCGACACGTCATCGGCAGAGGATTTCAGCGCGGATTTCAATGCGATGGTGTGTACACGCCATCGCATTGAAATCCTCTGAAATCTTAGAGAGGATTTATCCGCGGATACGGTCCGCTGAACCGTATCTGCGGATAAATTCTATCGTGTGTATGGGGCCTATGTCTTGGAGGGATAATGCACTGTAGTCACCTGATGCGGAAGGGAACGTTTTAAAAAGCAAATTAGGGACACTATTGGATGCAAGTCAGGATTCCTCTAAGTAAAGTGGTTGTGACAGTTTTACTGTGTATTTGTATGTATATTATGTACCCTTTTTAGGAAGCTAGCTGTTTCCAAGCCTAGGTGCAGAAGGTTTTTCTAAATGAAAGCAGATAACCACTTTTATAGCACTATAAAAATGCAAATGGTCCCAAAAATATGTCAAAAGTGTCCGAAGTGTCCGCCATAAGGTCGCAGTACCGATAAAAATCGCACATTGCCGCCATTACTAGTAAAAACAAAATATTAATAAAAATGCCATAAAACTATCCCCTATTTTGTAAACGCTATAACTTTTGCGCAAACCAATCGATAAACGCTTATTGTGATTTTTTTTTACGAAACATATGTAGAAGAATACGTATCGGCCTAAACTGAGGAAAAAAATATTTTTTTTATATATTTTTGGGGGATATTTATTATAGCAAAAAGTAAAAAATATAAATTTTTTTCAAAATTGTCGCTCTATTTTTGTTTATAACGCAAAAAACGCAGAGGTGATCAAATACCACCAAAAGAAAGCTCTATTTGTGGGAAAAAAAGGGCGCCAATTTTGTTTGGGAGCCACGTCGCACGACCGCGCAATTGTCAGTTAAGGCGACGCAGTGCCGAATCGCAAAAAGTGGCCTGGTCTTTGACCAGCAATATGGTCCGGGGCTTAAGTGATTAATCTGTGACTTTGATTGCTGTATGGACTGTTTTAATACAATAAAGATCTCTTTTTGGAGTGCTGCTATCTGGATTTTTCCATTTGTACAGAAGATACGTGTTGATCTTGCTAGAATTGCAGTGTCCTTGTCACTTCTATTAGCTGAACTAAAAGTACAAACACTGTTTTCTTCTCTCTGTAAAATGATAATCCTCATTACACTACTGTAATGTAGATAAAGATATGAAAACGTGTTTGAAGTTTAGCCTGGGTGACAAACATGGCTCCCTCCATAGATACAGTGGAGTGAGTGTTGCAAAAACGTGTTATTCAAAGCGTTACTAGGATAAAATAAAGGAATACATGCTGAAAAAATACCTCCAATGCAGCCACCACATCTAAGCACCAGTAAGGTGCAATATATTACATTTTTGTTGGGGTATAGATATGCTTGAAGATTAAATTGCCCAGAATTAGAATTTTCATGTGTTTATATTTTAGAAATAATAGTTGAACAATGTAGTTAATACTATTATTTGTTTATAATGACATCTTAAATCTTTTGTATAATATTTCTTTCCTTAGGACCGACTGGAAATAAAGGGGAGACAGGTGAAAGGGGAGTTGGTTTGCCAGGAGGACAAGGGCAAAAAGGAGAGAAAGGAAGCCCAGGTAATTCATGAAATCCAATAAAAGTGATTCAATATAAAGAGGGGCTAATGTAGTGATTGGCTTGCAAATGTAAAACAATGTCTTACTGAAGTACTTGAACATTAATTACATAAAGAATGTACATCTGTGATCTACATACTGTGGCCCAGATTCAAGTAGAATCGCGCAATATTTGCGTGGGCAAAGAGCAAATTTTTTTCTCTGCGCCCACACAAATATTGCGCTTTGCCCGCGATTCACGGAGCAGTTGCTCCGTAAATTGCACGGGCAATATGCTAAGCAGCCGGGCGCAAGGCTGCCTAATGTAAATGATCCCGCCGGGGGCGGGAATCATTTAAATTAGGCGCGCTCCCGCGCCGAGCGAACAACGCATGCTCCGTCGGGAAACTTTCCCGACGTGCATTGCGGCAAATGACGTCGCAAGGACGTCATTTGCTTGTAAGTGAACGTGAATGGCGTCCAGCGCCATTCACGGTTCACTTACGTAAACGACGTGAAATTTAAACGTCGCGAGCGGGAGGCGCAGCTATACTTTAGCATTGGCTGCGCCTGCTATTAGCAGGAGCAACCTTATGCTAAAGGCGCCGTACGGAAACTCCGTACCTTGCGTACGCAGGGCCCGCGCAACTTTTGTGAATCGGTGGTAGTATGCAATTTGCATACTACACGCCGATCACAAAGGCCGCGCCCCCTAGCGGCCAACGCAAGAATGCAGCCTGGGATGTGAAGGCATAAGGAGGCTTATGTTTGTCACATCCTAGGCTGCATTCGGTGTAACGAGGTTCCTGAATCAGGAGCACTCGTTACACCGGAGCAAGTAAGCACTTGCGCCGCGCAACTATGGTTGCGCGGGCGCAAGTGCTTCTTGAATCTGGGCCTGTATGTCTTGAATCTTATTGCACTGTAGTCACCTAAATGAGACATTTATCAAGCAAATTAGAGAGACTTTTGGATGCAAACCAGGATTCCTCTCAGGTAGTATAATCTACATGACAGTTTTATTTATTTGTAACCACTGCCATTGTATTCCTGAACAACCAGTTAAAGGGGTTGTAAAGGTAAAAGTTTTTTTCACCTTAACCACTTAAGAAAAGCAGGAACAAAGGGCCAGATTCACAAAGCACTTACGCCGACGTATCTAGAGATGCGCGGCGTAATTGAAAAAAGCGACGCGCGTATTTTTGCACCTGATTCTCAAAACGAAATACGCCTGAAAACCATTTTTTTCCGTCCTACCTAAAACAATTACACCGGCGCTTCCTACATACAGACCGGGACGGCGATATCAGAACAACGGGGGATCGTAGGCAGGTAAGTGAAAGTTTATTTTGTATAGTTTTACAGCCCGGGCACAGCGGGGGTTAAAAGTTTTAGCTTGGAGAACTCCTTTAAGTTAGAAAGCAATATTATTTGCTAGAAAATTACTTGGAACTGCCAAACATTATATATATTTTAGCAGAGACTCTAGGGAATACAATGGCTATTGCTGCAATATGTTATGTCACACTGCATTTTCCCACTTCAATGAATAATAAAAACCATAAAAAACAAAAAACAGTGAAGTTAGCCCATTTTTTTTTTTTTTTTAATGTGAAAGATGATGTTACGCCGCAACAATCGTGAGAGAATCGTGATCTATCTTCTAAGCAAAAAAATTGCAATTCTCATTTTAGCCAGAATCGTGCAGCTCTGTACCGTGCAACATAAAAAGTGCAAAGACCACCATAGAGTAATTTTCTAGCAAAAAACAAATGATGATTTTTATATGTAGTAGAGAAGTGTCAGAATTGGCCTGGGTGGCAAGGGGTTAATTACCATGAGTAATATACAAATAATTATTATAAGCACTGTGATCCTATCAGTCTGCTGCAGTGTGTCAGCTTGTATTTATATTGGCCGCTCCGAATGTAGCTTCTGACAGGCTGTGCAAGCAGGACAGTATCTCCGGAACCATAAATGATAGCCGTCCCATATTTTAACCAGTTGTGGGGTAGCTCTTCCCATGCCTACCCCCAAATGTAGGGTTTCTGTGACCTCTGGTCATCGAGCTACAACCCCCCAAATTCGATCTTAGAAAAAAAAATCTTAACCACTTACCCCCCGGACAATATTGCTGCCCAAAGACCAGAGTACTTTTTGCGATTCGGGACTGCGTCGCTTTAACATGCAATTGCGCGGTCGTGCGACGTGGCTCCCAAACAAAATTGGCGTCCTTTTTTTCCCACAGATAGAGCTTTCTTTTGGTGGTATTTGATCACCTCTGCGGTTTTTAGTTTTTGCGCTATAAACAAAAATAGAGAGCCAATTTTGAAAAAAATTAATATTTTTTACATTTTGCTATAATAAATATCCCCCAAAAATATATAAAAAAACATTTTTTTTCCTCAGTTTAGGCCGATACGTTTTCTTCTACATATTTTTCGTAAAAAAAAAATCGCAATAAGCGTTTATTGATTGGTTTGCGCAAAAGTTTTAGCGTTTACAAAATAGGGGGTATTTTTATTATATTTTTTTTACTAGTAATGGCGGCGATCAGCGATTTTTTTTTCAGTATTGCGACATTATGGCGGACACTTCGGACACTTTTGACACATTTTTGGGACCATTGGCATTTTTATAGCGATCAGTGCTATAAAAATGCATTGGATTACTATAAAAATGCCACTGGCAGTGAAGGGGTTAACACTAGGGGGCGGGGAAGGGGTCAAGTATGCCTGGGTGTGTTCTTACTGTGGGGGAGGGGGGTGGCCTCACTAGGGGAAACACTGATCCTCTGTTCATACATTGTATGAACCGAAGATCAGCATTTCCCCTCCTGACAGGACCGGGAGCTGTGTGTTTACACACACAGCTCCCGGTCCCCGCTCTGTAACGAGCGATCGCGTGTGCCCGGCGGCGATCGCGCCCGTCGGGCACACGCACGGGAGTCGGGGGCGAGCGGGGGGCGCGCGCGCCGCCTAGTGGCGGCTGGGAGAGAGGACGTCATACTACGTGCTCTCGCCCAGCCGAGCCACCTTGTGGACGTATAACGACGGTGCGCGGTCGGCAAGTGGTTTTTTTTTTTTTTTTTTGGGCAAATGGGCCTATCTTGAGAAAGGGGCCTGGAGCTGCAGCTCTATCAGCCCCATTGTTAATCCGGCCCTGAATGGTGGCACAAGTAGAGGCATCTGGGAAAAGCGGGCCAAGAAGCAAATGTAGTTTAAATTCTTAATCCATCTTACAAAAAAAATGAATGTCATGCACCAGTAAAAATATAAATTAGCAGCCCTTGCTGCGTTATCTCACCTTGCTCTGGCATTCCCTATCCAGACTCCCACTGCTAGTGGGATACATTTTTTTTAAAGGGGGCGTGGTTTCAGAATCATAGTCATTGACTAAAATACCATTTTAGTTTTAGTCCCATTTTAGTCATCGCATTTTAGTCAACTAAAATCTCCAGTACATTTTAGTCGAATAAAATCCTTTTAGTCAACTAAAATCGAAAGTGCACAGTACACAGCCCCCTACCCTCTGTAACAATACACAGCCCCCCACCCTCTGCACAATGCACAGCCGTCCACCCTCTGCACAATACACAGCACACAGACCCCCACAGTACACAGCACACAGCCCCCCACCCTCTGCACAATACACAGCCTCCCACAGTACACAGCACACAGCCCCCCACAGCACACAGCCCCCCACAGTACATAGCCCCCCACCCTCTGCACAATACACAGCTGCCCACAGCACACAGCCCCCCACCCTCTGCACAATACACAGCCTCCCACAGTACACAGCACACAGCCCCCCACAGCACACAGCCCCCCACAGTACATAGCCCCCCACCCTCTGCACAATACACAGCCACCCACAGTACACAGCACACATCCCCCCCACCCTCTGCAAAATACACAGCCCCTTACAATACACAGCCCCCCTGCATTCCCAGGAGACCTGTAGTCTCCTGGGACAGGACTGCCAGTGTACTCTAGAGTTAAGAATAAATAATTGCCAGCCCTTTCTCATACACAGCTCCTCCTGCGTCACTCTCATTGTAAATCAAAGTCTCTAAATATACCTCAATAGCTTCGTTCTTGCATGAACCCAGTCACATGACTGCTCTCCTTTGACGTTTCATGGATGGTCATGTGACAGCTCTCCTCTTCCAATCTAAAGCAACACTCGGAGGAGGAGGAGCAAGGGGAGGAGAGCAGGCAACAAAAACAATACTATTGAGGTATTTAAAAGCTTCAGCTTACAATGAGAGTGAAACAATAGGAGGAGCGGTGTAGGAGAAGGGGCTGGCAGTGATTTTTTCCTAACTTTAGACTTTGCTGGCAGTGCTGTCCAAGTGCCAGAATAGGGGGGGGGGGTGGCTGGCTTCACTACCCCCCAAATGTGTGACACCCGGCGTGGACCACCCGACCCCCACCCCCTGTTGGTAAAAAAACAAATATTGGTGTATAACACGCACGCACTGTGTTATACGCTGATAAATACAGTAGTTCATAGGGGTAAACATCCCACCTTGCCATTAACGTCCCATTTTCATTCCTTAACCACTTCAGCCCCGGACCATTTTTCTGGTCAATGACCCGGGCCACTTTTTGCGATTTGGCACTGCGTCGCTTTAACAATTGCGTGGTTGTGCGACGTGGCTCCCAAACAAAATTGGCATCCTTTTTTTCCCACAAATAGAGCTTTCTTTTGGTGGTTTTTGATCACCTCTGCGGTTTTTAGTTTTTGCGCTATAAACAAAAATAGTGCGTAAATTTTGAAGAAGAAATAATATTTTAAACTTTTTGCTGTAATAAATATCCCCCAAAAATATATAAAAAAAAGTTTTTTTTCCTCAGTTTAGGCCGATACGTATTCTTCTACATAGAAAACAAAAATGTGTAGCGCTACGGTCAAATGCATATATAATAATATGAATAGTGATTTTTCCTGTAAAAAATAATAAATCACATGGAAATTCCTGTGTGGAATTTCATAAATGAAATAAGTGGAAAGAAAAGTCCAATATGTGCAATAAAATCCATAAAAACAAATCACCACGTGCAAAGTGGAGCGAATCTTGATGATACTCCAAGTATATATATTCAAGTGTGAGTGATCACCGCCACCAATAGGGATAAATGGAGGCTTACCAGAGCTGATGGACTTGAGCTGACATACGTCACTACAAGTCTATATAGGCTTATGGTACTAGGTAGAGTACACGGGATCAGACGGTACAAACATCCAGGGCCTTGGTTAGAAGTCAGATGCTGTCACTTCATGTATAACAATGTAACGAGAAAGCCTTTGATCCATAGAGCTCCGCAGTGAACTGAGTGGCATGTTCCTACAGTAGGTGCACGCGATATTGTGTCAATCTCGCTCCCTTTCTCGGCGAGATTGAGCACCTACGAGCCCCATCGCGGGAGCCAGCGCCGAGCTGGCTTGCCGCGATAGAGACAAAGCCGTCCCCCTACAATCCATACCAGACCCGTATCCAAAGCACGCTACCCGGCCGTCCAGGAAAGGAGAGGGGACGAGCAAGCGCCCCCCCCCTCCTGAGCCGTACCAGGCTGCATGCCCTCAACATGGGGGGGTTGGGTGCTCTGGGGCAGGGGGGCGCACTGCGGGGCCCCCCCACCCCAGAGCACCCTGTCCCCATGTTGATGAGGACAGGGCCCCTTCCCGACAACCCTGGCCGTTGGTTGTCGGGGTATGCGGGCGGGAGGCTTATCGGAATCTGGGAGCCCCCTTTAATAAGGGGGCCCCCAGATACCGGCCCCCCCACCCTAAGTGAATGGATATGGGGTACATCGTACCCCTACCCATTCACCTGGAGGAAAAATGTTAAAGTCAATAAACACAACACAAGAGTTTTTAAAATAATTTATTAGTCTGCTCCGGAGGCCGCCCCCTGTCTTCTTTAGCTCTGTTTACCAGGGGGGGCTTCTTCTTTGACGTCTTCGGGTGGGGGCCGCTCTTCACCGCCGTCTGGTTCTCTTCCACCGCCGGGGTGGTCGCTTTTATAAAAGCGCCCACTCCTCGGCGGGTTTCCTCCGACGTCTTCGGCGGGGGGTGGTGTGCTTCTTCCGCTATCCGGGGGGGTCTTCTTCGGCTATCCGGGGGGTCTTCTTCACTCTTCGGGGGTCTTCTGCTATGTTCGCCGCTCTCCGCTGTTGACTCGGCGCACCCCGGTTCTTCCTCCAGCTGTCCGGTGCCTTCTCCTTCAGCGCTGAACATCTATCTTCTTCTTCCGTGCTGTGACGTATTCTTCTTCTTCCGGGCTGTGACGTCATCTTCTTCTCTTCTCCAGATGTTGACACGCCGGCTCTTCTCGCTGAAATGACGTGTGCGCGGCTTGCATTGGACCTATATAGGCCTCACAGTCCCATCATGCTCTGTACCTACCCATGTGATACCTACCCACGTGGGTAGGCATCACATGGGTAGGTACCAGAGCATGATGGGATTGTGAGGTCTATATAAATCCGATGCAAGCCGCGCACCCGTCATTGCAGCGAGGAAAGGCGACGTGTCAACATCGGGAGAAGAAGAGAAGTGAAGAACATGACGTCACAGCACGGAAGAAGAACTCACAGCACGGAAGGAGAAGAAGACGTACAGCACGGAAGAAGAAGGCACCGGACAGCGAGAGGAAGAACCGGGGTGCGCCGAGTCAACAGCGGAGAGCGGCGAACATAGAAGGAGACCCCCGGAGAGTTGAGAAGACCCCCCGGATAGCGGAGAAGACCCGTCGGGATAGCGGAAGAAGAAGCCCCCCCGCCGAAGACGCCGGAGGAAACCCGCCGGGGGGTGGGGGCTTTTTTAAAAGTGCCCCCCCCCGGCGGTGGAAGAGAACCAGACGGCGGCCCCCACCCACCCGAAGACGTCAAAGAAGAAGCTCCCCCTGGTAAAAGAGCTAATAAAGAAGACAGGGGGAGCCTCCGGAGCAGAAAAATAAATTATTTTAAAAACCCTTGTGTGGTGTATTTATTAACTTTGACATTTTTCCTACAGGTGAATGGATAGGGGTACGATGTACCCCATATCCATTCACTTAGGGTGGGGGGCCGGTATCTGGGGGCCCCCTTATTAAAGGGGGCTCCCAGATTCCGATAAGCCTCCCGCCCGCATACCCCGACAACCAACCGCCAGGGTTGTTGGGAAGGGGCCCTGTCCTCATCAACATGGGGCAGTGTTTCTCAACTCCAGTCCTCGAGGCGCACCAACAAGTCATGTTTTCAGGCTTTCCATCATTTTGCACAGGTGATTTGATCAGTTTCACTGCCTTAGTAATTACCACAGCCATTTCATCTGAGGGAAATCCTGAAAACATGACCTGTTGGGGCGCCTTGAGGACTGGAGTTGAGAAACACTGACATGGGGACAGGGTGCTCTGAGGTGGGGGGGCCGCAGTGCGCCCCCCATACCCCAGAGCACCCAACCCCCCCATGTTGAGGGCATGCAGCCTGGTACGGCTCAGGAGGGGGGGGGGCGCTCGCTCGTCCCCACTCCCTTCCTGGCCGGCCGGGTAGCGTGCTTTGGATACGGGTCTGGTATGGATTGTAGGGGGACCTCCTACTCCGTATTTTTCGGTGTAGGGGGGCTCTCCTTACAACCCATAACAGACCTAAGGGCCCGGTATGCTCCTGAGGGGGGAACCCATGCCGGATTTTTATTTAAAATCCGGCGGGGACTTCCCCCTCAGGATTCATAACAAATGCCGCACACGTGTAGAATTGGCGGGAATCCAAGTCGGATCTCCCGTCGCTTCTATGACGCGCTTGCTGGGATGTGCTGTCACTATTCCAGTGAGTGCGAGATCTCGGCACCATGTCGCCGAGAATCAGCGCGATGCTGTCGTGCTAAAAACACAATATCACAAACACCTACTGTACGTCTAAAAAACATCATGACGTCAGAATTACACACCCAGTGGGATATCATCTTTCTTGATCAATATATCACTGAGGGTATGGTTCCCAGGAGCCTCCGGTGGGGGATCAATCCCCAGCAGGGTGATACGGACATAGAGTCCTGGTACAAATATTTTAATGATGCGGGTACCAACTTCCTAAGTTTCCTCATTCTGAGGAAGAAGGCTAGACTTCTATCCCTCGATAAGGAGATTAAGGAACTTAGAGATAAGCTTTTGTCATACAAAAACTCTATAGAATATAATTCACTTTCCTCTAGTCTTCAATCTCGAAAGAGAGGATAAGGAACAACGTGCTAAAAAGCACAAAAAATATTCCCGTGATGTAGGGGATTATAAATCTAGAGCAGTTTTCAAGTGGCAGAAAACTTTTACATCTGCCACCCCTATGGATACTGTCCCTGCCGTTATGACAGGACTTACAACTATTCCCTTCGGTACCTTACCTACTATTGTAGCTGGGTCCACTTCATTTATGGGACCTAATGCATTTCCCTTACCCCAAAGGTCACAGCCAGGGCCTTCCACTCCAAGTGGTCAATCTCGGGGTCGAGGCAACAATAGAGGTAAAAAAGGAGGTAGGGACACTTTAGGGGTACCTCCCAACATACAGGATCTTATCATCATCATCCTGATCAGGGGAGATATGCACCTGGCACTCCTTCAGTCTCTTATGGAGATCGCCATGAGAACTATCACCATGCTTACAATACCTCCTCAGTCCCTGTGCATAATAGGTTCTCTCCTCTTAGAGACCAACGTTCATATGATCAATATCATACAAGAGACGATTATGCACAGTCCCCATATCAATACAACCAACGGGACTCACATGGTGGGCGGGGTTTTCACGAGGACCATCCTTCTCGCAGAAAAAGCCTAAACCCAAGAGAGGATGTAGAGGAGGACATAGGGTACAGAAAAGAGAAGAAAGGTTTAAGCGGTCAGGGTATTTTTAATTTGAGTATAGCTATACTCACCCCTGCTGAACAATCGGTTTTGGACAAGGGCCTTAAATTCGCCCCTCCAAAAAAATTAAATAAATTCAATACTTTTATTGACCTTCAAAAGTATGTTAGGAAAATCAATATACAAAGATATATGATATCCAACACACATAAGTTTGAAGATCGTGCAGCGACTTCAGGCACAGTCCATTCAGGGTTGGCGAATCCGTCATTGTTTAATCCACCTGTCCCTGTTGCTCCGGCTGTAAAAGTTTTTAAGGATCTGGTCTTAAAAGACCTATCACAGCTGACTGTGAAGAGATCCTATCCACAACCCTTGTCGTCTGCAGGACTTAAATAATTATGTGATAACAAGGACCTTGTCATACGTCCGGCCGACAAGGGCGGAGGGATTGTTATCCTTGACAAGGCACAATATGAAACGGAAATGTTCCGTATCTTGAGTGAACCTGATACATATGTGGAGATAGCGAATAACCCCACATATGTATATAAAAAGCAACTTCAAACTTTGGTTACCAAAGGTATTGATTTAAAAATCCTTAACAAAGAAAGTGCATATTTGATCCCCAAAGTCCCCCGTATTCCTACGATTTATTTTCTGCCGAAAATACACAAAAATTCCACTCATCCGCCCGGCCGACCTATCGTGAGTGGTATCAATTCCATTACCTCACGTATAGGTTGGTACATTGATCATTATCTCCAACCTCTCGTAAAGAAGATACCCTCATATTTGAAGGATACAGGCGATACCATCCGCCTTCTTGAGAATTTGGTGATACAGGAGGGCTACATTATGGCTACAGCGGACGTAGCCTCATTATATACCAACATACCACATGAGTTAGGAATTAATGCAGTCCAATACTATCTGAACATTCATTGGCCTCGTTTCAATGCGATTACCTGATAGAACTACTTGAGTTCGCCACTACGAAAACATTTTTTTGGTTTAATCAGAAATATTACCTACAAAAACGTGGAGTAGCCATGGGGGCTAAATTTGCCCCCAGTCTGGCTAACCTATTTATGGCCAAATGGGAGGAGGATGTCGTCTATGCCATAGGTGACCCATCTTTGGTCGTCTGGGCCAGGTATATAGACGACATCCTCCTCCCATGGAAGGGCACTCCAGAATCACTAAATGGATTTACTAAATTCCAACGATCGGGGCATTTCTTTGACTTATGAGTCTAGTACCAGCAATATACATTTTCTAGATTTGGAAATATCGATTGTTGATTGCCAGTTTAAATTTAAGACCTATATTAAATCCACCGATCTTAATGGGTATATCCCTATGGGAAGTTGCCATCACCCATCCTGGCTTCGCTCCGTTCCTCGTAGCCAATTTCTCAGGCTCCGTAGGAACTGTAGCGACAATATCACATATTTGGCTCAAGCTGTTATTTTGAAATCACGCTTTGTAGATGAGGGTTACTTGGCAGATGAGGTTGAAAGCGAAATCCAACATATATCATTACTCAGCAGAAAGTCATTAATATCGGTAAAACCTAAACGTGAACCGGATGCTGGGTTTAAATTTGCTATGCTTACTTCCTATTCAACGCAATACAGACAGGTCAAAAATATAACTAATAAGCATTGGAACGTTCTGAGAGGAGACAATGTTTTGGGTCCATTATTACCCGACCAGGCAAAGGTGATATTTAAAGGTGTCCCTTCCTTACAAAGTCTTGTTGCCCCTAATATTAACCCGCCTACAAGGAGCTCCTTTTTCCATAATATGGTTGGTTTCTACCCTTGTAAGAGGTGTCAAGTTTGCCATCATAATGCGCTGGGAAAGCGTAAAATCGCCCAATTTACATCCATGGTTACATCTAAACAATATAACATTAGATCTTTTTGCACTTGCGAAACTAAATATATTGTTTATTTAATTACCTGCCCTTGTGGCAAGCAATACGTGGGGCGTATTATACGTACATTCGCAATCAGGGTGGGAGAGCATATTGCCTTAATTAAAGGGGGCGATACCAAACACCCTGTACCCAGGCACTATAAACAGTTCCATAAGACATAGACAAGTACACGCCCCCTTGGAGAGGCGGTGCTATGACTAGAGGGGTATCACGTTTAGAAACTTATTGGATCTTTGAACTCCAAACCTATGTCCCTCTCGGCATGAATGTCGAGTGGGACATCAATGCTTTTATTAATCAATCATAGGAATTCCCCCTTTACCCCTTCCCGTCTTGTTCATTCGATATTTTATTTTCATTTTTTTTTTTTTTTATTATTCATTTATCATTTATTTTTTATTAAATTTTTTCTTTTTTCCCCATTTTTATACATTTTTTCTGTATAAATATGCACTAATATACTAATGGTAAATATATGACATGTTTTACAACTTTATTGTGAGTGGCATCTTGTCCTATCTATATGCAGCATTCACCGTCATATTTTTTACTTTATGGTTCTTTGTTCATATAATATCATTCATTGCTCAGCACAAAAATGATTTTGTATTCTTATCCATATATATTTTTTCATACATGATATGTCGATATTAATAAACTTTTCATGGACACTAAGCCACAATATATGTATCTTTATATATATGTCCATTTATGAATATGTGTATATTACATATGCGGGACATGCGTGTTAGCTTTTTTCCAGCCGTGTTTTGGGAACAGTGTTGAGATTGCTGTTTCTCTCTTTATTTTTAGTCAGAAATGACATAATTTAATAGTATCCTTTTGGCCTTTTACTTGTCTCCATTCCCCCTTTTTTTTTTTTTTCTTTTATTATCCAATAACTCATGCGGTACCATTATTTCGATTTTTTGATACATCCTTTTTTGAACAAATCTGCATTGCATCCCGTGGCATCTCTATGGGCAATGTCCACCCTATTGAATTGCTCTCTGCGGAGCGGCGTCACACGACACGCTTCCGCCCACCTGGTTATCATACCTGGAACGCACGTCGCCTAAACACGGCGTCGTATCGGAGAGATCTGACCCAATCAGACGCGATTTCCGCAGATGAGTCTTGGAACGCACGTTTGGAACGCACACCGCGTAAAACACGGCGTTGTATGAAAAAGGATTCAGATAGTCCAATCACAAGCGATTTTCGCTTGTGAGGCTAGGAACGCATCGTTCTATGGCGCACCACTGAATACCTGTTTGTCATGGCTCCAGAACGAGGTGTGAAACGCACGCCGTTAGGTACTTCCTGGTCTAAACAACATGGCCTGACAGCCGTAATGCTGCAGATGGGGAGACAGGATGCCACCGTCTGATTGGAGGTAGGGATACTGTTTTGTTATAAATTCTAGGGGGCTTCAGTGGAGAGACACCCCAGATGATGTGTTACTAACACGAAACGCGTTGGGTCGTCTCCACTGCCACCTCAAACCATTTTTATCATGCAATTTTAATTCAGGATACATGTGAGTGTACTTGACTATTTTAAATAAATTACATAGTTTTTTATTGGATTACACTATGTGGCTATCTTTCTTCCCTTGCCTTCTCTAAACTACCCGGCTCACTGCGGAGCTCTATGGATCAAAGGCCTTCTCGTTACATTGTTATACATGAAGTGACAGCATCTGACTTCTAACCAAGGCCCTGGATGTTTGTACCGTCTGATCCCGTGTACTCTACCTAGTACCATAAGCCTATATAGACTTGTAGTGACGTATGTCAGCTCAAGTCCATCAGCTCTGGTAAGCCTCCATTTATCCCTATTGGTGGCGGTGATCACTCACACTTGAATATATATACTTGGAGTATCATCAAGATTCGCTCCACTTTGCACATGGTGATTTGTTTTTATGGACTTTATTGCACATATTGGACTTTTCTTTCCACTTATTTCATTTATGAAATTCCACACAGGAATTTCCATGTGATTTATAATTTTTTACAGGAAAAATCACTATTCATATTATTATATATAAAAAATCGCAATAAGCGTTTATTGATTGGTTTGCGCAAAAGTTATAGCGTCTACAAAATGGGGGGCCATTTTATGGCATTTTTATTAAAATATGGCGGCGATTTTTATCAGTACTGCGACATTATGGCGGACACTTTTGACACATTTTTGGGACCATTGGCATTTTTATAGCGATCAGCCGATCAGTGCTATAAAAATGCATTGATTACTGTAAAAATTTCACTGGCAGGGAAGGGGTTAACACTAGGGGGTGAGAAAGGGGTTAATTGAAGGGGGGTGGGACTGACTAGGGAAAATTACAGATCGCTGTTCATACATTGTATAAACATGCGATCAGTCATTTCTCCCCCGAAAGTACCGGGAGCTGTGTGTTTACACACACAGCTCCCGGTTCTCACTCTGTAATGAGCGATCGCGGGTTGCCATTCCTATTACTATCCATTACAAAATATTTCATTATACTTCATCACATCTACATTCATACCCTTTTGTGTTTTAATGTTATAACTCCATAATAGTTTTCATGTCACAATATTAGTGCCACTTAATTGGCCTTTTACATAAAACACAAAATATAAAATTTATAAAGCACAACAACTAAAATATATAAAATATAAATAACATTTATTCACACATCTCATTTACTCCTTTTACTTTTATTCCACTCTTTATTACATCACACTAGAAATATTTTTAATGTTTTCAATATTTTGATGTATTTTAGGTGGTAACTGGTCATCTATATAAATACACATCACACAATAATTTGTATTAGTTCCTGGAAGCGAACAAAATTCACTAGTCGTTTTTTCACTGCTCAATTTTCACTTTCATTTTCATCCCCTACACATTATGCATTTTCACTATAAACCCAAATCACAAATGGCATTTTTATTTATTTATTTGTTAATGGGTTTGTTTACACAGTGTGGCAGAGCGAGGCTCTGTCCCTATGGAAATGTTGTTGAAATAGACACACGCTCTGCATATAGCCAGATTGCAGAGCTGCAGAGCATAGATTTGAAACAGAGAAAACTGCTCTGGCAATTTTCTCCAAATCTTATAGACAGCCTGCATGGTGTGTACCCAGGTGCACACAGCCCATATAATGAAGGGCTGGGGAGAGGAAGGTGGAGTTGGAGCAGCTTCTGCTAGAGTCTCTGTGTGAAGATAGATGCTGTGTGCATCAAGAAGTTCAAAGCTGTGTGCGTAGACCCCAAAGCACCCACCCCATGTTGAGAGCATGTGGCTTGGTATGGTTCAGGAGGGGGGGCGCTCTCTTGTTAGATAAGGGTCTGGTATGGATTTAAGGGGGACCCCCATGCCATTTATTTTTAATTTTTGGCAAAGAATTCCCCTTAATATCCATACCAGATCCAAAGGACCTGGTAATGGACTGGGGGGGGGGGGGGACTCACGCCCGTTTTTTCCCAATGATTTGTATGTATATTGCCAGGATCCAGCAATACATTACAGCTGTGAGCAGTTACCTGTATAGAGCAGGTACGTATGACATGTTTTTTATTTTAAAAACAAAATCTGTAGGTTTACAATCACTTTAACAAAAGGGTTAACAGTTTAGGGAGTAAGCTTCTCCGTTATGTTAATGAGAAGTGGTCAGTCTTCAGCTCATCTATTAGGACAGTTTGTGCTAAGCTAGTTGAAAAATTCAGTCAGCCATATATCCTCAGAATCATCTAAATCAGGGGTCTCAAACTCAAATTACCTGAGGGCCACAAGACAAGTTTTCATATGCCATGGGGGGCCGCATGCAAACTTTCAAACTTCAAAAACAACAGTACTGGTGTCAGCGAACACATTATTAACCCCCAGCACTGGTGTCAGCGAGCGCATTATTACCACCAGCACTGGTGTCAGCGAGCGCATTATTACCACCAGCACTGGTGTAAGTCAGGGTTTGACAAATTTGCTTGGAATCTAGGAGCCAGCTAAAAAAGTTAGGAGCCAGAAAACGCACCCCGTCCCGACGAGCTTGCGCGCAGAAGCGAACACATACGTGAGCAGCGCCCGCATATGTAAACGGTGTTCAAACCACACATGTGAGGTATCGCCGTGATTGGTAGAGTGAGAGCAATAATTCTAGCTCCTAACTTAAAACATGCAACCTGTAGATTTTTTTAAACGTCGCCTATGAAGATTTTAAAGGGTAAAAAAGTTTGTCGGCATTCCACAAGCGGACACAATTTTGAAGCGTGACATGTTGGGGTATGAATTTACTCGGCGTAACATTATCTTTCATAATATTAAAAAAAATGGGGATAACTTTACTGTTGTCTTATTTTTTAATTAAAAAAAGTGTAATTTTTTCCCAAAAAAGTGCGCTTGTAAGACCGCTGCGAAAATACGGCGTAACAGAAAGTATTGCAACGATCGCTATTTTATTCTCTAGGGTGTTAGGATAAAAAATATATATAATGTTTGGGGGTTCTAATTAGAGGGAAGAATATGGCAGTGAAAATAGTGTAAAATGACATTAGAATTGCTGTTTAACTTGTAATGCTTAACTTGTAATACCAACGGCCACCACCAGATGGCGCCAGCTCACATCTGGTGGTAATAACTTGTAATACCAACGGCTCTCCACCAGATGGCGCCAGCTCCCCTCACTTCCACCCTGCCTGCGGGCCATTTATAACTGGTCCGCGGGCCGGTACTTTGAGACCACTGATCTAAATGGTAAGAAATATGTTTTATTCCTTTGTTTGTTTGTTTGTTTTTTTGTTTTTTAATGCATGCTGTGTGAATGGGAACACATAGCAAACATATAGTAGGGTTATCTCAAATTGGACTGCAAAAGTTGAAAAACCCTTGAAGCTTCAAGCTTAACCCTGATAGGAGTTCTTATCCATCCCCACTCTATCCAAAACATCAAGAAAAGCTTTTTGTTATACTGTAGATACACTTTAACTCAAAATATAACTATTTTTAACCTGATGTAGAGATAAATAGAACTTTTTCTGCAGATATGTAACATAATTTGCAGTCTACAGTATGTATTTCAGCTGAAATTAATAAACATTGTCTTCATAGATGTGGAGAGCATCAAGAAAACGATGGCTTTGGAAAGTCAAATCGCTTCCTTAGAGAAGAAATGGTCCTGGATAAAAAGTGGTAATGTTGAATACTGACAGACATGAGGATGTGCTTTTTAAATCAGTCCCTAAAGTGAACCATTCATTAGATTGATGGAATGAATAAAATGTATGAAGCTTGAGGTAGGCCCCCCAAGTAGATATTTGCATTGTGGAGCAATGTTGGTACACGTTGACGCCTTTTTTGCCCTGTACACATGAGCGGTTTTCCCGTCTGAACTTTTGACTGCCAAGAACACGGTGACGTTAGGCCTTGTACACACGATAGGTTAACCAGAGAACAACGGTCTGAAGGACCATTGTCCTAGGTTAACCTATGAAGTTGACTGATGGTCCGTCGTGCGTACACACCATCAGTTAAAAAACTAATCGTGTCAGAACGCGGTGACGTAAAACACAACGACATGCTGAAAAAAAACAAAGTTCAATGCTTCCAAGCATGCGTCGACTTGATTCTGGGCATGAGCGGGTTTTTAACCGATGGTTTTGCATACTAACGATGGGTTTTGACCTATCGGTTACCAATCCATAGGTTAAATTTTAAATCAAGTTGTCTATTTTTTAACCTAAGGTTAAATAACCTATGGGGCCTACACACGATCGGTTTGGACTGATAAAAACGGTCCCTCAGACCGTTGTCCTCTGGTTAACCTATCATGTGTACGAGGTCTAAAAGACTATGATGAGCCAAGAAAATGAAGTTCTATGCTTCTGAGCATGTGTCGATTTGTTTCCGAGCATGCGTCAGAATTTTGCGCGTCAGAATTTGTAAACACAATAGGAAATTCCGATCAGATTTTTTCCTGACGGAAAAAAAAAAAGAGCCTACTCTATATTTTTCCAGCAGTTTTTCCATTGGAAAAAGTCTGATGGAGCATACACATGGTCGGGATTCCCGACCAAAAGCTCTCATCTGACTTTTTCCAACGGGAAAACCGATCGTATGTATGGGGCATAAGTTTCTGTATTCTATTCATACTTTACATTTCGTAAATTTTAAGTGGTTGTAAACCCCATTCATGAAATTTGAACTGGGCACATATACTGTATCTGTAGTGTTCACTTATCTCTCAAAGCTCTAAGTGTCGTGTCTTTCTGCTGCTCCATTCCTGTTATCAGCATGATGACTTTTGACAAGGTCTCCGATACATGAGATAAAAGCAGCTGAAAATTTGCGTCGGGGAGGGAGCTTAGAGGTAAATTAGCAGAGCACTTGTCTATTCAGATTGCAGCTCTGCAAGTATCTTCATTCCTCCTGCCTATGTTGAAGGGGGGGGGTGTCTTTCCACCAATCAACTCACACACAGTGTAACCCAGACTCCACACCCACTACTGTAAGAGGAAACAAGATTTCTAACACGATGTGCACTTTCTAAAGATTGTAGAAAGCTGAAGACAGCAGATATACATTAAATACTTATGTAGGGAGATTTGTTTTATTTCAGTGTATCATCTGAGGCTGTTCACTTCACTGGGTATATGGAAGGGTTTACATCCACTTTAACTAAGGACCTTACATAGATTCTGAATACTATTGCACTGTGGTCTAAATTTTACATCTTTAGGGTGTTAATAATGTAAAGTATGGTAGCTGCGCTGTGGGGAAGGGAATGGAAAAGGGGAAGTGAGAGGTGGGAGGGATCGTGGGTGAACTCAGCAGTGAAAAAAAAAAGGTATCTGATGATACTAAAATAAACAATTCAGATGAAGGTGAACAAACACCTATAATCCTGTGACGGTTTAGCAGTGAAAATACATAGTACAATTGCTAATACAAACACAAAAACTGGCATAAAATAAGTGAAACATATATATATATATATATATATATATAAGAAAGGTGCAAAACTATCCAAAAATCAAGTGATAAAGTCCTGTCCATAAATAAAGATCAGATCTAAAAGTCCAATAATCCTCCATGGAACAGTGTCTAGATGAAACACCTCCACCAAAAAATGCAACGTGCAGGAAAAGGAATCTTCAGTGATGACACCTCTGAATGTGCTTGCCTTGCAGCTCACCTCACGGCTGTTTGTCCAAACAGCTAACAGAGATACTAATCGCAGATGGATGAGTGGGCTGACCCCTGAGACAGCTCTCAGCGGCCAGTGTGTGTCATGGAAAAGAGAAGATATATGCAATGCATATAGCGTGACACTGTGAGGTACCTCAAACGGGTAAGAATTGGAGAAAATGCACTCACATGAACGAAAGGACAGCGGGCATAAATCCACGAGTGCCAAACTCGTATCCCCCTCAGAGTGTCAGGAATACCGGTGAAAATAAGATCTGATCCTCATACATCCAAATGGCAAGGCTCAATGTATCATGGGAGCATTAAGAAGAGCGAAAGAGAGACCAAAGCGTGACTCCATATAATGGATAAATTTAATAAAAAACTCACATTAACGTAGTGAAGTAGAGTAAAACATCCACGAGCGCCGAACTCGTATTAAAACTTCAGACTTAGTCTGTACCCGGTGCTCCAATCCCTACGTATCGTCACATCACGTGACTTCATCAGGGACTTTAACTAAGGACCTTACATAGATTCTGAATACTATTGCACTGTGGTCTAAATGTTACATCTTTAGGGTGTTGATTTACTAGTGGAAGTAGAGACTGTTAACTTAAAGTGGTTGTAAACCCTAAAAAAAAAAAAAAAGAAAACAAAAACCTGCAAGACAAAGGCATAATGAGCTAGTATGCACAGCATACTAGCTCATTGTGTATTACTTACCTCAGATCGAAGCCCCCACAGTGGTCCTCATTCACCACTCCAGCTGGGGACATCGTTTCCACTGTGATTGGCCAGAGCCGCGATGACGTCATTCCTGCGCTTGCGCGGGAGCTGCCCGTAACGGCACAGTCTAACTGAAGTCTAACTGAACGGCATATGCAGATACAGGAGAACATGCAGGTTTAGGAGATATCCAGGGTAGCTACAGGTAAGCCTTATTATAGGCTTACCTGTACAAAAAAGTGGTTTGTAAGGGTTTCACAACCACTTTAACCACTTGCCTACTGGGCACTTTCACCCCCTTCCTGCCCAGGCCATTTTTCAGCTTTCAGCGCTGTCACACTTTGAATGACAATTGCGTGGTCATACAACACTATACCCAAATTAATTTTTTATTATTATAGGCTTACCTGTACAAAAAAGTGGTTTGTAAGGGTTTCACAACCACTTTAACCACTTGCTGTCATGATCTGTGTCATGACTCTGGTCACCTGCTGGTGGCACTGTTCCCTCCAGTAACAGGGGTGCAGTTCTGGTGGCCACCAGCAGGTGTCTCCCAATGTGTATTTGCACAGGTATTTAAGCCCGCCCTAAACTGGAGTTCAGGGCTTGAGTATTTTGCTTGTCAGCCTGTTCCCTGCCTGATCTGTTAGCTGTTGCCAATCTGTTACTGATTCACTCCCTGCCCTGGACTCTGGTTCCCCCCTTGTCGTTTATTGACCCCGGCTTGTACTTTTGGACTTTGCTGCTCTCTCCTATCCTTGACCCCTGGCTTGAACCTTGGACTTGCTTGTGTCTTATCCCTGCATTACCTGCTTGGTGGTTTTTGGGTTTGCTGTGTCATGCTTGCTCATCTTGGGGGTTTTCTATGATTGTTTTTCACGTGTGCTTAAACTTTAATAAAACATATATTTTTCACTATCTTGGTGCCTGTTTCCGTTAGTGCAGCCCATTGACCTGTTAACCAGTACTCGGATGCCTGCGTGGGCTTCCCCTGATACTTGCCTACTGGGCACTTTCACCCCCTTCCTGCCCAGGCCATTTTTCAGCTTTCAGCGCTGTCACACTTTGAATGACAATTGCGCGGTCATACAACACTATACCCAAATGAAATTTTTATTTCTTGCACTATAAACAAAAGAAGAGGGACAAGTTTGAAAATAAACACACTGGGCCAGATTCAGATAGATTAGCGGATCTTTAGATCCGCGTAATATATCTGATTTACGATCCGCCGGTCCAATTTAGCGAGGCTAGTGCATGATTCACCAAGCACTTACCTCGAAAATTGCACCGTCGGATCGTAACTCCCCCGGCGGAATTCAAATTCCGTGGCTAGGGGGAGTGTACAATTGAAATCAGGCGCGTTCCCGCGCCGATTTAACTGCGCATGCGTCGCCGGCGAAATTTGCCAGTGCACATGCTCCAAATGACGTCGCTAGGACGTCAATGTTTGACGGCTACGTAAATTCCGGCCATCCGTATTCCCGATCGACTTACGCAAACAACGTAAAAATTTGAATCTCGGCACGGGAACGACGGCCATACTTAACATTAGCTATTCCTCATATAGCAGGGGTAACTATCCGCCAGAAAAAGCCGAATGCAAACGACGTAAAAAAAAAAAAAAAGCGACGGGCGGGCGTTCGGTCTTGAATCGGCGGTTCTCCTTATTTGCATATCCGACGCGTAGAAAACTGCGACGACACCTAGCGGCTGGCGGTAGATTGCAGCCTAAGATCCGACTGGTGTAAGTCACTTACACCAGTCGGATCTAAGAGAGATCTATGCGGAACTGATTCTTATGAATCAGTCGCATAGATCCGACCGGCTGGACTCAGAGATACGACGGCGGATCAGGAGATCCGCCGTCATATCCCCTTGATGAATCTGCCCCAATATTTTTTACTTTTTGCTATAATAAATATACATTTTTTTAACAAATTTTCTCTCAGTTTAGGCCAATACATATTCTTCTGCATATTTTTGGTAAAAAAACAAAACGCAATAAGCGTATATTGATTGGTTTGCGCAAAAGTTATATAGCCAGATTCAGGTAGATCGGCACATCTTTGTGCCAGCGTAGCACAGCTCATATGCGCTACGCCGATGTAACCTAGAGAGGCAAGTACAGTATTCACAAAGCACTTGCTCCCAACGTTGCGCCGGCGTAACGTAAATTTGAAGGCGTAAGCCGGCGTAAGTGTGACCTTATGCTAATGATGGCCTGAGCGTGGAGCAGTGGCTTACGCCCGGCGTATCATCAACGGAGCATGGACGTATGATCGCTTCCCTGTGCGCACACAACTACGCCGACACAACTTCCTGGGATACGCCGGCCCAGCGGCTTACGCCGAGCGCATAAATATGCCCAGACATGCGCCCGTCCGACGCAAAAGTACATCCTGCTTTTTTTCCCCCCCTGAGCAAGGTACTTTTGCTGTGCAATGGCTGCTGCAGATTCTGATAAGGACAGGAGGAAAAAGAACTTCTCGCCAGAGGAGAAGGCAGTCCTCGTCTCTGCCATTGAAAAGTTTGACATCTTCCTCCATGGTGCCCAGAGTCGCGACACCAGCCGGGCCAGGAAACAGGTCATCCTGGAGACTGATGTCAGTGCCCTTGGCAATGAGTGCCGGACCGCAAGGAAATTTCGAAAAAAAATAATGACCTGAGGCGCCAGGTTCGGGATAAGGTGGCCGCCATCAAGAGGCACCAGAGCGGCACGGGGGGCGGACCACCATGTGCGTTGAGCCTGACCCCAGAGGAGGAGGTGATTGCCCGGTGTCTGGAGAGGGAGCAGTTGGAGGGCCTGGAGGGCTTTGATTCCCTTGATCAGGCCTCAAGGACAGGTGAGTGCTTTTTCTCCCCTATCCGGTGTGTAGCATGTGAGGGGGTGGAAGGGAACATGTGTTAAGTGTGTGGGTCCACCAACATGTGACTGCTTTGTGTCATCCACAGATGTGCAGGAGGGAGCCGGGCCATCTGCTGCCGGTGGCCATCCCATGCCATCTTCCCCGGAACATCCTCAGCCTGACCCCCTAGGAAGCCAAGATCAAGCGGTGGAGGGGACTGCCCACACCTCTCCTCTCGAGATGGTTGAGGAGGAGACGGTGACCCTTGATCAGGGTTGCCTTTATATAGAGGAGGCCTCTGATTTGCCTGGTCCCTCTCACATCTCCCCCCATCAGGGGAAGCCCCGCTGGCTCAGCCCCCAGCAGGGGAAGCCCCTCAAGGGCCTCACCCTACAGCCGGTCCCAAACCTCTTCTGCCCCCAGGAAGGCAACGAGGAAGACCAGGGGTGTTCCGGATTCCCTGCAGGACCAGATTGCAAGGGACCAGGCCCGGCAGACCCGGCATATGGGGGAAATAGCCGGGGATCTGCACAGGGTGGCTGATAGCCTGGCCTCCTCAGGCACACATTGCAGATGGCCTGCAGGATGTCAGCGGCAATTGTGCTGCAGTGGTCACCTGCCTGGGGGAGCTGCAGGCCACCACTGCAAACCTGGTGTCAGAGGTTCAGACCCTGACTGTGGCGGTCCAGGCCAACACAGCTGCCATCCAGAAGGAGGGGAGACAGAGGCAGCGCAACCAGCGGCACAACCTCACCCGCCAGCTGAGGATGCAGGCCCAGACCAAACTGTTCCTCAGCCGCATTGCCGTGGCCTTGGAGGGCAGGCAGCTATCACCTGCCAGGAGTGGCAGACCTGGGGAAGAGCCACCTTCAGATGCCCCAAGGCTCCCCCCAGGCAGCTGAGGAGCCAGAGCCGTGGCACGAGGCACAGCCCATGTCAGGGCAAATGAGTGCCGTTTTTTTTGGTTGTGCTCAGGATATGATTTTTTTTTTTATGCTCAGGTCATGAGCTTTTTGATTTTATGTATATGCTCAGGTCATGAGCTTTTTTATTTTGGTGTGACTGGTGTGTGAATGTGGTATGAATGGACAGCGACACCATTGGGGCCTTGGCGCGGTGTGCTGCTCCCATGTCCTGCATGGTGGACTTGGGCTAATCCAATGTGAAGTGGATGTGGTGTGTGTGAGCTAGGGGCCACAGTGGTGTGCATGCATGCATTGTCCATGTGCCATGATGAATGTGTGTGTTTAACGTCCAAAGATGCCTACCACGAGACATCTGACTGCTCTTCCCTCAGCAGACGGGGTAGCCTCGGTTAGGGGGGGGGGGGGACTGTCTGGTTCGGGGGTCAGGTCATGACATATGTCAATCTCCAGGCCCTTTCTCATGGCGTAGTTGTGCAGCACGCAACATGCACCGATGATCTGGCACACAAAGTTTGGGGAATACAACAGGGTCCCCCCGGACTTATCCAGGCATCGGAAACGGGACTTCAGGAGGCCAAATGTGCGCTCCACCACTGCACGGGTACGTATGTTTGCAGCATTGTAGTTTCTCTCTCCTCTGGTTTGGGGATTCCGGAATGGAGTCAGGAGATGGGGCCCAAGTGCATATGCAGAGTCACCTGGAAGGGAAAAGACAGGAGGATGTTAGTCGTGCATGTGCCCCTCGTGATGTCTGCATCATGGGGTCGGACAGTCATGCCCAACTCCCATGTCACTCACCAACCAGCCAGCTGTCCCTGTACACGTTCTGTTCAAATTCTGTTGGGATGTTGCTTTGACGGTATATGTAGCTGTCGTGGCTGGCCCCGGGGTGTTTGGCACGGACGTGCCATATGAGGCATTGGGCATCGGCTATCACCTGTACGTTGATGGAATGCCAATGCTTCCGATTGCGGTATATGTGCTCTGTGGCACAGGGGGGCCTTAGTGCCACATGTGTGCAATCAATGGCCCCCACAGTGCGTGGGAATCCTGCAATTATGTAGAAATCCTGCATTGCCTTCTGCCGCAGATGCTCATGGGTGGGTCTGATGATGTGGTGGGACATGCATGTGAGGATTGCGGGGACAACCTGGTGCACACATCTGCTCATGGTGGATTGTGACATCCCAGCCACTACTCCACTTGTACGCTGAAAAGATCCACTTGCTAGGAAATGGAGTGTTGCCAGTACCTTGACCAGTGGCTGCACTGCATGTGCGCGATGTGTCTTGCTGGTGATGTCATCATGCAGGGTTGTGGCCAATTCCAGGATGGCATCAGGGCTGAATCTGAAGATGCGGTACACCTCCGATTCCCCCATGCCAAAGACGTTCATGCGCATGCGGTATATCCTCTCCCGTGCCCTCCTACGTGCCGGTGGACACATTAGTGGTGCAAGGACCACGGCTGCCCCTGGCATGTTGGCACACAGATGTGTTGTCCTGCAAGTGGGGTTGCTCAGATCGTCCGTAACGGGGCTGCTGTAGCTACTCTCCACCTGTGCAAGTCTGGTGCAGAGATAAACCAGCTTTTTGATGGAATAACTTTAGGCCGGACGTACGACTTACGTGCACCGCGCGTAGCCTGCGTCGGGCGCACGTACATTCGTAAATCGCTGTATCTCCCTCATTTGCATAAATATGTGCCCACGCTACGCCGGTGTAGGAAAGTTATGTTTCGTCGGAGGAAGCCTATTTTCAGGCATATCTAGTTCTGTGGGTACGGCGCATAGATATGACAACGCATATTTACACTTACGCGGCGTATCTGTAGATACGTCGGCGTAAGTCTTTCTGAATCTGGCTATTAGGGTCTACAAAATAGAGGATAGATTTATAGCATTTTTATTTTTTATTTTTTTACTAGTAATGGCGGCAATCAGCGATTTTTATCGTGACTGCAATATTGCGGCGGACACATCGGACACTTTTAATACATTTTTGGGACCATTCACATTGATACAGCGATCCCTGCTATAAAAATGCATTGATTACTGTATAAATGTGACTGGCAGGGAAGTGGTTAACACTAGGGGGTGATCAAGGGGTTAATGTATTCCCTAGGGAGTGATTCTTACTGTGGGGGGAGGGGAGTAACTGGGGGAGGTGATCGACGGTTGTCCCTATGTACAAGGGACACACCATCGGTCCCCTCTCCCTGACAGGATGTGGATCTGTGTGTTTGCACACACAGATCCACGTTCCTGCTCAGTTACTGGGCAATCACGGGTGCCCGGCGGCGATCGCGGCGGCGCGCGCGGCACCCAGTGGTTTTAAGGGCGCAACGTCATATGACACCACCCAGAACAATAGGGCCTGCCTCCCGCCGTCATTTGACGGCGGGCGGTGAATAAGAGGTTAAAGTTACTGTTCACTTAACTTAGTAAGGTGAAGGTTTTGTTCTCTGAATACCAAATCATATGCAAGGGACGGTAAAGTAATATTAACCAATTCAGCACAGAAGGTTTTACCCCCTTAATGATCAGAGTATTTTTTGCGATTTGGCACTGCGTCGCTTTAACTGACAATTGCGCTGTCGTGCGATATTGTACCTAACAAAATTGACATCCTTTTTTTCCCACAAATAGAGCTTTTTCTTGTGGTATTTAATTACCTCTGTGGTTTTTATTTTTTGCGCTATAAACAAAAATAGAGTGACAATTTAAAAAAAAAAAACAATATTTTTTACTATAATAAATATCCCACATTTATTTATTTTAAAACTAATTTATTTATCAATTTAGGCCGATATGTATCATTTTACATATTTTTGGTAAAAAAATGGCAATAAGCGTATATTGATTGGTTTGTGCAAAATGTATAGCGTCTACAAAATGGGGAATAGATTTATAGCATTTTATGGCATTTTTATTATTATAATCTTTTTACTAGTAATGGCTAGCCGAACACCCCCCCCCCCCCCCCCGGTTCGGTTCACAGCAGAACATGTGAACAGGCAAAAAATTTGTTCGAACAAGCGAACACCGTTAAAGTCTATGGGACATGAATGTGAAAAATCAAAAGTGTTAATTTTAAAGGTTAATATGCAAGTTATTATCATAAAAAGTTTTAAAAACACACGTTTTTTTGGGAGCAGTGATTTTAATAATGCTTAAAGTGAAACAATAAAAGTGAAATATTCCTTTAAATTTTGTACTTGGGGGGTGTCTACAATATGCCTGTAAAGTGGCGCATTTTTCCCGTGTTTAAACTGTGGTTTTTATTTTTTGCGCTATAAACAGAAGATCGTCAATTTTGAAAAAAACACAATATTTTTTACTTTTTTGATTTAATAAATATCTCAATTAAAAAAAAAAAAAAATCCTCAGTTTAGATTCTTCTACATATTTTTGGTAAAAAAAAAAATCGCAATAAGCGTATATTGATTGATTGATGTGGCAGGGGGTGCAGGGGCAGCACTGTGGCTGAGAAGAGAGGACACTTTCACTTTCATTTCCGGAGTCCCCCCCTGTCATGTCACGGACGGTGAGAGGAGAGAAAACAGAGGGAAGAAGAGGTGAGATGGCTGCTTCTCAATTTTCAGCAGCAGCACCCAGGGCCGCTGATAGAAATCATGGGGCCCCGTACAGCCTACTTGACGGGGCCCCCTTCAGCTCCACCCCTGGCCCCGCCTTGAAACTGTCTCTGCAGCACGTTACGGGATTGGCGGCATTGGTAGGCACCTGGAGCAGAGAACCGGGGGGGGGGGGCTGCCATCTGAAATTGAAATTGAGAAGCGGGAGGGGGGGCTGCCGCGAATTGAGAAGCGGAGGGGGGCCCTTTACAAATTATTAATAAAAATGAAAAAATAAAAAAAAAATATATAAAATAAATAAGTAAACATTTATAAAAAAAAAGGGGGGGGGGGGTTGCCATTCAGGGCCCTGGGGACCTCTGGGCCCTTTAATTAAAAAAAAAAAAAAACATTTATAAAAAAAAGAAAAAAGGGGGGTTTGCCACATGGAGACCTCATGAGCCATTTAATATATATATATATATATATATATATATATATATATATATATACACACACACACACACACACACACACACACACACATATATATATAAGGAATAAAAAGAAAAAAAAAGAAATAAAATATGAAAAAAAAAAAAAAAGAATTTATAAAAAAAAGGGGGATTGCCATCCGGGGCCCTAGGGACCTTTAATAATAATTATATATATATATATATATATATATATATATATATATATATATATATATATATATATATATATATATATATATATATATATATATATATATATATATATATATATATATATATATATATAAATATAAAAAATAAAAAAAAAATATATAAAAATTTATTATTTTTTTTATAAAAAAAGGGGTGTTTTCATCCTGGGCCCTGGGGATCTCCGGGCCCCTGGGGACCCCCGTACCCCTAAGAAAAAAAATGTCCCTTTAATAAAAATTTAAATAAAAAAATATATTAAAAAAAATATATTTATATTTTTTATAAAAAAATAAATAAAAAAAAGGGGAGTTGTCATCTGGGACCCTGTGGGCCTCCGGGCCCCTGGGGACCTTCGGACCCCTAAAAAAAAAAAGGGGGTTGCCATCCGGGCCCCTGCTGGCTCGGGGGCCCCCTACAACAGGGCCAGTTGTACTGGCTTATCAGCGGCCCTGGCAGCACCCCCCCGCCTCTCAATGTCATATTCGGCAGCAAACCCCCCCTCCTTCTTCGTGTGTTGGCGAAAAAGTCCCCGGATAATGTCCCCCTGTACTGCGCAGGCGGGGGGCGGCATTGAAGGACCCGGCCTTGGGGCGGCAAAGAGTAAATCCGGGCCTGGCCATAGCACAGTTGCACATGTGAATGCTTCATAACATAGTACAATATCTTTCCTCTGTTTGATAAAACCGGGTCCATCCTGTACTCTGCAAGAACTTTTATGTGTGCTTATGGTGTTTGGGCACCATCAGCACTAGACACCCGATTTTTTTCACAGCCGTATCACAGTAGCTCATACATGTTTGTTAAAGCAGGGTTTATCCTGTGCTCCGTAGGATTTTTTCTGTTGGGTTTATGGTATTTGGGCAACAACAAGCTTCATGTGATGGTAGCACAAAACATACAATGTTTGTCCAGGATCAATCGTCTTCTCTGCAAGAAGTTTCATGTTGTCTTATGGTGCCTTTTTTCTCTACATGAAATGTGCAAAACCTAATTTTAAAAAGCTTTCTTTTTGAAGGTAGAAATTATTAAATTTTTAGGCATTGGTAAATACTGTATTGACCATTCATTGTTGGGTAAAATTGTAGTGCTTCATTATTAAAAGTGCACAACACATTATGTTTCCTCATGCTGGTCCCCAGTTGTGAAATTTGGAATACACACTCTTAGCCCCTGGTCACACCGGTATGACTTCAGGTACGACATGCAATTTACAAATTGTACCTGAGGTAGCATCTAATGTATTTCTGTTAGGCCTCGTACTGTACACACGATAGGTTAACCAGAGGACAACGGTCTGATGGACCGTTTTCATTGGTCAAAACCGATCGTGTGTGGGCCCCATAGGTTATTTAACCATCGGTTAAAAAAAGCTAACTTTCTTTAAATTTTAACCAATGGATTCCTAACCAATAGGTCGAAATCGATCGCTAGTAGGCACGACCATCAGTTAAAAATCCACGCATGCTCAGAATCAAGTCGACGCATGCTTGGAAGCATTGAACTTCATTTTTTTCAGCACGTTGTTGTGTTTTACGTCACTGCGTTCTGACACGATCGGTTATTTAACCGATGGTGTGTAGGCGCGACGGACCATCAGTCAGCTTCATCGGTTAACCAATGACAACGGTCCATCAGATTGTTCTCATCGGATGGACTGATCGTGTGTACGAGGCTTTAGAGTATCTTAATAGTGTGATTTTGGTTCCTGGAAACCCGCAGTAAACACCCATGGTAATCACTGAACGGGGTAAGGGAAACATTGTCTAGCCATATTTTAATGCTATATGTTTCCCTTACCCCGTTCAGTGATTACCATGGGTGTTTACTGCGGGTTTCCAGGAACCAAGATGGAGGCTATGCGGCTACCATTGGATCCCTCCCGAGGCTAGCCCCGCCCCTTTTTCGATATTACGCGGTGATTCAGAGCGTCTCCTTACCCCGTGAACACGTCTTTGTTGAGACGAAACGTCGGGAGGAGTCGCTCTGACGTCACCGTGTTTGCACGTGTGAGGACCCGGAAGTTCGGGACGCATGCTTTTCCACAGTCCGGCCAGCTGTGTTTTTATGCCCGATACACGCTTATTTTTAAAGAGATTGATGTAAGTACGCAATCTGCTGTTTTTTACAATAAATACCTACATACAGTATTACGCTATTGTGCTCTCCTTGGTTTTCTTTATATGCTTTGGAACTCCACACTGGGCCATTACTGAGTGGGGATATACATCATTGAGACTTAATTGTGAGAGGAAAGGATTGAATCTAGCCCTGCAGTGGAAATTGGATATCTGTGTTATGCTGATTTTAATTTGACTTGCGGTAAGAGTCAGTGTTACCCGTGGGTGGAGGTCTCCTGTCTTTACTGATCACTACGCCTGTGGATTTCTTTTTGCACCTTGGGATCTACTGCTGTTTTCATTAACATACTTTGGGACTGTTTAAATCTTTTTGCTCTTTTTCATATTTTGTATTTTTATTTTTCTATATATATTTTTTTCTGCACTAGAGTTAATCATGTCATATCGATAGTGCCATGAACATTTATGTTACCACTTTAATTCATTTAATGGTTGTCACTTATTTTATTGACACTTAATTTGTGTCTTTTCACAATTTTAGAAGCGTGACTCCCTTTTGTTCCATGTTTGTCTGATGTTGTATGACATCTTTGAGACGCAGCTAGTTTGGTTAGGTATTGGGGTATGCGCAATAATTTTTTCTATGTTACTGTACTCTACAAATGTCTAGATCCCCATATCTGTTATGCATTTAATTAATTTTTTATTCTTTCAGTTCTGCTGTTTGATGGTGGTAAAAAAGTCGGTGATAAAGTATTTGTGACCAACGGCCAGAAAGAAAACTATGCCACAGCCCAGAATATATGTAAAGAAGTTGGAGGAAGCTTGCCTACCCCAAGAAATGAGGAAGAAAATAGTGTTTTACAAGAGATAATGAACACTAAGGGAGGGTCAAGCCTAGCTTACATAGGTATATCAGATTCACAAGAAGAAGGGACATTCAAGTACGTTACAGGTGAAAATCTTAATTTTACCAACTGGGGTCAAGGACAGCCAGATAACTACGCTAACACTGAAGACTGTGTGCACATGTATAGGGATGGTAAATGGAATGACATCCCATGTAGTCAGAAGCTCCTAGTTATCTGTGAGTTTCAGTAAACCAGATTAAAGCTGTGACAGAATGGCACTTTTTATTCTTGCTGTATATCCATAATTAAATAAAAAAACTTTAATTCTACATGTTCATTTTCTAAAGAAATTGTATAAAAAGAAAGATAAAAAAATAAAAGCCACTTATGTTTAGAGTTTCCATACAAAGATTTTTACAAATCAAAGTGTATGTAGCACTACCCCTGAAGGATCCGCTGAATTGTTTTGCGATTTCTCTGCATGCATGAAAATGACACATTTCACTAAACCAGCACTTACTGACACACCTTGAGGTATTTCAAAGGATTTATTAGGCTAAATATAGCCTAAAAAAAAAAAGGATTAACAAGTACAGTTGTACAAACAATCAATAAGACAATAAAGTTACTCTAAGAGATATGGTTCAACACCTTCAGTATTCTACCTATCAGTAATTAACAGAACTGAATTCGATTCACCTAGCGACAGTATATAAAGATAAAAGTATGTAGCGCAGATCCCAAGCCAGTCTCGCTGTTTGTCCCAGGTTCTATTTCCTATTGGGTGCACATCAGCCAGGCACACAGCAGTTATCAGTGGGGGAGGGGGTTATTGTTTGAAGAACTTGAATCGGGAAAGGGTGAGCCTTGGGATACTCCAGAACCAGTACAACTTTACCTGAGGACATGGAGGGGACCTGGTGGTTATGATGGGCTTGCACCCGCAGCCTCCATTAGTTCACAGTCCTCTGCTCTTACACATTTGTGCATTTCTCACATCAGTGTTTCCAGAGTTTTTCTCTCTCTATCTTACAATAATTTACCAAGGTAATCTATTAGCAATAACTTTATGTATTTTACTTTCAATCTAGTGCTTTTCTGGAGCTTCCCGCTCATCTCCATTTCAACTTCCCAGCTCTCCTAAGGCTTCTTTTCACTTCAGCCTTCTTTTCCGCTTCTATCTTGGACACTTCTTGACTGTGCACAATAAATATATATTTCACTCTCTTATCATGGCTATGGGTTCTATTTTTCATTTATCTTTTAGAACATGGATGCATGGCTCCCGATGAGTGGATGCAGTCCACGAAACGCGTCGGGCCTACCTTGATACATCCAGTGTATGTCAATATCCCAAATGGTTTTATCAATCTATGTTTTTAACAGATTGATTTTGATTGAAATCCAGGATGCATATTCTGTATTGCTATGTGCCATGCGACTAATAATCTTTGCAATGCTATATTTCTTATGTTGCATTCAGCACAGGGATAGAGGCATAAACCTTTCCCTACATCTCATTTAAAGTCCCAATTTTTTTCTCCATTTTCCTTCACACTACATTGTAGACAACAACATCCAAAAACATAAAAAATAATAAAAAAAGCATGTTGCATTGTCTAGTGAAAATCAATTGAAAAATGTGAGCAAAAATCTGAATGAATAATAATAAAATACATTATATATTATACAAATTATATAATATACAAATATATGAAACACCAAAGTCCATAAAGTGATAATGTTTAAAATCCTTGAATTCTGTGCAACACTCAGTGCTTAGATAGATAAGGTAAAAATATCTTCTTACCAGATTCAAAGACCTATGAAAGTCTATATTCGCATCTGTGAGATTTATTACCCCTCACATTAGGTGCAGATCATGTTAGCTTATCCAGCCTCCTCGTGGGGAACCTTAGTGAAAACGAGCCAAGAGTAATGACCACAGGATATCCACAGAAAGCGATCCAACCATTAGGCCCCATGCACACGAGACGCAGATGCAAACTCATCTAAACACACGTTTTCAAACGCAAAAAACGGCGTTTAAAACGCCCGTTTTTGCCGCAAATTTCGCGGCGTTTTACCGCGTTTGCGTTTAGTTAAGAAACATCATAAGACCCTCCCTAAGGCTGCATTCACACCTGAGCATTTTGTCACCTGAAGCGCGGCGCTCAAAAACACCAGAGGGGAAAAAATCCATTATTCCCTATGGAGATGGTTCACATCTCCACGCCAATATGCCTGACGCCGAACGACTGAATCTCAAACAAGTTCCGGACCCTTTTTTGTCGCACGTATCGGGCGGTTCGGTTGTTTTTGAGCGTTTCCATTTCCCATAGAAAGTAATGGAAACGCTCGATTCAAGCGACAACGAGCGTTTGCTACGGCGTTTCGTCGCTTTAATCAATAGAACCTTTCACCCAGGCAGAAGATTAAAAAAAAATCTACCAACATAGCAACAAGTGATGAAAAGATGATGATGTTTTTTATTTTAGCCAATAGGAAAAATTGAAGTACAAAAACGTCGGACGACGCTGTATGCAAACGCGCAAATAAGCATGAATACGCGCGACCAAACCCTGAAAAACCGACCAAACGACAGACGCTCAGGTGTGAACGCAACCTAAGCTCAAAAAACAGTATTATTTAACCATTTCAGCCATTTTGTGAGACCAGAGTGAGTAGCAGCTGAGAGAGCAGCAGTGTACGTGTATTTAGCGTGTCACCTGCCACAAGTTGTAAATTGTCCACCTGCCACATCATCTGCCACGTCACCTGGCCACGCTACCTGCCACAAGTTGTGGATTGGCCACGTCACCTGTCACAAGTTGTGGATTGTCCACTTGCCATGTCACTTGGTCACGTGACCTGCCACGTCACCTGGCCACGTCACCTGCCACAAGTTGTGGATTGTCCACTGGCCACGTCACCTGCCACATCAACTGGCCACGACACCTGCCACAAGTTGTGGATTGTCCGCTTGCCACGTCACCTGCCACAAGTGGATTATCCACTTGCCAAATCACCTGGCCACATCACCTGCCACAAGTTGTGGATTGTCCACTTGTCACGTCACCTGGCCACGTCACCTGACATGTGACCTGGCCACGTCACCTGCCACAAGTTGTGGATTGTCCACTGGCCACGTCACCTGCCACATTAACTGGCCACGTCACCTGCCACGTCAACTGGCCATGTCACCTGCCACAAGTTGTGGATTGTCCACTTGCCATGTCACCTGGCCACGTCACCTGCCACATCACCTGTTCACGTCACCTGCCACAAGTTGTGGATTGTTCACTTGCCACATCACTTGCCACAAGTTGTGGCTTGTCCACTGGCCACGTCACCTGCCACATTAACTGGCCACGTCACCTGCCACGTCAACTGGCCACGTCACCTGCCACAAGTTGTGGATTGTCCACTTGCCATGTCCCCTGACCACGACACCTGCCACAAGTTGTGGATTGTCCACTTGCCACATCACCTGGCCACGTCACCTGGCCACGTCACCTGGCACAAGTTGTGGATTGTTCACTTGCCACATCACCTGGCACGTCACTTGCCACGTCACCTGCCACAAGTTGTGGATTGTCCAATTGCCACGTCACCTGGCCACATCACCTGCCACGTCACCTGGCCATAAGTTGTGGATTGTCCACTTGCCACGACACCAGGCCATCTCACCTGCCACATCACCTGCCACAAGTTGTAGATTGTCCACTTGCCACATGACCTGGCCACGTCACCTGGCCATGTCACCTGCCACAAGTTGTGGATTGTCCACTGGCCACCTGACCTGGCCATGTCACCTGCCACATCACCTGGCCACGTCACCTACCACAAGTTGTGGATTGTCCACTTGCCATGTCACCTGACCACGACACCTGCCACAAGTTGTGGATTGTCCACTTGCCACGTCACCTGCCACAAGTTGTGGATTGTCCACATCACCTGGCCATGTCACCTGGCCACGTCACCTGCCACATCACCTGTTCACGTCACCTGCCACAAGTTGTGGATTGTTCACTTGCCACATCACCTGGCACGTCACTTGCCACGTCACCTGCCACAAGTTGTGGCTTGTCCACTGGCCACGTCACCTGCCACATTAACTGACCACGTCACCTGCCACGTCAACTGGCCACGTCACCTGCCACAAGTAGTGGATTGTCCACTTGCCATGTCACCTGACCACGACACCTGCCACAAGTTGTGGATTTTCCACTTGCCACATCACCTGGCCATGTCACCTGGCCACGTCACCTGCCACATTACCTGTTCACATCACCTGGCACGTCACCTGCCACAAGTTGTGGATTGTTCACTTGCCACATCACCTGGCACGTCACTTGCCACGTCACCTGCCACAAGTTGTGGATTGTCCAATTGCCACGTCACCTGGCCACATCACCTGCCACGTCACCTGGCCATAAGTTGTGGATTGTCCACTTGCCACATGACCTGGCCACGTCACCTGCCACGTCACCTGGCCATGTCACCTGCCACAAGTTGTGGATTGTCCACTGGCCACGTGACCTGGCCATGTCACCTGCCACATCACCTACCACAAGTTGTGGATTGTCCACTTGCCACGTGACCTGGCCATGTCACCTGCCACATCACCTGGCCACGTCACCTGCCACAAGTTGTGGATTGTCCGCAATGCAAGCAATTACATATGTTTTTTAATGGTTTTTCATAATTTGTCATCATTTTTGAGATTTCTAATGTAAAAAAAATAGGTCAACTTTAAAAACGCCTATAAACGAAATCGCGGCAAAACGCTGGTACCGCGTTTAGCGGCGTTTTTGCTTCTGAAAAACGAGCATAAACGCAACTGCCGAAAAACGCAGAAAAACGTGACTGTGTGCATGGACACATAGGATAACATTGAATGTGTTCAGGGGCAGTTGAAAAAGCTGTCCAAATTCCTCTGAACACACGTTTACCAGCGTCTCGTGTGGATGGGGCCCCACGCGGTACCCGCGTTTTGCCAGAAGTTTGTTTTTACATTAGAAATCTCAAAAATTATGGCAAATGATGAAAAAACATAAAAAAACGAATTGCTTGCATTGCATTGTGGACAATCCACAACTTGTGGCAGGTGACGTGGCCAGGTGATGTGGCCAGTGGACAATCCACAACTTGTGGCAGGTGACATGGCCAGGTGACGTGGCAGGTGACGTGGTCAGGTCATGTGGCAAGTGGACAATACACAGCTTGTGGCAGGTGATGTGGCCTGGTGACGTGGCAAGTGGACAATCCACAACTTGTGGCAGGTGACGTGGCAAGTAACGTGGCCAGGTGATGTGGCAAGTGAACAATCCACAACTTGTGGCAGGTGACGTGGCCAATGGACAATCCACAACTTGTGGCCAGGTGACGTGACAGGTGATGTGAACAGGTGACGTGGCAGGTGACATGGCCAGGTGACAATCCACATTTTGTAGCAGGTGACATGGCCAGATGACAATGCCAGGTGGTGGCAAGTGGACAATCTGCAACTTGTGGCAGGTGACGTGGCAAGTGGACAATCCACAACTTGTAGCAGGTGACGTGGCCAAATGACATTGCCAGGTGATGTGGCCAGTGGACAATCCACAACTTGTAGCCAGGTGACGTGGCAAGTGGACATTCCACAACTTGTGGCCAGGAGACTTGGCCAGGTGACGTGGCCAGGTGACGTGGCTAGGTGATGTGGCCAGGTGACGTGGCCAGGTGACAATCCACAACTTGTGGCAGGTGACATGGCCAGGTGATGTGGCAAGTGGACAATCCACAACTTGTGGCAGGTGCCGTGTCCAGGTGACATGGCAGGTGATGTGGCCTGGTGACATGGCCTGGTGACATGGCTAATGGACAATTCACAACTTGTGGCAGGTGACGTGGCAAATGACGTGCCAGGTGATTTGGCAAGTGAACAATCCACAACTTGTGGCAGGCGATGTGCCAGGTAATGTGAACAGGTGATGTGGCAGGTGACGTGGCCAGGTGACGTGGCAAGTGGACAATCCGCAACTTGTGGCAGGTAACGTGGCAAGTGGACAATCCACAACTTGTGGCAGGTGACGTGGCCAGGTAACGTGGCAAGTGGACAATCCACAACTTGTGGCAGGTGTCGTGGTCAGGTGACATGGCAAGTGGACAATCCACAACTTGTGGCAGGTGACATGGCCGGTTGACGTGGCAGGTGACGTGGCCAGTGGACAATCCACAACTTATGGCAGGTGACGTGGCCAGTGGACAATCCACAACTTGTGGCAAGTGACGTGGCCAGGTGATTTGGCAAGTGGATAATCCACTTGTGGCAGGTGACGTGGCAAGTGGACAATCCAAAACTTGTGGCAGGTGACGTGGCCAGTAGACAATCCACAACTTGTGGCAGGTGACGTGGCCAGTGGACAATCCACAACTTGTGGCAGGTGACGTGGCCAGGTGACATTGCAGATGACATGGCAAGTCGACAATTCACAACTTGTGGCAGGTGATGTGGTAGATGATGTGGCAAGTGGACAATCCGCAGCTTGTGGCAGGTGATGTGGCAAGTGACACGCTAAATACAAGTACACTGCTGCTCTCTCAGCTGCTACTCACTCTGGTCTCACAAAATGGCTGAACTGGTTAAATAACACTGTTTTTTGAGCTTAGGGAGGGTCTTATGATGTTTCTTAACTAAAAGCTTATAAACGAAAACGCGGTAAAACGCAGCGAAATTTGCGGCAAAACAGGCATTTTAAACGCCGGTTTTTGCATTTGAAAAACGTGTGTTTAGATGAGTTTGCATCTCCGTCCCGTGTGCATGGGGCCTTATGGCCCGTACACACGATCCGAATATCGTACAACTTTTTTCGCTTAATAGTCGCAAGTAAAATTAAATAGGTTATTAAGGTCACGAAAATTCTCGTACGACCGAAAAAAATAATCGGAAGTGATGTCATGTGTTGTAATGTATTTGTATTGTATTTTCGGACGACAACTGTACTGACTAAATGAAAATCGTACGATCTGACATCGTACAAGGAAAATTTTCGTGCATGTCCGATCGAATAATATCGGATGAACTGTCATGATCAGGTCTCGAAAGTAGTGTACACACAATCCGAAAATCGTACGATTCTTCGTCGGACGATCTTTTTCGTCCGATATTCGGATCGTGTTTACGGGCCATTAGTCTCATATGAGAAAAGGAAAACTCATTGCGCAGCGTCCAGATTAAAAAACGGGCAATTTATTCATACTATTTACAACAAAACTGTAATTACAGGTGTTTGGAAATACACTGTCCTAGCACTCTCATGAGTGTACTGATGTCACCACTATTTCCTGCCCTGCCGACGTACATTTCATCTGAATAGACTTTTTCTGTGAGGCATTAGGACAGCGTTTCTCAAGTCCAGTCCCCATGGTGCCCCAACAGGTCATGTTTTCAGATTTTCCCTCAGATAAAACAGATGTGGTAATTACTAAGGCAATGAAACTGAATAAATCACCTGTGCAAAATAATGGAAAGCCTAAAAAAACAGACCTGTTGGGGCGCCTTGAGGACTGGAGTTGAAAAACACTGCATTAGGGGACAGCGGTGTGCAAGATCAACCTTTATATATAGCATTCCACAACCACTGGAGGGCAGCAGTGCTCTATTAATTATCTTATGAACCGGATTGTACCACACAACTATGTTAAGCGGCGACCTTCCCCCCAGGATGTCCTATAGTCAGCTGGATTGAGTCAACAACATCTGGAGCTGGTAAATATACAGTTTTTTTTATTGCAGCCATTGGAAACGCATACTCCTGACTATCTTAAGGACACTAAAGATGCCATAATAGCTTTGAATGAAATGACAGTCATAGAGGAATGTACTGTATACTCATTACTGCAGATGTATCCTCTTTATACACCATTGTTCCCCATTAGGGATGGTCCCGATGTTTGAGTCGAACATAAGTTTGACTCAAACATTGGGCGTTCGCCCGTTCGGCAAATACTGAACATTATGGGGCGTTCGCAGGAAAATAGAGTGCCACGGAATGCCCCGTAATGCACTGCGAGATCCCAGTGCATTGATGTCTGATGATTGGCCAAAGTATGCACCTGACCTGCATGCTTTGGCCAATCACAGCACACTCTGCTCCAAGAGCCATGATTGGCCAAAGGCAGGGTGCCTTTAGCCAAACATGGCTCAAGTTCACGCCCCACACTATATAAGGCTGCTTACACAGCGGCCATATGTAGTATGTTGAAGTGGACGGAGCTAGAGATAACTTGAGCTAGATCAGGTAGTTAATTAGTGGCTTGCAGGCAGTATATTAAAGCGGAGGTTCACCCACAATACAAACATTCTCTTACCAAGATCTACGGAGCTGATACTTCTAAATATGGCTGTTTGTTTTTTTTGGTTTTCATGTGATTAGAGGTATTATTTGTTACTTCCGGATATTCATCTCTGTGGGAGTGGGCGTATCTCTCCCTTTCCCCGGCACCCCAGTGTGTGCTGGGAGGTGTCCACAATGTCTACTGGGAGTTTAGTGTAATGATTCCCAGGAGGCGATCTGTAACACAAAGCTTTGTCATCTCGAGCTATCTCACTCTTCTCGTGACTCATCAAGCAGGTCATGTGAATGACGACACCTGTTGTCACGGTAACATGGAAGTGTTGATGGCGCAGTTCGCACTGCTCACCGTCAACACAGCGCATGCGCGAGATACTGTAGTGAATGCTGGGAGACTAGCATCACCGCTTCCCGGAAGTTTGTGCTTGTGAGCTTCACAATGCCGACAAGCAAGATGGAAAAGTCCAGGATCGTTTTTTATAACTTAGGGCTCTTTCACACGGAGCGGATCCGTAATTGATCCGCTCCGTTAGCCCGTTTGGCTCAGCGGGGATTCCTCCGTAATCCCCGCTGAGCTGTCGGCGGACAGGGCAGTCCCCGCACACAGTGCAGAGACCGCCCTGTCTCTTCTCCGCTCTCCCCTATGGGGAATCGGATGAATACGGACCATGTGTCCGTATTCATCCGATCCGTTCTGCTGGACAGAAGAAAAATAGGGTTTTCTTCCGTCCGCAAAAGCGGATCTTTGCGGACGCGGATGGTTGCTGACGTTAGCGGATGATGCATCAGCTAACGTCTGCAATCCCATAGGGAACCATTACAAGTCCGTAAACGGACTTGTAATAAACGGACCGTTTTTCCGTATGTGTGAAAGGGCCCTTATTCTTTTGAAAGAAAAATGATGGGAGATGGTTCTAAGCGGCTACCAAGTGAGTGATAAATTTGCATCTGTAACCCCATTAAATGCACCCAAATAGAAAAAAACGAGGAGCCACGAAACCTCCGCTTTAATATTTATGGTCAAAGCCCTATGTCCGATACGGATATGAACAAAATAGACTTAACATAAGACTTACCACATGAAATAGACCTGAAGTGTGCCCTGATCTGATGGACGGTATGCCAAGATAAGGGGGCAAAAACATTCAGGTAGGGGGTGTAGTTTTATTGGTTTTAGCTTTATTCATTGAGCAAGTTTGATGAACGCTTGTGCCATTTCCACCTGAGGATTGAGGGATGTGCTTGGCGAAGCAGGCAGACTTCCACCCGTCAAGTCTCCTAATTGTCATGATCTGGGATCCCACACCGGGATGTGGCCGAGGCCGCTCCAATACGATAAGAGTGACTGGAGCACTGACTGGGGTTGAGGTGTAGGTAGCGTGGAAGAGTGAGTGAGCAAGTGTGAAGGTGACAGGACCCAAAGTGACCTTAACCGCCCCCCCCCGTTGATCCAGAGGAAGGCGAAAACCCCAGCCGAGCCTAGGCCAATTGCTACAGCAGGGGAGAAAATTCCTTCCTGATCGGGTGAACCCTGGATCAACTTCCTATGGTTGGTTGTGCCCCGACGAATTCTGACGTGTTTGACGAACTGGCAGGCACTCAAGGGTTTGATCGGGAAAGGTATTAGGGGACAAGAGTTTGACTGTTCAGGTAGGAGTGACAGAAGGCGATTGAGTGTGGTTACTGCACACCGGACATTGTTTGCTTTAGAGTTGGATGTCTACCCCAGTGCCTGATCGCTGGGTTTCGGATAGTGCCAGGTGGAGAATGAAGTGGTCGTGGTAGCGAGCCAAGTGAGGTCTATGTAGAACTTGGCCGGTGGGGTAGCTGTGGGTGAACTCGCTAGGCCGCAAGAACCCATGGTAGGCCGAGTAGATGAGCTATGAGTAAGCACTGATTGTAGTGCGAAACGTCAGCTGTTTGCCCCTGTCTTTTCTGTGATGTGTGGTGTTTAAATACTTTTATCAATAAAGGCAACCGAGAAGGTTTTTCCAGAGTGAGGCTGTCCAAACATTTCTTTCTACAATTGCTTCGTGCATTTCTGGCACCTGGGTTTCTCTGAGAGGATATGGATTCATCCACATACCCAATTGGAGCGGTGACTATCTTCTCTCTAGGCCGAGTAGATGGTTGCTTGAATGACCAGGCTGGGGAGAAAGCCAAATGGGGAACTAGCCAAGACAGTGGACATTAACTGGTGCTGTGGGGATAGTTGTATGGGCCTGCGTAGGAAGGATATAACTTAGACTTGCCTTTACTAATAATGTTGGCCGTGGCCTGGTTGTCGGTGGTGAAGGCCACGGTTCGTTCTGTCCAGATATGACCCCAGAGCTGAGCGGCTGCCACGATCGGGAATTGTTTGAACACGGAGGAAGTCCGGGTAAACCCTGGAATGAAGAGTGTCTCTGGAGGCCATGGTCCTGCAAACCAATAGTGGCCAAAAATTGCAGCGAAGCCTGTGGAAGCTGCGGCATCCGTCACTACCTGCGGTGATGGGGGCGATATTGATGGTATAACGTTGATACTGTTTCACGTAGTAAGGAACTCCTCCCATATTGAAAGGTCCGCTACTGCCGCGGTGTCTAAGTTAAGGATCTGATCGGAGTCCTGTATCTGGGAGAGGAAGACCAGGAGGCCTGATACAAAAGATCGACCCTGGGGAATGATCTGAACTGCAAATTGAGCATCCCGGGAGAGATTGAAGTTGCTTCTTAGTACACCCCTTGTGCGGGTGAAGTCTTGGAGTACTGACCTGATGTGGGTCAACTTGAAGGAACAATAGACGTAGTGAATGCAAGTTTGCGTGTGAGCGCGACAGAAAATAGGTGAGCAGCCGAGTTGCTACTGGAGATGAGTGACCGATTTAAGCCACAATTGCAATTAAGCAGCTTTATTAGAAAGGTGAAAACAAAGTTTAGCGGAAATTTGGAGTATGTAGGAAGGACCGTGCGCAACACTGTAAATACAGATGGAGTGAGATGCAAATGTTTATGCTTGACAACAAACGTAAGGCCCGGGATCTGAATCGTAAGTACCACTGTATTCGTATCGCCAACGCGAATAATTCGAGGTGTGAGCATCTGTGGGGTTGTTTTGTGAAGGATCTGAAACGTTGGGCCGGTGCTGCGACTGTACTCGGGTCGGTTGGTGAAGTTTGTATTGCCGAGGATCCGAATCCTCGCGCCGATGATGCGATTGGATTCGGATCGGCTGTGGATGCAAGGTGACGGTGGGGCTTGTGTGCCGGATCCGAGTCATTGCACCGATGATATGACTAGATTTGGATCGGCTGATGGTGTTAGTGGTTGAAGGAGTTTGTGGTTACTGAGGATCCGAATCATAGGGCCGACGTTGCGACTAGATTTAGATCGGCTGTTGGTGAGTGCTTGGGTTTTTTTTTTTTTTTTGGGATATGCTGAGACGAATCGTGCATGAGGATGCGACCGTATTTGAATCGAAACATGATACATGACAGTGGAATGTTTTGCCATGACAGAGGCATGAATCGGTGTGCCGCACGTGCGACAGACAACGACCGGACTTTGGAGCATGTACTGAAATGAGACCAAACAACTGGGGCACACCGGGATGAATCTGTGCATCACGGATGCGACTAGATTCAAATCAGAGTGCGGTATGTGACAGTTTAATAAAATTATTGCTATGACAGAGGCGCGGATTTGCCGGGCCGTGGTTGCGACTGAGAATGAACCGGATTCTGGTGCATGTACTGAAATGAGTCCGAAAAGCAACTGGGGCACGCCAAGACGAATTGGTGCATGAGGATGCGATTGGAGCATGTGAGAATGTGCATGGTTTCAATTTGGATGCTTTTCAGTGAAATTGGGTGACAGAAATTCCCATGACAGAGGCACGAATCGCTGCCCAGCGGATGCGACTGACAGCGAGCAACTACTGAAATGAGGCCAACAACAACTAGTGTTGAGCAGAATATGCCATATTCGATTTCGCGATATATCTCGAATATATATTCGAATATTCGAGATATATTCGCTAAATTCGAATATTCGTGATATTTTATCGAAATTAAATGATTGCGATTTTTCGCTATTGCGAATGCGAAAATAATTGCGATTTTTTGATAACTGCGGTAGGAGCACTCTGATTGGCTCAGAATATTCGTGATATTTTACAATACAAAATAATTGCGAATATTCGGCAAATGCGGAAGGAGCACTCTGATTGGCTCAGAATATTCTTGATATTTTACAATACAAAATAATTGCGAATATTCGGCAAATGCGGAAGGAGCACTCTGATTGGCTCAGAATATTCTTGATATTTTACAATACAAAATAATTGCGAATATTCGGCAAATGCGGAAGGAGCACTCTGATTGGCTCAGAATATTCTTGATATTTAACAATACAAAATAATTGCGAATATTCGGCAAATGCGGAAGGAGCACTCTGATTGGCTCAGAATATTCTTGATATTTTACAATACAAAATAATTGCGAATATTCGGCAAATGCGGAAGGAGCACTCTGATTGGCTCAGAATATTCTTGATATTTTACAATACAAAATAATTGCGAATATTCGGCAAATGCGGAAGGAGCACTCTGATTGGCTCAGAATATTCTTGATATTTAACAATACAAAATAATTGCGAATATTCGGCAAATGCGGAAGGAGCACTCTGATTGGCTCAGAATATTCTTGATATTTTACAATACAAAATAATTGCGAATATTCGGCAAATGCGGAAGGAGCACTCTGATTGGCTCAGAATATTCGTGATATTTTACAATACAAAATAAAAAGTGTTTTGCATTGGTGGTGATTCTTTACTCTATCCATCTGTCACAGCCGTTTGTCAATCAAACACCTTGAAGATTGAACACATTCATGCTGCATGCTTTGGACTTTTTTTCACTTCACATATCAAAGACATTTTTATGAAAGATTATTTTTCTATTATTGGGACTATATTTCTTTATATATTTGTTTCATTGTGTATTTCACAAGTTATTTGCGCTTGCTTATTTTATAATTTGCCCACATGTCTTGTCACTAGACATATTTTTTATTCTTGTAGAGCGACTCCATTTTCTGTCTTGTATTAATTTATGTTGTATAACATTTTTGAGTTGCTGCTGTATTCTCCCCTTTTTTTAAGGTATGCGCAATTTTTTCCTTCTTACAAAAAAAAATAATATCAAACATACAAATATTCATAACAGAAACATACACAAAGCCCCCCCCTTTTGCATCAGAGACAATCAGAGTTCTCCTACCACAGTTATCGAAAATTCGCAATCATTTTCGCATTCGCAATAGCGAAAAATCGCAATTTTTTTTTTTTCAATTTGGCAACATAAAAGGATCGCCTTAGCTTAGCTACTCGGCCCAGGGTCTCTAATCATACCAGCAATGCTTTTAGACGTCGATAGGATGTGATCTGTTTTAAAAATCAAATTGAAAAAATGCGAATATTCGGAATTGCGAATATTCACCGCGAAATTCGAAATATAGCGCGATTTCTCGAATATGCTATATTCGAGTCGAATATTCGCAATGCGAATATTCGTGAGCAACACTAACAACAACTAGGGCACACTTGAGATAAACCTGCACATGAGAATGCGTGTGGATTCAAAGCAGATGCGTGACAGTAAAAGGAGTGACAGAAATTCCCATGACAGAGGCACAAATCGCTGTGCTGCGGATGCGACTGACAACGAGCAACTCTGGAGCATGCACTAAAATGAGGCTGAAAAACAACTGGGGCACGCTGGGACGAATTGGTGCATGATGATGCGACTGAAGCATGTGAGAATGCGCGTGGTTTCAAGTCAGATGCGTGACAGTAAAATGAGGGACAGAAATTCCCATGACAGAGGCACAAATCACTGTGCTGCGGATGCGACTGACAACGAGCAACTCTGGAGCATGTACTGAAATAAGGCCAACAACAACTAGGGCACGCTTGAGATAAACCTGCACATGATAATGCGTGTGGATTCAAATCAGGTGTGTGACTGTGAAATGAGTGACAGAAATTTCCCATGACAGAGGTGCGAGTCGGTGCACCGCGGGTGCAACTAACAATGAGCGAACTCTGGAGCATGTACCGAAATGAGGCCAACAAACAACTGGGGCACGCCGGGACGAATCGGTGCATCGGATGCGACTTGGATTCAATCAGATTGAAGGGTAGGTGAATCGAACGACTGAAATGTTTGCCGTAACAGTGGCGCTAACAGGTGTGCTGCAATTTGCGACTGATAACGGACCTGACTGTGGAGCGTGAGATGCATGAGCCAGAATGACTAGCACGAGTTGACATGAATCAGTGGATTCGAATTGGAGTGAAGGGAAAACAAAATGTGACAAATTAAATTACTGTCAGCCTAGGTTCACATTGGAGCGATCTGTAATGCGATTTGAGAGATCATCTCGCCTGACAAGTCGCAGCCTATTGGAGTCAATGGCACTGTTCCAATCGGTGTGACACAGATTTTGCGGCACCGCACCGATTTGCAAAAGTAGTTCCTGCATTACTTATGCTGTTATCCGGTGCGACTTCAATAGTCATCTGAGCATGAAGCCACACAGATGTCTCTCACGTAGCACCTGAAATCGCACTGACCTTGCTACTTGCTATTTTAAGTGAAGTAGTGCGATTTCAAAGTAGCATCAATGTGAACCAGGGCTCAGTGAATGAGATGGGAAAAAAAAAAAAAAACTATCAGGGATGAACCGGCGAGTCGCTGATTTGACTAAATTCGACCGGAGGGTAATGTAAAGTAAAATAACTGGAATAATAGACAGTGCATTTCTAAGTGACATGGGCCTACTACGTGGCATGTGCTCATGAATTGCACGATAAGACGGTGGTTTTGCACAAGGCTCAAATAAGGCTGCACATGGAGACTTGACGAATGACTCGCAAGTTCCACAGTGGGGTTTTGATGGCACAGGTTATCTGGCAAAACGGTGCATGAAACAAAGAATTTGTACAAATCCTACCTGCGACAGTTTGAAAAAAGACTCGATCTACGAAAAGCACGGTGGGTGTGCAAGACATCTGAAGAGCATGGTGTTGCCCCGTGGATGATGCACAAAAAATTGCTTTGGTTGGTAAACAAAAAGAGAAACGTCTGCAAACGATTTGTAAGTTCCACTGCAGGAACTAAAACACACGGCATGGGGGAAAACAACGAATGGCAACGGTAGAAAGTATTCAATGTGTGTGACCCGAATCAGTTCGTAAATATATGAAATTAATCCCATACGAATCAGAAGGATTAAATTGATCTGATATGAATTGGTTGAGTGTATGTCACCCCTTAGGCCCCTTTCAGACTGGGGCGGGAGCTGCGGTGGCGGTATAACGCCGCTAAAAATAGCGGCGCTATACCGCCGGAATTGCCGCGGGTATCAGCCGCTAGCGATACGGTATTAACCCCCGCTAGCGGCCGATAAAGAGTTAATATCGCCCGCAATGCGCCTCTATAGAGGCGCATTGCGGGCGGTATTGCCGCGGTTCCCATTGTTTTCAATGGGAAGGAGCGTGAAGGAGCGGTATACACGCCGCTCCTCTCACCGCTCCAAAGATGCTGCTGACAGGAGATTTTTTTGTCTCCCGCCAGCGCATCGCCTCAGTGTGAAAGCCCTCGGGCTTTCACATTGAGTCTGCAGTGCAGGAGTTTTTCAGGCGGGATAGCAGCGCTATTTTTAGCGCTTTACCGCCTGAAAAACTCCTCAATGTGAAAGGGGCCTTACTCTGAAATTGAACACCAACCAACCACCCCTCCCCCCAGGCTAACCCAGTGCAGAGAAGGTATCAGGTGGGCCTAATTATCACCTCAATCAGCCACAGAAACCTGTACAAACAATACATGCTTGTCTCTAAATGGAAGAGACGGCAAACCCATGGACAGTGAATCTTTATATCCAGTGAAATCTACAGCGAGTGATATCGGACAAAGACCGACCGCGACTCAGAGGATGCGGGACAGGTAGCATAACAAATTGCAAGATCGCACATGATGCGAAAGATTCGGAAAGTACCTGCGACAGTGAGCGGGAACCGCCGACGAAGAGCACAAACGAAGAAGCCGAAATGCAACTGCGATCAAAATGCCAGGACTCAAAAACGTGAGGTGAGCTGGGAAGAGTCAGCCCAGTGATGTGTGGTATCGCTCACAGGAAACCAACAATGACCACAGGTGAGTGGGCTGGTTAAATACCCCCGGGCTCCTCCCATAAATTCAGGCCAGCATACTGGCCTTATTACATATATATAATCTAGTATATACACTGAGAAAAATTATAACGCAACACTTTTGTCTTTGCCCATATTTATCATGAGCTGAACTTAAAGATCTACAACTTTTTCTATGTACACAAAGGGGGCTATTTAAGAAAGGCAAATCCACTTTGCACTACAAGTGCAAACTACAAGTGCAAAGTGCACTTGAAATTGCACTGAAAGTGCACTTGGAAGTGCAGTCGCTGTAGATCCGAGGGGGATATGAAACGAAAATAAAAAACAGCATTTTAGCTTGCACATGATTGGTTGACATAAACAGCAGAGCTTCCCCTCATTTCAGATCCACCCCTCAGATTTACACCAACTGCACTTCCAGGTGCACTTTGCACTTGTAGTCAGGGCCGCTTATAGAAATCACGGGGCCCCGTACAGCCTACCTGACGGGGCCCCCGTGCACAAATTTCCAAACAAAAATCCCCCTCCTAGCACAACCCCTTCTAAATTACCCCTCTGCCCCCCCCAGTCTCTCCTCCCAGCACATATCCCCCCATTCTTCCTCCTCACCCATATCGCCCTCCCAAATCACCATTACATTTGCCAACACAGCCATGAAGAGGTGTGCTGTGTTTTGTTCTCCCATCCTGTCAGAAGAGTGCTGGTCTTTATAGTACATGAGACCGGATCACTCTTACTGTAGATTGCATTGCACTGTACACACACACACACACACACAGCACCCCTATCTCCTCCAAAGGCTGCTCAGTGCTCACCTCCCAGCAGCAACTAATGTTTATAGGGGGCGGTGTGTGTACCAGGGACAGATCCAGAGTCTAGTTTCGGTAGGGGCACTCCCGGAAAATAAGGTGTTGCTTAAAGAACTGTATTTAACATATTTAACGTATCATACAGTCTCCTAACCTTGTTTACAACAGTGACACTGTTTTAAAGTGTTACATGCATCTGATCACAATGCCGGCATCCCATTTATTTCTACTGAGACACACAACCACTTTATCCCAATATGACATGCTGGTGCAGGTCCCTGAATGCACCCTGCATGCATTCTGGGACCCGCACGCATGACATATTGGGATATAGTGGCTGTGTGTCTCAGTAGAAATAAATGGGATGCCGGCATTGGGATGCATGTAACACTTTAAACATCCCCAAGCCTGTAAAAGACAGCTCTGCGTGCTAGACGCATGTCTGCAGCATGCCCTGTGTGAATAAAGCCTAAAGATGAATTTCTCTGTCATTCTACATAATCATTATTATCATGATAATCACACAATACAGGTGCTGTGGCTCAATGCACCTGTACTGTGTGATGATCATAATGATAATGATTGGTAATTGTAATATGGCACATGGAGGGGGTTAATGTACTCTCTAACCAGTGATAAATAATTAACCCCTTTGTGCTGCATTAGTGCCAATGTTTATAAACCCCTTCATGCTGTAGCATAAAAGGGGTTAATTAACACTGATGGTGCCAATGACTGTCATTATTGCAGCACACAAATGGGTTAATTGCCACAGGTCAATAATACCTAGGTGAGTACATTAACCCCCTCCAGGCTCCATGTGCTATATTACAATTTGCATTGTAAATTATTTAACCCCCCCTCCCCCAAAGCATTAACCAGTCCACTTCACATATCTAAGACGGAGGTGTTAAAAACGGCATTGTTATGCAAATGAGCTACGAGATTACTCACTTGCAGACACTGAGACACTGAGCTCTGGCTACAGGTCCTGACTTTTGCCAGCATCTTTTCTTCAATCCCGCGCTCCCCAGCCTCTGAATGATGACGTCAGACCAGCCGGGACTAGGAAGCTCCTGTCGGGTGGAGATCACTCCGCCTGACAGGGAAGTGAAGCATCACTCGCACCGTTCTGCTGCTACTCTGCAGGTGTGCAGCAGCGGTCTTGGTGTCACCGCAATCCCCACCCCTATAGTGACACTACTGGGCCCCTCTAAATAAACTGATGGGGCCCAGGGAATATATCTTAGGCCACCTGGGAGCCGGGGGAAGCAGAAAAATAGTCCCTTCAGATGATGCCTCGTAACGCTGTCATTCTCTGCTCCACCGATCCTCCTGCTGTCCGGGCCCCCTGTGTGCCCGGGCCCCCTACGGGAGGGCTGGTGGTCCCCCCCTATCAGCGGCCCTGCTTGTAGTGCAAAGTGGATTTGCCTTTAGTAAATAACCCCCAAAAGGCCTATTTCTCTAATTTCTCTGAGCTCTGTAGCACTGACTTTCCCTGAAGCGGCACACGGCAACTAAAAGAGGGATTGAGGGCACAAAAAGATACTGGAATATCTGAAGTAATAGTGTATCACAATGGGGAAAAGGAAAGACCATGGAGGACCCAGGAAATTGGGGTCATTTAAGAATCACTATAGTGATTCTGTGAGGAAAAATGGCACAGCTTTACCTCAGAACTCTGGCGCTGGACAGCAGCCATCAAGCCTCAGTGACAGAGACAGTGAGATTGGTAACACTAAAAAACAGCAGATATGTGACTGACATGGGGGAGGAAATTATTGGACCTCAGAAACAAAGAAGGATTTCCTCCTCAGGTGAACATGCCAGTAGTTCACTGCCTGATTATGACCAGCCACCTGGTAATAATCCCTGTGCTGATAAACTGCTTGCCTTCCCCACATCTGGACAGCCTATACGTGATACAGATATCAAAGAAATGCTTTTGTCCCTGAGAGGAGTGAATCATCAAGATGTGCAATCATATATGCACACAACTAATGTGGCAATAGAAGGTCTAGGAGTAAGAATTGATGACATGGAAAATAGAATGGAGGATGTCGCTGACGCACATAATGAATTGATAGACTCCCATTTTGAGGTAATAGAAGAATTAAAGCAACTTAAGCTGGAAGTAGGGTTGCCACCTCATCCCTTTAAAACAGAACACATATGAATTACACAGGTTCTGTGGCTAATTAAGGTGGTAATTAGACTCATTTGGTGCCTTACCTGCATTAAATTAACCTCAGAACCTGTGTAATTCATATGTGTTCCTTTTTAAAGGGATGAGGTGGCAACTCTAGCTGGAAGTGTCAGTTATAGAGGACAGATCCAGACGCAATAATATCAAATCCAGAGGAATCCCAGAAACTGTCAAAAATACTGAATTGCACTCATTTTTGAAAAAAAATATGTCTGATCTACTCCTCAAAATCCGGCATCAGGAGCTGACAATTTACAGGGCTCATTGATTGCCAAAACCTTTGCATATACCAGAAAAACTCCAGAGAGATGTTATTGTGAGGATTCATTTCTATCATATTAAAGATCTCCTGATGCAAAGTGCACAACAACATGTCCCACTACCTGATCCATATGCAGGTATTTTTCTCTACTTATACCTTTCACAAGCAACTTTATTGGCACAGAAAAACCTGAATTCCATTACTAAGATACTCCGTAATCATAATCTCAAGTATAGATGGGGTTTCCCCATCAAATTGATTGTCGATCGTAATAATGTTTCTTACAATATCCATACACTGGATGACGGCCTGAAGTTGTTGGGGAAATAGGGGTTGCTCCCTATGGAAGAAGATAACTCACAGAGCAAATAATCTGCAATATAAATCGCACAAGAAAAGCAACGTGGTCATGCCTCAACTCACTGGATTACTACGGTTCACTGCTTATATTGCTAAACCCTCAAACCTATCTGTTCTCAGGGAAACGTTTACCCCGGAAGGAAATGCTGATCTATAAGTGCACATTGGTGCACCTTACAGTTGCATGGCGACTCAAAGTTTTTCTTCAATGTTCTGAATTTTTATGATTGTTTCTATTTTTGGCTTATCTACAATAGGATGTCACTGCTACTTATCACCAACACCTTAAAAAATGTTGCAACCTAAAAAAAAATCTCTGAACACCAACGGGCTTAAAGAAAAGCTCTCTGGACTGATGCTATCAAACTTCAGAGTGACATCATATGTGTACAAGAGTCGCATTTTGCAAAGGATAAAGCACCTAAATTTTCACATAGTCTTTTCCCACATATCTTCTGCTCTAACAACCTCAAAAAGAAGAAAGGTGTTAAAACTGCAATCAAAGGGGCAGTCTCACCTTTTAGACTCAGTAATAGACGACCATGGTCAGCATATAATTCTAGTTGCTAATATAGACAATTAGCCAGATTCAGATAGACTGGCTTAATTTTGAGGCGGCGTAGCGTATCGCATATACGCTACGCCGTCGTAAGTCAGAGAGGCAAGTGCTGTATTCACAAAGCACTTGCCTCCTAAGATACGGTGGCGTAGCGTAAATGGGCTGGCGTAAGCGCGCCTAATTCAAATGATGAACAGGGGGGCGTGTTTTATGTTAACTAGTGACCCGACGTGATTGACGTTTTTAACGAACGGTGCATGCGCCGTTCGTGGACATATCCCAGTGTGCATTGCTCCAAAGTACGCCACAAGGACGTATTGGTTTCGACGTGAACGTAAATTACGTCCAGCCCCATTTACGGACGACTTACGCAAACAACGTAAAAATTTTAAAATTCAACGCGGAAACGACGTCCATACTTAACATTGGCTAGGCCAGCTTTTTGTTCGACTAACTTTACACCGGAAAAAGCCTTATGTAAACGACGTAAAAAAATGCGCTGGGCGCACATACGTTTCTGAATCGGCGCATCTAGCTCATTTACATATTATACGCCAAAATCAACGGAAGCGCCACCTAGCGGCCAGCGTAAATATGCACCCTAAGAAACGACGGCGTAGGAGACTTACGCCGCTCGTATCTTAGCCTAATTTAAGCGTATCTGGTTTCCAGAATACGCTTAAATTTACGACGGCGTAGATTCAGAGTTACGACGGCATATCTACTGATACGCCGGCGTAAACGTCTCTGAATCTAGCTAAATGTTACTTACACACTTGCCAACATTTACGCTCCTAACAAGCATCAACAAAAAATCATCCATAAGCTGTTGAGAAAGGTACAGAACATACAGAAAGGGCATATTATCATCTGCGGAGACTTTAATGCCCCGATGGATCCTAATTTAGATACTACTAAAAGAGACCGCACAAATAGATTGAGTCTTGGTAATATTTTCGCTGAGGAAGATTTATACGATCCATGGAGGTGTTTGCACACTACTGAAAAAGACTACACGTTTTTCTCTAATGTACATAAAACATATTCCAGAATTGATTTCTTCATTTCAGAAAAAATGCTCTTACAAAAAATTTCAAATCACCAATCACTTTATCTATTACAACAGGCCAACAAGGCCTTATGTCAACTCTTTGGAAGTTTTAAATACATTTCTATTCTCTCAAGAGAGATATGTGTCTTTAATGAAGAACAACTTGACAGAATTCTTTGATTTTAATGAAAATAGCTCTACATCCACTACAAATCTGTGATGTACTCACAAAGCCTTTATTAGGGGTATCCTTATCCAGATGGCATCTAGGGATAAAAGAGAAAGGCTTAAGCCCTGTACACTCGATCAGTTTGTCCAATGAAAACAGACCGATGGACTGTTTTCATCGGACAAACCGATCATGCCTGGGCCCCATCGGTTTGTTTTCCAACGGTGAAAAAAAAATAGAACATTTTTAAAATTTTTCCTATGTGTAGCGCCTGTGTACTTTTCAGTACAGGTGCTATGTCAAATTTAGTTGGGGGATGAGAGAGTTACCTTGCTCTCATCCGTGTTGATCTGTTAAATTGGGTTTCTGTCAGTCCTGGGCTGCGTTGTGTTGTCAGTGTGTTCCAAGGAGACCTTACCATCTTTGGATAGCAGGTGGCGCCAGAGGGGTCCAAGCGGACCGCCTTTCTCCAGCAGCCAATGAGAGGAGTGTTTCCCTCACGGGGCATGCTGGGGGAGGGTATTTCTGTGATGCCATTGCACGGGGTTCTTCACCCGTTCCTGGTTCCAGGTGCGGCACCCACCTTTAGGGTGTGTGCACATCGATATGGCCTACCAGGCCGGGGGGGAAGGTGCCACGTGGAGTTCCTGACTCTGGGCCCTCATGGCCAGGAGCGACTAATGCTGTCAAGGTGCCTCAGTGACTTACTGGGTCCCCCACCTCTTATTAAGAAGATCCCAAGCGAGTTGTGCTGTCCGGTGGGGAGTCGGTCTGAGGTGAACCTGGAGGCAGGTGATCCAATAGGGCTCAGACGATCCATCAGGGATCTGGGTGACCGGATACTGACAGGTTGTATGTTGCAAACTGTCAGTCGGTGACCCCAAGCTAACAAGTCTACCTGAGGAGGATTCAGGCGAAATTGTGTTTACTGGGAGGATTCGCTCTATCGTCCATGTTCATGAGTATTGGGCCTGTGGCAGAGGTCTCACTGCAAACCTAAATCTTATTAGAGCCAAGTCGTGGCAGAGACTTGTTCCTTCCCAGAAGTTCTAGGTGATGCCCTGGTTGCCAGGCCTGTGAGAGGGACATGTCCAGGGGCACTACATCCACTCCGGCTGGAGTGGCGACGAAGCAAAAGCTATTATCCTGAAGCAGGACTGCTTCGCTTATCTAAAGGCCTGAATCTGTGAGTTCTCTCCTTTCACCAATCTATCCTATCTACCTTGAGTTGACTGTTGGTCATGTTGGACCAGTAATAAAGCACAGAAAACGTCATCCTGCTGTCTGGACATTCCGTCATTTACTCTCTTCACCATCCTCTCCTTCATCATCATCCCTAGACACATCACAGAGGTAACATAATCACGCCTACATATGGATAAAAAAAAAGATAGAAAAATGTGATTGTCTGTGTGGACGCATGCTCGGAAGCATTGAACTTCATTTTTCTCAGCACGTCGTACTGTTTTACGTCACTGCGTTTTGGCACGGTCGGATTTTTGACTGATGGTGTGTAGGCAAGACTGATGAAAGTCAGCTTCATCAGATATCCGACGAAAAATCCATCGGATTAGATTCCATCAGATATCCCATCGTGTGTACGAGGCTTAACACATTTCTTAATACCCTTTTAAAGATATATCTAGTCTTGAAAAAGAACATAAACAATCTCCAAATAATTCTAACTTATTACAAAAACTCAACAACAAGAGGAATGAGTTTAGGTGAACTTTAACTAACCATGACAAATACCTCAAACGACTGAAATTGAATTATTACTCCCAAAATAATAGGGCAGGCAAATTGATAGCCTCTGTACACAAACGCTTTCTCTGCTCCTAGGTCTGGATGCAGAGAAGGCATTTGATAGAGTGCATTGGAACTATACAGTAGAAGACTCTGCCAGAAACTTTTCATGCCACAGTTGCATTAGTACACGAAAGTCTGGATCCCAGAGCCCAGATCTCCGCAGAGAGACATTACAGGCAAACCTAATTTCTTCTTTACACGAAGCCCAGGTACCACCCATCTTAGGCTTTTGATATCAACCCGAAGTATGGATCCGGTTATAGCTCCTAGGCCTCCGCAGACAGACCATCAAAAGAGCACTTTCTTCTTAGCACATGTTTAACGTGACCAATCGCCCTAGACACTGGTGAAAAAACTGAGGCACTCTCCATTTGGGAGGGGTTATATAGGGGAGGAACTCAATTCTAATTGGGTTAACCAGTGTCCAATCACCTGTGGTGACTACATAACCCATTAAGTAATTAAGGCTTTGTGTCCCGTGATATATGAGCAAGAAAGGGGGTATTACACAATGACACTTCTAATGCTGTTATAGATGGAGTCTATATGATCAGCAGCACCCTATTTTTTTTCTTTATATTATTTTATCTGCAGTAGTAGTAAACTTTTTGATTTTTACTAAAAGGAGAATGCATGAAACACACGCATGTTCCAAAGATATAGACATTGACCTTGTTTACCAGGTACAAAGTTCCAAACAATCCAAAATAATCAATATTCTCGCAAATAAAATGACCAGAAGTCAAAAAGCTGGTTTGTTGAGATATCAGTTTGGTTGGAAGCAGATTCAGACACTAAACCGAAAAACCGAACGATTACAACAACAATTAGGTAAGTATTATTTTATCACGTTAACTTAGACATCAATTTCATTAGTATAGCATTGAACAATAAATATATGTAACTAATGCCTTTATTTTGTCACAGGCTGAACAATGAATCCTCTTACAAACTGTCTATGCATCCTAGTTGTTGTGGCTGTGGTTTTTAGCCTGAGTTATTCAGAAACACCAGCCATGTGTCCAGGTTTAAATGGTAGAGATGGAAGAGATGGGGCTAATGGCCCAAAGGGTGACCCAGGTAAATTTTATTATTTTTTACTTTAACTTTATTGTCAACATTTGTTTGAAATACCCATAATTTTTTAACATTTAGTTATCCTCACGCAGTGGTGTTACATTATTATTTATCAGGCTGGCATGAAATTAAATGCTTAATACAAATTTCTCAACGCTTATTGGTACAGTGTATAGAAAGAGACCAGAGAAATGTTGCCACTTTTTAAAATATATGAACATGTTTTACCAAGATGATACATAGTTTCCAGCTGACTTAGGACAAGCAATGCCTTCATGGATCTTACAGTAATAATAATGCTCCTTGCTGTGCATTTCAACATTGCTTTTACCCCAATGAATCACTTCAGAGCTGGCTCTAGGCATTTTGAGGCCTTAGGCAAAACTAAGACATGAGGCTCCACTCACGCCCATAGTAGGAAAAATAATAAAAGCGATCAATATAAATGAACTATATTAGTATAGGGGGAGGGTAGGTTTAAAGTACACAGGTCAGTAGGGTACAGTACAGGAGGGTAAGTGGACACAGTACAGTGGGCAGGAGAATACAGTACGGGAAGGGCGGGGGGCAGGAGGGCACAGTACAGGGGATAGGAAGCTGCTCTCACAGATCCCACCTATTCTGGAAGGCTGTCACTGGGCTAAATCTACACTGGAATGATAACTCCCCTCTGCCTTCCCCTCCAGAGTTTTTTGCTCTCTTGCGGCACTTTGCTTGTATGGTTGGGATGTGTACTGCACCATTCACATGGTATGAATAGGAGGGTCAGCAGGGATTGGTGCAGAACACATCTCACCCACGCAGCAATAGTAAGAGGCTCTTCCTCTGGGTTCTTTCTTAGCCCCTGAAAAAATGGCAGTGGGAGATGGGGCTGGGAGCTATGGGGTAAGGGAGTAGGAGGAGGGTTGAAAAAGGAGTGGGTAGGAAATGGGGAGAGGAGAACTGGAGTGGCAAGGGGAGAAAGAAAGAGGAGGATCAAGAGAAAGAAAGAAAAAAGACGAAGGGACAAAAAGGGAAAGAAAGAAAGAAAGAAAGAAAGAAAGAAAGAAAGAAAGAAAGAAAGAAAGAAAGAAAGAAAGAAAGAAAGATAAAGGGACAAAGAGAGGAAGAAAAATGAAGGGACAAAGAGAGGAAGAAAGATGAAGGGACAAAGAGAGGAAGAAAGATGAAGGGATAAAGTAAGAACTAAGGATTAAGGGAGAAAGAAAGAAAGAAAGGATGAAGAGAGAAAGAGAGAGAGAAGGGAAGGAAGGGCACCCCTACATCAGTGTACAGTGTACTCAACCGGTGGCAGGAGGGACTGAATGGATGGACTCCATCCTTCCTTTCCGTTTGCTGGGGTTTAGCTTGAATCTTCCCACCCACATCCCCTTCTCTTAAGTAGCAGAACAGTGTCTGTCAGGGAGAGCGGGTGGGGCAGAGATGGAAGAGATGGGGCTAATGGCCCAAAGGGTGACCCAGGTGAATTTTATTATTTTTTACTTTAACTTTATTGTCAACATTTGTTTGAAATACCCATAATTTTTTAACATTTAGTTCTCTGACATCGGGAGAATCGCTGGGAAAACATTTTCTGACCCCGCCCGCCGCACAAAATTTGAGGCCTGAACTAGGCGGCCACGAGGCCCCTCTGATCATGAGGCCTAAGGCGACCGCCTAATTTGCCTTATTAGAGAGTCGCCTCTGGAATCAAGAGTCTTGTATGTGTTCCTGATTGTATGATATTTCTGACAATATATACTCCTAGCTGAGCATGATGTGGACAAGCTTGTGCTTCAATGCTCGAGCATCCTGGACTGGTGTCCAGCCTGCTTTTATTTGGCACTTACTGTGTGGCATTTGGTGCCACTGCAGACAGTCTGCATTCTTTAGACTGGCTTCTAATAGTTAAATGGTCATTTTAATTTTGTACATACTTTTAAACATTTTTCTATACTGTCCATCCCTTTTCTTTTGTTATGTGCGTCCTTTAATAATGTCACACTCGAGGGCCCCTTAATCAAAAAAGTTGACCACACTCCTGGGCAGAGACCTTACATCAGTGGCATTTACTTAAAGGGTCACTAAAGGATTTTTTTTTTAGCTAAATAGCTTCCTTTACCTTACTGCAGTCCTGTTTTCATGTCCTCATTGTTCGTTTTTGCTATGATGTTGCTGTAATCCTTCTCTGTTCTGAACAGTCTGTTTCCTGATAAAAAAAAGTCATGGGAGCTTTCTTTCTGTGGCACTAATCAAGGAGGTGTGATTACTGGGTGTCTTAAACCCCTCACTTTAGTTTTACAAACCATCACTGCCCTCTATTGGCTCTGTGTCTCTGTACTTCTCAGAAGCATGAAAAAGCATGCATAAACGAAACTGAAACTACAGGTACATTATATGATTGTTTTTTATCTATTTTTAATCATTTTTAAAAAGGAATCAGTTAACTATTATGTCTCTATACCCTGTAAACAGTCATTTCAGCAAAAATGTTTCCTTTACAACTCCTTTAACCACTTCCATAATTTTCTCCCCCTTCCTGCCCAGGCCAATTTTCAGCTTTCAGCGCTGTCACACTTTGAATGGGAATTGTGCGGTCATGCAACGTACCCAAATTAATTTTGATATTTTTTTTTCCACAAATAGAGCTTTCTTTTGGTGGTATTTTATCACCTCTGTGGTTTTTATGTTTTGTGCTATAAACAAAAAAAGAGCAACAATAAAAAACAAAATATATATATATATATTTATCAATTTTTGCTATAATAAATATACCAAGTAAAAAAAAATCCTCAGTTTAGGCCGATATCTATTCTTCTACATATTTTTGGTAAAAAAAAAAAAAAAAACGCAGTAAGCGTATATTGATTGGATTGCGCAAAAGTTATACGCCTGAAAATAGGCTTCATCCGACCGACGTAACTTTCCTACGCCGGCGTAGAGTGGGCGCATATTTACGCTGGATGTATTTGGCGCACCCGTTGATTTTCTATTCACATATGCAAATGAGGGAGATACGCTGATTCACGAACGTACGTCCGTCCGACGCAGTGCGCGTAAAAAGTCCTACGTCCGGCGTAAAGTTATGCCCCATAAAGGAGGTGTAAGTCAGCAGCATCCATGCAAATGGCTGCACCAGGGAACACAAGCCGACGTATTTTACGTAGTTTACGTAGGACGTGAATATGACTAGGCATAGGTTACGTTCACGCCGTAGGCAGTGATCCGGCGTATCTTAGGGAGTAGTTCCCACTTCCAATTACGACGACTTACGCCACAGAATCCCAGCGCAGATTTGGCAGCACTGGCTTTGTGAATCCAGTGCTTGCCTCTCTGCGCTACGTCGGCGTAGCGTAAAGGAGATACGCTACGGCGGCATAAATATGCGCCGATGTATGTGAATCCGGGCCATAGTGGGGCAGATCCTCAAAGAAATTACGCCGGCGTATCTGTTGATACGCCGCATAATTTCAAATTTTGCGCGTCGTATCTTTGTTTTGGTATCCACCAAACAAGATACGACGGCATCTGTGTTAGATCCGACAGGCGTACGCCTTAGTACGCCGTCGGATCTAAGATGCAATTTTCCGGCGGCCGCTGGGTGGCGTTCTCGTCGTAATCCGCGTCGAGTATGCAAATTTGCTTTTTCCGACGATCCACAAACGTACGAGCGGCCGTCACATTCTTTTACGTCGTTTCCGTTCGGCTTTTTCCATCGTATAGTTAAAGCTGCTATCTGGTGGTGTACTCAATGTTAAGTATGCCCGTCGTTCCCGCGTATAATTTTGGAAATTTTACGTTGTTTGCGTAAGTCGTCCGTAAATGGGACTGGACGCCATTTACGTTCATGACGAAAACAATGACGTCCTTGCGACGTCATTTGGAGCAATGCACCCTGGGAGTTTTGACGGACGGGGCATGCGCAGTTCGTTCAGAGCGGGGAACGTGCTTCATTTAAATTAAACACGCCCCCTACTCGCCGCATTTGAATTCCGCGCCCTTACATTGCGAGAGATACACTACGCCGCCGTAAGTTACGGCGCAAATTCTTTCAGGATTCAAAGATTTGCAAAGTAAGTTACAGCGGCGTAGCGTATCTCACATACGCTGCGCCCACGCAAATGTTCTATTACTTTTCTGGGGACAACCCAAAATTTGGGCTTTTCTTTTAGTTTCATTTTCAATGATAATGGTAAAGAGTAGGGTTGTCCCGATACCACTTTTTTAGGACTGAGTACAAGTACCGATACTTTTTTTCAAGTACTCGCCGATACCGAATACCGATACTTTTTTTTAAATGTGTCCCCAAATGCAGCCATGTACCCCCACAAATGCAGCCATGTCCCCCCATATATGCAGCCATGTCCCCCCACATATGCAGCCATGTCCCCCCACATATGCAGCCATGTCCCCCCCATATATGCAGCCATGTCCCCCCCATATCCAGCCATGTCCCCCCCATATCCAGCCATGTCCCCTCCATATCCAGCCATGTCCCCTCCATATCCAGCCATTTCCCCCCCATATCCAGCCATGTCCCCCCCCATATGCAGCCATGTCCCCCCATATCCAGCCATGTCCCCCCCATATCCAGCCATGTCCCCCCCATATCCAGCCATGTCCCCCCCATATGCAGCCATGTCCCCCCCATATATGCAGCCATGTCCCCCTTACCGTACATGCTGCCGCGCCGCCGCTTGGTTAATACGGGCGGGGAACATTACAGCTTTCATTTGAATAGCTGTAGTCTTTTGCGCCGCGCTGCGTATAGACACTCCCCCTTGCGAGGGATTGGACAGTTCACCCGAGCAAGGGGGAGTGTCTATACGCGGCGCGGCGGGAAACACTACAGCTATTCAAATGAAAGCTGTAATGTTCCCCGCTCGTATTAACCAAGCAGGGATGCAGCGGGATGCGGCGTAGCGGCGGGATGCGACGGCGTCAGCGGCGGCGGGGGGAAGTATTCTATTTCGGTATCGGGGGTATTTGCGGGAGTACGAGTACTCCCGCAAATACTCGGAATCGGTCCCGATACCGATACTATCGGTATCGGGACAACCCTAGTAAAGAGCACAAAAAAGGTGAACCCCAATAACGGGCATAGACAACAATAAAAACTGACAGGTATTCTAAATTGTTTCCACTCTATCCAAAGCCTTTAGTTATACTTTAAACAATATATATTGTATCCATTTCTAGAGCATACAGATTGCAGACTACCAATAATATTGTTACATGTTCTCTTGAGGTGTGCATGGAGAGCCTGGAATTCCAGGTGAAAGAGGAAACACAGGTCCTCCAGGGAAAGTAGGACCAAAAGGCAATCCAGGGGAAAAAGGAAATACTGGAGATACAGGTAAGATTATTTGTCTGAATATATCACTGAATTAATCTTCATTTCTGTGTGAGACAGAGCAAGGACGAGTATAATAAGCACCAGGATTTGCTATGGCATCGCCTGTACCTTTACCCAATTTTTTTTTATATGCCTGAAGAACACTGAATATATGCATTCTTCATAGAAATTAGAGGATTTATATTTGCTGCATTTAGATGGCTACAGCCCACCCTATTTTCTTGCTGGCGTTCATCTAGCATCATCTAGCTCTTTCGGACTCACCAGCATCTTTCCCACCCTTCTCATTCATTGTCTTTTAGTCTTTTCTATCATGGAGATATAGCACCACGTGTGAACATTATCCATGGCAGTCTGAATGTAAATACAGCCTGGCTAGGAGTGTCCAAACCTCCAGACTGACTTCTACCCATTAAAGCGGTGGTTCACCTGATTTTTTTTTTAAAGCCAGCAGCTCCAAATACAGCAGCTGCTGACTTTTAAAAAATGGACACTTACCTGTCCAGGTCACCCGCGACATCGGCAGCTGAAGCCGAGCGGTAGCTCGGCTCTCGGCTTCCCCCGCCGCCATCCTCAGTAAGGGAATCGGGAAGTGAAACGCTGCTGCTTCACTGCCCGGTTCCCTACTGCACAAGCGCAAGTCGCACTGTGCAGTTCCCACTGGTCCCCGCTGTGTTCTGGGAGACAAGTGTTTCCCAGAACACAACGGGGGGACGGGGACGCGGAGGGGCCAGACTCCCGCGGGAGTCTATACCCGGAAGTGGTGCAAATACCTGTTTTATACAGGTATCTGCACCCCCTCCCCCCTGAAAGGTGTCAAATGTGTTGGAGATTCAACAAACTATAGCTTAGAATATATCAAATGCAGTTTAGATAAAGGACACAAGATGTCGCTAATGCTCAATGATATGCTATGCTGTGTTCTTTATGATATGTTGTATTTTCTGTCCCACAGTGATGTACTTGTTGTTTTCTTCTTCCTGCTTGTAGTCTGTATGTTCTTCTTACCATGATGCAGAGAGACATCTTTGTCTGTGTGATGATGTTCCAATAAAGAAGCCAGTTCCTGATTACTACACATTGTCTGATCTGAATTAGACTCCGCTGCACCTATCAATCATACTCTGCAACAGGTTATGGGCCCAGAGTCCGGATAAAGTCTTATGACCAGGTGCGGCCTAAGCAGAACAAAGCCTTAAAAGGAAGACAGCGTGGCTGATGCGGAGATCGACATAAAGAAGCTTTCCAGTGACATCTCCTATAGACAAGTAAGACTGTTTATATATAAAGGAGGGATAAAATGGCCGGAAACTCAGAGCTTAAACTCTGTGTCAAAGCTGAATAATGACAATTACCAGCTATGGAAGTTTAAAGTGGAAATGCTGTTATCCAGAGATGACTTGTGGGAGGTTACCACTACAGACAGACCACAGGATAATAATCAGGACTGGGACAAGAAAAACAGACAAGCACGTGCCACAATAAGTTTACTAGTAGAAGATGATCAGCTCATTCATATACGCAATGAGGACACAGCGAAAGGCATGTGGGATGTACTGAAAAGACTGCATGAAAGATCCAGTTTAAACAACAAGCTGTTTATGCTGCGGAAACTTTACAAAATGAGACTTGGCAGAGAACAGGACATGCAGGAGCATATAAACGCAATGCTGGAAGTGATTGCGCAACTCAGATCAATCGGGGAGAATATAACAGACCGTCATTTTGCAGCCATGTTATTATGCAGTCTACCTGAGGCCCCATACACACGGGAGTATTTATCCGCGGATACGGTCCAGCGGACCGTTTCCGCGGATAAATCCTCTCGAGGATTTCAGCAGATTTTAATGCGATGGAGTGTACTCATCATCGCATTGAAATCCGCGCCGAAATCCTCTGGCGATGACGTGTCGGGCCGTCGCCGCGATTATGACGCGGCGACGTGCGCGACGCTGTCATATAAGGAATTCCACGCATGCGTTGAATCATTGCGACGCATGCGGGGGATCCCTTCGGACGGATGGATTCGGTGAGTCTGTACAGACCAGCGGATCCATCCGTTGGGATGGATTCCAGCAGATGGATATGTTCTGCATGTCAGCAAATATCCGATCTGCTGGAATCCATCCCAGGGGAGATATATCCGCGGAAACAGATCCGCTGGCGTGTACACACTATAGGATCTATCCGCTGAAACCCATTTGCTGGGATTTATCTGCGGATGGATTCTATCGTGTGTACGGGACCTGATACATACACTGCATTAATCAATGCACTGGAGACACGAGCCGAAACAGATCTGACGGTAGCATTTGTAAAAATCAGGCTCATAGATGAGTATCAGAGAAGAAAGGAATTAGTGCATGACTCCACAGAAACCAGCACCGCTCTCAAAGCTACAGACGCAAGATTACATAGGAAAGAAACCAGAGTGTGTTTCAGATGCCACAAACAGGGACACATAAAGAAAGACTGTACTATATGGAGAGCAGAGCAAATGAGACAATGTCCCTCTTATGCTAAACAAAAGGTCAAAACAACAATCCATGACCCAAGGGAAGGCAACTGGAATGCCACATTTAAAGCCACAGGCAACAATAAATGCCAAGACTGGTGCATCGATTCAGGGGCAACCAGTCACATGACGAGTGATAGAAGTTTCTTCACAGAACTTGATCCGAACAACAAAGAAACTATTTACCTTGCAGATGGAAGCAAAATACATGCAGAAGGATGTGGGCACGGAACCCTTGTATGCCCTGATGATGCGGGACACAATTTAACCATACCAGTGAAAGATGTGCTTTATGGGCCAGATTCACAAAAGAGATACGACGGCGTATCTACTGATACGCTGTCGTATCTCTGTTTCTAACTATGCGGCTGATTCATAGAATCAGTTACGCATAGCTAGCCCTAAGATCCGACAGGTGTAATGGACTTACACTGTCGGATCTTAGGATGCAGTACCGCGGCCGCCGCTTTGGGGAGTTCTCGTCGTAAACCAGCGTCGGGTATGCAAATTAGCACTTACGGAGATCCACAAAGCTTTTTCCCTTCGTTAAGTCGCCATAATGCCCTGTACACATGATCACTTTTTGTGATGACATTTTTTTTTATTTTTTTATCATGAAAAAAAATGAAATTTTTCCAACTTCATCATTAAAAATGATGTTGCCCACACACCATCGTTTTTGAAAAATGATGAACAAAGTGACGGCACTCTAAAGGGGAAGTTCTATTTGCCTTGAGGCTGCTTTTAGCTGGTTACTTGTTAGTAAAAGACGATTTGCGCTTTTTTGTCTGTTACAGCGTGATGAATGTGCTTACTCCATTATGAATGGTAGTTTTACCTCCCGTCTCAAAACTTGCTTCTGGGCATGTGCGGGTTTAAAACATCATTTTTGCCCACACACGATCATTTTTTATGACACAAAAAATGACATTTTAAAAAATGACATAAAAAATTCAAGCATGTTCGATTTTTTTTTTTGTCATTTTTCAGAAGACATAAAATGACATTTTGCCCACACACGATCATTTTAAATGACATTTTTAAAAATGTCATTTTATTTCATCACAAAAAGTGATCATGTGTACAGGGCATAAGTGTTAGTTTGTAAAAGGTACCCTATCTTTGCGACGGCAAAGTGTAAAGTTAGTACACCATGTAAAAGTGTACCCGTCTTTCCCGCGTCGCTGTCAAATTTTTTTTTTTTTTTTTTCCCGGCGCAACTCTTTTTTTCCCGACGCAACTTTTTTTTACCCGTCGCGATTCACAAAACCTCGGCGCATCGTAACTTCGCGCAAAGCACGTCGGGAAATTTGCATCGGGAGCATGCGCAGTACGCCTAATTTAAATGGGACTCGCCCCATTTGAATTGGCCCGCCTTGCGCCGGCCGGATTTAGGATACACCGCCGCAAATTTCCAGGTAAATGCTTTGTGGATCGGGCACTAACTTGGAAAAATTGCGGGGGTGTAACTTAAATCGGAAAAGTTACGTTGCGCCCGGGCTACGTGAATCTGGCCCTATGTTCCTAATCTAGAAGGAGGACTCTTATCTGTGAAGCCTCTAACAGCCAGAGGACTCACCGTGAAATTCCAAGGTGACAAGTGTTCCATTCTAAACAGCAAACAGACAGTAGCAAGTGCCAAGCTGGATGATCATCTATATCACCTCGACACAGTGAAGGAAAAGGTGAGACTATGTACACACAAGCACAATGACTGTATACATATATGGCACAGACGTCTAGGTCACAGACACCCAGAATGCATACAGGAACTACAGAGGAGGAATCTGACAAGGGATCTCATAATATCCCCTTGTCCAGTCACTGTCAAATGTGAGTGTTGCATCAAATCCAAAGCTACAAGAGCAACACTTCCCAAAGTCAGTCAAAAGAGAGCTTCAAGACCACTTGACTTAGTTCACAGTGACGTATGTGGTCCCCTGAACCAACCAACCAACACCTGGAGGCAACAGGTACATAGTGACTTTCATAGACGACTATTCAAGATATACAGTCACCTACCTAATGCAACACAAGAGTGAAGTTTTCGACAAATTACAAGACTATATAACAAAGACAAGTAACAAGTTTCAGAGGAAGCCTCTCATACTCCGGAGCGATAATGGAGGTGAATTCACAGGAGGTAAGATACAAGAGTACTTAAAAAGGCATGGAATAGAACATCAAAAGACAGTTCCGTGTACACCAGAACAAAATGGAGTAGCTGAAAGAAAGAATAGAACTCTGACCGAAATGATCAGATGTATGCTGACAGATTCTGGACTACCACAAAAATACTGGGGTGAGGCAGCAATGACAGCTACATATTTGCAGAACAGACTTCTTTCTAGAACAGTGGAGAAAACCCCATATGAACTATGGCACAATGAGAAACCAAGTGTAAAACATCTAAGGCCCCATACACACCATAGAATCCATCCGCAGATAAATCCCAGCAAATGGGTTTCAGCGGATAGATCCTATGGTGTGTACACGCCAGCGGATCTTTATCCGCGGATATTTATCCCCTGGGATGGATTCCAGCAGATCGGATATTCGCTGACATGCAGAACAAATCCATCTGCTGGAATCCATCCCAACGGATGGATCCGCTGGTCTGTACAGACTCACCGGATCCATCCGTCCTAAGGGATCCCCCGCATGCGTCGTAATGATTTGACGCATGCGTGGAATTCCTTATATGACAGCGTCGCGCACGTCGCCGCGTCATAATCGCGGCGACGGCGCGACACGTCATCGCCAGAGGATTTCGGCGCCGATTTCAATGCGATGGTGTGTACACGCCATCGCATAGAAATCTGCTGAAATCCTCGAGAGGATTTATCCGCGGAAGCGGTCCGCTGGACCGTATTCGCGGATAAATTCTCCCGTGTGTATGGGGCCTTAGAGTTTTTGGATGCAAAGCATTTGTCTACATACAGTACCTGAAGAAAATCGCACCAAGCTCCAAAACAGAGCATTTGAAGGTATCTTCGTTGGATACAGTGACAATGTCAAGGGTTACAGAATCCTAAATCCCAAAACAGCCAAGGTTACCATTAGCAACAGCGTAACTTTTGTTGAAGATTTAAGAGACAATGTAATGACAACAGTAGAAGCAAGAATACAAGAGAAAACTGACATTGACCAGCCCATCTCTGTAACTTCTGAACAAACAGTTGAAGTGAGTGTAGACTCAACCAGTACTGAATAGCAGACACAAGAAGGCTCAGACACAAAAATGAGACGGTCAACAAGAGAAAACAAAGGTAAACCACCTATACGTCTCTCATACAAAGCAAGTACTGCCAGTATCAACGAACCTGTAAACTGGGAAGACATATCTCAACTTTCAGAACAAGAAGCAACTAAATGGATAAAGGTTCTGAGGAAGAGATAAAATCCATGCATGACACTAAAACATGGACACTTACAGAACTACCACCCGGAAGGAAAGCCATAGGCTGTAAATGGACTTTTAAAGTGAAATACAATGCAGATGGCACAATTGAACGGTACTAAGCAAGACTAGTAGCCAAAGGCTATTCTCAAAAATATGGAGAGGACTACGATGAGACGTTTGCACCAGTAGTCAAGCACACTACAATATGGACTTTACTGACAGTAGCCGTCTCAAGGAAAATGCAAGTAAAACATTTTGATGTGAAAACCGCGTTTCTACATGGCGATTTAACAGAAGAAATCTACATGGAACAGCCGCCAGGATTCAAAGATGAACAAAGGTCAGACCTAGTATGCAAACTTCGCAGGAGTATATATGGCCTAAAGCAAGCAGCCAGAGCGTGGAATATAAAAATAAATGAAGTGCTTACAGATCAAAACTTTCAAAGGAGCAAAGCAGACCCCTGCTTATACACAAAGAGATTGGCAAACAGATGGGTCTATATGCTTATTTATGTGGATGATATCCTGATTTGTTTTGAGCAAGAAGGGGATGAAGCAGAAATACTTGAAAAACTAAATCAGCACTTTGACACCAAAGACCTCGGCAACATAAAGAATTACCTCGGCATCCAGATCGAGAGAGAGGAAGATGGTAGCTTCCTTCTGAATCAAAGACACAAAATACAAGAAATAATTGAAACTTTTGGAATGGAAGATGCCAAACCAGTGAAATCTCCCATGGAAACCAACTACCTGAAGGAGATGAATTGTCAAGATAACCCATTACCTACTAATACTCAATACAGGAAAGCAATAGGGAAATTGCACACAGCTACAAGGACTAACATTTACAGCAACAGTTGGAATCCTATGCAGAAAGGTTTCAATGCCAAATCAAAAGGACTGGAATGCTGTAAAGCGAATCATTCGCTATCTTAAAGGGACTTTGCACTACAAGCTCAAGTTACCAGCAAGTGATGAAAGCACCTTAACAGGATATGTGGATGCTGACTGGGCAGGAGACACCAATGACAGAAAATCTACCAGTGGCTACTTATTTTTCCTGTCAGGAGGCGCCATCAGTTGGACTAGTAAAAAGCAACACAGGCCCCGTACACACGACAGAGTTTCTCGGCAGAATTCACCGAGAAACTCGGTCAAAACCCGGATTCTGCCGAGAAACTCTGTCGTCTGTACAGTTTTGGTTAGATGGAGCCGCCGAGGAGCTCGACGAGAAAATAGAGAACATGTTCTCTATTTTCTCGTTGTTCTATGGGAGAAGGCGTCCCGCCGAGCTCCTCGGCGGCTTCATCCCAGAACTCGACGAGGAACTCGACGTGCCAAGCACGTCGAGTTCCTAGGCCGTGTGTACGGGGCCTCACTGTTTCGCTGTCGTCTACTGAAGCAAAATACATTGCTGCAGCAGAGGCAAGCAAAGAAGTTATATGGCTGAGACAGCTATTAACAGATTTAGGTCAACCACAGTTGGGACCAACAGAAATCTATGAGGACAATCAAGGATGCATTGGACTTGCACATACGGAAGGAGTTAATTCAAGAACCAAGCACATTGATGTGAAGTTTCACTTTCTTATGGATCTTCAAGAGCAAGGTCTTCTTGAGTTACTTTATTGCCCAACCGAGGATATGACAGCAGACATCCTTATAAAGCCTCTGACCGACGAAAGACATTCAAAGCTCACAAAGGAGATAGGTTTAACGGACTAAGCCTTAGTTGCTGAGAAGGGGTGTTGGAGATTCAACAAACTATAGCTTAGAATATATCAAATGCAGTTTAGATAAAGGACACAGGATGTCGCTAATGCTCAATGATATGCTATGCTGTGTTCTTTATGATATGTTGTATTTTCTGTCCCACAGTGATGTACTTGTTGTTTTCTTCTTCCTGCTTGTAGTCTGTATGTTCTTCTTACCATGATGCAGAGAGACATCTTTGTCTGTGTGATGATGTTCCAATAAAGAAGCCAGTTCCTGATTACTACACATTGTCTGATCTGAATTAGACTCCGCTGCACCTATCAATCATACTCTGCAACAAAATGGGACACCGGAGGGGGGAGGATTCCGAAAAGCGGAGGTTCACATGCCATTGGCATGTAACCAATCAATGGCCACCGGTGGCATAGACAATACATGGCAAGGCTCTGCCTAAAAGTGCCAGCTCGTGTGTTGCTTATCTTTCAAACAACATGTCAGTGTTCCTGACTCCAGGGCCATCTTTAATGTTGATTTGACCCTGGGCAACAAAAATTCTTGGGGCCCCCCCATGCAATTTTGCTCTCCACTTGCGCTGAGACATACAATAAATATCAGCTAGACTTAAAATCAGTTTACTGTGTCAGATCAGGCAATCATTGCGATTGGTTGTCAGAGGTTGCAGCATATCATTACCACTTACTCACTGGTTGCTAGAGGTTACAGCACACATTACGGCTCATTGATTAGTTGCTAGAGGTTACAGCACATGGTTTCTTTGATTGGTTGCTAGAGGTTACTGTACAGTAATACTGCTCACTGATCGGTTGTTAGAGGTTACAGCACATCACCTCTTCACTGCAGAGGGGCATGATATACATATGAATGCCACCTTTATTTACATATAAATGCTGCCGGACTCAGCTATTTACATATGAATGATCCTGTTATTTACATATGAATGACGTTATTTACATGTTAACACAGGGTCTGCAGGTGAGTCATCTGTACACAACAATAGGGCAGAGCTGGGCAGCATTAGTAGCAGCACTTTACACTGAGGCCCCGTACACATGACCGAGAATCTCGTTGTAAAAGAAACATTGTTTTCCTCGACGAGTTTCTTGTCAGGCTTGTCAAGAATCTTGTCAAGCTTTCTTTGCGTACACACTGGCAAGACAAAATCCCGTCATTCTCAAACGCGGTGACCTACAACACGTACGATGGCACTATATAGGGGAAGTTCTATTCCACTGGCGCCACCCTTGGGGCTGCTTTTGCTAATCTCATGTTGCCGCGTGTTAGTAAAAGTTTTGGTAAGAGACGATTTGCGCTTTTCAGTCGGTTACAGCGTGACGAATGTGCTATCTCCATTACAAACGCTACTTTTACCGAGGGTGCGCTCCCAACTCATACTTTATTCTGAGCATGCGCGGGTTTCTAAGCATACACACGAACGTGTTTCTCGTCGTAAACCAGCCCGACGAGAAACACAACAAGGAAATTGAGACTCTTCCATGCCTGGCACATGTTCACAATTTGGAGGTGCAGTGTTTCCTAAATAGGTACCCATGGTTGGAAGATCTACTAAAGCAGGCCAGAAGAGTCTGTACTTATTTTAGGCGATCATACACAGCCAGTGCTGGGTTGGCTGAAATTCAACCAGAAATCCACCTGCCCGTAAACTGCCTGATTTGTGACATGCCCACCAGCTGGACTCAACTTTGGCAATGCTACAGCGGCTGCACATGCAGCAGAAGGCCCTTGACGTACCTGTGTGAGTATGGCTGCTCATAAAGGATGCATGCATTGTACTGTCACCATTTGAGGAGGCCACAAGGATGGTGAGCTGTGCATGCAATGCATGCATCAGTGACACAATGGAGGTTATTTACAAAAGGCAAATCCACTTTGCACTACAAGTGCAAAGTGCACTTGGAAGTGCAGTCCCTGTAGATCCGAGGGGGACATGCAAGGAAAATAAAAAACAACATTTTAGCTTGCACATTATTGGATGATAAAATCAGCAGAGCTTCCCCTCATTTCCGATCTACCCCTCAGATTTACAGCAACTACACTTTCAAGTGCACTTTCAGTGCAATTTCAAGTGCACTTTGCACTTGTAGTGCAAAGTGGATTTGCCTTTCGTAAATAACCCCCAATGTACATAAAAAGGCCCAGACAGCTGAGCTGTGGGAAGTGGGCCAAGAGATAACACGTGTTATCTCCTCTTGTTTCACGTGTTTATGTTATAGAAATAATAGTTTAACAATGTAATTATTATTGCTATTTGTTTACCATGACATCTCTAATCTTTTTTATATTTCTTTCCTTAGGCCTGGCTGGAAATAAAGGGGCGAAAGGGGAAATAGGAGTTGGTTTGCCAGGAGGACAAGGCCAAAAAGGAGAGAAAGGAAGCCCAGGTAATTCATGAAAACCAGTAGCAGTAATTAATATAAAGTAGACTTGTAGTGACCGGCTTACGACTGTAAAACAAGCCAAAGATTAAAATAAGGTGCTGTGCTAGACCAACAGTGTTGTGCTTATATACAAACAAAAAACTTTTGTGACTATGTTATACTATTAAAGTGGATGTAAACCTTCCATACACCCAGTGAAGTGAACAGCCTCAGATGATACACAGAGATTAACCAAATCTCCCTACATTCGTTTTATATGTATATCTGCTGTCTTCACATTTATATACTGTTTAGAAAGCTGAGATCGTGTTAGGAGATTTTCTCTTCCTGGTTAACACAGAGTGTGATGTCTGGGCATACAGCCAAGATAGTTAACATTGCTGATTGGAGGAAAGGCACAAACCCCCTCTCATCATAGACAGAGACTCTCAGAGCTGTTTTGTAATAGGAGCTGCTCTCTGCTACTATGTTAGCAACCTCCGTTGACAAAAGATTCAGGCTGCTTTTGTCTAAAAAGTCAAAAAATATGTCATGCTGATAACAGAGGAACCGTTCAGAAGAAAGCTATAAGACTTAGCTTATTGAAAAAAAGATAACAAAATACTGCAGATATATTTGCCCAGCTCAAATTTCATGAATCCGGTTTACATCCACTTTAAAAAAAAAAAAAAAAAAACATGTTTATTTTTATTTTTTTAACATTTGTTTTTTATTGTGAGAGGTTCACCAAAAGAACAAAAGAAAGATATAGTGTAAAACAGGCCATAAGATATCCAATCAAAATAAACTTGTATACAATGGTTAAGTATTAAGTACAATCACAGAATATACAGTAATTAAACAGTTTAACTCCCTTCACGCCTAAGTGTAAAACAAATCTAAATTCCTAAGCACAGTTTTGCAACTTTGACATGTATTAGTAAAACTGTACATATTGTCACAGCTACTTAATGTATCTAGGTGAATTATTCTTTTTTTTTTTTCTAGGACAAATTGGGCTTTCTTTTGGTGGTAAATAGATATCTCGGATATAACGGATAACTGGCCCAAAATACTGTAGTAAAAAAAAAAAAAAATTAAATATTTTTTAATTTGGCTGTATACTTCTTGCTATTTTAATAATTTACCACCATAGAACAGCCCCCCAAAAATTCTCCTGATTCTAACGATTGTAGCGATAACACATATGTGTATGTTAGTTGTTGTTTGTACCCGTAGTACAGCCCAGAAACAATGGTGCACATTTTTATTTTTTTATTCTGCCTAAAATGCACTGACACTGGCACAAACTGACACTGCTGCCAATTAAAACATTTTGTTTTAAATTCTACAGAAAATATCCTGACCGTAGTTTTTGACCCCGACCTTGGCCTTAACACTAACCCTGGCAAACCTTGACCTTGTTATTTTTTTCTTTATTATGTTGTAATAATTTTTTATTATTTATTTTAATTTATTTATTTTTTACACACTTTGGTTTGTTTATATTTCCTCTCCTGCAAGAAGAGGGAGATACTATGGGGCTGATTTATTAAAGGCAAAGAGACTGCAGTTTCCCTCTGCAAGAGCAGTTGCTTTAGAGCAGTGGTTCTCAACCTTCTAGTGCCGTGACCCCTTGATAAAATTTCCCAAGTTGTGGGGACCCACAACAGTAAAATTATTTTCATAGCGTGGGTTCAAAGCACCCAAGGCAAGACGAGTAATTTGCGCCCCCTAACCCACAGACATTTAGCGCTCCCTGAGTCCCTTCCACTCGTAAAATATTAAAACCCCTTATAGTACATTTTAGGGTGTACCACTCTTTCTCTTGGTTCTCCTTTCTTTCCCTTTTCATCTCTCTCTATCCTAATTCCTTGTTTTTTTCCCCCCCATCCCTCTCTCTAACTGTCTTTCTTGCTCTCTTTTTTTCCTTTCTCTCCCTTTTTCTTTGTTCATTTTATCATCTCCCTTCCTGGGAGAACAGTGTGGGCTTCAGGAACAGTCCAGGATTTGGTGACCCCTGGCAATATTATAATTTGACCCCCGAGGGGGTCCCGACCCCCAGGTTGAGAACCACTGCTTTAGAGCTTAGTAAATGAGTAGAAGCTCTGGTGACTTCTGTCATCCACTCATGTGCAAGCAAAAATGCTGTTTTTTATTTTATTTCCCTTGCATGTGATTGGGTATTCTTTTCAAAGTGAATCTTTACCTCATTTACTAAGCTCTGGAGCAACTGCACTTGCAGAGTGCAACTGCACTTTGCAAAGTGCACAGTTTATTTGCATTTAGTAAATCAAACCCTGTGTATCTTTCTCTTCATTCAGAAGAGGAATTAAACACAGGGGCGGACTCACAGTGACTGATCACTGTGATAGCCAATCAGGGTCTATCACAGTGATCAGGTTACCTGGAATTTACATTCTGGGGTCCCTATCATTAGCACGAGACCCAGGGCTCTCAGTGAAAGCCCAGTCTCTGTGTTGGGAGCGCGCTGTGCATTTTACTTAGATAAAGTGCAAAAGTGAACATTCCACAGTCCAACACACAAGTGAAAGGTATTTATTTTCCTTTTTTTTTAAGTTGTATTTATATTGAAGGTATTCAGGAAATTTGCATAGGAGAAAAAAAAAGGGAAACAATACAACGGGGGGGGATATCATTGAACAAAACGAGTTAAAGAACAAGACAGAGAATTTGTTTAAATGTAATAAGTAGATCATAAACATATACAGTATGAGGTGAAGGAAAAAATTGTTTACATGGAATAAGGTAACAGACCATATGTAACAAGGCCAGTATGCTGGCCTGAATTTATGGGAGGAGCCCGGGGGTATTTAACCAGCCCACTCACCTGTGGTCATTGTTTGTTTCCTGTGAGCGATACCACACATCACTGGGCTGACTCTTCCCAGCTCACCTCACGTTTTTGAGTCCTGGCATTTTGATCGCAGTTGCATTTCGGCTTCTTCGTTTGTGCTCTTCGTCGGCGGTTCCCGCTCACTGTCGCAGGTACTTTGCGAATCTTTCACATCATGTGCGATCTTGCAATTTGTTATGCTACCTGTCCGGCATCCTTTCGTAAAGAGAAAAAAAAAAAGCCTGCTTCTGAGTTGTGGTCTGCCAAACATACGTTTAATTTATAATTCCAAACCTCTGAGTCACGGTCGGTCTTTGTCCGATATCACTCGCTGTGGATTTCACTGGATATAAAGATTCACTGTCCATGGGTTTGCTGTCTCTTCCATTTAGAGACAAGCATGTATTGTTTGCACAGGTTTCTGTGGCTGATTGAGGTGATAATTAGGCCCACCTGATACCTTCTCTGCACTGGGTTAGCCTGGGGGGAGGGGTGGTTGGTTGCTGTTCAGTTTCAGAGTCAGGCTGGGTTCACACTACTACACTACTTTCATCCTACTTTGCTCTGCTACATTGGTCCTACATTTATCCTACATTGGTCCTACATCCATCCTACTTTCATGAACAGGATACTACTTTGGTCCGACTTCAATGATATTCAACGGGCCTGAAGTAGGATCAATGTAGGACCAAAAGTAGTACAGGGAGCATTTTCAAAGTCGGACCGACTTGTGTAGGACGCTACAAGACGCTCTCATAGGGAAACATTGAACACAGAGCAAAGTAGGATGAAAGTAGTGTAGTAGTGTGAACCCAGCCTAAGGCTGGGTTCACACAACTACACTACTTTCATCCTACTTTGCTCTGCTACATTGGTCCTACATTTATCCTACATTGGTCCTACATCCATCCTACTTTCATGAACAGGATACTACTTTGGTCCGACTTCAATGATATTCAATGGGTTGAAGTAGGATCAATGTAGGACCAAAAGTAGTACAGGGAGCATTTTCAAAGTCGGACCGACTTGTGTAGGACCAATGTAGGACACTACAAGACGCTCTCATAGGGAAACATTGAACACTGAGCAAAGTAGGATGAAAGTAGTGTAGTAGTGTGAACCCAGCCTAAGGCTGGGTTCACACTACTACACTACTTTCATCCTACTTTGCTTTGTGTTCAATGTTTCCCTATGAGAGCGTCTTGTAGCGTCCTACACAAGTCGGTCCGACTTTGAAAATGCTCCCTGTACTACTTTTGGTCCTACATTGATCCTACTTCAGGCCCATTGAATATCATTGAAGTCGGACCAAAGTAGTATCCTGTTCATGAAAGTAGGATGGATGTAGGACCAATGTAGGATAAATGTAGGACCGATGTAGCAGAGCAAAGTAGGATGAAAGTAGTGTAGTAGTGTGAACCCAGCCTAAGGCTGGGTTCACACTACTACACTACTTTGATCCTACTTTGCTCTGCTACATTGGTCCTACACTGATCCTACATTGGTCCTACATTGGTCCTACATTGATCCTACATTGATCCTACATCCACCCTTCTTTCATGAACAGGATACTACTTTGATCCGACTTTGTGATAGTCTGACTTGTTCTTTGACCAATCAAAACAATCCCAGAGTGAGATAAATTCCTTTTACTGCTGCTGTAATCACAAGTCGGATGTCAAAAGTCGGATGGTTAGAACAAGGCTCCTACTTTGATCCTACTTTAATGATATTCAATGGGCTGATGTAGGATCAAAGTAGGACCAAAGTAGTACAGGGAGTAGTTTCAAAGTCGGACCGACTTGTGTCGGACCAGTTAAGACAGATCTCATAGGGAAACATTGATTTTCACACGTCATGCTACATGAGCTCCCAATGTAGGACCATTGTAGGACAAGTGTGAACCCAGCCTAAGGCTACTACACTACTTTCATCCTACTTTGCTCTGCTACATTGGTCCTACATTTATCCTACATTGGTCCTACATCCATCCTACTTTCATGAACAGGATACTACTTTGGTCCGACTTCAATGATATTCAATGGGCCTGAAGTAGGATCAATGTAGGACCAAAAGTAGTACAGGGAGCATTTTCAAAGTCGGACCGACTTGTGTAGGACGCTACAAGACGCTCTCATAGGGAAACATTGAACACAGAGCAAAGTAGGATGAAAGTAGTGTAGTAGTGTGAACCCAGCCTAAGGGGTGACATACACTCTACAACCAATTCATATCAGATCAATTTAATCCTTCTGATTCGTATGGGATTAATTTAATATATTTACGAACTGATTCGGGTCACACACATTGAATACTTTCTACGGTTGCCATTCGTTGTTTTCCCCCATGCCGTGTGTTTTAGTTCCTACAGTGGAACTTACAAATCGTTTGCAGACGTTTCTCTTTTTGTTTACCAACCAAAGTAATTTTTTTGTGTGTCATCCACGGGGCAACACCATGCTCTTCAGATGTCTTGCACACCCACCATGCTTTTCATAGATCGAGTCTTTTTTTCTTTTTTTTCAAACTGTCGCAGGTCGGATTTGTACAAATTCTTTGTTTAATGCACCGTTTTGCCCAGGGCCGGCCCTACCATGGGACCCGATGGTACCATTGTACCAGGCAGCACTTTCAGGGGGGCAGCAAATTGCCTCCCGCACGCCATCCCATTCTGCCAGCTCCGCTCTCCACTCCACTGTGGGGCTAATTTTCCGCCCGACCGCTCCTCCCGTTCCGCTCTACGCTCCACTGTGGGGTTAATTGCATGAATAGAGCCATAACAGGTCCTTTTTATACTCCTATATACATGTATAGAGCCATGATAGGTCCGCTTTAGTTATCATGATATAAAATAATGGATGTGGGGGCATTTTGGTGGGCGTAATTTTTTTTTGTGGGGGGGGGCAGCATTTCATTCTTGGTACCAGGCAGCACAATGTCTTGGGCCGGCACTGGTTTTGCCAGATAACCCGTGCCATTAAAACCCCACTGTGGAACTTGCGAGTCATTCGTCAAATCTCCATATGCAGACTTATTTGAGCCTTGTGCAAGACCACGGTCTTATCGTGCAATTCATGAGCACATGCCACGTAGTAGGCCCATGTCACTTAGAGACGCACTGTCTATCATTCCAGTTATTTTACTTTATATTACACTCCGATCGAATTTACTCTCATCAACGACTCGCCGGTTCATCCACGCACATTCTCACGTGCTCCAATCGCATCCTCATGCACCAATTTGTCTTGGCGTGCCCCAGTTGCTTTTCAGCCTCATTTCAGTACATGCGCCAGAGTCCGGTTCATTCTCAGACGCAACCACGGCCCGACCAATCCGCGCCTCTGTCATAGCAATAATTTAATTAAACTGTCACATACCGCACTCTGATTTGAATCTAGTCGCATCTGTGATGGACCGATTCGTCCCGGTGTGCCCCAGTTGTTTGGCCTTATTTCAGTACATGCTCCAGATTCCGGTCGTTGTCAGTTGCACGTGCGGCACACACCGATTCATGCCTCTGTCATGGCAAAACATTTCACTGTCATGTATCATGTTCTGATTCTAATCCGGTCGCGTCCTCATGCACCGATTTGTCTCAGTATATCCCAAAAAAAAACCAACCCAAGCACTCACCAACAGCCGATCTGAATCTAGTCGCAACGTCGGCCCTATGATTCGGATCCTCAGTAACCACAAACCCCTTCAACCACTAACACCATCAGCCGATCCGAGTCTAGTCATATCATCGGTGCAATGACTCGGATCCGGCACACAAGCCCCCCCGTCACCTTACATCCACAGCCGATCCGAATCCAATCGCATCATCGGCGCAACGATTCAGATCCTTGGCAATACAAACTTTACCAACCGACCCGAGTACAGTCGCAGCACCGGCCCAACGTTTCAGATCCTTCACAAAACAACCCCACCGATGCTCACACCTCGAACTATTCGCATCCGCGATACGAATACAGTGGTAATTAAGATTCAGATCCTGGGCCTTACTTTTGTTGTCAAGCATAAACATTTGCATCTCACTCCATCTGTATTTACAGTGTTGCGCACGGTCATTCCTACATACTTCAAATTTCCGCTAAACTCTGTTTTCACTTTTCTAATAAAGCTGCTTAATTGCAATTGTGGCTCAAATCTGTCTCTCATCTCCAGTAGCAACTCGGCTGCTCACCTATTTTCTGTTGCGCTCACACGCAAACTAGCTTTCACTACGCCTATTGTTCCTTCAAGTTGACCCGCATCAGGTCAGTGCTCCAAGACTTCACCCACACAAGGGGTGTACTAAGAAGCAGCTTCAATCTCTCCCGGGGATGCTCAATTTGCAGTTAGGATCATTCCCCAGGGTCGATCTTTTGTATCATGCCTCCTGGTCTTCCTCTCCCAGACACAGGACTCCGATCAGATCCTTAACTTAGACACCGCGGCAGTAGCGAAACTGTCAATATGGGAGGAGTTCCTTACTACGTGAAACAGTATCAATGTTGTACCATCAATATCGCCCCCATCGCCGCAGGTAGTGACAGATGCCGCAGCTTCCGCAGGCTTCGCTGCAATTTTTGGCCACTGTTGGTTTGCAGGACCATAGCCTCCAGAGACACTCTTAATCCCAGTGTTTACCCGGACTTCCTCCGTGTTTGAACAATTCCCGATTGTGGCAGCCGCTCAGCTCTGGGGTCATATCTGGACAGGACGAACCGTGGCCTTCACCACCGTCAACCAGGCCACGGCCGACATTATTAATAAAGGCAAGTCTAAGTTATGTCCTTCCTATGCAGGCCCATACAACTATCCCCACAGCACCAGTTAATGTCCACTATCTAGTTGCCCATGTTGCTTTCTCCCCAGCCTGGTCATTCAAGCAACCATCTACTCGGCCTACCACAGGTTCTTGAGGCCTAGCGAGTTCACCCGCAGCTACCCCGCTGGCCAAGTTCTACATAGACCTCACTTGGCTCGCTACCACAACCACTTCATTCTCCACCTGGCACTATCCAAAACCCAGCAATCAGGCACTGGGGTAGACATCCAACTCTAAAGCAAACAATGTCCGGTGTGCAGTAACCATACTCGATCGCCTTCTGTCACTCCTACCTGAACAGTCAAACTCTTATCCCCTAATACCTTTCCCGATCAAACCCTTGAGTGCCTGCCAGTTCGTCAAACACGTCAGAATTCATCGGGGCACAACCAACCATAGGAAGTTCATCCAGGGTTCACCCGATCGCCTCTCGGGGGATCAGGAAGGAATTTTCTCCCCCCTGTAGCAATTGGCCTAGGCTCGGCTGGGGTTTCCGCCTTCCTCTGGATCAACAGGGGGGGGGGGCGGTTGGGTCAATTGGGTCCTGTCACCTTCACACTTGCTCACTCACTCTTCCACGCTACCTACACCTCAACCCCAGTCAGTGCTCCAGTCGCTCTTATCGCATTGGAGCAGCCTCGGCCACATCCCGGTGTGGGATCCCAAATCATGACAATTAAGAGACTTGACGGGTGGAAGTCTGCCTGCTTCGCCCAGCACATCCCCCAATACTCAGGTGGAAATGGCACAAGCGTTCACCAAACTTGCTCAATGAATAAAGCTAAAACCAATAAAACTACACCCCCCTAACTGAATGTTTTTGCCCCCTTATCTTGGCATACCGTCCATCAGATCAGGGAACACTTCAGGTCTCTTTCATGTGGTAAGTCTTATGTTAAGGCTATCTATCTTGTTCATATCCGTATCGGACATAGGGCTTTGACCATAAATTCCATAAGCATACACCAGGTGTTAATTGCAACAAAGTGGGGTTATGGAGAGAAGAGGGTACATCCTCAGGGAATGTCACCCCAGACCCAAACTAAACAAGACATGGGAGGGGAACCATATTCAGATTGGTCCCAGGGATCCCATATTCTGCTGAATTGGGCTATGGCATTACCTACCAAAGCAGTCATATACCTCATTTTATGAATCTCTGAAATGGTGAGTAAAAGTTGGGCTTGAGACTGGGGTGTAGAAGATAGCCAATGTATCCCGATAGTTCTCTTGGCTGCTAATTATATGTAGGAGATTAATTTGTTTGAAGGTTTACCAATGCTATGAAATGGCAGGCCTAGTAGGTAATGTATCGGGTCCAACGGAAGTGATATTTCAAACAGCCGTTGGATGAGAGGCATCACCATTTTCCCAAAGGGGGCTATAAGCTCACATTGCCAAAAAATATGATACTGGGTACCTTTTTCCTTGTCACAATGCCAGCATAGATAGGAAAGTGAAGAATATATGCGATTTACCACCTCAGGTGTACCAGAACAGTAGGATTTTAGAAGCTGTCTCTCTTTCAGGGCCACACATCTGGAAGCCTTGGAATCAATTGCCTTTAGAAGTCACCAAATTAGTAAATAGAGTCCACCTGTGTGTAATTTAATCTCAGTATAAATACAGCTGTTCTGTGAAGCTTTTTTGTTAGAGAACCTTAGTGAACAAACAACATCATGAAGGCCAAGGAACACACCAGACAGGTCAGGGATAAAGTTGTGAAGAAGTTTAAACAGGGTTAGGTTCTAAAAAATAATTACCCAAGCTTTGAACATCTCAAAGAGCACTGTTTCATGATTCGAAAAATGGAAAGTGTATGGAACAACTGCAAACCTACCAAGACATGGTGTTCCACATAAACTGACAGGCCCGGGCAAGGAGATCAAAAATTCAGAGACGTAGCCAAGAGGCCCATGGTAACTCTGGAGGAGCTGCAGAGATCCACAGCTCAGGTGGGAGAATCTGTCCACAGAACAAGGATTAGTCGTGCACTCTGCAAATCTGGCCTTTATGGAAGAGTGGCAAGAAAAAAGTAATAGTTGAAAGAAAGCCATAAGAAGTACCATTTGCAGTTTGAGAGAAGCTATGTGTTGAACACAGAAAACATGTGGAAGAAGGTGCTCTGGTCAGATGAGACCCAAATTGAACTTTTGGCCTAAAAGCAAATGCTATATGGGAAGGAAAACTAACACTAGACATTACCCTAAACACACAATCCCGACCATGAAACACAGTGGTGGCAGAATCATTTTATGGGGATTTTTTTCTTCAGCAGGGACAGGGAAGCTGGTCAAAGTTGATGGGAAGATTAATGGAGGCAAAATACAGTCTGAGGCCTCGTACACACGACAGAGTTTCTCGGCAGAATTCACCGAGAAACTCGGTCAAAACCCGGATTCTGCCGAGAAACTCTGTCGTCTGTACAGTTTTGGCTCGATGGAGCCGCCGAGGAACTCGACGAGAAAATAGAGAACATGTTCTCTATTTTCTCGTTGTCCTCGTTCTTCTATGGGAGAAGCCGGCCCGCCGAGCTCCTCGGCGGCTTCATCCCAAAACTCGACGAGGAACTCGACGTGCCAAGCACGTCGAGTTCCTCTGTCGTGTGTACGGGGCCTTAGAAGAAAACCTGTTAGGTCTGCAAAAGACTTGAGACTGGGCCGGAGGTTCAACTTCTAGCAGGAAAACATACAGCCAGAGCTACAATGGAATGGTTTGGATCTAAGCATATTCATGTGTTAGAATGGCCCAATCAAAGTCCAGATCTAAATCCAATTGAGAATCTGTGGCAAGACTTGAAAATTTCTGTTCACAGATGCTCTCCATCCAATCTGACAGAGCTTGAGCTATTTTTCAAAGAAGAATGGGCAAAAGACTTGCAGCTGTAATTGCAGTGAAAGGTGGTTCTTCAAAATAATGTCTAATGAATACAAATGCATGCCACTCTTTTCACATATTTATTTGTAAAAAAAAAATTGAAAAACATTTATAATTTTCCATCCACTTCACAATTATGTGCCACTTTGTGTTGGTCTACCACATAAAATCCCAATAAAATAAAATTTAAGTTTTTGGTTGTAACATGACAAAATGTGAAAAATGTCAAGGGGTATGAATACTTTTTCAAGGCACTGTACACTGTGTGTAAAGTGCTGAGTAAACTGATGGTGCTATATAAGTACATGAAATAAATGTGCATCTCGTAGAAATAGTATTTGTTTAGACTTTTATGCATTCAGTACTTTAAAATGTATTTCCACTTTTCCAACCAAATTGGTGTATCTGCTTTTTTACATGTCCCTATTCAGTATAAACAAAAAAAAAAAAATTGAAATTGTAGATTGCCTTTTTTAGAACTTCCGACAAGGCTGGCAAGCTGTGTTTACCATAATTAACTCTGGGGTGGATTCAGTAAGCAATTGCGTCTGCGTAACCATAGTTACGCAGCGCAATTGCTTAGTTGCGCCGGCGTAACGACTTTTCTGTATTCAGAAAGCTTGTTACGCCGACTGCAGCCTAAGATATGACTGGCATAAGGCTCTTATGCCGTCGTATCGTAGGCTGCATTCTTACGATGGCCGCTAGGTGGCGTTCCCGTAGTGGTCAGCGTAGAGTATGCAAATTGCATACTCACGCCGATTCACAACCCTACGCGCGCCCTGCGTAGGCATTTTACGTCGTTTACGTTCGTCGGGTTCCGCGTAAGGCTACTCCTGCTATTAGCAGAGGCAGCCAATGCTAAGTATACCTGTCGTTCCCGCGTCGCGATGTTTGAAAATTACGTCGTTTGCGCAAGTGAATCGTGAATGGCGCTGGACGCCATTTACGTTCACGTTGAAGCAAATGACGTCCTTGCGACCTCATTTTCCGCAATGCACGTCGGGAAAGTTTCCCGACGGAGCATGCGCACTACGTTCAGCGCGGGAACGCGCCTAATTTAAATGATCCACGCCCCCTACGGGATCATTTAAATTACGCGCCCTCACGCCGGGCATTTTTAAGGAGCACCCGCGCAAATTACGTAGCTACTGCTTCATGAATGAAGTGTAGCGCAGGTAATTTACGGAGGCGCAGCGTTAAAACGGTACGCTGTGGCTCCGTAAGAGGGCGCAAGTCGTACCTGAATCCACCCCTCTGTTTTTACTGTGCAGACAGGTATCATTTCCTCATCTGTACTAAATCTAAACACTGTCTGCCTTAACAAAGGTTAAAACTGGCCATAGATAGATAACATTTCGATCCATCTATGGCCATTCCCACTCGACAGACGTTGATCCAGTGAATGGGATTGTTGGAAAACTTTTGATGATCAGAGGCTATAGCCATTGATTATTGTATTCTGACAGCAGATGAGTCCTGCTGTCGAAATACAATGGCACAGCAGGGAGGATTCCTCCATCGACTTCGCTAGTGTGAATGGGGGAACCTGTTTATTTTTATGTTCTGCTGACTGTTTTAAAAAAAACAATATCGGCAATACAATGGGGATTATTTACGAAAGGCAAAGTGCACTTGAAATTGCACTGAAAGTGCACTTGGAAGTACAGTCACTGTACATCTGAGGGGTAGATCTGAAATGAGGGGAAGCTCTGCTGATTTTATTGTGCAAGCTAAAATGCTGTTTTTTTTTTCTTTGAATGTCCCCCTCAGATCTACAGCGACTGCACTTCCAAGTGCACTTTGCACTTGTAGTTTGCACTTGTAGTGCAAAGTGGATTTGCCTTTAATACATAACTCCCAATGAAACACATTTTCCATTGTGGTTTTTAGAAAGATAGACATTCATTCTCTTCATGTGAGCCGCTACTTGGAGATTCATTATGCAGATCGGGCGATGATGACAACTTATCCCAGCGTGTTGTTTTTTTAAATTTAAGTGGTCCTTTGAAAGGTTTTAGCAAATTTTTGGTCCTTACTGCACTTAGAGATGCTTTTTTTTTTGCTTTATTAGGGAAAGGTAAGAACCCCTGTCAGGTTTTACAATGACCCAAAGCCCAGCTAGAGAGATTTCCTCTCTTTCGCTGTCTCGTGGCAACCATTTAATCAGACAAGATTTAAAGGAATTTGTCCAACAGGGCCTCCAACAACAGTAAATCCTTACAGGAGTTCTGATCTGATCTTTATACAAAACGTACTATAGATGAACTTTTACTCAAAACATAAATATCTTTAACTGTATGCAGAGATGAATAGAACTATTTTCTACATATATGTGACATAATTTTTTAATAGTTATGCCGCGTACACACGGTCGTTTTTCGGCATGAAAAAAAACAACGTTTTTCAGCATGTCCAAAAAAACAAAGTTTTTCCAACTTCATCATTAAAAACGATGTTGCCCACACACCATCGTTTTTGAAAAATGATGAACAAAGCGCGGTGACGTACAACGGCACTCTGAAGGGGAAGTTCTATTCGCCTTTGGGCTGCTTTTAGCTGATTCCTTGTTAGTAAAAGACGATTTGCGCTTTTTTGTCTGTTACAGCGTGATGAATGTGCTTACTCCATTATAAATGGTAGTTTTACCAGAACGAGCGCTCCCGTCTCATAACTCGCTTCTGGGCATGCGCGGGTTTAAAACGTCGTTTTAGCCCACACACGATCATTTTTTACAACCCGAAAAACTACATTTTAACAAACGACGTTAAAAAATGCAGCATGTTCGATTTTTTTTTTTTGTAGTTTTTCAGAAGCCGAAAAACGATGTAAAGCCCACACACAATGATTTTAAATTACGTTTTTAAAAATGTCGTTTTTTTTCATGCCGAAAAACGACCATGTGTACGTGGCATTAGACTTTGTATTTCAGATAAAACTATTAAACATTTTCTTCATAGATGTGGAGAGCATCAAGAAAACGGTGGATTTGGAAAGTCGAATCGTTTCCTTAGAGAAAAAAGTGTTCTGGCTAAAAAATGGTAATGCTGAATATTGAAATTGACATGATGATGTGCCTTTCAAATCAGTCCCTATAGTAAACCAGCCATTAGATAGAATGAATGAAATGTTTGAAGCTTGAGGTAGGTCCCTAATTAGAAATGAGCATTATAGAGCACCCAGTGTTTCAGTTTACTCATAAAGACTGGTAAAGGTGAAGAATGTGATAATATTATATATTCTATCTATTGTAATCTATAATATATATAGTAATTGAATCAATGTATTAATGTGTGGTTGTCCCTTGTTTACTAGTCTAACCTATCAGAGAATATGTTAGGCCTAATGTTATAATGCTAGTTATAAAGACAGACGCATTTGAGTAAAACAGTTGCATTTATTTCCTATAAAAAATCGGAAACATATCCTAACAACAGATATCAGATACAGTCTATATCAACAATAATAATAATGAGATCAGGGGTCAAGTCCTGGGGAAATAAGTGTGGGAACTCCCACCCAAGATCCGATATGAAGGCGGGGGATGAAACATAGTGGGCAGTATATATATGTATATCTGTGTGTATGACTGTGTGTCCCAAGCGTGTCACGATCCTACGGGGTAAAATGACCGCACCAGCCAAGCAGACACTGGCTGGAAAAAGCGCCCAGAGGCGATTCAGTTCGCATGAGTAGCGCTATACAAGTCATTCATTAGGGTTGGTGTCCCCCCCTCCACCTCCCTCAGTACAGACCCCACCCGAGCCCCCTCCATTAGTACAGACCCCCCAGGACAAGCCACCCCCCTCCATTAAGACAGACCCCCCCACAACCCCCCCCCATTAGTACAGACACCCCCCTCCATTGGTACAGACACCCCCCTCCATTGGTACAGACCATCCCCCACAAATCAGTGTACTATCCTCCTCTGGCTTCACCCCCAGTAATGTCCTCCTGTGGCCTGTGCCTCCTACAGATAACATGGCTGAAATTGCAATCACATTCGGACTAAACTCACACAGGACTTTTTTTTTTGGTCCGCACCAGAATCAGGATTGCATGAGTTTTCACACCTATGCGATCCGATTCATGTCCGAACTGCCAGTTCGCAGTGCGATATGCGATCTGAAATGGGGGTGTCATTAACATTGTATTGACACTCCCCAGCAGCTCATATATGGCAGTGTGAACTGCCATGCGAGTTGGGTGTGATGTGGGAACCCGCAGTGGATTCGCAGGGTTCCCGCATCGCACCTGTGTGAACCCGGACAGTAAGTGAAAGTGGTGATCTGTGAGTGCAGGGCTACACAAGGCTGAAAAAAAACCTGGGGAGGGGAACATTTAACTGATCCTGACTCTTTATATCTTTGTCCCAGCCAGCAATGCATGTCAACTTCTGGCTGAATAGGACCTGCAGCAGTGTGAACATCCAGCCTGCTGGTTGAATAAGAAAAAATGAATAGTGTGTACCCAATTCAGTTAAATGTCAGCTTTAATGTCTCCCCACACCAGGAAAGGTGGGCGGGGCCTTGGCACAGAGCAAAGCATTCACCAAGTGCCTTACAAACAGACAGACGGCAGCAGAGTGCAGGGATGGTGTCTCAACAATGGAGGCGCTGAGCTGTAGTACTTAACTTTTTACTTTCATCTGGACAATGACAGGTTCTCTTTACCGACATATCCCTAGGTGCCTGATCCCCTCAGATCTCCTGTAGGGGGCCCTGGAGCCCACACACTGGACAGATCTTCAGAGAGATAGAATATCTGCAATGAGAGTTCCCACTAATGCATACAGAGAGCTGAGGGGGAAACCAGCCTGACACATCATTACCCCCCACCAGCACAGCATGTAGTACACAGGAAGTGATCTCCTCAGCACTGTACATTGTTATTGTGCCATCACTAACATCAGGGCTGCAGACACACAAACCTTGTCAGAAAGCAGCTGACATGCTGGGACCTGTAGTCCCTCCTCTGAGGGAGCCTCCTCTCACCTCACAATCACCTGATGCCTATGCCAGAAAGAACGTAGGGGGAGGGCGGGGCTTAGATACAACTTGCTAGAGGGGAGGGGTCGCTGTGCTCTGTGTAAGGGAGGACTGGGGAAGTGTTATGGGATGTGATAAGGAGTGCACGTGAGTCGGCTCTTTCATTACACTGGTTGTTTTACAGAGGGGGTGGGTCTGAGTAGCAGTCCCGCCCATACCCGACATCACAACTTGGATCTGACAGGTGAAGTCTTTAATTGGAGCTGCACAGTGCACTGCACATCCAGCCGGCTTGCTCTCCAATCCCTGGATGTGCTGGATGTTCACACTGCTGCAGGTCCTATTCAGCCACAATTATGCAGGAAAAGCCTTGCTGCACAGCTACTCAGGAGTGCCCCCTTTATATGGCACCTGCCATAGGTGCCATACCCTGGATACGCCACTGCCCACAAACCCCCCCCCCCCCCCCCTCCATTAGCACAGAAGAACCCCCACAAACCACCCCCCCATCCATTAGCACAGACCCCCCCCCCCCCCCCACAGTGCAGACAAAGATGCAGAGAGAAAACCAGAATAATCATATCTCCAAACACATACAGAGAGAGGGCTCTTCTATTGGGAAATCACACAAATAATAGATAAATAGTGGAGTGCCAGAAATTACATCTGATGTAATTATACAGTATAGTAGGTACACTCAGAGTGCTAGCTTGGTGTAAGGGTTGTCAGCTAACTGCTTTAGAAGAGCAATTATACTCACTTCTCAGATGGCACATGTCTCCTACCTTCCATCAGCTTCAGCACTGCAGCCTCCATCAGAGGTATTCAACAGCATTGCATTCGTTCCCCATCATGTGCTGTGGCTTGGTCCTCTAAACTTGGGCAGGAAACTGACATAGAGAGGAGGAGGGAGGGAGGGGAGTACTCTGGCGCTTGAGCGCCCCCTGTGGCGCCTGGGTGAACTGCACCCATACAGGAACGGGCTCGGGAGGATCAGCTGCTCGAGTCCTGCAAAGGGAACGACGTTCCCACTGTAAAATAAGTGGAGGGACGTCGTTCCCATGCGTTCCCGCAGGACTCGAGCCCTGAATGAGATACTTAACACTCCTCTCGGTAACCCTCACTGGCTGTGCTCAGATGTAAAAGAGTGAAGGCATGGGCCGCATGGCGTTTAGACCCAAGCCAGTCTTGGCCTCATAGTTTAGGCACAAGCTTCTAGGAGGCCCTCACCAGCAGAGGTCTTCAACGAAACAGAGACTTAGTTTCCTCCAACAGCCCTTTTTACAAAAAAAGACACCATTCAGACTTCCCCCATTGCCAACCCCTTTGCCTTCTGGTCCAATCATTTCACAGGCCAATTTTCCTCAGTAGGTTACATTACTGACTGTCCTGCCATACTTTGTCACTGGGGGCAGTTTTGCCCATATAATCTTCAATAGTTCGCTGGTCTTTTGATCATTGCAACTATGTTGACAGTTGCACTTCCCTTTTGTCTGCAGAGGGGCTAATCAAAGGATCTTGCAGACATTGCAGAGTCGGGTCTAACAGATTACATTCCTGAGGGGAGGGCATCGTGTCCAATATGTTCAAAACTCAGAAATGATATTCCTTGCAACAAAAGGGTACATATGGCACATTTAAGTTTCTGCATTTTATTCATATTTTACGTACGGTATAGCATATATAACCAAGTAACAGGAGTACAGGAAATTCTGAGTACTTATGCCCTGTGGTCCAACTTTTAAATCTCTAGGGTGTTGATGTACTAGTGGAAGATACTAGTGGATAAGTAGAGGCTGTTTGCTTAAAGTGGGAGTAAACACTGATGTATTAAAGTGGTTGGTACGACACTTTCACATCTTCATACCACCCCTCCGTGTTCTAATGCTGTGTGCCCCTGTGTGAGTGATTTAAAAATAAAAAGCCTGCTATACCTAATTTCAGAGCTCTTCTCAGTGATCACATGATCGGTTGGCTCTCTCTTCTCCCCATCTGATAAATGCAGTGGGCAGGGCCAAGATTCCCCCACTGACATCACTCAGGAGAGGAGAGAGCCAACAGATCATGTGATCGCTGAGAAATGCTGTGAAATTAGGTATAGCAGGTTTTTTTTTTAATCACTCATCAATAGAATCTTGATCGATCAAAAAAATTAACTTTTAACCAAGGAATTAGTCTTTAATTTCCACAGCCCTAATATATATATATATATATATATATATATATATATATATATATATTAGGGCTGTGGAAATTAAAGACTAATTCCTTGGTTAATAGTTAATTTTTTTGATCGATCAAGATTCTTTTGATCGGTACTAGCGGTGCAACAGATCCGTGATCCGAACGGGTCACCATATCCGGATCGGCACACCACGTGATCCGCGGAGCTCTGCTGCTGCTATTTTGGCCAAAGAAAAGACTGCAGCTTAGGCCTAGCTCCCGGAGCGGGGGCCATCTTGGTCCACATGGCGGCGGCCTAGGTGAGCCTAGAGCGGCGCGCTGACGTCATCACCTGGCCTCAACTGCTCTTGTTCGGCCGGCTTCTCTGGTAAGACTAAGCAAGCACTAATCTTCCTATACAGTAGGGGGATGTGGACCATATTACAGTGGGGAGATGTCTGTGGATTACAGTGGGGAGATGTCTGTGGATTACAGTGGGGAGATGTCTGTGGATTACAGTTGGGAGATGTCTGTGGATTACAGTGGGGAGATGTCTGTGGATTACAGTGGGGAGATGTCTGTGGATATTACAGTAGGGAGATGTCTGTGGATATTACAGTGGGGAGATGTTTGTGGATATTACAGTGGGGAGATGTCTGTGGATATTACAGTGGGGAGATGTCTGTGGATATTACAGTGGGGAGATGTCTGTGGATATTACAGTGGGGAGATGTCCGTGGAAATTACAGTGGGGAGATGTCTGTGGAAATTACAGTGGGGAGATGTCTGTGGATATTACGGTGGGGAGATGTCTGTGGATATTACGGTTCGGAGATGTCTGTGGACATTACGGTGGGGAGATGTCTGTGGATATTACGGTGGGGAGATGTCTGTGGATATTACAGTGGGGGAGATGTCTGTGGATATTACAGTGGGGGAGATGTCTGTGGATATTACAGTGGGGACTATATATGATGGTGATCCAAAAAATGTATGTGTGTTATAATTAATTGAAATTAGTTGATTAATCAATTTAAAAAAAATGATTAATCGAACACGAAAATTTTAATTAGTAACAGCCCTAATATATATATCTCTATATATATATATATATATATATATATATATATATATATATATATATATATATATATATATATATATATATACATACATACATACATACATACATACATACATACACAGGGGGGTTCATTTACTAAAGGCAAATCCACTTTGCACTAGAAGTGCACTTGGAAGTGCAGTCATTGTAGATCTGAGGAGGGCAAGCAAGGAAAATAAAAAACAGCATTTTTGTTTGTACATGATTGAATGATAGAAACCAGCAAAGCTTCCCCTCATTTCAGATCTTCCCCTCAGATCTACAGCGACTGCACTTCCAAGTGCACTTGTAGTGGAAAGTGGATTTGCCTTTAGTAAAATAACCCCAGTATCTCACAAAAGTGAGTACACCCCTCGCTTTTTTGTAACTATTTTATTATATCTTTTCATACGACAACACTGAAGAAATGACACTTTTGCTACAATGTAAAGTAGGGAGTGTACAGCTTGTATAACAGGGTACATTTTCTGTCCCCTTAAAATAACTCAACACACAGCCATTAATGTCTAAACCAAACTTCCATTTGAGGATGCCCCACAGGGTTTAGGTCTGGAGACATGCTTGGTCAGTCCATCACCTTTACCCTCAGCTTCTTTAGCAAGGCATTGGTAATCTTGAAGGTGTGTTTGTGGTCGTTATAATGTTAGAATACTGCCCTGCGGTCCAGTCTCATCTGGGAGGGGATTATGCTCTGCTTCAGTATGTCACAGTACATGTTGGCATTCATGATCCCCTTAATGAACTGTAGCTCCCCAGTGGTGGTGTTCTAACAATATGGGTCCCCTATCAGGTAGTGCCTGGCCTGGACTGGACATGCGCAATCGGAGATCATGGAAATCTCAGAGAATAAACATCTGTTCCATCTCTTGTTGTTGAAGCATGCAGAGTTAACACGCCGCTCGCTCTATCAGATGGGGGACCCATCAAGATAGAACAGCGCTGGCCTGCACTCAAATACAGCAAGGGGCAGATGTTTTTTTCTAAGGGGCGAGTGTATTATAATTATCTACGCCGCTCGCTGATAGAACAGCGCGGCCACGCTCGCTCAATACAGCAAGGGGCGGATGGTTTTATCAAAGGGGCGGATATGATTATAAGAGGCCGCGCTTACTGAATGCAAGAAATTTATGATGGCCAGCCTTGTAGAAAAGTGTAATTTATTCAGTGTCGACACATGGAAAGATATAATAAAATATTTACAAAAATTGTGAGGGGTGTACTCACTTTTTTTTTCAACAAAGTTCCCAGAAGCTCAACAGTAATTCCACAAACTGTCACCTGATTGTGGTTTTCTCAATCACAGTGAAATTCCTTTTTTCTGAGATTGGTAGTGGCAACCAAGCGAGTCATCTTCCTCCAGATGGTGGGCGGGGCTATTATTACTGTGATTGACTTTGGCAGTGGCCAATCACAGTCCTCCTCCTCCTGGAAACAGGGACAGCCCCCCCCCCCCCAGCAGAACTGCACCCAATCTCTTCCCCATCACAAGAGCTTACGACCAGTGCCGTGGGTTGCCTACCCCTGGTCTAGGTATTTTTAACTTTTAAAATATTTTTAAATTGGTCACGCCTGAATCAGGAGTCAGTATAAGAATGTAGCAAACAATTGTCTTTGCCATCTGCAATTATATGTGTCTCCAGCTAAGAAAGGGGAAACATATCTTGGTCAAGCTATTGGAAGGCTTTTATAGTCACAATTTCATATACTTCTTTATTCATGGGTGCATTACATTTTCGGAGTCCTAGAGCAATCAGACATACTGTATCTAGAAAAATATAGGAATTTCTCATATTTGTCATGCATTTAATTCAGTTTAACTCTTAAATATTTTAGTTTTGCTCTTCCATGGTGGTAAACAAGTTGGTGATAAAGTGTTTGTGACTACTGGTGGGGAAGAAAACTTTGACAATGCCCAGAAGACTTGTAGAGAAGCTGGAGGAAGATTGACCGCTCCACGAAATGCAGCAGAAAATAGTGCGATAGAAGAGATAATCCGCACTAAGGGAAATGGAAAGAAAGCTTTCCTGGGTATAACAGATTCAGAAGTTGAAGGGACTTTCAAGTACTCTACAGGTCAAACGATTACTTTCCAGAATTGGAACCCAGGAGAGCCAAATAACAACAAGAACATTGAAGATTGTGCGGAGATGATATCCAATGGTAAATGGAATGACATGCCTTGCAATGAGCAGCGCCTAGTTATCTGTGAATTCGAGTAAACCAGATTAAAACTGTGAGAGAAAAAGTAAATTTTAGCCTTGCTGTATATCCATTAAAGATCTTTAATGCTACATGTTCAACTTCTAAAAGAAGAAAATGTAAAAAATAAAGGAAAATAACAAAACACTCATGTTCGGAGTTTGCGCACACAAGTTTTTTAAAAATCAAAGTGTTTATATTGGAAACGTTACGTGCAATATGACAATGCTTGAACAAAAATTAGCTGCATAGTCGAGTAGCCAGAAAGAAGTAGACATGTGCAGAAAGGAAACATTTGTTTAGTTTCGGATTGATTCATTTTGTTACTAATTTTGTTTCACGATTCGTTTCGGTATTCGTTTAGTTTTTTTAAAATTTATTTTGTTTGTTTATTAATTTTCTAACAAATTCAAAATTTTTGGGAATTTTTCTAATTTGGATTGGTCGAAAAATGATCTTGGATGTTAAAGAGCCAGGAAGCTGGCTGCCACGTCCTTGATGACCGATGACTTATAAGCTTTCAGCGGGCTTTCCCACTGACAGCTAAAATGTAAACAAAAGGATGGCAGGAATAGAAAATACAGAAAAAAAGTGTGGAGTCCCAAATTCAATAAAAAACATCATGAAACCCCCCATAATCCATACCAGAACCTTATCCAAGCATGTAGCCCAGGAGGTTATTGAAAAGGAATTATAAAAAAAGTTGTGTACTGTCTTTATTGACTTTTTTGGTGAATGGATATGGGGTACTATGTACTCCATACTCATTCACATGGAGGGGATCTGGGGGACCATTTCTTTAAAGGGGATTCCAGATTGCGATAAGCCCCCCATCTGAAGACCCCCACAACCACCGCCCAGGGTTGTGGGAAAGAGGCCCTTTATAGCCATCAACATGGGGACAAGGTGCCCCAAAGCACCCCCCATATTAAGGGAATGTGGCCTGGTATGGCTCAGGTGCTCGCTCATTTATTTTGGCTTTGGGTGGACCACATCCTGATTTATTTAATTTATTTTTGCATAGGGTTCCCCTTAAAATCCATACCATACAAAACCCAAAGGGACTGGTATGGATTTGGGGGGGGGGCAATAAACAATTTTCTCTTATCGTCCATGGACGGACACAGCTCCTTAAATTTTGACAAGTGGGTTATGTTCCCTGTTTACAGGAGAGGACTAGGCAGAAACATGTTAAATAGTTAAATACATGTTACATTAACAGAGTTGAACAGCCCCGCCCAGGGGGCGGTCCCTCCAGACATAACCCTCCTCACTGCAGCTTGCAGCCTCAGTTTCGTTCTGCCTAGCAAAGGAGAAGGACGTATGGCTCCCTTTGGGCCCAGCGCCCTGAGGAGAAATTTTATTTTATTTTACTTTACTTTTTCTTGAAGAATCTTCTTTCAACTGTTGGCTGAGAGACAGGCTGGATATTATAGATCCTTGTAGTCTACTCAGTCCGACCAGCAAGCGTGGGCACACCTTTGCAAAGAGGCTTGGTCTGCCACGCCATACCTCATGACTCCTGAGGTGGCCGGTGAGCTTTGCTCCGAGGTCCACATATGACTGGGCTGTGGTGTTGCCTCAATCACAGTGGACCGGGCCGACAGCTACCTCCATTGCGGTTGTAGGTCTGTCAGGAATGCGTCAGCGAGTCCTCGCTCGGACGGGTAAGTACAGTCCCTCCTGCTTCGGTGGGTTGGTACAGCTGGGCATTCCTGGGGTTCGGGGGTCCCTTCCCCTTACTTCCCTGCTCCTTTCCCTTGCTGCATTGCTAACATTGCCGCTGTCAGGGGGGAGGGGGCCTTCCTGAGGGGACTGTGTTATCTGGCCTGTGTTTTTTTTTTTTTTTTGTATTGGGCTTTCCTGTGAGGTAAAAAGCCCTGTGATGAGCACAGATGTTTATGATTATACTTCAGACCCCTGGTCAGCGCAGCAAGTGAGTGAGAGGCCCTGAATAGGGCTCTAGGAGCTTTTGTCTATTTGTATGGACAGGTGTGCATATTATAATACACACTATATGTAAATATTGGAGTCAGTATCTGGGTCCTTCCCCACATGCTGGTGGTGGCAGCAGGTGTTAGCACCTGTGATTCCCACAGAGTTTTTATTGTTAGTCCTGGACACAGTTTGTGCCAGGGTGGGGGTGGACTGCGGGCGGGCGGTAAAAGAGTGCCCCCTTCCCCCGTTATCCCCTGGGGAATGCTCTGTTATGGAGCCATGGACTAGGTACCTAGTTAAAAAAAAAAAAAAAAAAAAGGCAGAATAAGGCATTTATGGGTGCGCTTTTTACTGCTGCAAGGGACTCTCCTAAGCTGCATAGTGCAGCTGGGTTTCCGCTGAGGGCTCGGTCTTTTTTGGATCACACAAATCAGACCGCTGTGTAGGTTTTTTCCTTCTGTGCCCTTCTTTGATATTTTCTGAGATGCAGAATGAGAAAAGCCACTGAGGGCTTTTGTAGTCCCTCACCGCCGGGCGGGAACCCCTACTTGTATGGATCTGACTGATAGAAGATCCGAAGTACTGACCCGTTCCATGTTTACCATGCTGGGGTCTGGCTTGCGGCCTATTGTGGCCACTACACTGGGGTCTCAGTGGTCGCTGGCGCTATTTTTTGGGAGATTTTTCAATTACATTGAAAACTCCCATTGGCGCCCATTTTGTCGTAGCCACGCTATGGCGCAGCTTACATTGTGCTGGCCTTTTTCCTGTGGCCGCGTTCTGAACGCTCGGCGGCCATCTTGGAGTAGTCCTGACCCCTAGTGCTGTATACAACTCACAGAGTGAGCATTTGGCACCAGACAGTGGAGGAGCACCGACTCTCTCCTGAGGTTATTAGCCTAGCGGACCAGCTGGTCCAGGGCCTCATATAGGTCTGTGATGCTTCATTGAATGCTGCGCCCTTGTTATCCAGGGCGTCTGTTTCAGAATGGTTTTATGCACACGGTGGTGTAGTGCTTAACTCCATTACTTGGCAGCAAAAGAGTCATTGGTTCGAATCACTGATGCCAATCTGCACACTGACGCCAATCTGCCTGGAGCTTGCATTGTCGCTCCCTGTGTCTGTGTGGGTTTCCTCCGGGTACTCCGGTTTCCTCCAAAGACATGTGTGCATACACCTACATAATATACATACACACTATGTGTGTGTATTATTTAGGGGCAACCCTCCCAGGCCGTCAAAGGCCCAGCTGGGGGACTAATCTGTCCCTGGGTGCATAAGCTGATCACGCCGGCACCCAAATCCTGCCAATGTATATAGCCTTCCCTCCCTGTCTCTAGGTGGGAGGGGCGGCTTGCAGGTTCACAATTCAGTGAAACCTCCCTGCTCTCCGACTAGTGGGTCTGCGAGGTGGTCTCTTCGGAGTACTAGATAGGGTTTCCTCCTATCCACAGAACAAAGTTCTGTCCTTGTGTCTTCCCCTCCCGGCACGTCGGTCTGCCTTGGGCAGTGTGGGATTTGCTAAGCTGCAAGGTAATTTTACCTTTCCTGCAGGACGAGAGTTTTGGGGTTTTCTATGGGCCTCAGGCCCTAAATACCTTTGTGAACGTCGGGTAGTTCCGCATGGAATCCATTTGTTCGGTGGTAGCTGCGCTTCATCCGGGGGATGTCCTGACGTCCTCGGACATCAGGGACGCATACATGCATGTCCCGTTTTGCACATGTCACAGTGTTTTTTTCTGTGCTTCGTGATGAGAGAAGGGTCTCTGTCAGCCTGTGGCCCTCCCTTTTGATCTGGCGTCAGCACCATGGGTTTTCAGCTAGGAGCTCGCACTTATTTGAATTTTGTTGGGACAGCGAGGCTTTGCCTCATTGGCTACTTTGACGACTTTCTTCTGAGAGCAGCTTCTGTCTCCGACCTAGTGGATGGGTTATTCCCATTCAGACCCTCCGAAGATTCGGGTGGATGTTAAACGTTTAGGCCAGAAAGTGTAGCTCAGTGGCAGCAAGCCTGCCCTACATGTGTGCGACCCAGGGTTCAAATTATGGGCATGCTAGGTTCCGACTCAGCGTTGGAGTATCTAGTGTTGATCCAGACTCCTCAGTGGCAAAGGTCCTTCTTCCCCTGGAGAAATTGCAGACTCTTCAGTCTGCGGAGAAGGTATTGGCATCACGCAATCGGTCTTCTCTCCGGGCACCTGCTGGTTCAGGGTCTGTGGGTAGCCTCCTTCAAGGTGGTACTGTATGCCCAGTTCCACACCCTGGTTTTCCAGTGGAACTACTGTCCAGGTGGTAAAAATCTCTTGTCTCTGAAATCATTAGATTCCTGTGCGCCACCTAGTCAGAGTCTCTCTGAGTTGGTGACAGAGATTCCCGACTCTTCGGTCCGGGAAGTTGTTCCTTCCTTCCAGTGGTCGGTGTTTACGACGAATGCCAGCTCACGGGTTGTGAACCTGGAGGTTCACAAAACTGGGGGGTCCAGTCGGCCCTGAGTCGCTGGACTTGCGTGGACCTATGACCACACCTCCTTGAATGTGTCTGGTCTCGGTAGCTACCCAGGGTCGGGCCTGGCTAGTGCCTGGTGGAAGACCGCCTGGGAATACCAGGTGCTGTCTACTGTTCATTGTCCTACTATTTTAGGCGATCAGGCTATGCTTCTCCTTGTGGTCGACCAATCTGGTTTCAGCCGGACAACGCCACGGCCGTGGCTTCAGTCTACCATCAGGTATGCCGGCAGGCAGACTACTGGAGTCGCCAGATGCTGGACCAGGGCGACTGGTCTTTGTGCTTGGGGTGTTTCGGCTCCCTTGCAGGAGGTGAGCCTCACATGGCATGGATCTCCTGGCAGCTTGTCTCCGCCGCAAGGGTGTCAGTTAGTGGCCAGGTCTAGTGATCTTGTACAGACGCGTCAGTCGCGCTGGTGGCCCTGTGTTGTCTGTATCGGTGATTTTTTGCCATTCCTCCATGGTAGTTGCTTCCTCGGCCGCTCCACAGAGTGGATGCTGAGGAGATCCCGATGATTCTAATCGCTCCAGATTAATCTCGGCGTCCTTGGTACGCTGATATCGGGCGCCTGGTAGCGGAGGCACCCTGGCGATTGCCAGGGCAGGAGGTTCCTGTCTCAAGGTCCCATACTTCCTCCTGTTGTACAGTCACTGACTTGCTTAACATGGTTATTGGAAGCCAGACTTTAGGTGACCAGGGTCTGTCTGACTCGGTCATCTCAACAGGGCACCGTAGTCTTCTTCCGGAGGATCTACCGTCGCACCTCTCTTGGTGCGAAGGGATGGAGTGACGTCCACGGGCGTACTTTCAATGTCCAGGGTCCTGCTGTTTTTAAAGCTTGGATTGGATCTAAAAATTGCTTAAAGCACCGTTTGGGGGCAGATTTCAGCCTTGGCTGTGTTCTTTTAGTGGCCTTTTTGCGGCCCGTTCCCTGGTGGGTCCCCTTTTTTTGTGTGCAAGGGGTTTGTCATATACTTTCCCCTCTTGGCCCATCTCTTCCCCCATGAGTTTTGACTCTGGTGCTCTCGGTTCTTCAGGAACCTTCCTTTTGGAAACATCAGAGAGATTTTCTCTTGACACTATCTCAGAAGGTGGCCCCTTTAGTGGCCTTTACCTCTGTTAGAGGGGTTTCTGAGTTGGCGGTCTTGTCTTGCAAGCCGCCATGCTTGATCCCCCATAAGGATTAGGTGATGGTGCGCCCGCGACCTTCCCTTCTTCCGAAGGAGGTTTCGGCCTTTCATACTTTAGGCGTGGTACGCGCTTTGCGGGTATACCAGCCTACTACGGCTCCATTTCGGAGCTTCTGACTCTCTTTTGTGTCGGTGTATGGTCCACAAAAGGGCCTGGCGGTCTCGTCGACCACCATTTCTCGGTGGATCGGGCAGGCCGTCATACAGGCCTATGCTCCTAAGGGCGGGCCCCCCTTTCCGGTCACGGCACTTTCGACCAGGGCAATTGGTGCTTCCTGGGTTTTTTTTTTTTTTTCCCGACATCATGCGTCGGTCTCACAGGTGTGCGAGGCGGCGATTTGCTCGTCCGTTCACGCTTTTTCCAGAATTTACATGGTTGCTGTGAGTGCATCTTATGATGTTTTTTTTTTCAGCCGCTAGTTTTTGCCGGCGGCTGTTTAAAGTTGCACCTCCTCCGTTGAGGAGCTCTGCTTGTTTTGGGGTGAAGTTAAAATTGTTTTTACTGATATATTTCCCACCCCTCGTTTTTTGACACTGCTTGGGGACGTCCCACTTGTCAAAATTTAAGGAGCTGTGTCCGTCCATGGACGATAAGAGAAAATAGGATTTTTTGTACTCACCGTAAAATCCTTTTCTCTGAAGTCCATGGACGGACACAGCTCCCACCCCTCCTTTTTAGGTTTGTACTGCTTGTTACGAACTGAGGCTGCAAGCTGCAGTGAGGAGGGTTATGTCTGGAGGGACCGCCCCCTGGGCGGGGCTGTTCAACTCTGTTAATGTAACATGTATTTAACTATTTAACATGTTTCTGCCTAGTCCTCTCCTGTAAACAGGGAACATAACCCACTTGTCAAAATTTAAGGAGCTGTGTCCGTCCATGGACTTCAGAGAAAAGGATTTTACGGTGAGTACAAAAAATCCTATTTTTTTCTGTATTTTCTATTGCTGGCATTCTTTTGTTTACATTTCAGCTCTCAGTAGGGAAGCACGCTGGCAGCTAATGAGTCATCAGTTGTTAAAGACACGGCAGCCAGCTTCCCGGACTGCTCCTAACTATCAGCTTTTCTTCACACAGAATTCGTATCGTTCTGAAAATTTCAACTAAATGTGTTACTATTTCATTCGCAGATTTGGATAAATCCGAATAACCAAAATGTCGGAATTTACATTCAGATGGAAACAAATTGCATGTCTAGAAAGAGTTCTTTACTGTGTCAATGCCACAAAAAAGTCTGGTTACAATATAGCCAACAATACTTTGACGCGCCTCACTGGGCTTTTTTGTGACATTGGCACAGTAAAGGCTTCTTTCTGGCAACTCGACAATGCAGCTAATTTTCTACAAATTTCGTCTTATTGTGCTCCATAAAAACAACCACACCATCTTTTTCCAGAGAAACCTGTATTTCTCCTGAGGTTATCTGTGGGATATTCTTTGTATCCCAAACAATTCTTCTGGCAGTTGTGACTTCAATCTTTCTTGGTTTACCTGACCTCGGCTTGGTATCAAGAGATTCCAGAATTTTCCTCTTCCTAATTAGTGATTGAACAGTACCAAATGCATAGTCAAAGCTTTGGCTATCGTTTTATATGCTTTTTCATCTTTATAAAGTTCTATTACCCTGTTACACAGGTATTTTAACAATTATTTTCTGCTCCCAATGGCTCAGTATCTAACCTGCTCAGTGCATCCACATGAGAGCTAAAAAAAACTCATTCGCTATCTCACTATAGTCACAGATGTGGGAAATTTCAGGGTATGTAAACTTTTAATCAGGGCCATTTGGGCAATTTCTGTTATCAATGTGATTTAAAAAGGAGCATAAATAACTATGTGCTAATAAATGGCTTCATATTAACACTATCCTTGAATAAAAGACAGTCTTTTGTTACAATCAATCATATTTTCAATATCAATGTCACAATTTCTACCAGGGTATGCAAACTTTTGAGCACAAAGGTAGGCTGCTCCAGCCACACAAAAATACAAAAAACAGTGATCCACACTGTAAAGGGCTACAGCACACATGTTAATGAACCCCAAGACCGCATTTACTCACAGACCGCATTTACTCACAGAACTTTATGTATTAACTCAATACAGTTTTAGCTTTTAGATTCAGCAGGTATTTTGCAAGTTATGTTATGTGTGGGTCCCCTAATAACGATTTTAGTGTATTTTTTGTGAAAATATAATTTTTATTTTTTCTTGGAGGGGCCCTGTACTTTCTGTATTTTCTGGGAGGTAGGCTGTATGGGGCCCCATGATTACTAACAGCAGCCCTTGTAATAAGAATAGTGTGTGACAGGTCCTCTTTATGGAGAAATGCGGGGGGGGGGGGTCAATAAGACCCCACATCTCTCCTCCAGGCTGGAGAGCATGAGATTGTGAAAAAAATTCACAGATCTCATGCTTACTAGCCGCAATCGCGGCTTTGTTTACTTCCGGGTACCCGGGCGTGATGTCATCACATCGCGCCCAGGCCTCCAACGGTCCCATCCAGCGCTATGATCGTTCTTATGGGGGCGAAGAATCGCCGCCGGCAAACAATGATATCTGAATGATTGCCTCTAGCTGCAGGCATCATTCAGATAAACTCTCACAAAGCCCAGGACGTCATATGACGTCCACCCGGGATGGGAGATCCCCTCTGTGGACATCATATGACTATGGGCCGGTACGGAAGTGGTTAAAGCTGAAGCAGCAATCCTTGCTGGTAGCAAACCGTGGACTTGGCTTTGTAGTGGAAACAGTTAAATGTAGAGGCATATAAAAACAGAGGGCTAGATTCACATAGATCAGCGGATCTTTAGATCCGTGTGATCTATGTGATTTAAGATCCGCTGCCGCAAGTTTGAGAGGCAAGTGGCTAATTCACTAAACACTTACCTCCAAACTTGCGGCAGCGGATCGTAAATCCCCCGGCGGAATTCAAATTCCACGGCTAGGGGGAGTGTACTATTTAAATCAGGCGTGTCCCCGCGCAGATTTAAATGAGCATGCGCCGTCCGCGAAATTTCCCGGCGTGCATTGCTCCCACTGACGTCGCTAGGACGTCAGTGGTTTTGGCGTGAGCGTAACTTGCGGCACGCAGGTTTCTGAATCGGTGTACGCAAACGACGTAAAAAAAACAAAAATCGACGCGGGAACAATGGCTATACTTAACATTGGCTGCGCCTCATAGAAGCAGGGGTAAGTATACACCGGGAAAACCGCTACGGAAATGTCGTAACAACACTGCGTCGGGTATGCGTACGTTCGTGAATTGCCGTATCTCGCTGATTTACATATTTCTCAGTGTAAATCAGCGAGAACGCCCCCCGCGGCCATTTTTTAATTGCAGTTAAGATCCGAAGGTGTAACATAGTTACACCTGTCGGATCTTAGGCATATCTATGCGTAACTGATTCTATTCTAACTGAATCAGGCGCATAGATACGACCAGTGTAAGTCAGAGATATGACGGCATATCAGGAGATACACCATCGTATTTCTCTGTGAATCTAGCCAAAAGTGTGACCTGACACAACCACCTAGACAAACCTCCACCCCTATTATACATGTATATGCAAGGAACAGTGGTCATGGGACTTTATCTGAGGCTTTTCACTTCAAAATATAAAAATAATAATAATACATAAAGTAGAAATTTATTTTACAAACAAAATTGACAAATTCCACAATCTCAAAATACATAAGGCGTTTTTTTTAGTTTTTTTTTTAAATAAAGCCAAAAATGGCCATTTAAAAACTGACATATAACACATTTAAAATAAACATATAAAATAAATTCATGAAAGATACATGATACTGTACATGAGCAATTGCATGATAGATATTGTTGTAAAAGTCAGACTGTTTTGACATTCAAGAAAGCATTTTGTGGATTTATCCTCTCGTCGGGAGTATAATACCAAAAATATCTATAGATGTGGGTGGTAAACAAAAATGTTTTGTAGCGCCTGGCTACTTTCATAGCAGGTGCTGCTGTAAATTTAGAGGGAGTCAGAGAGTTAGTTGCCTAAATGTTTATTTGGCTAAATTTAGAGCCTCTGCTCCAGCTCTGGCTGTACTGTTTGCCCATGGTTTGTGGCAGCAGTGGGGTCAGGGTCGTGTGGATGCTTTTCTCAATAATTCCTTTTCTTCCTGTATTCACGGCGCTGCTCTGTGATGGAGGAGGTGGGTAGAACCAACACTAACTGGCACTCTGACTGTGGACCCTGCTGGACATGTAGATCACTGTGCAGAAACAAAACTCAGTCTCTCTAGTACTCTAAACCAGTGGAGTACTCTAAACCAGTGGTCCCCAACCTTTGTGGCACCGGGGACCGCTTTTGGTGTAGCCACTTTTTTCAGGGCCCGGTCCGGGGGGGGGGGGGGGTGACGGCATATAAGGAAGGGGGTGGTTTGCGGAGTGTTACAACCCACCCTGCACTGTAATGGAGCACTGTAATATAAAGGGGCCTACACTGTAAGGATTACACTCCTCTTTATATCACAGTGCCCTTTTGCAGTCATGGCCCCCCCATCACAGTCCTCGCTTCAGTCATGGCCCCCATCACAGTCCTCCCTGCAGTCATGGCCCCCCCCATCACAGTCCTCCCTTCGGTCATGTCCGCCCCATCACAGTCCTCCCTTCGGTCATGGCCCCCCATCACAGCCGTCCCTTAGGTCATGGCCCCCCATCACAGCCGTCCCTGCGGTCATGGTCCCCCATCACAGCCGTCCCTGCGGTCATGGTCCCCCATCACAGCCGTCCCTGCGATCATGGTCCCCCATCACAGCCGTCCCTGCGGTCATGGCCCTCCATCACAGCCGTCCCTGCGGTCATGGCCCCCCATTACAGCCGTCCCTTCGGTCATGGCCCCCCATCACAGCTGTCCCTGCGGTCATGGCCCCCCATCACAGCCGTCCCTGCGGTCATGGCCCCCCATCACAGCCATCCCTGCGATCATGGTCCCCCATCACAGCCGTCCCTGCGGTCATGGCCCCCCATTACAGCCGTCCCTTCGGTCATGGCCCCCCATCACAGCCGTCCCTGCGGTCATGGCCCCCCATCACAGCCGTCCCTGCGGTCATGGCCCCCCATCACAGCCGTCCCTGCGATCATGGCCCCCCATTACAGTTCTCCCTTCGGTCATGGCCCCCCATCACAGTCCTTCCTTCGGTCATGGTCCCCCATCACAGTCGTCCCTGCGGTCATGGCCCCCCCATCACAGCCGTCCATGCGGTCATGGCCCCCCCATCACAGCCGTCCCTGCGGTCATGGCCCCCCATCACAGCCTTCCCTGCGGTCATGACCCCCCATCACAGCCGTCCCTGCGGTCATGGTCCCCCATCACAGCCGTCCCTGCTGTCATGGCCCCCCATCACAGCCATCCCTGCAGTCATGGCCCCCCCATCACAGCTGTCCCTGCGGTCATGGCCCCCCATCACAGCCGTCCCTGCGGTCATGGCCCCCCATCACAACCGTCCCTGCGATCATGGCCCCCATCACAGCCGTCCCTGCGATCATGGTCCCCCATCACAGCCGTCCCTGCTGTCATGGCCCCCCATCACAGCCGTCCCTGCGGTCATGGCCCCCCATCACAGCCGTCCCTGCGGTCATGGCCCCCATCACAGCCGTCCCTGCAATCATGGTCCCCCATCACAGACCTCCCTGCTGTCATGGCCCCCCATCACAGCCGTCCCTGCGTTAATGGCCCCCCATCAAAGCCGTCCCTGTGATCATGGTCACCCGTCACAGCCGTCCCTGCTGTCATGGCCCCCCATCACAGCCGTCCCTGCACCCCCCTCCAATCACAGTACTCCCTGCATCGCTGCCTCCCCTGCAGCCTATGTCTATTTCCTCATGCTTCATTGTGTGTATTCTGCCATTTCTCCCGAGCGGCCGACAATGTTAGCCTATTAGCAAGGCAGGGTGTGGGACAGCTGCAGATCGTGACAGAGAGCGAGAGCTGCCAAACTTATATTAACAAGCGGGCGATTGCCCACTTGTTATTATGAAGAGTCTCTCGCTCTCTGTCACGATCTGCAGCCGTCCCGCCCCCTGCCTTGCTAATAGGCTAACATTGTCAGCCGCTCGGGAGAAATGGCAGAATACATACAGGCCGATAACTATACTGTGGTCCGTGACAGAGCTCACCTCTTGCTCTGATAGCGGCCCGCTCAACAACAGGTACTGGTCAGCAGCCCGGAGGTTGATGACCCCTGCTCTAAACAGAGTAAACTGCCCCCCCCCCCCAATTTGAGGCTCCAGTCCGAGTCCAGCTGCTGTCAACATCATGTCGGCTCTGACTGAGACTCACTCGGGTCCGACATGACTCACTGACGTCACTCGTTGCTAGACGCTAGGCGGCCCCGGCGTTAGCAACAAGTGCAGGATAGAGGCTCCACCCACCACCTCCTTCTGGTATCCTGGTGTGTCAGTGCGGCGTAAATACATTAGATGAGTCTCTCTCTCTGTGCCGCTGATCGGGTCCTGAAGTAGTTCTGGCTGAAAAAAAAGCCCAACGCCACCACACAGAGCGATATGCGTGCATGGTGATTAATGTGTGCCTGGGCACACCCGGCACACCCCGTGCGCACGCCTATGATTGTAGGCCAGGTGGGTAGACTGGGTCTGCGGTTTACAAGTGGTTTTGTGCTGTCCGTCCCAAGGGAGGAAGCTTACAGATGAAGAGCCTGTCTGGGGGAATACCAAGCATCAGGCTGGTATCTCAGGAGAGGCCTGTTGTTTCATCGAAGGACACATCGTTACTGAGAGGCTGAATGATGTCGCCTATCAGTCCCGAACTCACTAAAGCTGCTTGAAGGAGATCCGGGTGCTAAATCCAGTTTGAGAAGGATTTCGGACCGAGAATATGTCCACTCTTTGGGAAAGTCTGTGGCAGGGACTTTACTATAGCTCCGAGTGACACCCTGGCTGCTAGGCTGGTGAGAGAGGCCTATCCAGGTGCACTGTACCCACTCTGGCTAGAGTGGCGACGAAAGTTGTCGTTGGAAGCAGGACTGTTTCCGGAAATCAATTAGGAAATCAGTTATACCTGAATCCGTCATCTTCCATTTCTTCTATCCCTTCACCTATTACTATTTTACCCCATTGGATAATAAAGCACAGAAAATACACTGACAGTGTGGACATTAACTTTATTACAGCTCTCATCCAGTACCCTAGACGGTGGAGGAATAGAGGTACAGTAACACGCCACCCAAATCAAACCAGCAGCTCCTTCGGGGGTAGTGCTACAGGTATATTAGTAAAAATTTGCAATATAAAACAAGAAAGGGAAAGTCTTAAAACATAAGAGGTCTGATACTTACGTGTCAGCTCAGAAAATTGGCCCAGCTAGTGAGAGTGGAAACAGAGGCTGCCAGATACAGTGTCTGACCCGGGGCTGAGGCAGGAGCACCCTGTCCCGACCAGGAAAACAGCAAAGGAACAGGCCAGATTTGGTAATGTGGAACAAATAAAATGGAAAGTGGGGGGACACATCTGATCTGCACTACCCTGGAAATATAAAGGTACAAATATATAAAGTTAAGTGTTTGTAGAAGGAAGGTGTGCTGGTGTCTGGAAAGTGTGTCCAAAACTATCTACAATAGGAAACAACAAAATGTGACCATAGAGTAGAAGGGTAAAAGAAAAGTAAAGAAAATAAAAAAATAAAAAATGAAACCACCACCACTGCACATCCATGGAAAGAATGGTATAGTAAACCAAAATAGGTGTCAGTGGAATCAAATACCACCAACATGTCGGTGAAAAAAGGGGTGAAGGAGTGATTAATAGAATGTAACAAATGTGAGCAGAGTCACAAAGGATCCTGCAAGGAGAACTTACATGTGTGGTTCCATAAGTGAACTAAAGTGGACGTGCCTCGTTGGTGAAAGGAACATGAAGAGTGATAATCTGACCTGCCTGGGCTAATAATGCCCAAGACCCAGTCAGATGGAAAGCAAACTTACCTGCTTTGTGGTGCCAAATGACGTCCTGAGTGGGGCGTGTGGGTATGACGCCAATGCAGGGGAGGACACTCCCTACCCACACCCCAGAGCAGAAATGAGGAGGGAAGGTATCTACGATATCCACTTTGATCTCCTCCAACTTACCAGTCAGGGGTGTGTCGCAGGTCATGATGGCAGCTAGGAAATTAGCATTTGCCTGTTCCAGAGTCAGCTTTGCTGGCTCCTCTGAGGAGGCGTCTGGTTTAGAGGCATCTGAAGGTGAATTGCTGCCACTTCTTGTCAGTGGAGGGCTGTAGGAACCATCTTGTCGCTCAGTGTGAGCAAATTCTTTCAAGCGCTCGGTCACGGTAGAATGCCGATTCTTGCTCATATCTGTAACAGGGTAGATGGGCTCTCAGATGAGCCATTTAGGGTAGCGGGAGCTGCTGGGAAGATGCAGGATTAAGACAGAGTCCTGTGATCACTTATGTCTGGCCATTTGGTGGTAGCCACGCCCTAATATTAATTGTTTAACCAAAGATTCTCTGGGGTCATTGTTCTGTCCACCAGACTTATATTCTGATTACCTGTATCTGAGTTGGTGAAATAACTAGGGCCAGGGCCAGATTAAGAACATCATGGGCCTGGTGCTGAGGATTTTGGTGGGCCTTTGATAAATAATAAATAAATATGCAAACAACTTTTGAGAGGATCAGAGAGGGGTTAGGGGTAAGGGAGGGAGGATGAGAGAGAAAGGGAGGATGAGAGAGAGAGAGGATGCGCATTAGCATGTGTGGGAATTACATCAACACAGCCCGGCCAAGGCAAGTGACCGAAGGCATAGAGCCCAAAAGGAAAACCGGGTGAAGATGGAAGCGCCTCGGACCCCTTGGATTGATCACAGCGCAACATTGGAGGGCTCAGTCTGACAATTTAAGTGTACCCTAATGTGCTAATATGCTGTGCATACTTGTATGTTGTGGCATAACCTACCTCAGGGCCTCTAAAAAGTAGTAATGTTAGCAAAGTTTACTACCACTTTAATATTACAGGATCCCAGGAGACTCTCATGGGCCCCCCTACTGACCTGGTGGCCCTTGGTCAGTGCCTAAGTGCATAGTTGCCAACATTTCAAAAATATTTTAAAGGGACAAGTGCTATATTTAGAGTAGCTGAGATCCCCTATGTTCCTCTGTACATCACAGTCATAATCACAAAATTAAATGAGTACTAATAATGGGCAGAACAAATATGAGGACTGAGAAGATTTCCGTTAGTTGAACTAACAAAAGTGTGTCCATTCTAGAGCTGGTAACATTGAGGATATTCAATATAATTTTAAAGAACTGTTTTTGTGGGTAAGAGGCATGGGGGGGGGGGAGTATGGACGGTATAAAAGTGGGTAGTATGTGCAGGTGAGGGAGAGGCATGTGAAGGGTCTAACAGTGGGCACCATATACAGGAGAGGAGTGCAGAGGGTATGGCAGAAGGCACTATGTACAGGAGAGGTGTTTGAAGGGTATGACACTGGGCAGTAAGCACAGCAGAGGAGTGTGGAGGGTATGACAGAGGGTGGTATGTACCGGAGAGGAGTGTGGAGGGTATGAAAGTGGGCAGTATGTAAAGGTGAGGAGTGTGGAGAGTATGACAGTGGGCAGTATGTACAGGAGAGGAGTGTGGAGGGTATGACAGTGAGCAGTATGTACAGGAGAGGGAGTGTGGAGGGTATCACAGTGGGTGGTATGTACAGGAGAGGAGTGCGGAGGGTATGATAGTGGGCAGTATGCACAAGAGAGGAGTGTGGAGGGTATGATAGTGGGCAGTATGTACAGGAGAGGAGTGTGGAGGGTATGACAGTGAGCAGTATGTACAGGAGAGGAGTGTAGATGGTATGATACAGAGCAGGATGTACATTAAATGAGTGTGGAGGGTAAGACAGTGAGCCATATGTACAGGAGAAGAGTGTGGAGGGCATGACAGTGAGCAGTATGTAGAGGAGAGGAGTGTGGAGGGTATGACAATAGGCAGTATGTACAGGAGAGAGGAATGTGGAGGGTATGAGAGTGAGCAGTATGTACAGGAGAGAGGAATGTGGAGTGTATGAGAGCGAGCAGTTGTAGTGATTTCATAGATGTCCAATAAATGTAGTGATATAGATGTATAGTATGATGACTATAAATTACGTTGTTTCGCAGCAACACAGGTTCTCCAGAGAACACAATTTTAATTAACTTCCAATACAAACAAAGTCCAACAAAGTAATGTAGTTTCAAAGTCTCATCTTAGAGAATATATCTATATTCTCTCCACTTCTAGATCTGTGCCTTCATGTTCGTACAGGGAATATACCGGGAATATATTCTGAGTGACAAAACTGAACTCCATGGATATATTCCCTAGCCAGTGAATTACTGAGCAATTTGATTGGCCATGTTTGATCTGAAAGACAGGAACTACATCCTGACTTTTAGAGTGGCAGGTAAATGACTCCAGCCGGAGTCACTAATTAGTATGCATTCTTGCATACTAATAAGCCCCCTCTAATAAGTAATTAGATTACATGTGATCTGAGTAATTTGATTGGTTTGATGTGTAAAAACTGACCCATCCTGTCTTTTTTTTGCATATTGACAATAGACAAACTTCTTTTGATGTGTAACATGTAATTACAGGTCTGATGTGTAAACTAGACTTATGTTGTCTCCTAATCGACAAGCGTCTTTTGAAGTGTAACATGTAATTACAGGTTTGAAACCGGGCCTGGTCAATTTTGGACATATATAATATATATATATATATATATATATATATATAACACCCAACATATTACTACATATACTACAACAGCAGTATGTACAGGAGAGGAGTGTGAAGGGTATGACAGCCGGCACTATGTACAATAGAGGAGTTTATGAAAGTGGGACGTGTGGAGGATATGACAGTGAGAATTATGTACAGAAGAGGAGTGTGGAGGGTATGATGGTGGGCACTATGTAAACGAGAGAAGTGTGGAGGGTATGACAGTGGGCACTATGTACAGATGAGGATTGTGGAGGGTATGACAGTGAGCAGTATGCACAGGAGAGGAGTGTGGATGGTATATCGGTGGTCACTATGTACAGGAGAGGAATGTGGAGGGTATGACAGTGACCAGTATTCACAGGAGAGGAGTGTGGAGGGTATGACGGAGGGCACTATGTACAGGAGAAAAGTGTTTTTTTTTTATGAATGAAACAGTTTCTTTCCAAAAACAAAAACACATTTGAAAAATTGCTGCACAAAAACAGATGATTTTTACATGTAGTAGAGAAGGGTCAGAATTGGCCTGGGTGGCAAGGGGTTAATTACTATAAGTAATATCCAAATAATTATTATAAGGCCTGTGAGCTCTTCCTCTCAGTCTGCTGCAGAGTGTGTCAGCTTGTATTTAAACTGGCCGCTCTGTATGCAGCTTCTGACAGGCTGTGCAAGGAGCCCAGTACTGTATCTCCGGAACCATAAATGATTGCAGCCCCATATTTTGACCAGTGGTGGGGTGGGTCTTTGGCTAAATACCCCCCACGTGGGGTCTTTATGAGCCGAGCTACAACCCTCAAAGTCGATCTTTTTTTTTTGTTGGGAACAAAAATTGTACCTTTACAACCCCTTTAACTTCACAGTTCACACAAATACGTTTTAAATTCAAACTGCAGCACTGACGTAAGTAATTTTTTCTTATTAAACTTTAAGAAAAACATAAACGTATCTAGTATATTGACTGTCAGTCACTTTATAGTAGGCAAGTAGGCATCACTATAGCCAGTCATGCAGACATACCTGAGTGTTTACATTTTCTGGAAGCAGACATGATCGCATTTTATTGACAATATACCCTGAAGAACTGAACAGTCTTTCGCACGGAGCAGATGTTGTCTATACACAAAGAATTGTCTGCACAAAACTGCTTAGGACAGGAAAACAATGGTTATTTTTGCCCCCTTCCCCTGTTGGAGCCTGATGCATCCTCCTACAAATGCAAAGGTACCTCAATCCAATGGGTGCAGTTTGCTCACATCTAGCAGGGTAAGTCTCATTGTCTCAGGCTGTCCGGTGACATCAAGAATTTTATTTTAATTTCCCCAGCCCTAGAAATAACATTTAAGATTTGTAATTTACATAAGACAATCATATGTGGAGTGCAGGCTCCATCAAGTGTTCATTTTTGGTATTGCTTCAGTTCTGTTTATCTGATTTACTGTATGTCCAGGAAGTTGTTAGCAAGCAGGGAATTCTGGGTAGAATCTTCTCAGGAAAGGAAGCAGGCACCATTTCTTTGAGAAGACACTGCAGGAAGCAAGACATGTCTTGCTTAATCTATCACCATGACCCCTTAGGCCCTGTACACACGATCGGACCAAGCCGATGAAAACGGACTGAAGTTCAGTTTCATTGGTCCAAACCGACCATGTGTGGACCCCATCGGTCAGTTATGCTTCGGTCCAAAAATTTAGAACTTGCTTTAAAATTTAACCGATGGACGCCTAACCGATAGGTCAAAACCAATGGTTAGTACGCAAAAGCATCGGTTCCAAACCCACGCATGCTCAGAATCAAGTCGACGCATGCTTGGAAGCATTGAACTTAATTTTTCTCTGCACGTCGTTGTGTTTTATGTTACCGCGTTGGACTTGATCGGTTTTTGAACTGATGGTGTGTAGGCACATCAGACCATCAGTCTGCTTCATTGGTTAATCGATGAAAACGGTCCTTTGGATGGATGGACCGACCATGTGTACGCGGCCTTAGAGAACTTAAAAAGTATGTTTTTATTATCTTATCTTGTTTTGTAGATTGTTGTTTCTGTAATGTATGCTGTAATTTATGCAACATTGTACTGATTGAGGTCTATTTCTGTTATTTTGTAGTTTCACCTGGCTTGTTCTAATAAACCTGAGATTAAAGAAATATGGTATCTGAAGTTTATAGGATAAGATGGTTTAGCTGAATATCCTTGAGACAGAACAGTGACATTTTAAGCTGACCTCTGAAAGGAAGATAAGCTGACTTCGGAAGTCTGTACAGCCCGGGGCTACGCAGTATCCATACAGTCAGAAGCCTTAAAGAAACAGGCCTACAGCAGGTGAAGCAAGCAGCCACACTACACAGAGATGCGCTCTGTCAAGCAGCATCGACACTAGAACGGTCTCTATACAGCAAGACAGCTTCTTCCCCGCAGCCATGTCTCACAGTGGGACATCTTACAAAACACGTTCACGAACAAGCTCATCTAAGTCACATGTCGCAAATGCAGCAGCTATCGCCCATTCAAAATCTGAAGCAGCGAGGGCCAGGGCTGCATTTGCAGACCAAGAGCTACAGATGAAAAAAGAAAAGGCCCACCTTAAAGCAGAAAAGGTGATACAGGAACAAGAGAGTGAAAAGGAAAGAGTACGCATGGAGGCCGAGCTAGCTCAGCAAGAGGCATCTCTGAAATTGCAGAAAGCTATTCTAGAAGCTAACATGGAAAGGCTGGCAGTGGACCGAGACACTGCCGCTGCCATTGCAGGAGAAACTTTAGAAACAGCCGTATATGATGAGCCAAGAGTAGTCAGCAGCATACCAGGCCTAGAGGAGGACCAACAAGTTTCCTTGCAACGCATGTCAGATTATGTCTACCAGCACTGTAACCCAAGCAGCACCCCACAACAAGGAATTAAACATGACGTCAGTGAGTCACAACAAATAAAGCAGCAACAAGATGACCTTGGACCCCAGTGCTACAGGCAAGAAAAATCTGACAGAGTTCCAGACTTGACTATAGTATAACAGATGTCCCAAATTAAACCAACCAAAATTACCTTTAAACCACCCAACCTTCTTCCCATTAATTGGAGACCACACCATTCTTGTTGGGTAAAAATTAGGCCGTAGCAGCCTGCTTTTATTAAAGGTAAATAATTATTTAACATTTTCTTAAAATAAACAACCTGTCACACTAACTAAGCTGCTGTTGGTCTCCGCAGACAAAAGGCCTCTAAATATAACCACTCTGTATATATATATAAACATATATATACCTCTATATACATATAAATAACTTCTCTATAGCACTGCGGTCTCTCGTGCCCTTCTGACTAGCCTCAAGCCAATGCTGGCTCAAAGACCCTCCCGACCGCAGTGCTCCATATTCATTCCCCCCAGTTAACCTCCGTTAGCTGGGCCCATCATATCCACTGTCACCGACAGGTCTAAAACACATCTTTAAACCGGCTCTTCCTTCACCCGCAGAGACCAAAACCACGCTGCCACGACAACTGTTTTCACCTATGGATGACAAAAGCACACACAAACAACACACAACGCCACAAGACAAACATACCTTGGCAAAGCATAAACGAAAAGAAAAAAACAAAAATTAGGGGAGGGTGGGTGGGAACTTTCCTCCGCGTTGTGCTTGCCGGGTGGGGCGGGGACTACCTTTTATCAACTCCTCTCTCCGCCCCCCTCTGCCCCTGGAGAGCCAATCATTAATTTTCTTGTTCCCCTGTTCCCTTAGTCATGTGGGCCCTGCACAGATTCCCTGCGGTCCTAGCTCCGGGCTGTCTTTCCAGTCCCAACCAAAACCTTCTACTCCACAAGGTGCCCAGCCTTCATACAAACATCAAACACCTGTCTTCACTCCAAAGGGGTATGCAATGAGCAGGTACGAACTGCCAACCTTATGCAAGTATGAGCCCAGCGCACCTAAAGAAGAGACTTCTACCAGGTACGCCTATACACCGCACCACAATACTTTAGCAGCCTACCCCAATGCCAATCAGGCTACTGTAGACTTTGCCAAACGTGAGTTAGTTACCCAAGGACTTGTCAAATTTAGTTAACCCCCCTTACACTACAGGGCCAAGGCGATCCTCTTTCCAGAGTGTCATTTAAAGTCTAGATCTATCCTGAAGGGAACAAATAGAACTCCTCGTAAAGTGGCTTAGAATGATTCTGCTGAACATGCCAAAAGGATCAGAGACATTAATCTAAACCACCCTGAGATAGGCCTTACAAACATCTGGAACAGACTGGATAGATGTTATGGCTCACCAGAGGCTATAGAGAGTGCACTGTATAAAAGGATAGAGGACTTCCCAAAAATACCTAGCAGAGGTTACCAAAGACTCAGAGAATTTAGTGACCTGTGTATGGAGTTACAAGTTGCTAAAGCAGAAGGGGACTTACCTGGCCTTTCTTATCTTGACTCTGCTAGAGGTATTAACTCTTTAGCATAAAAACTTCCTTATGAGTTACACAAAAGATGGATTGCTCATGGCTGTAACTACAAACGAAAACACAATGTGCCTTTTCCACCCTTTAGTGAGTTTGTGGACTTTGTAGACAGACAAGCAGGAATGAAAGATGACCCCAGCTTAATTTTTCCAGTGTCTTATAACACTTCTTCTGGTCCTAAACAACACAGAGCTCCAGTAGCAGTGCACAAAACTAACATTTCTTCCCACAGATTTGCAGAGTCTCAACCAGAGGATTAAGACAACGACCCTATTAAGTTCAGTGGAAACGGCGGGGAGAAAAGCTGACAGCAGTGGCAGCCCGTCCATAGGGGCGCCCGAGCCGTCCCCCTCCTGTAGTCACAAAAAAATAAAAAATAAATATATATATTTTTTAAATGGCCCCTTTAACCACTTCAGCCCCGGACCATATGGCTGGTCAAAGACCAGGCCACTTTTTGTGATTCGGCACTGCGTCGCTTTAACTGACAATTGCGCGGTCATGCGACGTGGCTCCCAAACAAAATTGGCGTCCTTTTTTTTCCCATAAATAGAGCTTTCTTTTGGTGGTATTTGATCACCTCTGCAGTTTTTAGTTTAAAATAGAGCGACAATTTTGAAAAAAATAATATTTTTTACTATAATAAATATCCCCCAAAAATATATATAAAAAAAAAGATTTCCCTCAGTTTAGGCCGATACGTATTCTTATACATATTTTTCGTAAAAAAAAAATCGCAATAAGTGTTTATTGATTGGTTTGCACAAAAGTTATAGCGTTTACAAAATAGGGCATAGTTTTATGGCATTTTTATTAATATATATTTTTTACTAGTAATGGCGGCGATCAGCGATTTTTATCAGTACTGTGACATTATGGCGGACACTTCGGACACTTTAGACACATTTTTGTGACCATTGGCATTTTTATAGCGATCAGTGCTATAAAAATGCATTGATTACTATAAAAATGCCACTGGCAGGGAAGGGGTTAACACTAGGGGGCGAGGAAGGGGTTAAGTATGTTCCCTGGGTGTGTTCCAACTGAAGGGGGGGTGGACTGACTATGGGAAATGACTGATCGCTGTTCATACATTGTATGAACAGACGGTCAGGCATTTCTCCCCCTGACAGGACCGGGAGCTGTGTGTTTACACACACAGCTCCTGGTTCTTGCTCTGTAACGAGTGATCGCGGGTGCCCGGCGTTGATCGCGACCGCTGGGCATGCACGTCGGCGTCAGGGGCGAGTGGGGGGTTTGCGTGCGCGATTCTGGCGGCGCGCGCCCCTATTGGCTGCTCGTATGGCTATGTGATCTCGCCCAGCAGAGACGACCTGCCGCTGTATAACTGCGGCGGCTGGTCGGCAAGCAGTTAAGAAAAAAAATTTCCTTTAATTAAGTGCACTTAGGCGCCCGACACCAGTGCCCTATAGGAAGCGCCATGTCAATGCAATCACGAGATTGCAGGTTTTTAACCCGCCTTGCGGCGCAATGCAAAATGCCGATTAGCTTCCGTCCCTTGGATTCACTATGGGCGCCAGGTGGGAGCATTGTTTTAGCTGTTACTTCCGTGTTTCGTAGTATAGACGAAAACTGGAAGTGACGTCACGTCGGCAGCTCCATTCTTTGCATGGCCCGAGCGGAGCTGCAAGCACGGTAAGAAGAGCTGGCCAGGCCTGGTGTAGATGTCCTTGCTAAATCCCACATCCCACCCTGATCCCCAATTACTTAGTCAGCAGTGCATTAACCTGATCTTCACCCATCCACCTCAGAGCCTTGTAGTTCTCCATCTTCTCCTGGGGCTCAGGTGCATGCAATCCACACCCAATCACCTCGGAGCCTTATATTATAGCCTGCTGGGACTTGTAGTTCTCCATCTTCTCCTGGGGCTCAGGTGCATGCAATCCACCATCTATGGGACTACAAGTCCCAGCAGTGAGAGAAAAACTGGACAAAGATGGTTGATTACATGCACCTGAGCCCCAGGAGAAGATGGAGAACTACAAGGAGGATGAGTGGTCATGCCTTTTTTTTTTTAATGCTGGTACTAGTAGTAGTGTTGTACTTGTAAGAAGAAGAGGCTGGAGCCTGAAGAAGTGTGTCTGTCTGCCCTGCCACCCTGTGTTAGTCTAGGGGGGGGGGGGGTGATTGATGTGTCCACCACCCCCCTGCCATGTGTATAGTGTAGCACTGTAGCTGACCTGATTTACAGGGTGCAGAATGCAAATACATGCGATTTACAGGGTGCAGAATGCAGATACGTGCGATTTACAGGGTGCAGAATGCAGATACGTGCGATTTACAGGGTGCAGAATGCAGATATACGTGCGATATACAGGGTGCAGAATGCAGATACAAGTGATTTACAGGGGGCAGAATGCAGATATGTTCTATTTACAGGGTGCAGAAAACAGATATGTGAGATTTACAGGTTGGAGAATGCAGATACGTGCGATTTACATGGTGCAGAATGCAGATATGTGCTATTTACAGGGTGCACAATGCAAATATGTGCAATTTACAGGGTGCAAAATGCAGATACGTGCGATTAACAGGTGAGAACCCCTCATTATGGGCACAGTGAGGTTGCATTTTAAGAAATAGAAACTTGCATTTGGCAGCCGTACCTATCTCTCTTTTAAACTTACCCAGATTCTCATTTGACTCATAGGTACTGATCATTGTGGATTTTTTTTTTTCAAAATGACTGGAAATTCGGTTACATCTTTGAAACTATTTACAAGGCGTTCAGATGATGAAAAAAAGAGGATAAAGGAGCTTGGACCACATAAACCCAAATTGCAAATTCAGCAGAGGTCAAGTGATCGTGGTCGAGTATACACTTGAAGCTTTTCCGACACTTCTTTTTTTTTTTTTTTTTTTTTTTTTGTTTCAATATGTTTTTATTGAGAATTTTAGAAAACATAGCACTAACAATTAATGTTGTAATAATACAGATATACAGATATTAATAATTATTGCTTATTAATCATGAAAAGAAAAATGAGAGACAAAAACAAAAAAACAAACATATTTTTAAACATTAAGTGAGTACGAATGAGGATATATGTATTATAAAGTATTTTGGCCATATAGATCTTTGTAAATCTTTTGATAAACAATCTGGCCATATATCCTCAATATATAACGTATTGTCCTTGAATTCTAACAAGTTATTTTATATGAAACAATGGGAACAAGATATTGGTTCTTCTATGGAATTTATTGAATGGAACAAATTAGCCTTGAATGCTTCTAAATCTCTTATTAATACTTCAATGATTGAAGCAAATTATAAAGTGTTATTAAGATGGTACATGGTTCCAGCTCGTTTAGCTGCATTTGTCCAAGATGCTTCACCTAAATGTTATAGAGGTTGTGACGCAGAAGGGACTATGTACCACATATGGTGGACCTGTCAAAAAGTAAGGAGATTTTGGATTCGTACATATAACTTTATTTTTTCCTTAACTAATGTGAATCTCAGGAAATCACCATGGAACGCATTATTGGGATTACAAGTACGAGGTGCATCAAAGCAAATGGTAAAATTTATAACATTCATATTTATTGCTGCTAGAATTTCTATAGCTAAATCCTGGAAGACATCTACGATACCGTTTAGTTTATTAAAAAGTAAACTATCGTGGATTATGATTAATGAAAGGATATCTGCTCTAAAGGAGGATAAAATTGATTGGTTTGAAACTGTATGGGAACCCTGGATTAATTATAATATAAATATATAAATATATAAATACTTAAATTCATCTGTGATCTTTTGGAGTTTATGATATATACTAAACTGGAGAGCACTCTTACCTTTTTTCTGACCCACCCTCCCTTCCCTTTCTTGCTTCCCTTTTTCCTTTCCTTCTCCTTCTTTTTCTCTGTTCTATGCTAATAATATATGTTGTTTCTTTCTTAAAGTTTATTAGGAATGTTCTATTTTCCGACACTTCTTATAGCAAATGGAGTTGGCTAGCTGGATGTGATGTGACTAATGCCTATTATTGTTTTCCCTGTTTGCTTTTTCAAAGTCATGGCACCGACAAATTGTGGATATCAACAGGGGTTTGCGACCTAAAGCATCTCACTGACAAGTGCAAGCGGCATGAAATTACCCAAAGCCATCTTGACAACCTTGTGAGGCTTGAGTTTTTTGGGAATTGTAACATTGGTGAACTAGCTACAGAATTGCCATTAGAAGACACAATGAAGAGGTCACAAAAAATCGACACATCCTGTCTAGAATAATAGACTGCGTGAAATTTTGTGGTGCATTTGAGCTGGCTTTGCGTGGCCATGACGAGAGCGAGAGATCAGAAAATCCTGGGATATTCAGTGGCTTTGTCAATTTTGTTGCTTCTCTTGATGGAGTTTTGAAAGAGCACCTTGAAAATGCCACTGGCCCGGTTTCCAGTAGCAATTGCGCCTGTGTAACCATAGGTTACACAGTGCAATTGCTTACTTGCCCCGGCGTTACGAATGCTCCTGATTCAGGAACATCGTAACGCCGACTACAGCCTAAAATCTGCGTGGCATAAGGCTCTTATGCCACGCATATCTTAGGCTGCATTCTAGCGATGACCGCTAGGGGGCGCTCCCATTGTGCTCAGTGTAAAGTATGCAAATTGCATACTAACACCGATTCACAATGTTGCGCGAGCCCTGCGTACGCAATTTACGTCGTTTCCGTACGGCGTGTTTAGCGTAAGGCTGCCCCTTCTAATAGCAGGGGCAGCCAATGCTAAAGTATACCCGTCGTTCCCGCGTCGCGACGTTCGAATTTTACGTAATTTGCGTAAGTGATTCGTGAATGGCGCTGGACGCCATTCACGTTCACTTTGAAGCAAATGACGTCCTTGCGACGTCATTTGCCGCAATGCACGTCGGGAAAGTTTCCCGACGGAGCATGCGCTCTACGCTCGGCGCGGGAGCGCGCCTAATTTAAATGATTCCCGCCACCTACGGGATCATTTACATTAGGCGCCCTTACGCAGGGCAAGTTTACACAGCGCACACGCAATTTACGGAGCTACTGCTCCGTGAATCGTGGGTAGCGCAGTAGATTTGCGGGGGCGCAGGGCAAAAACGCTGCCCTGCGCCTCCGCAAATAAGGGGCAAATCTACCTGAATCCGGGCCACTGTTTTTAAGGGAACTTCAAAAACTGTGCAGAACAAACTTTTGGACTGTATGTTGTCTGTTGTGAAGAAGCACATTATTCAAGAAGCACGGAGCAGCAATTTCATCTCAATCCAGGCCGACAAGACCATCGATATTGCCAAACAGTGCCAACTTGTGATTGTACTGCGCTACATTGATTCCAAAAACAACGTACAGGAAAGTTTTTTTGAGTTTATTCCTCTGCATTCCTATACAAGGGGATACCATCGCTACATTGCTACAAGAGTGCCTTGCTGTCATCCTTACAGAGGATCAGAAGCATAAACTAACCTCACAAGCATATGATGGAGCCAGCGTGATGAGGGGTGCCACTGCAGGTGTTCAAAAGAAAATTCAAGATGTGTACCCAAATGCCCATTATATCCACTGCTATGCACATCAGCTCAATCTGACAATGCAACAGGCCACTTCTCAAATGCCCAAAGTGAGACTATTTTTTGCTAACCTTGGAGGATTTGCCAGCTTTTTTGCCAGATCACCCAAGCGCACAGATGTTCTTGATAAAATAGTTGCCCATAGACATCAAGCAGTGTCAAATGGAACTTTCACAGCCGTGCCGTCAATACGGTGTTTGAGCACAGAGAGGGCCTCATCCGCTGTTTTGAAACAATGTCAGACTCAGGTGACTTTGACCTTGTTACCATGAGAGAGGCAGCAGGCTTTGCCGTGCTACTGGATGATCAGGATTTTAAATATTTTCTGACGCTTTTCCACACCATCATGCCCCATGTGGACCTCCTCTATGCCAAACTCCAGAAGAAGGACATAGATTCAGTCCACATTAAGGGGAGCATCCAGCAGTTCCAGAAGGACATACAGAAGATCAGGTAGCAGCTGTATCCCTCCTTTTCCATGTGTTGTTGTTATTATTTTTATTATTATTGTTCATACATTTTTCAGAGATTCTATCCCATCCCTGGTTGACCAAAGCAGTCAAGGTGGTTCTCAACCGAGGAGGCGGTGCTCGCTGAATCCAGGAGAACATAAACGCATTGCATCTGAGGTGAGTTTTTATTTGTTGCAATATTTTTATTTTTGATAGCTCTCTCTTATAGATATGAAATGATGTGATCTAAAAAGATTTGTTTTTCCCTCTAGTATATAACATGAGTATTACAGCCTTCATCTGTGTTAGCTGCTTGAGCATCAGAAATGCATGAAACTAGGCATATTTACTAAGAATGTCTTGTCCATGTGTATGGAGTTCTGAGGCCCCGTACACACGACCGAGTTTCTCGGCAGAATCCAGCCAGAAACTCGGTCGGAGCTGGATTCTGCCGAGAAACTCGGTCGTGTGTACACTTTTCAGCGAGGAACCCGTCGAGGAACTCGTCGGGCCGAAAAGAGAACATGTTCTCTATTTCCTCGTTGTTCAATGAGGAAAGTCGGCCCGCCGAGCTCCTCGGCGGCTTCCACACTGAACTCGACGAGGAACTCGATGTGTTTGGCACGTCGAGTTCCTCGGTCGTGTGTACGGCGCCTGAGAAGTTATGGATTCAAAACCACTGAAACTGATCTCCCATTATAACTTAAAACTGAACATTTAAAATGACCAGTTTTAAGTTATGAAGGGAGATCAATTTGTCAAGTTTCCTGCATTTCTGATGCTCCGGGAGCTAACAGAGACGACATTGACATTTGTCATCACTACATAATTTTTGTTTTTATCCTTCAATCTATAGGTCTGTGATACCAGACTCTTGCACACCATGCAACGTTTCTCCTTCATAAATCACCTTGTTAGTGCCACCTTGCTTCAAGCAGACAAGTTTCATCAGTACGCAATGGAGTTTCCGGAGGATGCACTGGGTAAGACTTTGAAGGCCTATCCACTGCTCAATAAGAGCAAGTTAAAGACAGAGCTTAGTCTCATCTACCACACAGACGAGTTCAGAAAATGTAATGGTGCTGTGGACCTATTCTAGCTGTTTATGGAGAACAATCTTAAAGACACATTTAGAGAGACTGTAAGAGCCCATTCACACAGGGGCAACACGACTTCTAGCACGACTTTGGGAGGCAACTTGGACACGACTTGAGTATGAATAATCAGGCAACTTACAAGGCAACTTCAGGTTGCCTCCAGGACAGGAGGCTTTCCAGTGGCCAATCAAACAAAAATCAGCTCTGTGGGAGGGAGGGGGAGGGAGGGGTTTTCCTGAGAAATGTATGTTATTGTTATTGCATTGTTGCTTCAGTTAAGACAGTGATCTGACTTTGGAGGTGACTTCCATTGAAATCAATGGGTACAAGTTGCCTACAAGTCGCCTAGATGTCGGATTGATGTAGTACAGGAACCTTTTCTGAAGTCGGAGCGACTTCAGTAGTGTACATTAAGGCCTCGTACAGACGACAGAACATGTCCGCTGGAAACTGTCCGACGGACAGTTTCCGGCGGACAAGGCTGAATTGTCTTTTGGTCCGCTGGCTTGTACACACCAGCGGACCAAATTCCCGGCGGACCAGAACGCGTGCACGTAAACCACGTACAACGTCACTATAAAGGGAATGACCAAAGTCAACGGCGCCGCCCTCTGTTCCGCTTTTGCTAGTTACGGGTTCACTCGTGTTAGTGAAGGTTTGGTTAGAGCTGATTCGCGCTTTTCGGTCTCCGTGTTTTAACAGGTTGTATTCTCGGGTTCAGTGCGTGTGCTTGCGGGATCGTAGTTGGCAATCAGGTACAGGCTTTCAGGTAGTTTCTGCTTTTGCAGTGGCGTCCTGTCCGCTCGTATCTGTTTGTCGCGTGTTCTTTGCAGGTAGTGCTGGATTTGGGGGTGCTTTCTGTTGGAGTGCGTTCTTGACTGACCAGCCGGCCGGTTTGAAGCCATGATGGAGCAGCAGCGTCAATTTTCGCGAATTGGTGCTGGTTATGGGATTGCTTCTGGACATGCTCATCGATCCAATAGTTTGGTCAGGAACAGGGGGAGGAGGCGTTCCTGGACCAAGAATTGGTTGCGCCAGCGTGACCAGTTCTCTCATATGCCTCTGCTTAGTGAAATCCAGGAGAATAATCCTAATGACTATAGGAACTTTCTTCATATGACGGACCCCGTATTCAACCATCTGCTGGATCTTCTGTCCCCCTATATCACGAGGCAGGACACTGTGATGCGCCAAGCCATCACGGCAGAGCAGAGGCTTATTGCCACGTTGCGGTACCTGGCAACTGGGAGGAGCCTGCAGGACCTCAAGTTCTCGACAGGCATCTCCCCCCAGGCGCTTGGGGTCATCATACCGGACACGTGTTCTGCCATCATCAAAGCTCTGCAGGAGGAGTATATTAAGGAAAGTTTCCTCATTTTAACCTCACAATCTGTCTTTAAAAATGTGGGCAAAGAACTATTTATTTTATTTCCCAGACTAACCATGATTGTAATATGCTGTGTGTTTAACGATCCCTTTTCTCCCCATGCATGTTGATATAAGCTTTCCATGTTCTTTTTCTTTGCCTACCTGCATATTTGTACCTTACCCAATATTAACCTGTCCAGCATGCTATCCTAGGGACAAACCCACCTAGCCTATTTTGATCTTGACATTTTTTGGCCTACTCCATTGTAGTTCTTCCCCCCCCCCCCTAAAACTGTTTATTTCCCCATCATAGGGCTGTGGAGTCTCTTAATTAAGTGGGCCTATATATTTGTGCCCCAAAATTCAAACCTGCCCAATTTTTAATCCCAATTTGAATACTGTTGCACAAGGATGCTTTTAGGATTATGTTTGCAATGTTTTATGTGCCAAAGTACTAATTATCTTTATTTGTTTGTCCCCACAGCTTCCCTCCACGCCACAGGAATGGCAGACTGTGGCTTCCCAATTTGCCCAGCGTTGTGATTTTCCGAACTGCGGTGAAGCAATAGATGGGAAACACGTCCGCATAGTGCCGCCACCCCACTCGGGGTCCTACTATTTCAACTATGAAGGTTTTCATAGTATCGTGTTGATGGCGGTGGTGTCGGCACAGTATGAGTTTTTATATGTGGACGTGAGGAAGAACGGCCGGCTGTCTGATGGGGGAGTTTTCGCGCGGACTGAATTCTACAGGCGTCTACAATCTTGTGGTCTGGAACTGCCATCGGATGAAGACAATGTGGAAGGACTTCCGTTTGTTTTTTTAGCGGACGAAGCTTTTGGGCTTCGACCTCACCTCATGTGGCCTTTTCCCCAGAGGACCTTCACCTCAGAGAGGTGGGTGTTCAATTTTAGGTTGGCCAGGGCTCGGAGGGTAGTCGAGAATGCCTTTGGGATACTCGCCAACCGGTTTCGCCTGTTCCAGACAGCGATACACTTGGCGGAATATAAATTGAACACCATTGTTTTTGCCTGCTGCATTTTGCACAACTTTCTACGCAGGCACTCCCAGGCGTACCTACCCAACATCGGTGCTGAGGCACGACTACCCTCAGATACCCTTCCTGGGCTGGACACTGGTCGCGCTGGCTTGGCCACCCAATCTGCTCGTGAGGACAAATATGTTGAGTACTTCATGGGTCGGGGGGCCATTGCTATGCCAGATCATATTTCTTTCTAATTCGGCCCCCAAAAGAAAGAAATATTCACAGAACTAATAAATAATTTGACCATTGGACTTTATACAGTTGTTTGTCCTTATTGCTTTTTCTTATTTCATCTGTCTTCCTGGTTCTCCAACTAACTAGTGCACTTCTAGTGCCAAATTTACTTCTCCTCTTTTAGTAAATATCCACAATTGCACATTATTCACTCATCTACAAACTGTGTATTGAGCATAGAAATAAGAAGCCACACATTTTTCATATTTTGATGTCAATCTTTTTATTTTCAGCTTGTTCATTACCCCCACAAGTAGGGTTTTTAACATATAAACATGGCATTAGAATTGTTCTAATCTTTTTTTTTGTGGGGTGTTTTTTCCCTAATATATTTTTTTTACCCATTTTTTTTTTATAGTGATTATCAAGAATATAGATCGTAAAAAAACTTTCACATTTTTTGGTATCAAATATATATATATTTTTTATATTTTATATTTGTTTTATATATATATATATATATATATATATATATATATATATATATATATATATATATAATTAATATTTTTAAAATATTTTTTAGATATATACAGTATATATATATATAATGAATTTTTTTTGGTAATTTTTTTATATATATAATTAAAATATATATATTTTTTTGGGGGGGTTTTATATATATTTTTTTGTTTTTGTTTTTTGTTTTGGGTTGTTGATATTCTGTACTTTTTTTGGAAGTAAAAATGTAAAAATGTACAACCAATAGAACTTCCAAAGTTCAAACTTTTCTCTATTCACAACAGCAGTCAGTCATGGCGTGCTTTCACACTTGCACATGCCAAAATTTGAAGATGCACACATTCAGTGTTAATTTGCCAAATGTCATTTGTTCAACAGACAAAATGGCGACATGTGCTATCTGACATCATGGGTGATCAATGTCTGTGTTTTGTGGGAGCAAACCCTTCCTCTCAACTACTTGAGTATCGAGGAGGGGGCTGTACCCACAAAGCACAGACAATAGATAATCTGTGATGGCAGATAGCACATGTTGGCACACTGTGTGTGCATCTTCAAATTTTGCTTTTTTTTATATACAAAATCTAAAAATGGTTGGGGGGGGGTTGTGTTTCAGTATTTGACACGGCCCATCATGTCTATTATATTTTTAAAATGTTGTTCAATGACCAACATCCTTTGACGCATATTGTCCATCTCTGTGCTGCATTCCATAATCTGCTGGATAATTATTGCAGCACTTGCACGAGAAAAATGTGCAACACCATCTTCATCCCCTAAAAATGAAAAAAAAGAACAAAAATTACTATTTTGCAGGCCAATCTAGATATGTTTTGCCCTATAAAGCTGGGGTAACACTGACCTGATGGTGTGCTAATTTCCACCTCCACAACTTCTCCGTCTTTGATAACTCCTCCTTCTTCAACCACTTCCCCCTCATCTTCAACGACTCCTCCTTGTTCAACCACTTCCCCCTCATCATCAACGACTCCTCCTTCATCTTCCATAACTGCTTCTTCTTCATCCATCAATCCACCTTCTTCCAAAACTCCAAATTCTTCTTCCTCAACTTCCCCTTCATCTTCCATCACTCCGACTTCCAAAATGGCTTCTTCCTCCTCTCTTCCTTCCTCCTCTCTTCCTTCCTCCTCTCCTTCCACATCCTCCTCTCTTCCTTCCTCCTCTCTTCCTTCCTCCTCTCTTCCTTCCTCCTCTCCTTCCACATCCTCCTCTCTTCCTTCCTCCTCTCTTCCTTCCTCCTCTCTTCCTTCCTCCTCTCCTTCCACATCCTCCTTCTGCTCCACATGCCGAGATGGGCGTTTTCTGGCGTGTCTGGCCCTCCCTGCCTCCTCCAAATGCTGTTGTCTTCTTTCACCTAAATAAATAACACAAAACAAAATGTATACTCATCAGCACACAGATATTGGATAGCAGAAATCGCACACATTGCTTAGAAGAGGCTTTAATTTATTATCTTTTTTGTCTTCTTCAACCAAACCTACATTTTTAGTTGACTTCTAGGCCAAGCTCTGATTCTGCCCCTTTTTAGCGAAGTGACACACATGGATGTCCCCCCCTAAACTTTCTTTCTTGGAGACCCTACAAAAAAATGAATATTTATTGTGGAGACACAGGTGCTCTGCATTCCAGATGGGAAAACAGCTGCTTATTCTCACTGTTGAGAATGAATACTGTTTGTCTTTCACATTCTCTTAATTTGATTTGTCAGAAATAGCTTTTACACAATGTTTGCTAACAAAGTTTTTTTGCCAGATAGCCATGTCCAGGTGTGTTGTTCCTGGACCAACATCGCATTTCTGAGAAACGATGTGATGTTACGTGGTTTACTATTATTAACGATCTTTGCAAAAGGTGGGTATTTTCTTTAAACAAAATACAATTTCAACATGTGTTCAAAAGTACAACTAGGCCAAGGAGGCAGATGTAGAAATATACATGTCAACAAATTCGTCAAGACAATTGCCCCCCCCCACAAAAATAAGGACTTACTATTCTTGAGAATTTTCAGGATCTTCTTCAACTGATGTGGCTCCCGCAGTTTCAAGTCGGACCAACGTTTCCTGAGCTGTTCTTCGGACCTGGTGACAACAAACATCTCCTTCATTCTCCTCGCCACCTTGTCCATAATGTGGGCCTTTCTGCGGTTAGGGGTCTTGTATGGCCCATATTCCCCGTCATAGTCCTTCCTCCGCATTATGTAAACTAACTCAATCATTTCATCAAAAGCCATATTAGTGGCTTTGTAGCGTTTGGGCCTGGATCGGGACGTTCCTGCCTCTGTCCCTTCACTTGCGGCTGAGAGCTTTGTGCACGCTCGTGTGACATCGCCATTTTTCCTTCCCACAGTGAATATGGGCGTGGAAAAGAGGAAATGTTCCGTCAGGGGCGGTGACGAGGGCGGCGTTTCATACATACGCGGAGTGTAGAAAAGGAAAACTACGTGATGACGTAGGTTACGCGGAGACTATTGTAGCGTTTAGAGAAGCTACAGAGTTAACGCCATATTTCAGTTTCACATTGGTTAGGGGCATGGCAAAGGTGACGAGGGCAGCGTTTCATACATATGCGGAGTGTAGAAAAGGAAAACTACGTGATGACGTAGGTTACGCGGAGACTATTGTAGCGTTTAGAGAACCTACAGAGTTAACGCCATATTTCAGTTTCACATTGATTAGGGGCATGGCAAAGGTGACGAGGGCGGCGTTTCATACATACGCGGAGTGTATAAAAGGAAACCTACGTGATGACATAGGTTACGCGGAAATTTTTTGAGCGTGCTAACGGAGGAGCTAGAGAGACGAAGGTAAGCAATTACAACATGGGAACAGCAGAGGCCTAGAAACTGGAGAGCCATGGGATGGGGGTTTGGTCTGTTGTTTGCACCCTTTTAACGCTATTTTGTATCTTGGGTAACACAATGGTATTTTGTTATCCAAATGCTTTTGGACACATCACAAAATCTAGATGGGAACAATGCTCTACCTCATTTAAATTCTTGTCTGGTGTATTCAGATCAGGCCAAGTATTGTTCTGTGTTGGTTGGACAGAGGTCATTAGGAAGTGTCTTTTTATGTCATCAATGCTGAGGGGCAGGATATCTACACATGAAATAGTGCCTTGATGAATGCTCTCATTAATAATAATTGTGTATGGTTATAGATTCCACGTATTTACTGCAATGTAACCAAAGGGGCTGCATGTATAAAATCAATGTTTGGTACAACCAATGGGGTAGAGCTGGCCAGCATTTTAGCAACAGGAGACACTGTGTTTGTATTTAGATATAGGTCCTACATTTGGGCCTACATATTCTAACAATGTCAACGCTGAGCCTTTTTTAAATCGTGTTTTCTGTTTCTTTGTCTTTTGTTAATCTAGAATAAAATTTAAAAAAAAAATTAAAAATCGACAAGAAAAGGATGGACCTACTACAGGGACAGGACAATATCCAGCGCTTGCTGGATAAATATAGGGAAATGCCCTTCCTGTGGGATTCAAGGGAGGCTAACTACCACCAAAAAGACCTCAGAGCGGCAGCACTTGAACACTTAGCAACCTCCATGCAGACATGGGTTCCAGAATGCACTTCCAACATGGTCAAGGATAAAATTGCCAACCTCAGGGGCACATATCGAAGAGCTTACAAAGCTCACGAAAAACAAAAATCAGGAGCAGCAGTAAGACAACCAAAGGAGCCCAAGCTGTGGTACTACAAAGAGATGGCTTTTTTGAGGGATCAAATGGACGGCAGGGAATCTATGTCGAGTCTTCCTTCCAGCCTTCCTTCCATACTACCTTACAGCGGAACTTCCCCAGATCCACACAGCCCTGCAGAGTCCGAAGAAGAGGGGCTGGCTGACAGAGACCCAGATATGCGAGTCTTCGATGATGAGGTATAGTAGTTTCCAAAAAATTTCTGGGCTACTAATTATTGTTGGTTTATTGACTTGATATTGTAAAAGAAAAGCCAAGCTGGGAAAACAAAAAAAAATGTCGTGGCCAGACAATTAAGTGTCAGGGATGACAACTGCAGGGGTCAGAAGGAGAGTCTGTTCAAGTTAAATGAACAATAAATAAGAACAGTCTCGAGCATGAAAATGTGTGTGATTTGATTGTGCAAAATATTACAACATGTCCCTTTTTTTGACACAGGAAGAAGAGACCAGCCAGGAGGTGGCAGCTCCTCCGGAAACTGTCAGCCAGGCGGAAGGGGTCAGTGGCAGCCAGGAGGAGGCCGGGCCCAGTGGCGTACAGCAGGTCCCCAGGCCCAGGCTCAGCACAATCAGCCAGGTTCCTCCCCTCCAGATGAGGCAACCTGGCCGAAGGAGGCAGTTGAGGCAAGTGGAGGACGCGAGCCTCCGCATGATACAGGAGGCCAGTGCTCTCATGAGGGCCCCCCTCAACCCCACAGAAGCCTACAGTGCCTCCGTGGCTCATGACCTGAACCAAGGGGGGAGTACCAAAGGAGACTGGCAAAGGGCCTTATTAATCAGGTGCTTTGGTGGATGGAGAGGGACCTGCTGACCACAGACACTGGGCTATGTGACCCGGCCCGGCTTGCTGAACATCATCCTCCTGCTGCCACATCATCCCCACCTGCAAGGAGCCGTGGACGGGTCAGTGGAAGATCCGCTGTAAGGCAGCCTGGAGGGAAGGTTGCAAGGAAGACGAGAAGGTGATTCCCTGCCTTCCATTTGATTCCCCACAAAAGTCAACTTGTTTGGACTACCACAGCTTGGATACCTTTGGTTATGTGCTGCTGCTTCTGATTTTTTTTGGTGCCTCCTGAGGTTTGCTATTTTATCCTTGATCATGTTGTAAATCCAAGTCTGCATGTATTTTGCTATCTGTTCGAGTGCTGCCGTTCTGTTTATTTTGATTTTGTGAATTTGCCAAAATAAATGGCTTTTTGCTTTAATTTCAAACCTTGTCTATTGTTTGTTATACTGTGGGGATTAGGCATTAAAAACAAATACAATGTGTCATTTACAAAGGACACAAACTCCTTGGGGGGGGGGGGGGACATTTGGTGTGCCAACATGGTAAACAATTTAAATAAATAAAAAAAAAAGTTGACATACAGTAATAACTTGACCAAAACCAAAAATATACCAAGTACCAAAATGAAAAAAATGGTGACATAACTAGAAACACAAAAAAAAAAATGAGAAGATGAACATTAACTAAAAATAATATTAAATATATACATGTGGAGGAACAAAAAAAAAAATGCTACATCTGGGCTAGCAAACAGTTTCAAAAGATTACATCACAAGCAACAAATGTCACATTTCAGTATGGGACAACTCAGTTGAAATAGCATCAGCAAGAGAACGGGTTTATTCTAGCAAGAGAACAATGAATAAAACGACAAAAGAAAAGACACAATAGATCTTTTAAAATGACGAATGTGCCATATCACAAACAAACGCAAGTTTTACCTGAACGAGCGCTCCCGTCCCCTCATTTTGTCTGAGCATGCGCAGGTTTTTTGTACGATGCTTTTGTGTACTAACCACCGAACATGTCCAACGGACAGGTTTCCAGCGGACATGTTTCTTAGCAGGAGAGGAAATATTTGTCCGCTGGGAAACAGTCTGCTGGACAAATGTACGCTGGAAAATGGTACGCTAGGCCCTACACACGACCGAACTTGTCCGCTGAAAAGAGCCTGCGGACCAGTTTCAGCGGACATGTTCGGTCGTGTGTACGGGGCCTAAGACGGCTCCCATTCATTCATTTTCTCGACCACACAACTTGGGGCAACTTGAAGTCGGATCCCAGGTCGCCCCAGTGTGAACCGGCTCTAACTCTTCTGAAGATTCTTATCACCACACCCATGACCACAGCAGAAGCTGAGAGGTGCTTCTCAACCTTAAAAAGGATAAAGACTTTTTTGAGAAATAGCATGACCCAGGAAAGACTGAATGCATTGGTCATGCTGTCAATGGAAAAGAGTGGTGACAGAGATGACTGATTTCAACCAGAAGGTCATTGAGAAATTTGCAAGCCAGAAAGAAAGGAGAGCAAAATTAATTTTCAAATAATTCTACTGGTGCTAATGTGAATGTGGCGTTCATTTGTATTCAGTCACCTTTACTCTAATTCTGAGTTTTTTTGTTGCTGTTTGTTGTGCAATGAAGTTTGTTTACTGTTTTAAAAAAATTCACTGATTCGTGGTACATTTATTGCATTCTTTAAGGCCGAGTACTCACGAGCAGACATGTCCGATGAAACCGGTCCGCGGACCGTTTTTATCGGACATGTCTGCACGGGGACTTCTGTTCGATGGCTGTACACACCATCGAACATAAGTCCGCGCGTAAACAATACGCGGGGCGTGTCCGCGGTGTCGCCGCGACAATGACGCGGCGACGTGGGGGGCCTGCCTTTAAAATGCTTCCACGCATGCGTCGAAGTCATTCGATGCATGCGAGGGATGGCGGGCGGCCGGACATGTACGGTAGGTCTGTACAGACGACCGTACATGTCGGGGGGACAGGTTACCTGTCCGATCCGCCCGAAAATGGTCCGCTCGGGCCTACACACGGCCAAACATGTCTGCTGAAACTGGTCCACGGACCAGTTTCAGCAGACATGTTTGGTCGTGAGTACGGGGCCTAACAGTTGACTTAAACATTAACATTGTCTATATTTTATCTAGCAGGAATGACACAATCGATTACCTGATAAATGCCCATTTAGAGTCCTTCATTACTAACAGTGTAATTTTTCAGTTTGTTTGCGCCGATCTGTAAGGCTGCGCTATATACCATGATCTGTGATGCTGGGGCTTTATACTCTGTCCTGTGATGCTTGGGCTTTATACTCTGTCCTGTGATGCTGGGGCTATATACTCTGTCCTGTGATGCTGGGGCTATATACTCTGTCCTGTGATGCTGGGGCTATATACTCTGTCCTGTGATGCTGGGCTGTATACTCCTGTAACTATGAGTGTAAGCAAGTGGAATACAGGGGACGGAGTAGGTGGATTCTATAAGGGGTGTGGCTTACGAGAAGTGGAAGGGGCCAAACCTGGAGGGGCGGGGTCTTGGGCCCCCCCCATCCTAAAACTTCACCAGCCGCCACTGCCCACACCAAAGAACAAAGCGGACCTCTCATTGCTCCTCATCAGCTGGGATCTCCAACCCCACTATACCTTCAGTTCTCTCTGAAGCCTGCACTGATAGGAATGAAGGTGTAGAATTAGGTGTGTCACAGCCAAGTACTTGTGGGCAATCTGCTATCGCTACACCTACGTCAGATTGTACCAGGCAAATTTCCCTGCCCCAGCTGCTGCAGCGCTGAAAGAAGTTCGCTCTGAAGCCTCGTACACACGACCGAGAAACTCGACAGGCGAAACACATCGGTTTGCTCGTCGAGTTCCTTGTTAGGCTGTCGAGGATCTCGGCGAGCCAAATTTCTCCATTGCCGTCGAGGAAAAAGACGACATGCTCTCTTTTTGGCTCGACGAGATCCTCGACAGTTTCCTTGTCGAAAAGTGTACACACGACCGGTTTCCTCGGCAAAAAAAGAAAACATCAAGTTTCTTGCTGGTTTTTGCTGAGAAACTTGGTCGTGTGTACGAGGCCTTAGCCATCCACATGCCCAGTGGATTGAATGCTAGCTTGGCTAAATTGCTAGCACTTAAACTGCTGCCTTTTCAGTTGGTAGACTCTGCCCCCTTGAGTTTGTGGAATGTGCGGTACCTCGGTGGCAGGTTCCCAAACGCCACTTTTTCTCACGGAAGGCGATTCTGGCTCTCTACCGCCATGTGGAAGGCAATGTCCATGCCTGGCTAGACAGGGCGGTCAGCGGTAAGGTGCATATTACCGCTGACTCATGGTCCAGCAGGCATGGACAGGGACGTTACCTACCTTTCACGGCGCATTGGGCGACTCTGCTGGCAGCTGGGAAGGATGCAGGACAAGGTACAGTAGTGTTGGAGGTTGTTCCGCCACCACGCCTCCAAAATGCTACTACTGGTGATTGTGACACCTCTCTCCTTCACTCCCTCCTCTTCTTCCTCCGTGGCCTCTACCTGTGCTGATTTGTCCTCGGAACCAGCTGTGCTTCGTAGGCGTTCAAAGGGGCTACGCAGGTACGCAGGCAAAAAGATGCCATGCAGTGCTTAAGCTGGTGTGCTTGGGGGACAGGAGCCACACTGGGGCAGAGGTTCTGTCAGCTCTGCAGGGGCAAGCTCAGAGGTGGTTGATGCCATGCCAGCTTAAGCCAGGAATGGTGGTTTGCGACAATGGCACCAACCTCCTCTCCGCCCTCCGACAGGGACAACTGACCCATGTGCCCTGTTTTGCTCACGGCCTTAACTTGGTGGTGCAGTGGTTCTTGGGCAGGTACCCAGGTTACAGGATGTCCTGAAGCAGGCCAGGAAACTGTGTGCATTTCCGACGGTCATATAATGCCAGTGCTCGGCTGGCTGACCTCCAAAAGGAATACAACCTGCCCAAGAACTGCCTAATCTGTGACATGCCCACCAGGTGGAACTCTACGTTAGGCATGCTGCAGCGGCTGCACACGCAGCAGAGGGCCATCAATGAGTATCTGTGCCAATATGGCAGCAGGACAGGGTCAGGGGAGCTTGGTTTTTTTTTCCCACGCCAGTGGGCCATGATCAGGGATGCATGCACTGTCCTGTCACCATTTGAGGAGGCCACGAGGATGCATGGCCTCCCTGATCCTGCAAAGCCTGCAGAAGGATCCTCGTATTCGTGCTATCAAGGAGAGGGATCATTACTGGCTGGCAACCCTCCTTGATCTACGTTACAAGGGTAAGGGAGCAGAGGATGAAACATCGGTGGAAATGGTGGCCGTCTGACCGATGCATTCAGACAATTTTTTAGTCCGAAGCCCCATGGTATGACCGGTTCCAGCAACCATCGCCAGCATCTGTTTTGCGGGAATACCTAGGGGAAAGATCAGACTTGGACACCTTTCCCACCGAAAATCCTCTGGGTTACTGGGTCTTGAGGATGCATCACTGGCGAGAGCTTGCACAGTATGCAATTGAGCTACTGGTCTGTCCTGCATTCAGCGTTCCTTCGGAACGCACATTAGGTGCTGCTGGAGGCTTTGTAACCGATCACAGGGTGCGCCTGTCCACTGACTTGGTCGATCGGCTGACCTTTATAAAAATGAATCAGTCTTGGATCACCACCAGTTACCAAGCACCTGATGCTGATGTAACCGAATATATTTTTTTGAAATGTCAGATCCCTTCAAGACTGCCTATGCTGATGCTGAGTCACTATCCTGTTATGCTCAGTGACTATCCTCTTCCTCCTCAATGATCATGCTGATAGCTTGTAAGAACATTTTTGTTCTGTGGCTAAGGCCCAATTTTCTTCCCCTGTTTAACAGGGGGGTGTAATTAAAACATTTTCTGCAATACTTTGCAGCAGGGCTCATTCCTGCGCTCCAACTAGAGAATCTGTGAGGGGTTGCAGTGTTATGGCACTAGCACCAGTGCCTAAGGCCCAATTTTTCTACCCCTGTTCCACAGGGGCATGTAATTACAAATCTTGTGCTAATATTTCACAGCAGTGCCCATTCCTGCGCCCACCAAGAGTAACTGTGAGGGCTTACAGTGTTGTGGCACCAGCACCACCACCAACAAAGGCCCAATTTTTCTGCCCCTGTTCAACAGGGGCATGTAATTACAATTCTTGATCTAATATTTCACAGCAGGGCCCATTTCTGAGCCCACCAAGAGTAACTGAGGGCTTACAGTTTGTGGCACCAGCACCACCACCACCACCAACAAAGGCCCAATTTGTCTGCCCCTGTTCAACAGGGGCATGTAATTACAATTCTTGATCTAATATTTAACAGCAGGGCCAATTTCTGCACCCACCAAGAGTAACCGTGAGGACTTATAGTGTTGTGGCACCAGCACCACCACCACCATTAAAGGCCTAATTTTTCTACCACTGTTCAACAATGGCATGTAAATCTAGATTTTCCTAGCTTGTGATGGAAAATATAAGTTATATGAAGACAGGAGGCGAGTATCTTATGCATTAACTTTCTTTATTTAATGCCCATAGCAGACATTTTAAAAACTTTTCTATTAACTTTTAATGTAAAAAAATTTCAGTCAGTGAGACTACGACTCCCAGCAGTCCTTGTAATCCTTAGCCACGCCCAGGTCGGTGACCTCTATATAACAGACTGCCCGACTAAGATCCTCCTCTTTCTTGCTGCGAAGATCTTGTCTGTCGGATGTCGTCGTCTTGAACTGTATCCGTCCGGCCGAGGTCCGATGAATCCATAACTTGGATCAGAATCGTTCGTCGAGTCCCAACGGGGGCCTCGGGGAAATTTTAACCCAACGAGGGTTCAACAGGCGTTCCGTCCCAACAGGGGTAAGGAGACAGTAATTCTTCAAAGTATCCCAATCTGGAGTAGTATCCAGGTACGATATTCAGTAACCTGTGAAGAAATCAGAGATATACATAATAGGGTGGGACGGGAGGGAAGATACTCGCCTCCTGTCTTCATATAACTTATATTTTCCGTCACAAGCTAGGAAAATCTAGATTTATATATCAGACAGGAGGCTCATATCTTATGCAAGTTTAAAGCTAACATTTAATCCTGCAGACATAATATGCATATCCTGACAGAATACATTGCACATACAACATTAGGGTAAAACCGCCATGGATACATGATCTTGCGGTCTAAAGTAAAAATGACGGAAGGTAGTCTCTGAAGACCAGTCTGCCGCCACTAGAAGATCGGAGAGGGAGCCCCCTGACGTGACTACTTTGGTGGTCATGGCCCCTCTGGCGGAGTGGGCTCCGAAGAGGGACACATTAATACCAGCCATGTCCATGGCCACTCGTACCCAGCGTGCCAGCGTGGCCGACGATACTGGAAAGTGTGGCTTGACGTAAGACACCAGGAGTTGTGACAAACCCGGGGAACGCAAACTAGCGGTCTGTAGTTCATATGCCTGTAGGCAGCGAACCACGCAGAGGAGTGGATGAGCAGGAAAAAACGGGTAGAAGACCGATTGAATACCGGTCTTAGTCCTGCGCACCACAGAAAACTTGACTCCTTGCGGTGAGAATTGTCGTCTAGAGATATCCAAGGCCTTAACATCGGATACCCTTTTAATGGACACTAGGCAGAGAAGGACTGTCAGTTTAATGGAAAGGAGTCTTAGAGGAAGATCCGAATTATCCTCCCACCTGGCGAACATATCCAGCACCTTGGAAACATCCCAGGTTGCTTGGTATCTAGGCCGTGGGGGACGTTGGAATCTTATGCCTCTCAGGAGTCGACAAACTAACGGGTGTTTGCCGATCGGTAGGGAATCCACAGGGCAGTGGTACGCCGAGATAGCTGACCGGTAAACATTTATGGAGCTGAAAGATTTGCCAGATTCAAAGGAATCTGCCAAATAATTCACCACTAAGGATACAGGGGCTCGTACAGGATCGACCTGCCGTCGATCACACCAACGCACCCAGAGTCCCCAGGCTGATCGATATGCCGATCGAGTCCCGGGGGCCCAGGCCAGGGCGAGGAGGTCCTGAGCCGACTGTGAAAGGATGTTGTCAGCGTCCGCGATCCCGAAACCAGCCACGCCAAAAGTGGTAGGTTGTCTTCTAAAATTAGGGGGTGTAGTTCCCCGTTCGGGTTGGTGAGAAGATGAGGAGAGTGAGGCAGGAGCCTGGGACGATCCGCGGTCATCCCCAACAGGAGGGGAAACCACGGTTGGGTCGGCCACCACGGTGTGATCAACACCACAGTTGCCTCCAGGGTGGCAATCCGAATGAGGAGTCTGGGGATTAACTGGAAGGGAGGAAATGCGTAATGGGTGCCCTCCGGCCAAGGTTGGTGAAGCGCGTCGACCGCATAGGCCTCTGGGTCCGGCCTCCAGCTGAAGAAGCGGGGCAGCTGATGATTGAGGTGTGAGGCGAAAAGGTCTATGGAGAGTGGATCCCAGATCTGTTGTAGATGGAGAAATACTGAACGATCCAACCTCCAGTCGCTGGAATCTCGCAGGTACCGAGAATTCCAGTCGGCCACTGAGTTGGACATGCCCGGAATGTATTCCGCGACAGGGGTTATATTGTGGGCTAAGCAGTAGTGCCAGAATTCTTTCGCGATGGTCGCTAAGACTTTGGATTTGGTACCCCCCAGGCGGTTGACGTACTGGACCGCCGCCACGTTGTCCATGCGGAATAGAATACAACACGTAGAGGTACGAGGCATAAAACTCCTGAGAGCGAATAGGGCTGCCAGGAGTTCTAGGGCGTTGATATGGAGCTTGGTTTCCTCTACTGACCAAGTCCCTCCGGTGGATGCCCTGCCGCATCTGGCGCCCCAGCCCCTGCGGCTGGCGTCCGATTCTATGACCACATCCGGGTAGGGATTGAAGATGGTCCTGCCGTTCCATTCTACGGCATGGCGAAGCCACCATTTCAACTCCTCGATCGTGTCCCGACATAGGGGAACCTCGTCGGTGTACCTGAGACCTTGTCTCAGGTGCATGATTTTGAGCCTCTGGAGGGCTCTGTAGTGTAATGGGGCCGGGAAAATAGCTTGGATGGAAGCTGCTAAGAGGCCCACAAGACGCGCTAGCGTGCGGAGGGATAGGCAACCCTTCCGCAGTGTAGTCCGGATCTCCTTGCGGATTAGAGCGAGTTTGGGGCTGGGAAGGCTGAGGGTGGATTGGATGGTGTCCACCGTAAAACCCAAAAATTCCATCTGCTGAGAAGGAATCAATATTGATTTGTCCTGGTTGACAATGAAACCCAGTTGTTGCAACAATGACACAGTCCATGACATGTGGAGATGGGCCTGGGTCTCCGAGAAGGCTAGGATGAGAATGTCGTCTAAGTAGATGACCAGACGTACCCCCCTGCTCCTCAGTGCCGCCACCACCGGTTTCAGCAGTTTGGTGAAACACCATGGGGCGGACGATAGTCCGAATGGAAGGCAGGTGAATTGCCACATCCTGCTCCTCCATAGGAATCGTAAGAGGTGTTGCGATTCTGGGTGTATGGGGACCGTAAGGTAGGCATCTTTCAAGTCTACTTTCACGAGCCAGTCCCCTGGGTGTAGGAGGTCTCGGAGGAAGTGTATACCTTCCATTTTGAAATGTCGGTATACGACATATTGGTTCAACTCCCTGAGGTTGATCACTGGGCGATAACCGCCGTCTTTCTTGTGTACTAGAAATATATTGCTGATGAATCCTGGGGAGCAATGGTCCACTTCTATGATAGCCTGTTTGGCCAGTAGATCTCGCAGTTCGTTGTCTATTAGAGCAACGTTCTGGTTTGCGAAGCGGATGGGTGGCGGTATAACATTGAGCGGAGGTGGTGTTATGATGTCCACAGTGAACCCCGTTACAGTGTGTAATATCCACGCGTCTGCCGTAATCGCAGACCAGGCGTGGGTAAAATACCTGAGACGTCCCCCCACAGGAATGTGAATGAGTGGTGTGTGCATCATACTCACCGGTGGGAGGTCGGGATCGTGGGTAACCTCGTCCCCCTCGTCCTCGCCATGGTCTGCCTCGTGGTGGAAAGAAGGGGGCAGGTTGTGCCACTGGAGCGGCGTAGGATTGAGCCTGCGGGTACTGGTATTGTACTGGGGCTCTATTTTGCAGAGCGGCCTCTGTTTCTGCCGGCCCTGTTAAAAACCTTGGGGGTCCCAGCTTTCCTCAAGGAATTTTGAGCCTTGTCCAGGCTCGTAAAAAGGCCCACAAATTTACTGTCCGCCGACAGTCCGGGTTCTGACTCCGCCAGGTGGGCTAATTGGGGATCCAGACGCATCAGTATAGATCGGCGTCTTTCAATCGAGCATGCCGTATTGGCAGTGCCAGCCAGGCATATTGCCCTTTGCGCCCAGCCTCTCAGCTGTTGTAGTTCGACCGGTTGCCCGGATGCTGCCGCCTGTTCCGAAAGATTGAGGATCTTGGTCAGGGGCCCCATCATGTCTAGAACACGATCTTGAATGGATCGGAATGATCGTTCTACCCCTTTTCTCTGGAATTTGCCAGATTTCATTAGATATTTAGTTAAAATGGGGTCTATCTCAGGGGTAGCCACCACTTTATTGGGTATGAGGGGTCTAGGGCATTCAGCCCTAAGTTTGTTGCGACTAACCCTGTCAAGGGATTTTCTAGCCCATAATTCTATGTATTGGTTAACCTCTGGTAGAGGGGTCCATTCTCCAGAACGCGGGTGACTGATAGCGTTTGGATCAAAGAACGGTTCTCCTAGGGAGTCTAGGAGAATATCTCCCTGCGTGGCAGGGGTGGCAGCTGTAGTGAGCGCCGTCTCCCCAGCATCGTCCTCATATGAATCCAGCTCTGACTCATCCAATCCCTCTAAGGGGTCATCAGAATCCTCTTGTGGAGAGTCAATATATGAGTCCGGTTTGGCCCTTCTTGCGGCCTTAATCCCTTTAAATTGTAACTCCCTGGGGTCCAGGGGTCTATTTGAGTGCGTCTGATGCTGGGGTTGGTAAGTCGTGTTAGGGTTTACCTGAGGCATATTGTTTCCTTCCCCTGCCGGGGAGTCAATCACCGCCAGAGTGTGTTTCCTCTTCTGAGAGGCTTTGCCTTTTTTGGGCGGTGGTTCGTCGCCTTGCGGCGTCGGTAACTGTGGGGTCATGGGTATATAGACCCTGGAGGAGGCAGCAGAGGTCAGGGCCGCCAGAATGGATTTATTAATTAGCTCCTGAATCTGGGCAGCATTCAGGGCTGGGGCTGTGTCCCTATTGGTGTCATCCTCCATTGGATCAGTAGGGGCAGGGAGGTCAGACATGCTGCCCTCTATATATCTATATATATAATCAATAAGGATGGGCTATAGTAGGAATAGGCTATAGTAACAAGAACTAAGGCAATATGAAGATTATTGCTAAAGGCAGGCAGGGGTTAATCTACGATACCAGGCTCTCTCCTCACCGCCGTCAGTGCAGGGACTGACGTTGCAGCGTGAGGAGGAAGCCTACACTATCTGCCTGAGCAGAGAGAGAGTCACATGTCCTGTGACTCTCCTCTTATTGGCCGCCCCTCCCTCCTCCAGCGCTGAGGAGAGCGGAAGATCTTGTCTGAGGAGAGAAGGAGGGGGAGGCGAATCCCTCCCCCCCGCGGCGCGCGGGAAAGACGGGGAGGGAAGGAGAATATGGCGCGGTGTCTCTGTGAGGTAAACTGACGCACCCGCACCTTCTGAGGGAAAAAGAAGGATTTTTACCTTTTGAAAGAGCGGCGCAGTGCGGCGCTCGGCGGTACAGGGACTGTACAGCAGCCCAGGGGAGAACTGGGCAAAGGTACAAGTCAGAAAATGGGAATAAAAAAGGGGAAAAACGTTTGGTAAAAGGGGAATAGGTAAAATATAACCTATTATCAGCAATGAAGCGATTACAGCACCATTATATATATATACAATTCACTAACAGCTATGAAGTGACTAACTATTATCACTAATCAGACAATTAAAGTACAAATATATATATATATATACAATCACTAACAGCTATGAATTGATTACAATTATAATAGTAAAATATATAAGAACATTTTTTGTCGTGAGTACTTATCTTTTGCTATGAGAAGAAAGAAAGAGGAGGATCTTAGTCGGGCAGTCTCACTGACTGAAATTTTTTTACATTAAAAGTTAATAGAAAAGTTTTTAAAATGTCTGCTATGGGCATTAAATAAAGAAAGTTAATGCATAAGATATGAGCCTCCTGTCTGATATATAATTACAATTTTTGATAAAATAGTTCAAAGCATGGTGTTCCAGCGCCCACCAAGACTAACTGTGAGGGCTTACAGTGTTGTGGCAACACCAACACCTAAGGCCCAAATTTCTGCAGAGTATATACGGCAGGCACCTATTTTTAAAAATTCAACTTATAAACGACTCCTACTTGCAAACGGAAGGAGGCAACAGGAATTGAGAGGAAATTTACCCCTAGGAAGGGAAATTCTCTCCTGTAAGAGGTGTCTCCTCTCCACTGATGCTTTATCACCAATCCTTGTTTCACTAAAAACCCCACATTTAAAAAAAAAAAAACATTTGTCATTGGGACAGAAAGTGAGGTGAAATCCTCTGAACAGATGCACAGACAGCAAAACAAATGTTACATGGGTACATGTTTTCCAAAAAGCTTAAAACTTGATTTTTTGGCTGGAGCTACACTTTAACCACTTCAGTACCGGCCCATAGTCATATGACGTCCACAGAGGGGATCTTCCATCCCAGGTGGATGTCATATGACGTCCTGGGCTTTGTGTGGGGATATCTGAATGATGCCTGCAGCTAGAGGCATCAATCAGATATCATTGTTTGCCGGCGGCGATTCTGCGCACCATAAGAACGATCATAGTGGCGGTTCCGCCGCTTAATCGTTCTTATAGGTGGTGACAAGGGACTTCCCTCCCTCCCGCCGCCATCCAATGCTTCTCCGGGCCCGGAGAAAGAATCATCCAGCGCCGGACGGGAAGCATATGACCGTCGGAGGCCCTGGCGCGATGTGATGGCGTCACGCCCGGGTACCCGGAAGTAAACAAAGCCACAATTGCGGCTAGTAAGCATGAGATTGGTGAATTTTTTTCATGATCTCATGCTTTCCAGCCTGGAGGAGAGATGTGGGGTTTTGTTGACTCCACATCTCGCCATAAAGAGGACCTGTCACACACTATTCCTATTACAAGGGATTTTTACATTCCTTGTAATAGGAATAAAAGTGACCATTTTTTTTTTTAAAAGTGTAAAATATATATATATATATATATATATATATATATATATATATATATATATATATATATATATACGCCCCTGTGCCCGGTAGCTCGCGCTCAGAAGCGAACGCATACGCAAGTCCTGCCCACGTATGTAAACGATGTTCAAACCACATATGTGAGGTGTCGCCGCATGCGTTAGAGCGTGTGCAACAATTCAAGCACTAGACCTCCTCTGTATCTTTAAACTGGTAACCTGTAAAAAATTTCAAAGCGTTGCCTATGGAGATTTTTAAGTAATGAAGTTTGGCGCCATTCCATGAGTGTGCGCAATTTCAAAGCGTGACATGTTAAGTATCCATTTACTCTGCGTAACATCATCTTTCATATTTTACAAAAAAATTGGGCTAACGTTACTGTCTTGTTATTTTTTAATTCATGAAACTATTTTTTTACAAAAAAAAGGCGTTTGAAAAATTATAGCGCAAATACCGTGCAAGATAACAAGTTGCAATGACGCCATTTTATTCCCTAGGGTGCCTGTTAAAAAAACATATATAATGTTTGGGGGTTCCGAGTAATTTTCTAGCAAAAGGATGATGATTTGTACATGTAGGAGAGAAGTGCCAGAATAGGTCCGGTATTGAGGTGGGTATAAAGCCTGGTATTGAAGTGGTTAAAAATGTACCAGTTCAAAATTACAAACTGATTCTACTTAATAAACCTACAGTCCCTGTCTTGTTTACACCGCCTGTATACTGCTGTTCAGAGTATATAAGGCCTGAGGGCCCAACACCTTTCCTTTTTTAAGTTGGGTGCGGGGTTCCCCTTAATATCCATACAAGACCCAAAGGGGCTGGTAATGGGATGGGGGGGGGGGGGGTACCGATGCCATCTTTCTCAATGATTTTCATCCATATTGCCGGACCAGACATTACATTAAAGCCGAAAGCAGTTTTAAATTACTTTTTTTTTCCTATAGAAATGTAATTATGTGCAGGGACAGTTCTAAACACAGGAAACACGTGCCACTTCACAGGCATACTATAGACACCCAGCAGGTAAAGGAATATTTCACTTTTTTATTTCACTTTAAGAATTGCATTGATACATGTTCCCTGGGGCAGGACCCGGGTCCCCAAACCCTTTTTAGGACAATAACTTGCATATTAGTCTTTAAAATTAGCACTTTTGATTTCGAACGTTCGAGTCCCATAGACTTCAAGGGGGTTCTAAAGTTTGCGCGAACGTTCGGTCCGTTCGAAGGTTCTGATGCGAACTGAACTGGGGGGTGTTCGGCTCATCCCTACTTATCACATACCTGACAAATGGGTCCTGCGTGGCTCAGAAAAGTTTCACTACATTGTTTTGTAATGTGAGCTTTCTTGAATAAAAAAACCTTTGGATGAAAGAAGGGCTCTTTATGGTTTCTTGCACCCGGGCCCTTAAGGTTCAAGTCACGCCTCTGCAATGAAAGCTAAAGTTTGTCTGTCATTGAATATCTTTGATCCTGGCCATGCTTTGTGTAAATATTTCAGTAGTTTACAGGAAAACTCAGGGATTGAGAAATATATCAGCTGCCAGTAAGGGCATGTTGCAATGTTTTAGCAGAACTTTATCCATGTTTATGATAATCATTCTCAATAAACATTTTTTTTTTTTTAAGTTGGCGTTGTGCAGTTGGGAGGGTTAGAATTCGGGATGAGCCGAACACCCCCCAGTTCGCTTTGCTGCAGAACATGCAAACAGGCAAAAAATTGGTGTGAACACTGGTAAAGCCTATGGGACATGAATGTAAAAAATTAAATGTGCTCATTTTAACCGCTTGCCGACCGGCTCCTGCACATATACGTCGGCCGAATGGCGCTGCTGGGTCATACAGTGAAGATCTGGCAGAAACTAGAACAGCCACATGCAATTCTTTGGGGATGCTGGAGGGTACAAGGGGGTCTGTTTAGGGATTCAGTAACTGTAGAAAAGTACTGTTGTAAGGGAAAAGAGATAGTACACCCTAGATAATATACACTATATTGCCAAAAGTATTGGGACGGCTGCCTTTACACGCACATGTAGGTAGATTCAGTAAGAGTTAGGCCGGCTTATCAGTAGATAAGCCGACCTAACTCAGAATCTATGCCGACTTATGTTTAAGAGTATGCTCAAACAGAGATACGCCTAAACATATCTAAGATACGATGGCTTGCGCCGTCCTATCTTAGATTGCAATATTTTGGATGGCCGCTAGGTGGCGCTTCCATTGCGGTTGCGTAGAATATGTAAATGAGTAGATACGCCGATTCACAAACGTACGCCCGGCCGACGCAGTACTTTTACGCCGTTTACGTAAGAGATAGGCCGCGTAAAGTTAGAGCTAGGCCCTATTGGAATAGTAATGTCAAGTATGGCCGCCGTTTCCGCGTCAAAATTCGATTTTTTTTTTACGTCGTTTGCGTAAGTCGTCTGTGAATCGGGATTTACGTAGTTTACGTCCACGTCAAAATCAATAGGCCCGTGCGGCGTACTTAGCCGCAATGCACACTGGGAAATGTAGGCGCCCGGCGCATGCGCAGTTCGCAAAGAACGTGAAAAACGTAAGGTCAAGCACAATTAGCATACAACACGCCCCCCTAACACACATTTGAATTTGCCCTTACACCCGCCCCCTTTAGGCTACGCCGCCGTAACATAGCAGGCAAGTACATTGAGAATCATGTACTTGCCTAGCTAACTTACGTCGGCGTAGCCTAAACACGGTAAGCTACGCCGCCGCAGGTTTAGGCTATTGTGTGTGAACCTACCTAATGAACTTTAATGATATCCCAGACTTAGTCCGTAGAGTTCAATATTGAGTTGGCCCACCCTTTGCAGCTATAACAGCTTCAACTCTTCTGGGAAGGCTGTCCACACAGTTTAGGAGTGTCTATGGGAATGTTTGTCCATTCTTCCAGAAGCATATTTTTTTAGGTCAGGCACTGATGTTGGACGAGAAGGCCTGGCTCGCAGTCTTCCCTCTAAGGCTCCATTCACACCTAGGCGTTTTAACGCCTGAAGCGCGACGCTACAATACGCCGGAGGATCGAAATTACATTATTCTCTATGGAGACTGTTCACATCTCAACACCGAACGCTGAAACGACGATCGCCTGAAGCTCAAACAAGTCCCGGACCCTTTTTTTGACGCGCGTATCGGGCGGTTTGGGCGTATTTAAGCGTTTCCATTACCCATAAAAAGTAATGGAAACGCTCGATTCAAGCGACTTGCGCGACAACGGGCGTTTGCTACGGGCGTTTCGTCGCTTTAATCAATAGAACTTGTCGCCCATGCAGAAGAATAAAAAATCTACCAACATGGCAACAAGTGATGAAAAGATGAAAATAGATAAAGATAAAATAGAAAATGTCGAAGTACAAAAACGTCGGACAACGCTGTATGCAAACGCGCAAATAAGCATGAATACGCGCGACAAAACGCCGGAAAAAAACGGCGAAAAAAACGACCGAATGACCGACGCTCAGGTGTGAATGCAGCCTAATTCATCCAAAAGGTGTTCTATTGGGTTGAGGTCATGACACTGTGAAGGCCAGTCAAGTTCCTCCACCCCAAACTTGCTCATCCATAACTTTATAGACCTTGTTTTTTGGACTGGTCCAAATCATTTGATGGAGGGGGGATTATGGTGTGGGATTGTTTTTCAGGGGTTGGGCTTGGCCCCTTAGTTCCAGTGAAGGAAAATCTTAAGGAGTCAGCATTGCAAGACATTTTAGACATTTCATACACCCAATTTTGTGGGAACAGTTTTGGGATGGCCCCTTCTTGTTCCAACATGACTGCACACCAGTGTACAATGTGAGAATATACAGTATAAATGATATATTGTAGACTCTATAACTTTCACACAGAATAAATAAGATACATTTATTTGGGTTATTTTGTATTATTTAAGTAAAATACACGTTAGCCTAAATTTATGAAAATAGATTTTTTTCTTTTTGCTAAATTTTATAACAAAAACTAAGAGGAATGTGTTGTTTTGAAAATAAATCTGGAATTTTTTTTGCTTATTTAGCAAAAAATAAAAAAAAACATTGGCTGAGAGCACTGATCAGGTGCCAATTGGCAGACCTTTTTCAGTCGGACCAGACTGGCTGCCATATACAGGGCCGATATTCACCCTGTGAGTACTAGGTATTAGGCTGACCATACATTTTGAAGTTTTCTTTTACAATTTTCCTTCAGATTTACCAAAACGATATAATATGAGGTCAAACCTAAACACTTTTAATTTATATGAAATCAGGCAGGTCATTGCATTACATAGTTGAAGGTAAATCTAAAGGAAATTAAATAGAATTGTATAATGTATGGCCAGCTTAACCACTTGTCACCACCCCACACAGATACAGTATACTGCTGCAGGGCGGCCACTGTGTGTTGGACCTGATATATGATTAGCGCTTCCGGGTAGGGTGTGCGCACATGCACACTCGCTGTGCTGTGATTTGTTACAGCACAAGTCAATCAGCGGGTCCCAGCCAATGATTGATCACTGGGACCCGCTGATCAGCTTCATTATTTAGGGGAGCTCTGTGATGTAAACAGTGCCGGCCCAAGACATTGTGCTGCCTGGTACCAAGAATGAAATGCTGCCCCCCCCCCCCCCCCCCAAAAAAAAAAATTACGTTCACCAAAATGCCCCCACATCCATTATTTTATATCATGATAACTAAAGTGGACCTATCATGGCTCTATACATGTATAAAGGAGTATAAAAAGGACCTGTTATGGCTCTATTCATGCAATTAACCCCACAGTGGAGCGGAGAGCGGAACGGGAGGAGCGGTCGGGCGGCAATTAGCCCCACAGTTGAGTGGAGAGTGGAGCTGGCGGAATGGGATGGTGTGTGGGCAGGAAATTTGCTGCCCCCTGAAAGTGCTGCCTGGTACAATGGTACCATCGGGTCCCATGGTAGGGCCGGCCCTGGATGTAAACAACACAGAGCTCAGAACACTGACAAGTGATCTTGCTGTTTTTTATTCCCTGCATGACAGGAAGAAAAACAGCAAGATTGCTTAGTAAATTCACCACATAACACACACACATTTAACCCCTTGAACACCCCTAGATATTAACCCCTTACCAGCTAGTGTCATTAGTACAGTGATTGTGCATAGTATGAGCACTGATTACTGTATAAATATGTCACTATTAATGACAGTGTCAGAGTAACCCCCAGCTACTGTAGCGTCGGTTAGTGTCAGACGGGCCGCCGCACTATCAAGGTCCCACTATAAGTCGCTGATCACCGACATTACTATTATGGAAAAATTAAAAAAATTAAAAATTCCAGTATCTATACCAGACGCTATATCTTTCATGCAAAACCAAATAATATACACTTAATGGGATTTTTTTTTTCTTTACCAAAGACATGCAGCAAAATACATTTTGGCCTAATTTCATTAAGGAATTTGATGTTTTTAACTTTTTATTGGATATGTTTTATAGCAGAAACATTGTTTTTTTTTTTTTATTCTGTCTTTTTTTTTTTTTATCACACAAAAAACCCAGTGGTGATCACATTCCACCAAATTAAAGCTCTATTTGTGTAAAAAAATCAAAAATTTTTGAAAAAAGTGCATTGCTGAATGGCAAAAATTGCTCTGGTTGTGCAGGGGTAAAATTTTATGGAGGTCAAGTGGTTAAGTTCAAAACAAAAATGATGGTAATAATAGTGCTGTGGGAGGGATATATGGTTGATGGGACAACACTTTACATAGTTCCCATGATTATACCAGCTGGTGCTGCGGGGGCTGCAATTTCCCTTGGATATTTAAGGTGGGTCACTAGTGATTATTTGGCCAAAACCACATTGGGATAATTATGTGAAGATATTGGGGGCTATTTAGGAAAGGCAAATCCACTTTGCACTACAAATGCAAACTACAAGTGAATCTGAAATGAGGGGAAGCTCTGCTGATTGTATTATCCAATCATGTTCAACCTAAAATGCAATTTTTTTTTACGTCGTTTGCGTAAGTCGTCCGTGAATGGGGCTGGACGTAATTTACGTTCACGTCAAAACCAATACGTCCTTGCGGCGTACTTTGGAGCAATGCACACTGGGATATGTACACGGACGGCGCACGTCGGGTCACCAATCATTTACATAAAACACGCCCCCCTCATCCTCATTTGAATTAGGCGCGCTTATGCCGGCCCCATTTACGCTACGCCGCCGTAAGTTAGGAGGCAAGAGCTACGTGAATCCAGCCCTGTATGTTTAACGCACAGGGCCAAGCTCTTATGTGCATCAAATGGCCTTGAGTGACATCTAGTGGTGAACATCAAGTGGTGCATATCTAAAACAGCCAACTGCCTCTTTTGTGAATACTGGCCGGGATTCAGAAAGAAATTCCTATCTTTAGGCGGGCGTAGCATATCTCATATATGCTACACCGCCGTAACTTTGAGAGGCAAGTCCTGTATTCAGAAAGAACTTGCGCCCGAAGTTACGATGGCATAGCGTATATGGGCCGGCGTAAGCCCGCCTAATTCAAAATAGGCTGGTGTGTTGTATGCTAATTAATCGTGACCCCACGTAATTGACGCTCCTAATGAACGGCGCATGCACCGTCCGTGAAAGTATCCCAGTGTGCATGCTCCAAATTACGCCGCAAATAGTCAATGCTTTAGACGTGAACGTAACTTATGCACAGCCCTATCCGCGTACAACTTACGCAAACAACGTAAACTACGCAAAATTCGACACTGTCCCAACGTCCATACTTAACATTGGCTAAGCCTCATATAGCAGGGGTAACTTTACGCCGGAAAAAGCCTTACGTAAACTACGTAAATCAATGCGCCGGGTGCACGTACGTTTCCGAAACGGCGTATCTAGCTCATTTGCATATTCTACGTGTAAATCTACCGAAGCGCCCCTAGCGGCCAGCGTAAATATGCAGTCCAAGATACGATGGCGTAGGAGACTAACGCCGCTCGTATCTAGGCAACAGTGAGGCGTATCTGATTCTATGAATCAGCCGCAGAGATGCGACGCCTCACACTCAGGCCCCATACTCACGAGCAAACATGTCTGCTGAAACTGGCCCGCAGGCCAGTTTCAGCAGACATGTTTGGTCGTGTGTGGGCGCGAGCGGGCCGAATTCCAGCAAACATTTGCCCGCCGGGCCTTTTCCCAGCAGACAAATATTCCTGGACTTGTTTTAAAACAGTCCGCTGGAATTCTGCCCGCTCGGACATGTACGGTCGTCAGTACAGACCTACCGTACATGTCCAGGCGCCCGCCGTCCCTCGCATGCGTCGAATGACTTCGACGCATGCGTGGAAGCATTTTAAAGGCGGGCCGCCCACGTCGCCGCGTCATTGTCGCGGCGACACCACGTCATCGACGCGGCGACACCGCGGACACGCCCCGCGTATTGTTTACGCGCGGACTTCTGTACGATGGTGTGTACAACCATCGTACAGAAGCCCTCTGGCAGACATGTATGGTGGAAACGGTCCGACGGACCGCTTTCACCATACATGTTTGGTCGTGAGTACCCGGCCTCAGAGTTACGACGGTGTATCTGGAGATACGCTGACGTAACTCCTTTCTGAATCCGGGCCACTGTGTATAGGGGGGGAAGGAATCTATATATGCAAGTCTCTTTCAAAACTCATTGCCTGTATTTAATTGCAGCAAATTCCTATTGTATGATTAACTCTTAGGCCCCGTACACACGACCGAACATGTCTGCTGAAACTGGTCCAAACTTGTTTAGAAACAGCCCGCTGGAATCCTGTCCGCTCAGACATGTTCAGTCGTCTGTACACACCTACTGTATATGTCCGAGCGCCCGCCATCCCTCGCATGCGTCGAATGCTTTCGACGCATGCGTGGAAGCATTGAACTGGCAGGGCCGCCCACGTCGCCGCGTCATCGTCGCCGCGACGGCGCGGCTACGCCCCGCGTATTGTTTACGCGCGGATTTCTGTATAATGGTGAGTACAGCCATCATACAGAAATCCCCAGGCAGACATGTACGGTGAAAACGGTCCGGCGGACCGGTTTCATCGTACATGTTTGCTCGTCTGTACGCGGCCTTAGGCCTCGTACACACGGGCAAACATGTCCGATGAAAACGGTCCGCGGACCGTTTTCATCGGACATGTCCGCTGGGATCATTTGATCTGATGGCTGTACACACCATCAGACCAAATTCCCCGCGAACAGGATACGCGGTGACGTGGCCGCGTTCATGACGCGGCGACGTGCGCGACCCTGGAAGGTCAATGCTTCCACGCATGCGTCGAATCGAGGGCTTTCGGCCGAGCGGACATGTCCGGTGAGTCTGTACAGCGACCGAACATGTCCGACGGACAGGCTTCCAGCGGACATGTTTCTTAGCATGCTAAGAAACATTTGTCTGCTGGAAACCTGTCCGCACGGCCGGGAATCCGGTCCGGTCGGCGGTACAGACGACCGAACAAGTCCGCGGAAACTGGTCCGCGGACCAGTTTCAGCAAACATGTTCGGTCGTGTGTACGAGGCCTTAAGCTAAAATAGATCTTTGGAGGCCCTCATAATAGTGGAACCTTTTTATTTTAGTCAGATAGAGCAATCTGAATTGTATCCTGAATATAATCATAAGACCCATTACCTTCCCCTCTCTCTTTTTGATATAGGAATTATTGACAGGCAGGCCTATTGATGAGCTTTTGTCCCCCTGCGGTCTCACGGGGGAATCCTTTAGGTTTATGTTCCTGACTCTTTACTATGTGAACTACAATAATGTATTTATAAGAGCATGGAAATGTTTGATTTGTACATACCGTTGTTATAACATTGTGGACACATATTATATATGTATTAACAATAGGCGTGCGCACAGGGTGTGTTGGGTGTGCCCAGGCACACCCTAATCACCCTGTGCAGCACAGATTCCCCCTACTGCCCTGGCTACCCCCTCCTTCCCTCTGCAGCACTGACGGCTTTCCTCCTCTCCTGCCAGCTGTTGCTGCGGGGATGTTTTAGGATGAGTGAGGGAAGGAGTCAGTAAATATGTATTTATCAGCCCCTTCCCTTTCTGAATGAACATCGTGAGTGGTTGGTAGTGTATGTTTGAGATTTGGGGTGCACACCCTAATGCAATAGTCTGCGCACACCTATGGTATTAACACGTCCATAGCTGCTTGAGGAAGTTTATGTGCAAAACTTCCATACTGGAAAATTGTCTTTAAAGAGTGATAGGTTCACTAAGACCTATATATATATTATATAAATATAAAATGCTAATAAAGTGTTTATAAAATAGGTGGATAGGCAGATGAACATACAGTATATGGATGATGCAATAACACGCGACTAATGATTGATTTTAAAAGGTTCTCAATAAAACGTATTGATTTTAGAAGAATGTTTGGTTTGTGAATTCCCTGATTTTGTCAGAGAAAAATATACGCTCTTCAAAAGTCTGTATCCGTTTTGGATTAAAGCCTCCATTTTTGTATATACCTGTTGAGGAATAGTGCCATTAGATGCTTTTCACACCGATCTTACATGACATAACTAATTTTCATACAATCAACTACTGTATATACTACCATTCTAAAATTATTATGTCTTTGTTTTGTGTCTTCACGACTAGTGTAGAATAGCATAGCTCCCAACTGGTTCTGATTTTGAGGGACTGTCCCCGATTTGGAACAATGTCCCTCTTTCCTCCTCATTTGTCTGTCATTTTGGTCTGATCTACATAGTTCTATATAAAATGCACTTTTTATCTGTCAAAAAGTGTTTCCCAGAGCTAAACCGTTTAAAAAGCCACATTTTTAAAAGTCTACATTTAAAAAGCCAGTATAAAGGAGTAGTAGTGCCAAATAAATGCACTTGTGGGTTTAACTAATCTTTTTTGCTGTTTAATTCTCCTTTAAGAGGGTGTGGCAGGGTGTGTGTCCTATACCTACATACTTTTGCTAATAGGTGTCCCTCATTTCCATCTCAAAAAGTTGGGAGGTATGGAATAGATATGCCCAAATTGACAGATATCTGCTAGGCAATCCCCTGAAACTCAGATCCCTACATAAAAGGAGACCACACCAAAATTTGGAGTTAAATGACCATTGCAACCTTTTGTATTATCAAATTAAATTACCGTATCTATCGCGGTATAACGCGCTCCTGCGTATACCGCGCACCCCCAAAGTGGCCCGAATTCCTGTGGAAAAAAAGTTTTTTTGTTTTTTTGTACTTACAGTTTTGGTGTCTTGCGCGGCGTTCATCGGCGGCCTCGTCGGGTCCGGCGTCCTTCTGCGGCTTCGGGTGTCCTCTTCGGCGGGTCGGGGGTCCGTCTTCGGCGGGTCGGGCGTCCGTCTTCGGCGGGTCGGGTGTCCTCTTCGGCGGGTCGGGTGTCCTCTTCGGCGGGTCGGGTGTCCTCTTTGGCGGGTCCGGCGTCCTCTTCGGCGGGTCCGGCGTCCTCGCGGCGTCCTTGCGTCCTCCCCGCTCGTTTCCCGCCACGAGTTTTGAATACTGCGCCGGCATATACCGAGCGCAGTACACTCGTGTAACGTCGGGCAGGCTCGGCAACTGTCGCGCTGACGTCCTGTACGCTCAGGACATCAGTGCGAGAGGCGCCGAGACTTCCCGAAGTTACACGAGTGTACTGCGCTCGGTATATGCCGGCGCAGTATTCAAAACTCGTGGCGGGAAAGCGGGTATCGGCGTATATCGCGCACCCACGATTTTGCCCTGATTTTCAGGGCAAAATAGTGCGCGGTATACGCCGATAAATATGGTAAATAACACAGCATTTCATAAAACAGAAACAAAACAAAGCTTGCTGGTCATTGACGGCAACAAACACATCCTATTATACTACTGCGGAAAACCTTTAAAGGAGAAGTATGGTTTTCACGTTTTTGGGCTACTTATACTTACCTCGGGGGATGGAGCATCAGACCGAGCCACCGAACATCGCCACTGGCTCGGTTCTCACAGATCCCCGAGAGGAAAGAGGCTGACTGTCAGTCAGCCTCTTTCCTCTCTGCTTGCTCATTGGAGAGCTGAGCAGTGGAGGGGGGGGGAGAGGGTGTCTCAGCTTCTCAGCGGCTTGCTGAGACTGCCATCAATCAGGGCAGCTGGCGGATTCCGACTTAGAAAGTCATGATGACGCGCTGCCCCGACTGATGGCAGTGACGTCAGCGGAGAGCGGACTTTTAGGAGACACATAGGAGAAGCCCAGCCTAAAAAGCTCAGGCTGGACTTCTCCTTTAATTATAATACGCCACCAGCTGCAACACACCGGCTCAGATCCCCATCAGCAATACCTCCTTTTTCATATTCCTAGTTAAACCATCATTAACAGGAATGCACACGATGACACCATAACACCGATGGGCCCTGAACCAGTCTATTAGCTCTAAATTTTAACTGCCTACAAAGACCAACAACCGTTCGGCTGCTATGATATCCATGGAGCCACAGAACCAAAGAAAACACTGGGAGAGTGGTTAGAAAAGCTTATTTTTTTTGTCTTCTGCACTCTACTGGAAACTTGTGGCTCACGGTTGTGAAGTTTCTGAGATCCCGCTCAGCCAGACCCCCATCCTCCAATCAGGTGAAGCTTCTGAAACATACAAAGCTTGCCAGTTTTAACCCTTTTAATGCTTTTCTGCCCTCTTTATCCAGTCATGTCAGCCCTTTGCTTTATTTTTTTTTTTGCCTTTCTAATGTTTCTAAGATTATTTTACATTCATCCAAAGAAGACACTAGTCAACATTGATACTTGGTACAAAAACTCTTTAACTGATCCTGAAAAAAAACATGACAATGTATTTACAGCATAACTAAATTAACCAGCGACTCTTTCCTGTTGACTATCATGGCTCAAAGTTCATTAAATAATCGATAATCTCGTATATAAAAACTCAACCGTTCTGCAGATGACGTGATTTGCTCTAGGCACATTAGTTGGTACAAGAAGATCAAACATTACTGACAATTGCTCATTTAGAACAATCTGAATAAGATCATTGAATGTAAATATTTTTTTGTTTTTTATTCTTCAGCTATTTGTTCATTGTTTTTTTTTCTGACTTTTCTAAAATGATCGCCTTTGCTTTTAGGTTAGACATGGTGGTCCATTTTCAGTCCCTTCACTTTGCAGTTACAATTTTCTTGCTATTATTCCCCAAGACTATGTCAGACACATCTCCCACGTGCTCTGTGATACAAGGGCTTCCTGGTCTCAATGGACGAGATGGCAGAGATGGAATTAACGGGTTAAAAGGAGATCCAGGTAAGAATATACCTACTAACATCCATTCTGCATGTATTGCAGCCCAAACAGGGGTTGCTTTTATTGATAAAGTAGATATTGTAATATAAGATAAGTATGTGTATTTAGATTGTTATGTTTATGTCTTTTACTTTACTGCAGCTATTTTCATCAAGTCCGTTAATTTATATCCTCTTAAAATGATTGAGATTGAGTGCATAGTTTGCCCTTTATTTATTTGTTGTTGTTGTTATTATTATTGTTAGAGAATTTTACATTTTATCAACATGTAATTTATTTACTTATTCTCGTTTTTTTTGTGTGTGTGTGTGTGTGTGTGTTTGTTTTTATGTAGGACCATCAGGTGAGACAGGACCACCAGGATTAAGAGGTAACACTGGACCACCAGGAAAAACTGGACCTTTAGGAAATCCTGGGGTTGCAGGTAAAATAACAGATGGTATTTGATATATCATAACTAGTTCTCTCCCATATTTGCTCAAATAGAATATTTATAGACAACTGTGAATAAACAAAAGTTTTCAGAAAAAGAAAACTCAGGGATTGAGAAATATATCAGCTGCCAGTTAGGGCATGTTGCAATGTTTTAGCAGAACTTTATCCATGTTTATGATAAAAAAAAAATTTAAGTTGGCGTTGTGCAGTGGGGAGGGTTAGAATTAGGGATGAGCCGAACACCCCCCAGTTCGCTTTGCTGCAGAACATGCAAACAGGCAAAAAATTGGTGTGAACACTGGTAAAGTCTATGGGACATGAATGTAAAAAATTAAATGTGCTCATTTTAACCGCTTGCCGACCGGCTCCTGCACATATACGTCGGCAGAATGGCACTGCTGGGTCATACAGTGAAGATCTGGCAGAAACTAGAACAGCCACATGCAATTCTTTGGGGATGCTGGAGGGTACAAGGGGGTCTGTTTAGGGATTCAGTAGCTGTAGAAAAGTACTGTTGTAAGGGAAAAGAGATAGTACACCCTAGATAATATACACTATATTGCCAAAAGTATTGGGACGCCTGCCTTTACACGCACATGAACTTTAATGATATCCCAGTCTTAGTCCGTAGAGTTCAATATTGAGTTGGCCCACCCTTTGCAGCTATAACAGCTTCAACTCTTCTGGAAAGGCTGTCCACACAGTTTAGGAGTGTGTCTATGGGAATGTTTGACCATTCTTCCAGAAGCGTATTTTTTGAGGTCAGGCACTGATGTTGGACGAGAAGGCCTGGCTCGCAGTCTCCCCTCTAATTCATCCCAAAGGTGTTCTATTGGGTTGAGGTCATGACACTGTGCAGGCCAGTCAAGTTCCTCCACCCCAAACTTGCTCATCCATAACTTTATAGACCTTGTTTTTTGGACTGGTCCAAATCATTTGATGGAGGGGGGATTATGGTGTGGGGTTGTTTTTCAGGGGTTGGGCTTGGCCCCTTAGTTCCAGTGAAGGAAACTCTTAAGGAGTCAGCATTGCAAGACATTTTAGACATTTCATACACCCAATTTTGTGGGAACAGTTTTGGGATGGCCCCTTCTTGTTCCAACATGACTGCACACCAGTGTACAATATGAGAATATACAGTATATGATAGATTGTAGACTCTATAACTTTCTCACAGAATAAATAAGATACATTTATTTGGGTTATTTTTTATTATTTAAGTAAAATACACGTTAGCCTAAATTTATGAAAATAGATTTTTTTCTTTTAGGTAAATTTTATAACAAAAACTAAGAGGAATGTGTTGTTTTGAAAATAAATCTGGAATTTTTTTGCTTATTTAGCAAAAAAAAAAAAAAACATTGGCTGAGAGCACTGATCAGGTGCCAGTCGGCAGACCTTTTTCAGTCGGACCAGACTGGCTGCCATATACAGGGCCGATATTCACCCTGTGAGGCCCCGTACACACGACCGAGGAACTCGACGTGCCAAACACATCGAGTTCCTCGTCGAGTTCAGTGTGGAAGCCGCCGAGGAGCTCGGCGGGCCGACTTTCCTCATTGAACAACGAGGAAATAGAGAACATGTTCTCTTTTCGGCCCGACGAGTTCCTTGACGGGTTCCTCGCTGAAAAGTGTACACACGACCGAGTTTCTCGGCAGAATCCAGCTCCGACCGAGTTTCTGGCTGAATTCTGTCGAGAAACTCGGTCGTGTGTATGGGGCCTGAGTACTAGGTATTAGGCTGACCATACATTATGCAGTTTTCTTTTACAATTTTCCTTCAGATTTACCAAAACCATATATGAGGTCAAACCTAAACACTTTCAATTTATATGACATCAGGCAGGTCATTGCATTACATAGTTGAAGGTAAATCTAAAGGAATTAAATAGAATTGTATAATGTAAGGCCAGCTTAACCACTTGTCACCACCCCACACAGATATACTGCTGCATTTATTTATTTATTTGTTGTTGTTGTTATTATTATTGTTAGAGAATTTTACATTTTATGAACATGTAATTTATTTACTTATTCTCGTTTTTTTTTTTTTGTGTGTGTGTGTGTGTTTGTTTTTATGTAGGACCACCAGGTGAGACAGGAAGACCAGGATTAAGAGGTAACACTGGACCACCAGGAAAAACTGGACCTTTGTTCTCTCCCATATTTGCTCAAATAGAATATTTATAGACAACTGTGAATAAACAGAAGTTTCCAGAAAAAGAAAAAATATGGTTGCAATTTTATTTTCCCACAAATGTCAGATTTTTTTTTACAGGTTTATTTTGTTATCTGTAAACAACTGCAGGTAAATGTTTTAAAGATGAACTCTAGTCAGTTTATAAAAATCCTCTTTTGCTTGTTTAGCCCAGGGAGATTTACAGAGAAGAACACTTAGGCTTCGTACACACGATCGGTTAAACAGAGGATAACGGTCTGATGGACCATTTTCATCGGTCAAAAACGATCGTGTGTGGGCCCCATAGGTTATCTAAGCATCGGTTAAAAAAAAGCCAACTTGCTTTAAATTTAACCAATGGATTCCTAACCGATAGGACAAAACCGATCGTTAGTAGGCACAACCATCGGTTAAAAATCCACGCATGCTCAGAATCAAGTCGACGCATGCTTGGAAGCATTGAACTTCGTTTTTTCAGCACGTCGTTATGTTTTACGTCACCGCGTTCTGACACGATTGTTTTTTTAACCGATGGTGTGTAGGCACGACGGACCATCAGTCAGCTTCATCGGTTAACCGATGAAAACGGTCCATCGGTCCGTTCTCATCGAATGGACCGATCGTGTGTACGCGGCATTACCTTGTTCCATTCTCCCCAGCAGCCATCACTTTCCCTCATTTCTTCTCTGCTCTCAGTATGTGGGGCAAGCACCTGACATCATTACATACAATACAAGATGAGTAGCTTCACTGACCCAGTTGTCCAAAGCATGTCTCTTTTGCATTAAAAATCCTGCCTGTCCGCCCATTTTCAATTTGAAACCTTTAAGTACTCGCTAGCAACACCTTTTGAAAAGTATAATATAATGTTCAAATTAAATAGACGGTATCATTTCCTTTCGCAGGATTTCCAGGTCAGAATGGAGTAAAAGGAGCTGATGTTGGACTAGCAGGTAAACGTACTAACTTTTAAAATGTATATAAACCTTAACAATGAGCTTCTCCTATTTGCTCTATTTTGGACTGTTAGATATATCATTTAAAGTGTTTTGTTACTATATCACTAGTCATTTATTAAGCTCTGGAACAAATCCCCTTGCAGAGTGCAACTACATTTGCAAAGTTCACAGTTTATTTGCATTTAGTAAATCAACCCCTAAGGATTGATGCATAAAATATTCATTTGACAAGCATCTGCACAATAAAAAAAAACACTGGGCCAGATTCATGAAGCACTTACACCGTTTTTTTTGTAGATGCACGGCGTAAGTGCAGATTTGCGCCGGCGGATCGCTGCGCCTTACCCAGAGAACCAGATTACGCCTCCAAATAGACTTCATCGCCTTGGTGTAACCTTTCCACGCCGGCGCGGCGTTGGCGCAGATTTACGCTGGTCGGATCTGACGCGGCCATGGTTTTTGTGTTTTAAATATGCAAATTAGGTTTTTGGGCCGATTCATCAACTTAAGCTTGACCGGCGCAGGCTACTCCCGGTGAGCGGAGCTGAAATTTCCGGTGCAAAGTTACACCTCATAAAAGCAGGGGTAACTTTGCACCAAACTTGCAGAGGTCAGCTGGAGAGCAGCTAAAGCAGCAGCGTTACAAACGAACTGAGCAACAACACTTGCTGGACAACACATAGAGGCGGTCCCCATGTTGGGAGAGGCCCTCAATAATTACAGCCCTCTCCTCTGGGCTGAAATTGGTCATCCGCCCACCTGAGGATTCCTCATCAGCCATAACTGCCCCACCACAATGCAAACGACCTAGCTTAGAAAAAAAAAAGCTTCAGTACATTTGCACCTGCAGGGCGGAAGTCTGGGCTGATTCATGGACTGGGCTTTGGTAGTGGGTCGGCGTAGCTCAGGGATCACGCCGGGGCGCAGTTCTGAGCATGTGCAGATTGGGGCATTTACCCCAGGATGTCACTGAGCATGTGCGGTCTAAGATGCGCCCCGGCGTGACCCCTGCGAAACGGTCGGCACTTCATTAGCATAGGGTGACTCCCAGTTGGCCTTACCCCGCCTTACGCCGTCTAAAATCCGCCCCGCTGGGGCATCGAAGACAAAAAAAGTTTCTTGAATCACCTAACTGCCTCTCCGCGCTGGACCGGTGTAGTCTAAAAATGATGCACCACGCCGGTGCAAATCTGCACCATTGTTCATGAATCTGGCCCACTGTATTTTTTCTAATACGTGCAGTTCCGATATCCTCAGTGCCATCTAGTGGCCATAATGCTTTTTCCCTGAGGCATTTTTGGAATCTGTAAATGCAAATGATTGTCACATGTGTACAGCAAATGTTATATACCTAGACCCCTAAGTGTGTTACTGGCATGATCACTAGGGTAAACTAAAGAAAAAAAGACGAAAAAAGAAAGAGAATGCATCTACCACATAAGGACTGGTTCACTGTAATATATTAAATTTTTCTTCTTGGGTTTAGATATACTGTACTTCATATAAAATACTAACTTGGCATGCCTGGAAAACATATAAAGTTAAACTATAATAAACAAAGGCAAATTTTTTAATAATATTTTTTAATCAATACACACATTTTAATATAAATACATTGAAAGTATTTAATGTACCATATTTATAGCCCAAACTTCTTTTTTCTTTTTGTTTTGGATAGAGAAGGAAAAGATTACAAACTCTTTCAGGCTGTCTGTGTCCCTGCTAGGTAGATTCACCCTCTCTAATTGTCCAGGTGACCTCTATTGCTGAGGAATGAAGGAGAGAGCATGCTGCTCTAGGTAAGTACGATCAGCCTAATAGACTCCACACATGTGTGCCACCCCCAGATCACTTCCATAATGGATGTAATCCAAACAAGAATTGCTGCACACCACGGCTAGTCCTTAGGCTCAATGCACACTGGACGCTAAAATAATGTTATAAAAACGGCAGTAGTCTTTAGCGTTTATTAGCGTTTTTTTGTGTTTTTCAGCGCTAGCGTGTTTTAGCGTTTTTTTTTTTCATTTATTTTTATATTTTTTCAATGGATCAAAAACACAAAAAAAACGCTGGTGAGGCGCTCTTTGAGCGTTTAACCCTTTTGTAGCGTTTATCGGCGTTTGGCGTTCTTTAGCATTTTTTTGGGTAAAAAACGGCACTTTGAATGCGATTTTTGGGCATTCAGAAAAAAGCCCATAAACTCCACTGCTCATAAAAGCGGAAAAAACGTCCATGTGTGCATGGACACATAGGCTAACATAGAGTGGAGTTTATGGGCTTTTAAAAAAAATGCCCAAACTCCAATAAACTGAAGTTTATTAGCTCCAGTGTACATAGAGCCTTAAAGGGTAACTCCACTTTCGTGGGAAAAAAAATTGCAAATAAAGAAAAAAAATATAGCACATATAATTGTGACACTAATCATATTGTAATTGAATGGTATTACAAATTACCTTTCCTTTTTAATCTGCAACCACTGTAATTCTCAGAGAATGCATTGCAATATGGCTACCTGGAGGTGTTCTGTACACAAAGGGGCAGATCCACGTACATCGGCGCATATATAGGCCAGCGTAGCGCATCTCATTTCCGCTACGCTGGCTCAACTTAGAGAGGCAAGTACCGTATCCTCAGAGTATTTGCGCCCAATGTTGCACGGGGGCGACGTAAATTCCTAGGCGTAAGCCTGCGTAATTCAAAGTAGGAAGGAAGTGGGCTGTTCCATTGAAATGAGTCGTGACCCCATGCAAATGAATAATAATAATAATAATAATAATGTTTACACTTATATAGCGCCAATTACAAAGATGCCGCTGTGTCTAAGCGCTGATAATGGTTGTCATTATTACCCAACTCAATGGTACTCATTTTACCGACCTCGGAAGGATGAAAGGCTGAGTGGACCCCGCCGGGATCGAACCTGCAACTCTTTGGACACAGGCAATCACAGACTGCTGCAAAGGAGCATTAGCCCCCTGCGCTATCTTACCAGCTATGAAGGTCCGAACGAACGGCGCATGCGCCGTGACGCTGACTATGTTCCGCGCCTCTCTGCGCATGCTCAGAACTAGGCCCGGCGTAATCAGTGAGATACGCCCAGGGCATAAATACGCCCAGACATGTGCCCGTCCAGTGCAAAAGTACATCCGCTTGTTTCCCCCCCTGAAGCAAGGTACTTTTGCTGGTTTCTTTGCTGCTGTTTGTTTTTGAGCCATGTCTGCTCCAGCAGCTGAGAAGAGGAGGAAGTTAAATTATTCCCCACAGGAGAAGGCGGTCATTATCAGGGCCATGGCCCAGTATGATATTTTTCTCCATGGGGCAGAGAGTGCCAACACCACCCAGGCCAGGAGGAAGGAGATCCTGGCGCAGATTAAAACAGATGTGAATGCTTTGGGAAGTGAGGTCAGGACCCCAAATGACATTCTTAAAAAAATCAATGATTTGCGTCGCCTGGTGAAAGGTAAGCTGGCCAGGATGAGCGCTCATGCCAGAGGCACTGGAGGGGGACCAGCAACTACCCTGACGTTGACTCCTGAGGAGCAGGTGGTTGCCCAGTGCCTCCACAGGCATTAAGTGGAGGGAGTTGAGGGCTTTGACTCCGTTGAGGATGCCTTGAGGACAGGTAAGTGTGTTTTATCTCCTATCTGGTGTGTAGCATGTGAGGGGGTGGAAGGGAACATGTGACAAGTGTGTAGATCCTCCAACATGTGAATGTTTTGTGTCATCCACAGATGTGCAGGAGGGTGCTGGGCCATCTGGCCAGTCCACACCATCCCCCGGACATCAGTCTGAGGCAGACCCCCTGGCAAGCCAGGAGTCATCAGTGGAAGGGAGTGGCCATACCTCTCCTCAGGAGGTGGTTGAGGAGGAGGAGGTGACCAGTGGGAATGAGGTCAGGCTCCATTTGGAGGAGTCTCCCCCTTTGGCTGGGACCAGTCAGTCCACCATCAGGGGTAGCCCCTCCCGCTCCTCCCCCAACAGGGCTCCCCCCTCAAGGGTCTCCCCTTCTCCACAGCCCCAAGCCTCTTTTGGCCACAGGAAGGTGTCTAGGAAGACTAGGGGGGTGTCTGAGGTTCTTCCAGAACACCTCAAGAGGGACCAGGCCCGCCATCTGGGTGTGGTTACCATGAAGATGGACCACATGGCACACAGCATGGCCACCATGACGGAAGCTGTGCAGGATGTGGGCTCCAATTCTGCAGCTGTGGTCACCTGCATGGCTGAACTGCAGGCCACCACAACAGGCCTTGTTGATGAGGTCCACGCCCTGACAGAGGCTGTCAGGGACAACGCAGCAGCCATCCAGGCGAAGGTGAGGCTGCAGGCGGACACAAATGCGGTCCTCACCCGCATCGCCCTGGCGTTGGAGGGCAGGCCGCCAGGCATGGAGAGACCAGGGGATGCTCCTCCTCCTGATTCTCCCCCCCATGAGTCTCCCATGAGGAGCCGAGGCGGTGGCCGCGGCAGGCGTGGGGCACGTCAGTGCCATTGATTTTTTTTATTGATTTTTTTGAATACTCAGGTTATGAGTTTTTTTATGTTTATTTTTTTGATCTACTCAGGTTATGAGTTTTTTATGTTTTATAGCCCAAGCACACGGTCAATAGTGCAGGCTACAGTGTGACTGGTGTTTGAATGTGGGGGTGACATTCCTGCCGGAAAAGGGGTGTCACCCTCTGTCGTCGGGGAGAAGTGATCCCCAGGTCCGTGTGAATGTGGTATGAATGGACAGCAACATAATTGGAGCCTTGACGGGGCGTTGCTGCTCCCAAGTCCTGCATTGTGGACTTGGGCTAATCCAATGTGATGAGGATGTGGTGTGTGCACTAGGGACCACAGTGGTGTGCATGCGTGCATTCTCCTTGTGCCATGAAAAATGTGTGGGTTTAACGTGCAAAGATGCCTACTGTGAGGCATCTCCTGACTGCTGTTCCCTCAGCAGACGGGGTAGCCTCGGTTAGGGGGGATGTCTTTTTCGGGGGTCAGGTCATCACATATGTCAATTTCCAGGCCCTTTCTAACGGCAAAGTTGTGCAGCATGCAACATGCACCGATGATCTGGCACACAAAGTTTGGGGAATACAACAGGGCCCCCCCGGACGTGTCCAGGCATCGGAAACGGGACTTCAGGAGGCAAAATGTGCATTCCACCACTGCACGGGTACGTGTGTGTGCATCATTGTATCTTCTCTCTCCTTGGGTTTCAGGATTTCGGAATGGAGTCATGAGATGGGACCCAAGTGCATATGCCACGTCACCTGGAAGGGAAAAGACAGGAGGATGTTAGTCGTGCATGTGCCCCTCATGATGTCTGCATCATGGGGTCGGACAGACATGCCTGACACCCATGTCACTCACCAACCAGCCAGCTGTCCCCATACATGTTCTGTTCAAATTCTGTTGGGATGGTGCTTTGACGGAATATGTCGCTGTTGTGGCTTGACCCTGGGTGTTTTGCACGGACGTGCCATATGAGGCATTGGGCATCGGCTATCACCTGTACGTTGATGGAATGCCAATGCTTACGATTGCGGTATATGTGCTCAGTGTCACGGGGGGGGCCGTAGTGCCACATGTGTGCAATCAATGGCCCCCACGGTGTGTGGGAATCCTGCAATTCTGTAGATATCACGCAGATGCTCCTGGGTGGGTCTGACAATGTGGTGGGCCATGCGTCTGAGGATTGCGGGGACAACCTGGTGCACACATCTGCTAATGGAGGATTGTGCCATCCCAGCCACGACTCCACTTGTACGCTGGAACGAGCCACTGGCAAGGAAATGGAGTGTTGTCAGTACCTTATCCAGTGGCTCCACTGCTTGTGAGCGGTGTTTCTGGCTGGTAATGTCATCTTTCAGGGTTGTGGTTAATTCCTAGGATGGCAGCAGGGCTGAATCTAAAGATGCGATACACCTCCGATTCCCCCATGCCAAAGACGTTTAGGCGCGGTCGGTATATCCGCTCCCGTGCCCTCCTCCTACATGCCTGTGAAGCCAGTAGTATAGCTATGACCATGGATGCCCCTGGCATGTTGGCATACAGATTGTTGTCCTGCAAGTGTGGATGCTCAACTCGTCCCTAACAGTGCTGCTGAAGCTGCTCTCCAGCTGACCTGCACACGTCTGGTGCAAAGTTACCCCTGCTTTTATGAGGGGTAACTTTAGGCCGGACGTATAACTTAGGCGCGGCGCGCGTAGCCCGCGTCGGGCGCACGTACGTTTGCGGATCGCCGTATCTCCCTCATTTGCATATTTGAATAGCAAATCAATGGTGCGTCCAGCGTATATATGCACCCACGATGCGCCGGCGCAGAAAAGTTACGTCGGTCGGAAAAAGCCGATTTTCAGGCATATCTCGTTTTGTGAATACGGCGCATAGTTACACTGGCGTATATATAAACTTACGCCGCGCATCTCGAGATACGCCTGCGTAAGTGCTTTGTGGATCTGCCCCAAAATGTGTACTGACCACCCCCAAGAAATATCATTTCCTGCTCGTGTTATTTGCTCACCAATTTTCCCAGAAGTCTGCCTAAGATACAATTCAGATTTCAGGTATCCCCTGCAAGAAAAATTTCATTTTTGGAGAGCTTTCAATAGGTACACGTCTAAAGGGATACAGGTTCATCAGATTTCCTCATTAGTGCCCTGCAGCTGCACACCTGCACACACAGTTAAAGGGGATGTAAAGGTACAATTTTTTTTCCTAAATAGCTTCCTTTACCTTAGTGCAGTCCTCCTTCACTTACCTCATCCTTCCATTTTGCTTTTAAATGTCCTCATTTCTTCTGAGAAACCCTCACTTCCTGTTCTTCTGTCTGTAACTACACACAGTAATGTGAGGCTTTCTCCCTGGTGTGAAGTGTCGGGCTCGCCCCCTCCCTTGGACGATTTTTTGACTGTACTCACCATATAAGACGAGGCTTCTGACGCTTCTTATTTCTTCCTTCTGGAGCCATAGCCTTCTTTCTTCTTGCTGGAGCTGGAGCCAATCACGGCAAGCAATGTATTCTATTAGGCCCCGTACACACGACCGGATCTGTCCGCTGGGATTTATCCGCGGATCAGTTCCAGCAGACAAATCCGGTCGTGTGTACGGCCTAGCGGACATTTTTCGGCGGACCATCCGACCGTTTTCCAGCGTATAAAAATTTCTTAGCATGCTAAGAAATCTATCCGCTGAAAACCTGTCCGTCGGACTTATCCGGTCATCTGTACAGACTCACCGGATAAGTCCGACCGATCCCCATCCCTCGCATGCGTCGAAGTGATTCGACGCATGCGTGGAAGTATTTACCTTCCAGGGTCGCGCACGTCGCCGCGGCGACGGCGCGGCCCAGTCACTGCGTATGTTTTCCGCGGGGATTTTGATCTGATGGTGTGTACAGCCATCAGATCAAAATCCGGAGCAGAAATGTTCGATGGAAACGGTCCGGCGGACCGTTTTCATCGGATATCCACTCGTGTGTACAGGGCCTTACTGAATACAAAGCCTGCATAGATTGGCAGAGGCTGTAACATAATCAGCCCACGCCTCTCTGACTCTCAAAGCCAATTCGAGCATAATACTTTATGTAGCCTGCTCGGATTGGCAGAGGTTGTTACTCCAATACGAGCAGGCTCTGTATTCATTTAAATACATTGCTCACCGTGATTGGCTAAGTGGTATATACTGTATGTACATACAGTATTACCACACATCCAGCAGGCATCCAAGCAGCTGATCTGGCGTATAAGATGACCCCTGCTTTTTGGACAGTTTTTTTAAGTGTAAAAGGTCATTTTATATGCCGGAAAATACGATATATTTTTTATACATTCAAAATTCATTGAGTACTATGTAACTATTAATGTGTATCTATCTTACAGCAGCTGTTTTGCATATGGTTTACCAATGCCTGCTAATAGGAAATACCTTGTATTACATTTTATCAATATTCACTATCTCTCATGTGCTGCCAAGCTGACATATATGTATCCATTATATCTATGCCATGTGTATGTATATATATGAAAATAGGGCCAGATCCTCAAAAGGGATACGCCGGCGTAACTGCTGTTACGCCGTCGTATCCCTGTTTCTAACTATGGAACTGATCCACAGAATCAGTTTCCCATAGTTAGGCAGAAGATCCGACATGTGTAAGGGACTTACACTGCCGGATCTTAGGATGCAGTACCGCATCCGCCGCTGGGGGCATTTCGTGTCGAAATGCCGCCTCGGGTATGCAAATTAGCACTTACGGAGATCCACGAAGCTTTTACGCTTCGTTTTTTCTCCGTAAGTTTTAGTTTGCAAACGCAAAATTAGGGCTGCTTTTACAAAGTGTAAACTGTTTACACCTTGTAAAAACAGACCCTTCTGTCCAGCGACGCAATTTTTTTTTTGTTTTGAATTTTTTTTTCCCGCTGTATCTTTTTTTTTTTTTCGTCGCAAAGCTTGGCGTAACGTAATTTCGCGCTATGCACGTCGGGAAAATGACGTCACGAGCATGCGCAGTACGACCGGCGCGGGAGCGCGCCTAATTTAAATGGGAATCGCCCCCATGGAAAGAGGAACGCCTTGCGCCGGCGGAATTTAAGTTACACAGCTAAAAATTTCTAGGTAAGTGCTTTGTGGATCGGGCACTTAGGTAGAAATTTTAAGGCAGTGTAACTTAAATGGGAAAAATTAAGTTACGCCAGATCTTTGTGGATTACCCCCATACTTTTTTACCTGTTTCATACTATTGTTACAAATAAATAATGTTTACTAACCACTCTACCTCCATAAGTCTTTTGCCTCATTTAAAGTCCCACATTCCTTTCTTACGTGTTTAAAATGTATATTTCCTCTTATTTTAGAACTTGCAAATGTGCAAAAGAAGTTATCATTTTTTGAAGAACAGCTGAAAATGATGCAGTCTAGTTTGGCCCTTCAGAAAAAAGGTTTGGTTATTATCAATAAATATTGTCTATTTCAAACACTATCACCAGCCTGCTTGCTCAGTATTTCTGCTATGTATTATATTAGATCATTTTAACTCATAAAAGCTTATGTACGCCAAGGTTCAGTGTTGAACTACATTGCAAATTTGTTTTTTTGTTGATAAATATAAATTTGTATCTTGGATATGTATGGACAGGGTGCAACGCGGTATAGCAGCAGCAAAAAACACACAAAGACCAAATGAAGTAGGCTGTGTACACTTTAGAACGTTTCAAGAGGTTACAACAGGGCCCGGTGGTAATCACAACCTTCCGGAGTCACTTACAGAGTCAGTAGCAGTGGTTCTGTAGCTTGGAGCGATGCGGACAGCTTCTGCAATGAGGAGTGGGAATGCAGCCTGGCCCATCCCACCCAACTGGGAAGCTTTCACAATAAAGATGGCGTAGTCCCTGTATTTTCCCTACTCCTCTGGACAGGGCAATAGACAGCTTAAGCAGACACCTGAGGTTGCCAGAAGGGGGAGGGCAATGAAATCCACATCCAGAGTCCATAAAGTGAACCCCAGAGCGGACCCCAGTGTCAAAACAAGTTCCAGCACTTGGATCCAGTGACTTGTCTCGCAGAGGTATGCTGGTTTGGGCATCAGTGACACCTGCCTCGCAGCTTGTGCGTGGTGTTTTTGGTCCCATGCAGAATCCGAATCTCTCCCTCTTCTCCTCCACTATCTGACACCAGGGGCAGACTGACAACTCATGGGGCCCCCGGGCAATAGGAGATTATGGGGCCCCTGGACAATAGGAGATTATGGGGCCCCCAGGCAATAGATTATGGGGCCACACAGTATACACATACAGTATACATACACAGTATACACACACAGACACACAATATATACACACACAGTATACATACACACACTGAAAAGGTATTGGAGAGGCGAGGCAGCTATAATCTTGAGATTTAAATAAAAAAAAATTATATGCTGTCCCTGGTTTTACTGAGGTTGGCAACCCTGATGGGGCCCCCTAGTGGCATGGGGCCCTCGGGCAGTGCCCGAGTGCTCGAATGGTCCGCCCCTGTCTGACACTAGCACACTGACTGCGCACAGTCAGCCCCCTCCTCCCTCTCCCTTAGCTTGGATGTTTTCCCATACAGTTGTAGCGCACCCCCTAAGGAGTCGCAAGTAAACTGAGATCCCCCACCCTGCACAGCCAGGCACACCAAATCTTCACAGGAACACTTGAGTCAGAGAGTAGTCAGTGACTTCGTTTTTTTTTTTTGTTGTTTTATGGCCAGTTCACACCAGATGCAGTTCCGTTTTTTCTGCACCAATACAGTCAGTTCCGGTAAGTTTCCGGTCAGTTTCTGCACCCAAAACTGACCGAAAACTGACTGAATGGTGTGAACTAGAGCCATTGGAATACATGGAAAACACTGGGCATGCATTTTTAGTGCAGAAAAAATACGCACGGAACTAAACGGAACTGCATCTGGTGTGAACTGGTCTTTATTGAGGGTTGATAACTTTATTGATAGGGATGGGAAATCATGGGATGCCCATTTGACTTCAACAACAAACTTCAGGGACACTTTTCCTATATACAGTCTCTATATACAGCTCTATGTACAGCTCCACTTCTTCCTCCAGCACTCACTTGCTTGCAGACCCCAGCTGAAACACTGTGAATAATTGACAGTCACTCAGTCAGACTAAAAGCAATAGCCCATTACAGACAGGCCTCTTAGTTGTGTAGCAGAATGTCAGTGTCCAGCTTGCATCACTCCTGTGGCTACTGATCCCAGCACCACCTCTTCAGACACTGCCAACCCACCTGGCTGCAGATGTCGTTTTCACTAGCCCTCCAGGATAACTTCTAACTGCTATCCCACAGTCCTCCAGACTGACACACACCAGCCCACCCGGTTGACTTTCAGGAGATCTCCCGCTTCCGTGTCTCCAGGAAGGGCTTCCTCATTATGTTTTGGCAGGATCCTTCCAGATAGCTCCCAACTGTCCCTGATTTTGAGAAGCCAATTTGGATCAAAGTCCCTCTTTCCTCCTCATTTGTCCCTCATTTTGGTCTGATCTATATAGCTGTATATATAATGCACTACTGATCTATGAAAAGTGTTCTACATCCAATTTATAAACTGCATTTCTAATTTCCAAAAGCCAATATAAAGGAAAAGTATAGGTAAAAAAGGTAAAAAAGCACCTGTGGGTTAAACCAATTCTCCTTTAAGGGGGGCGTGGCAGGGGGTGTGTCCTATGCTTACATACTTTGCTAATAGGTGTCCCTCAATTCCATATCAGAAAGTTGGGAGGTATGCTGACACCATGCTCAGCACCCCATCTCCATCTACCATCTGCCCCTCCCTGACATCATGCATATTTATGCGGTGGCCTGCCCCCTGTCAGCCCTTCACTGGGGATTGGCTGAGACCCTCATAAATATTCCAAGAAGCCCCCCCCCCCCCCCAACCACCACCCACTATGTCTAGGATATTCTCCAATATCCTAGAGAAAAGGGGGAGGCGCCAGAGGAGCTGCTGGGATAAGTCACCCAGCCCTGAACTAAAGTAACCCTGGCCCAGATTACACAGCTCAGGCTTAGCCCTGAGCTAACTATGTTTTGCCTACTCTAACAGTAAACCTATTTACATCTAGCACACATCTAAAGGGTTCTACACAGTATACACAGACAAGAGGTGGAAGAGGATTGACACTGTTCTGCATGTCTCGCTGATCTGGGGGTCTGTAATCACTATACAACATGAGTCTTGCAGGCAGGAGACACATGGAAGGGGGCAAGTTGTAGTGATTTGGGGGGCAAAAGAGGATACTGTATGTGCGAGGGGGTACTTTGGGAGGGGAGAGGACTCGTGGGGTCAGTTTTTAGATCCAATTCCTATTCTAGCACAAGACTAGTCCTCCCAAAGTACCCCCTAACACATACAGTATCCTCTTAAACCCCCCAAATCAGAGAGATGCTACAGTAACTGCTACAGAGGGTAAAATCGTGGTGTCTTGGCCCCAGCACCTTACTAGATATTCAGGGGGGATTTCATCAGGTGCCCACACTGGGAAGGATGGGGGGAGGATTTGACCCAAGATGGGTGGGAGGGGTTGTGCTGGAAGGGAGGACCTGGGTAAGAGGCTTTTTGCTGAAAGGGAGATGGGCTGGGGGGGCGGATTTGTCCTGGAGGAATTTGAAGAAACATCTTTCATGCTGCACCCTATCACAAATGCAATGTGAAGGAGGTCCCAGTGTGGCTGTAGACAGTGGGGGAGGAGGATGGCAGGAGGATGGTGGGCAGGGACACCAAAATACACCTTCACCTATGTAGACAAAAATCCTTGCACTGGCCCTGCCTCAGGAACTTCTCCCTGGCACTTATGCTCTCCATAACAGAAGAGGAACCTGTCCTTACACTAACCACTTACAGAATGTGCACCAATTCAGGGGGCCAGGCCCTCACCCAAGACAACCGCAGAGGTCAAGAGGGCCACAAGTGTCTGATCGGACAGCCGTTCCCCTAGTGACTGCAGGAAATCATAGAGGAATCAAGTTCCTTACAACTTCCTTACTCTCATGTAGGGATAAGCTTCGACTCGACTTCGACTTGAACATTGTCTGTTCGCCTGTTCGGCGAACAACGAACAATTTGGGGTGTTTGTGGCAAATTCGAAAAGCCGCGGATCACCCTGTTAAAGTCTATGGGAGAAATCTAAAAGTGCTAATTTTAAAGGCTAATATGCAAGTTATTGTCCTAAAAAGTGTTTGGGGACCTGGGTCCTGTCCCAGGGGACATGTATCAATGCAAAAAAAAGTTTTAAAAACGGACGTTTTTTCGGGAGCAGTGAATTTAATAATGCTAAAAGTGAAATAATAAAAGTGAAATATTCCTTTAAATTTCTTACCTAGGGGGGGTGTAAAATTAGCGTGAATTAATGTGAAATGTCGCATGTTACCCGTACTTAGAACTGTCTCTGCACAAAGTGTAATTTCTGAAAGAAAAAAAAGACATTTAAAACTGACTTGCGCTATAAAGAATTGTCGGCTCTGGCAATTCAGAGAGGATTCATTCATAAAAAAAAAAGCGTGGGGGTCCCCCCAAATTCAATTACCAGGCCCTTCAGGTCTGGAATGGATATTAAGGGGAACCCCGCCGTCAATTTAAAAAAAAATTACGTGGGGTTCCCCCCAAATATCCATTCCAGACCCTTCAGGTCTGGTGTGGATTTTAAGGGGAACTCCATCCCAAATTAAAAAAAAATGGCGTGGAGTTCCCCCAAAAATCCACACCAGACCCCTTATCTGAGCACGTTAACCTGGCCGGCCGCAGAAAAGAGGGGGGACACAGTGCGCCCCCCCTCCCTCCTGAACCGTACCAGGCCACATGCCCTCAACATCTGGAGGATGTCCCCATGTTGATGGGGACAAGGGCCTCATCCTCACAACCCTTGCCCGGTGCGGGAGGGGGGCTTATCAGAATCTGGAAGACCCTTTTAACAAAGGGGACCCCCTGATCCTGGCCCCCCCTATGTGAATTAGTAATGGGGTACATTGTACCCCTACCATTTCACAAAGGAAGTGTAAATAGTTGGAAAAAACACACACACACACACCGTAGAAAAAAGTCCTTTATTAATAAAAAAATAAATATAAAAAATCCAGCGGTGGTAATCCACTCGGTCCCGGCTTCCTGCTCCAACGTTGTCTGTATCCAGCGACGGGTGATCTCCTCTCCGGACCAGCGATGAGAAGATCTTCCGGCATCCAGAGCTCCAGAGCACAGCATCGGAGGCCGCCTCTCTCTGCCGGACACAGCACAGCGGAATTACCCCGCTGGTGCTTTGACATTTCTTATATAGGGGAGGCAGGGCCACCTGTCACGTGACCCCGCACCCTCTGCTACGTCACTGGGGAAGCCCAGTCTTCCCCCTTGCGTCAGAGGGTGCGGGGTCACGTGACGGGTGGCCCCGCCTCCCCTATATAAGAAATGTCAAAGCTCCAGTCGCGTCATTCCGCTGGGCTGTGTCCGGCGGAGAGTGGCGGCCTCCGATGCTGTGCTCTGGATGCCGGAAGATCTTCTCATCGCTGGACCGGAGAGGAGATACAGACAATGTTGGAGCAGGAAGCCGGGACCGAGTGGATTACCACCGCTGGATTTTTTTTATTTTCTTTTTATTAATAAAGGACTTTCTTCTACGGTGTGTGTGTGTGTTTTTTCCAACCATTTACACTTCCTTCGTGAAATAGTAGAGGTACAATGTACCCCATTACCAATTCACATAGGGGGGGGCAGGATTTGGGGGTCCCCTTTGTTAAAGGGGTCTTCCAGATTCTGATAAGCCCCCCACCCGCAGACCCCCACAACCACCGGGCAAGGGTTGTGGGGATGGGGCCCTTGTCCCCATCAACATGGGGACATCCTCCCCATGTTGAGGGCATAAGGCCTGGTACGGTTCAGGAGAGGGGGGGGCCGCACTCTGTCCCCCCTCTTTTCTGCGGCCGGCCAGGTTAATGTGCTCGGATAAGGTGTCTGGTGTGGATTTTTGGGGAAATTCCATGCCATTTTTTTTTTATTTGGGGTGGAGTTCCCCTTAAAATCCACACCAGACCTGAAGGGTCTGGAATGGATATTTGGGGGGAACCCCATGTCGTTTTTTTTTTTTAAATTGATGGCGGGGTTCCCCTTAATATCCATACCAGACCTGAAGGGACTGGTAATTGAATTTGGGGGGACCCCCACGCTTTTTTTTTATTTTTTATGAATGAATCCTCTCTGAATTGCCAGAGCCGACAATTCATTATAGCTGCAAGTCCGGTTTTAAATGTCTTTTTTTCTTTCAGAAATGACAATTTGTGCAGGGACAGTTCTAAGTACGGGAAACATGCGCTATTTCACATGCTAACTTTACACCCCCCCTAGGTACAAAATTTAAAGGAATAATTCACTTTTATTGTTTCACTTTTAGCATTATTAAATTCACTGCTCCTGAATAAACGGACGTTTTTAAAACTTTTTTTGCATTGATACATGTCCCCTGGGGCAGGACCCAGGTCTTCAAACACTTTTTAGGACAATAACTTGCATATTAGCCTTTAAAATTAGCACTTTAGATTTCAAACGTTCGAGTCCCGTAGACTTTAATAGGGTTCTAAAGTTCACACTAAAGTTTGGTGTGTTCGCAAGTTCTGGTGCGAACCGAACAGGGGGGTGTTCGGCTCATCCCTACTCTCATCCCTACTCTCATGCATTGCCGCTTCGTTAGAGCACTACAGCGGGGAGCATGGACTGCACCTGCCAACATATGGATTTTACTTAGTATATGGTTTAGGGTTTAGGGTTTGAAAATTAAAAATAAGGATAATTTTCATGATTTTCTCTTAGACATGTCCTTGTTCTTCTATGTGATTATGAAGGCTGGCAAACTTTGATATTTCACCAGTCACAGCAGATTCAAGTGTGCACCGTATTTCATTGGAACATATACATTTTCTAGTACTCAAATCAATGAGGTTGGGGAAAGAAACTTCATCATATATCTAAGCTGTTCTGTTATTATTTTAATACATTTTTTGTGTATTATTATTCATGTTCCTTTTTGGATTTATTTCAGCTTTGTTATTTGCTAGAGGATCAAGTTCTGGTAATAAAATATTTGTCACAAGTGGAAAGGTGGTGACGTATGATGAGTCAATTGGGATATGTACTAAAGCTGGTTTTCAGCTTGCTACACCATTAAATCCAGAGGAAAACAAAGCTGTTTCAGATATTGCCCAGTATTACAAAACCGTTGCATTCCTGGGTTTTACTGATGAGAGAACAGAAGGTACTTTCAGGTATGCAAATAGAGACCCAATTAAATATTCCAACTGGAATCCTGGAGAGCCTAATCAACAAGGTGAAGAGGATTGCGTGGAAATGCAATTGAATGGAAAGTGGAATGACGAAAATTGTAAAGTAAAACGACTGAATATCTGTGAAATCTCCTAGTATTGTAACACTATGTTTTAATAACATTCTGCATTCTAAAAACAATTTGTATTTTAATGCATTGCTAATTCTTAAAAAAAAGATTATATATATATATATATATATATATATATATATATATATATATATATATATAAAACCTTAGACTGCGTAGATGGGTTCTTTACTGTTGTATTTTATTTTTACAAAAAATAATAAATACATTTTTTTTTTTAATTTTAAAAACATTTTCCAGTTAGCCCAAAGCCTAATGCCCCATACACACAATCAGAAACTTCGACAGCAAAAGTCCGATGTGAGCTTTTGAATAGAAATTCCGTCTGACTTTTTCTGTCAGAATTTTCGCCAGCAAAAGATTGAGAGCTGGTTCTCAAATTTTGCGACAGAAAAAAATCCGATCGGAAATTTGATCATCTGTAGCAATTCCAACACGCAAAATTCCGAAGCATGCTCGGAAGTATTGAACTGAATTTTCTCGGATCTTGGTAGTGTTGTACGTCACCGCGTTCTTGACGGTCGAAAGTTCAGGGAACTTTTGTGTGACAGTGTGTATGCAAGCCAAGCTTGAGCGGAATTCCTTCGGAAAAAACATCCATTGTTTTTCTGACGGAAAATCCGATCGTGTGTACAGGGCATAAGGCTAGGTTCACACCATTGCAGGTGGTTGTCAGTGTGAGACAACATGTAAATCACAAATGTTCCTGCTCCCAAAACCACATACAGCCAAAATGCACTGTTCTTTTGCAGGACACGTGCATAGGTGGGAATTATCACACCCGATCAGGGACACTGGAAACAGTGCTCATTAGTGCCTCCCTATGCAGGCAGAGAATGCGGTCAAGTGAAAACAACAATAACCCGGTTCTCCTACATAGAAGCAAGCAAAGCTACTGGCACAGTTAACTTTTTGTGTGCAATAGCACTTTACATCAATTCACACTTTCCTAACTATACTTCCTAACTGTACATCTTGTAACTGGCTTCTTCCACACAGTGCAGCACTTCTGAGAGGATACCACAGAACCTGTATCCCGCTTCTGCAGCCCACACAACCATCAGGTCACCTCACACTTGGTGACCACTCAAGACCTTACACTAGCATCCAGTGACAAACTCTCAAAATAACTCTGAGCATCTGACTCCCGAGGATCCTCCTCTCTCTTTTCCGTGACATACAGAATAGATCCATAAGGGTTCCATGCCACAATATTGGTCTCATGTGTTGGCTACCTATTTCAAGGGATGGGGTTACACTCAGGAACCCTCTTGCTACTAGAGCTCGCCATCATCCCTGCCAAGTCACACTGTTCTTCCACTGGCTAGCAGCTATAGCACCCAACTCTCCATTGTACTCATGACAATGGCAAAATAGTTTTTTATTCTTCAGACTTCACTTTACTGAAAGTTGGTGCAGTTTACAGTCACATATAGCAACCAAGCTGGGGCTGCTACTGCAGGGAGTGGAGTGTGGTACCCGGGGTGACGAGGCAGCCTCAGGACAGGAGGCAGTAAGAAGCATGTGTAGGGCGATGGAGCACAGACGAGCACAGGAAGCAATGAAACAGGAAGTGATTTCGGGGGGTGGCAACATGTTTAGAAGCCGACACCTCTTTTTCAAGTTTCCTGTCTTGAGGCTGCCTGGTCATTCCAGCTACCATACTCCTTGCACCAGCAACTCCATTTTGGGATCCTGGATACCTCATCCTCCCAGCTTCAGATGCGCCAAGGACTGTAATACATGACATCATCCACACACTCTATTGTAGGTGCAATCCAGACCATATCCAGTGTATCCATTGTGACAGTTTTCTTGGCATCTTCCCCAGCCGGGAATCCTTTGAGAACCATAATAAGCATAATTCGTCTTACTTTATGTGAGTTGCTAATTATCTCCCTTTAATAAATGTTTACACACTCGCTACAGTCTGCACAATTTTTGTCTGTTTCCCGCTTAGAAATCACTCAAGTTTCTCAGAAGTGCTGTGTTAAGTGTGCTGAATAGGATTCTTTAGTGGTTCCTAAACCCATATAGCCGGATTCAGAAAGACTTACGCCAACGTATCTACAGAAACGCCGCGTAAGTGTAAATATGCGCCGTCGTATCTATGCGCCGTACCCACAGAACTAGATACGCCTGAAAATAGGCTTCCTCTGACCGACGTAACTTTCCGACACCGGCGTAGCGTGGGCGCATATTTACGCTGGACGCATCTGGCGCTCCCATTGATTTCCAATTCAAATATGCAAATGAGGGAGATACAGAGATTCACTAATGTACGTGCGCCCGATGCAGGCTACGGACGGTGCGCGTAAGTCGTACGTCCGGCCTGAAGTTATTCCATCAAAAAGCTGGTTTATCTCTACACCAGACTTGCACAGGTCAGCTGGAGAGTAGCTACAGCAGCACCGTTACGGACGAGCTGAGCAACCTCACTTGCAAGACAACACATCTGTGTGCCAACATGCCAGGGGCAGCCGTAGTCCTAGCACTACTAATGTGTCCACCGGCACGTAGGAGGGGACGGAAGAGGATATACCGCACGCGCATGAATGTCTTTGGCATGGGTGATTCGGAGGTGTATCACATCTTCAGATTCAGCCCTGCTGCCATCCTGGAATTAGCCACAACCCTGCATGATGACATCACCAGCAAGACACATCGCGCACATGCAGTGCAGCCACTGCTCAAGGTACTGGCAACACTGCATTTCCTAGCAAGTGGATCTTTTCAGCGTACAAGTGGAGTAGTGGCTGGGATGTCACAATCCACCATGAGCAGATACGTGCACCAGGTTGTCCCCGCAATCCTCACATGCATGTCCCACCACATCATCAAACCCACCCATGAGCATCTGCGGCAGAAGGCAATGCAGGATTTCTACAGAATTGCCAGATTCCCACGCACCGTGGCGGCCATTGATTGCACATATGCAGGGCTGCTGTTTGAAATCACGGGGCCCCGTACAGCCAACCTGACAGGGCCCCCCAAAAATATATTAAAACAATATTTTCACAAACAAAATACACTAAAATCATTATAAGCAGACACAAACATAACAGATAACCTGTGTCAATTGGCCCTTTTTAAAATAGTTTTTAAAAATCTTTAAACTTTTTTCTTTATATAATTTTTTAAAGAATGTTAAAATGTATTTTATTTTATAATTTGTTATTTTTTTTACAAGACAGGTAAGCCAGCAGTGCCGTGGGGGGGGGGGGGGCAGCACAGTGACAGGGGGCACAGAGGGGGAATCAGAAGAAGGCAGAACAGGGAGGGGGATCGGTGCAGGGAAGTAATTCTGTAATTGCCCCTCCATCTGATCACAATGATTCCCTCTGCTGTCCGGGCCCCCCTGTTTGCCTGGGCCCTGCACATATGTGGCACTACGGACCCCCAGTGCCACAGAGCACATATACCGTAATCGTAAGCAGTGGTATTCCATCAACGTACAGGTGATAGCCGATGCCCAATGCCTCATATGGCACGTCCGTGCCAAACACCCAGGGGCCAGCCACGACAGCTACATATACAGTCAAAGCAACATCCCAACAGAATTCGAACAGAACGTGTACAGGGACAGCTGGCTGGTTGGTGAGTGACATGGGAGTCAGACATGACTGTCCGACCCCATGATACAGACATCACGAGGGGCACATGCACGACCAACATTTTCCTGTCTTTTCCCTTCCAGGTGACTCGGCATATGCACTTGGGCCCCATCTCCTGACTCCATTCCGGAATCCCCAAACCAGAGGAGAGAGAAACTACAATGCTGCACACATACGTACCCGTGCAGTGGTGGAATGCACATTTGGCCTCCTGAAGTCCCGTTTCCGATCCCTGGATAAGTCCGGGGGGACCCTGTTGTATTTCCCAAACTTTGTGTGCCAGATCATCGGTGCATGTTGCATGCTGCACAACTACGCCATGAGAAAGGGCCTGGAGATTGACATATGTGATGACCTAACTCCCGAACCACACAGTCCCCCCCTGCCCGAGGCTACCCCTTCTGCTGAGGGAACAGCAGTCAGGAGATGCCTCGTGGTAGGCATCTTTGGACGTTAAACACACACATTCATCATGGCACAAGGAGAATGCACGCATGCACATCACTGTGGTCCCTAGCTCACACACACTACATCCACCTCACATTGGATTAGCCCAAGTCCACCATGCAGGACTTGGGAGCAGCAACGCCGCGCCAAGGCCCCAATGGTGTCGCTGTCCATTCATACCACATTCACACACCAGTCACACCAAAATAAAAAAGCTCATGACCTGAGCACATACATAAAATAATAATCTCATGACCTGAGCACAAAAAAATAAAAAAAATCATATCCTGAGCGCAACCAAAAAAAATACGGCACTCATTTGCCCTGACGTGGGCTGTGCCTTGTGCCACGGCTCTGGCTCCTCAGCTGCCTGAGGAGAGCCTCGGGTGGGGGGGGTGGGGCATCTGAAGGTGGCTTTTCCCCAGGTCTGCCACTCCTGGCAGGTGATGGCTGCCTGCCCTCCAAGGCCATGGCAATGCGGCTGAGGAACAGGTTGGTCTGGGCCTGCATCCTCAGCTGGCGGGTGAGGTTGTGCCGCTGGTTGCGCTGCCTCTGCCTCCCCTCCTCCTGGATGGCAGCCATGTTGGACCAGCACAGTCAGGGTCTGAACCTCTGACACCAGGTTTGCAGTGGTGGCCTGCAGCTCCCCTAGGCAGGTGACCACTGCAGCACAATTGCCGCTGACATCCTGCAGGCCATCTGTAATGTGTGCCGAGGAGGCCAGGCTGTCAGCCACCCTGTGCAGGTCCCCGGCTATTTCCCCCATATGCCGGGTCTGCCGGGCCTGGTCCCTTGCAATTTGGTCCTGCAGGGAATCTGGAACACCCCTGGTCTTCAGTGTCGCCTTCCTGGGGGCAGAAGATGCTTGGGACCGGCTGTAGGGTGAGGCCCTTGAGGGGCTTCCCCTGCTGGGGGCTGAGCCAAAGGGGCTTCCCCTGATGGTGGCTGAGCCAGAGGGGCTTCCCCTGATGGGGGGAGGTGTGAGAGGGACCAGGCAAAACAGAGGCCTCCTTTATATAGAGGCAACCCTGATCAAGGGTCACCGTCTCCTCCTCAACCACCTCGAGAGGAGAGGTGTGGCCACTCCCCTCCACCGCTGGATCTTGGCTTCCTAGGGGGTCAGGCTGAGGATGTTCCGGGGAAGATGGCGTGGGATGGCCTCTGGCAGCAGATGGCCCAGCTCCCTCTTGCACATCTGTGGATGACACAAAGCAGTCACATGTCGGTGGACCTACACACTTGACACATGTTCCCTTCCACCCCCTCACATGTTACACACCGGATAGGGGATAAAAAGCACTTACCTGTCCTCGAGGCCTGATCAAGGGAATCCAACTGCTCCCTCTCCAGACACCGGGCAATCACCTCCTCCTCCGGGGTCAAGCTCAACGCACATGGTGGTCCGCCCCCCGTGCCCCTCTGGTGCTTCTTGATGGCAGCCACCTTATCCCGAACCTGGCGCCTCAGGTCATAATTTTTTTTTTTAATTTCCTTGGCGGTCCGGCACTCATTGCCAAGGGCACTGACATCAGTTGCTATGGTCTCCAGGATGACCTATTTCCTGGCCCGGCTGGTATCGCGACTCTGGGCACCATGGAGGAAGATGTCAAACTTCTCAATGGCAGAGACAGGGAATGCCTTCTCCTCTGGCGAGAAGTTCTTATTCCTCCTGTCCTTCTCAGAATCTGCAGCAGCCATTGCACAGCAAAAGTACCTTGCTCAGGGGGGGAAAAAAAGAAGGATGTACTTTTGCGTCGGACGGGCGCATGTCTGGGCGTATTTATGCGCTCGGCGTAAGCCGTTGGGCCGGCGTATCCCAGGAAGTTGTGTTGCCGTAGTTGTGAGCATGCGCACAGGGAAGCGATCATACGTCCATGCCACTGCGCATGCTCCGTTGATGATACGCCGGGCGTAAGCCACTACTCCACGCTCAGGCCATCATTAGCATAAGGTCACACCCACTTACACTTACGCCGGCTTACGCCTTCAAATTTACGTTACGCCGGCGCAACGTTGGGAGCAAGTGCTTTGTGAATACTGTACTTGTACTTGTACAAAGATGCACCGATCTACCTGAATCTGGCTAATAGAATTTATCCTGAGGATTTAGACCACACTGTATTTTCCTTGTAGTTTGTCTCAGCCCAGGCTGCACTCATTGCGCCATATGGACAGTTTTTACCACTTACGCAAAGAATACCCAATCACGTACAAGGAAAATAAATAAACAGCATTTCTGCTTGCACATGATTGGATAATGTATGTTAGTAGAGGTTCCCTTTATTCATTAACCACTTGATTCCAAAAAGGTTTTACCCCCTTCAGGGCCAGGCCATTTTTTGCTATTTAGCATTTTACAACTTTAACTGGCAAGCTAGTGATGAGCTTTGTAGTGGGGGTTGGGTTATGGGAAGAGTTCTGTACTGGGGAGTTGGGGGATGAGCTTTGTAGTGGTGTGTTTTCCAGTGACATCACTGACGCAGGGACATTTTTTCTTCTCAGTAACACAGTCAATGCAGGGGCAGTTTTTCCTTTCAGTGACATCACTGACACAGGAAATATTTTGCTTCCAATGACACCACTAGCTCAGGAACATTATTTACCTTTCAGTCACACCATCGTCTTAGGGAAAAAAATTCCTTCTAGTGACACCCTTGACTAAAGGAAATATTTTCCTTCCAGAGACACCACATACCCAGGGACATGTTTCCAGCTCACTGCAGTGTAACACAAACATCAATACTATTTCATTGCATGTCACAATCAGTAGAAACATTTTGGTTTGCGCTACTGTTGGCCTCATCCCCTTCTCCACCAAATGAAGGGTTGAGGTGTTCAATAGGAGGGGGTTGTGGGGTGGTGAAGTTTCTCATTTTAACCCAAGGCACTGGATGACCTTGTCCCAACACTGCTTTGATAAACCATGAGCTCTTGGACAAGCTGTGATACTGGTTGCTGAACCCGCCATCGTGGCCTATCTGGCATTCTTGCCACGGAAGAGCCCTAACCCCAGTGTGGGACATAAGGTTGGTGGTGAGCCTGCTGTAGAGTTTGGTGTACCAGGACTTTGGACTTTTAACTTGTTTTGGCTGGAGAAAGCTATTTTTGATTATCTGTTTATCAAAAGAAACAATCTGTTTGCTGTTACCAAACTGGCTGTCTGTCATTCCTGAGCTACCTCAGATCACGCTAGATAGCTGGATACCACTCACCGTTGTAGCTAAACACTGTTATGTGTTCCCAAATCCGCTTAAAGTTTATATGTACAAAAGTGCAGATCAACTATTATTAACATAAATTAACCAGTATATAGATAGGCCCAGATTCACAAAGACTTATCTCCAGATACCCCGTCATAAGTCTGAATGGCCGCCGTCGTATCTATGCGCCTGATTCATAGAATCAGTTACGCATAGATTTGGCCAAGATGCGAGCGGCGTAGGAGACTCATACGCCGTCGTATCTTGGGTTGCAATAATTACACTGGCCGCTAGGTGGTGCTTCCTTGATTTCCGCGTTGACTATGTAAATGAGCAATTAGTTACGCCGTTAATACGATATGCTACGCCCGCGCAACGTATAGCGGCCGTACGTGAATCTAGGCCTAAGAGTCAGTTCACACAGGGGAAACACGACTTCCAGCATGACTTTGGGAGGCAACTTGGACACGACTTGAGTATGAATCATCAGGCAACTTACAAGGCAACTTCAAGTTGCCTCCAGGACAGTACAAGGCAACTTCAAGTCGCCTCCAGGACAGGAGGCTTTCCAGTGGCCAATCAAACAACAATAAGCTCTGTAGGAGGTAGGGGTTTTCCTGAGAAATGTATGTTATCTTCCTGTATTGTTGCTTCAGTTAAGACAGTGATCCAACTTCTGAGGCAACTTCCATTAAAATCAATGGGTACAAGTTGCCTACAAGTTGCCAAGAAGTCGGATTGAAGTAGTACAGGAACTTGACAACATGACCCCGACCAACCTGTCTAGTTTTATTGTTGTTGAGCTGCAAGGCAAAGTGATCAGTTCCCCCGGCTGAGACTGCTCCTGGGCAGAAAAGGGGCCAGAGCACTGACGCGGGTAACCTCCCCGGGTCTGAGAAAACCAAAGAAACTAAGATGAATAGCAGCCTTGATGACCAGACTGCGACCCACCCTGAACGGGGATGCGGATAGCAAGACCGACATGTCCCTGATCATCTGACCGGTAATAGGCAGTCTTGACACCTGCGACAAACCCCGAGACTTCGTAATGCCCCTTAATAATGCCTTGAGAGGGTGAGCAGCAAAAATGGACGGATAGGAGGGTTCAAGCAGGGACCTGAAATGCTGCACCCCGGCTAGATAAGCTTTGATAGTGCTGGCGGATAGCGACAAAACGCTGTGACAGTAAGCCGCAAACGCCATGATGGCTTTGATATCCCACGGGCAACTGGATGGATGCATGCTGGAAAATCTGTGAAATTGCCTCCACCCCATCATGTACGCCTTACGCGTGTTGCTGGCCAAAGAAGCGTTCGCCAAATCAACCGCCTGCAACCAGAACCCAGTCAATCCATGGTGAGAAGGGAAAACTGCGGGATAGGCTTGCTCACTCGATCCGCCTCCGGGTGCTGCAAGAAAAAATGATTGAACTTAAACCGGGACAGAGCATCCGCAGCCCCATTGAAAACCCCACTGATGAATTCCCCCTGAAAGTGGAACCTGTACTGTAAGCTCAACCAGACTAACCTGCGCATGAAGGCCATGATGACGAGGGAAGAGGACCTGCCTTTATTTACAATATAGGCGGTGGCCATGATGGCTTTGATTGTCGGTAAAAAATAAGACTGACCTCCCCTCCCACTCAGGCCCCCAAGTGACTGCAGCCGCCACAATGGGGTAAACTTCAAATAAGGCTGACGTCTGCGCAAATTTGGACAGACGAAAAACCTCCTGGGGCCAGGTACCCACCAGCCATTCCGGCCCGCAAATAGCCGCAAACCCCGCAGAGGCTGCCGCGTCCGTGAACACCCTGGGGGATGAATTAGTGGGCTGAGGAATGAGTAAGGAAATACCATTCCAGTCCCGCAGAAACTGATCCCACATCACCAGATCAGCGCGAGCATCCGCCTGCAAGCTGACCCGGGCATCGCTGTCCTGACATAGTGGCAACAAAGCCAACAACCTAGACACGAACGCCCTACCCTGCGGGATGATTCGCATAGCATGGTTAAGCATGCCCAAGAGAGACTGTAATTCCTTTCTGCTGCAGGCTGGAGAGCGAGCAACCGAATGCACCGCCGAACGAATTCTCTCAAGTTTCACCTCGGGCAAGCTAGCCACCATGCGACCCGAATCTAAAGTGATACCCAGAAAATTGATGACCGAAGCCGGACCTTCTTTGTGAAGTGCCAACGGTACATTCAATTCAGCAAACAACTGCCTGAGCCCCTGCAAATCCTTGGGTGCCCGGTCGGAGTGCTCCACCAGTAAGAAATCGTCCAGATAGTGCACTACCCCGAGACAGCCCTTGGAGTGCTCCAGGATCCAATGGAGTGCCTGTGCAAATATGTCAAACAAGCAGGGACTGCTACGGGACCCAAAAGCCAATTTGGTGGCAAAGTAGTACAGGCCGCGCCACTTGATGCCGTACCACTGCCAGAGTGCCGGCCTGATAGGTAGTAATTTGAATGCATCAGCGACATCCTCTTTGGATAACCAAGCCCCCCTACCCAACTGTAAGATGAGCTGAATAGCTGAGTCCACGGATGAGTATTTCAATGAAAACTCCTCAGCAGGAATCAGCGCATTCAGACTGGGAATATGTGAACAATGAGGCGTGGACAAATCATAAATCAGACGGTATTTATTAGAGAATTTGCCACATACAACCCCAATCGGGCTGACCCTCCATATGCCAAAAGGTGCAGCACTGAACGGCCCGATGACAAAACCCTTATCCACTTCCACCCCCAACAATTCATCAACTAGGGAAGCATGACGTGCTGCTGACAAGAGATTGTTGCATTCCCAAGTGACCGTGGGGAGCGCGATCAGACCCGTGTGAAAGCCAGAGGAGAAACCCTCCAACAAGAACTGCCTGATACAAGAAGATGGATGACCTTCCAGATAGGCACCTAGCCTATCGACAAATTTCGACAAACCCGGAGGTTTGTCGAAATCCTTTTGGATCGCCAGCACCTCATTGGCGCTCCTCAGACGGACTCCCCATTGAACAGCAATACCACTTGGGATCCTCAAAGGTGGGAATCCAGTCGCTCACTGGGTCCCCGTCGCTGCTCAGATGTTCCAGGCCAACATGGCCCAGGAACACCGCATGGCACGCACGCCCCGGCCAGGTAGGCCATAACGCCGGGGTGCCGTGATGTGGCCACCCTAGAGGTGGGTGCCACACTGGACGAAGAAGACCCAGAACCAATTAGCGTCCGTCCCATAAATACCCCCCCCCCCCAGCATGCACAGCATGGCTAAACCCTCCTGATTGGCTGCTGGGTAAGAGCACCCAAACCTTGACTCCACTGCTGCCATCTACTGCACAGGGGTGGGAAGAACACCCCAGTACAACAAAATGAGCCCACAGCACATCCAAGCCGAGACAGAGACCCTGTTTTAAGCATAACAATTTGGATCAGAGTTTAACTACACTCTGATCTCCCTTTAAATTTAAATAGCACCGGTACTTCAAAGTAACCAGGCGCTACATATGTATATATGTCTTTTATCAAGAAAATCACAAATTTAAAAGAAAAAATTTAAAAATAAAATGTATTAACAGCATTAATAATATATTTTTAAAAAATTGTCGTAATCAGGAAAACATTAGAATAATAAATGTAACTTATATTATTAATGAAATTAAAGAAATGGTATTGAATGTATTATTGCATAATACAAAAATAAACAAAATGTACAAAAATTATATAAATAATCAATCAACATTAATGTGATAGATTGATAACAAACATTAAAATTAAAATTGAGCTACAGTAAGTGAATATTAGAAAGAATATAAATTACTTTAGCTTGTTGTGATTTTGCATTCGAGCAATCCTGTGATTCCTCTACATCCTCTTCATTTTGACTAAAACATTTAAAAAGAATGCATTGATGTGAACGTGTTCCATAGGAACTCATGTTAAAAAAATTCCCTGCATTTCTGCAAAATGCAAAAAGCATTAAAAAAACGCATTAGTGTGAATCAAGCATAAATCTTCTCATATACAACCCTACCAAGGTAGTTGTCTCAGCGGAGGCAGCAACTTTGATAACAACACACAATTGACCATCTGCGTGGAACACCTTCAAAATTTCTCATGTATAAATAAAGCATCGGTAGCCAATCCCAAAGATGGGGGCACGTGATGAGACTTATTAGCCCATAGCTGAGAAAGATGCTGAAGAGTGTGTGGCCAGACTCATTAGTGTGCAGCTGTAAATTAAAGGGGTTGTAAAGGTAAAAGTTTTTTCACCTTAATGCATCCCATGCATTAAGGCAGGGGTCCTCAAACTACGGCCCTCCAGTTGTTCAGGAACTACAATTCCCATCATGCCTAGTCATGTCTGTGAATGTTAGAGTTTTACAATGCCTCATGGGACATGTAGTTCCGCAACAGCTGGAGGGCCGTAGTTTGAAGATCCCCGCATTAAGGTGAAAAAACTTCAGGCAATACCGGCCCCCCGTTATACTTACTGTACCTGGCCCCTCGAAAGTGCCGTGCTCGGCCCCAACATTGTCTTCGCTGCTCAGCCTGGCTGTTGATTGGCTAGAGCTGATGGATTGAAAGCAGCGTAGCCATTGGCTGGCGCTGCTGTCAATCACATCCAATGACGCGGGTCGGAGCCAAGTGATACAGTGAGCGGCTATAGCCGCTTGCTGTATCACGGGAGCGCACCCGCAAGGACTCCACACCATGCGACCATGAATGTGTGGAGTTCTTGCGGGGAGGACCAGAGACGGCCGCTGAAGGACCCCAGAAGACGGGGATCGGGGCCACTCTGTGCAAAACGAGTTGCACAGTGGAGGTAAGTATAACATGTTTGTTATTTAAAAATAAAAAAATCTTTACAACCCCTTTAAGCCTGGGAAAGGTTTAGTGACATCAAGGCAAGTAACCACCAGGAGGAGCTCTGAGGCTGCAACATGTCTAGGAGTGTATATCATACTCCTAACACTAATAGATTTTGATATGTTGTGTCACTTCCATTGCTCAGTTCTGGCCTATTACTGCTACATAAAATAATCTGTTTGCAGAAACTACCTAATAAAGACTTTTTTTAAATTAATCATATTGGGTTGCTGCTGGGAAAAAGTAAATAAAGTAATTACAAAGGCAAATTATGTGATGTCAGAATACAGTGTCACTGGTGTTGTCCTAGAGAATCGCAATGTCCTGTTATAATGCCGCGTACACACGGTCGTTTTTTGTGATGAAATAAAACAACGTTTTTAATCATGAAACAAAACAACGTTTTTCAAAATTCATTTTAAAAAACGACGTGGCCTACACACCATAGTTTTTTCAAAATGCTCTATCAAAGCACGGTTACGTTCAGCACGTACGACGGCACTCTGTTCCATTCAAGCTTGCGTCATAACTTGCTTCTGAGCATGCGCGGGTTTAAAAAAGTCGTGTTAAACGTCGTTTTACCCACACACTATGGGCCAGATCCTCAAAAGAGATACGACGGAGTAACTGCTGTTACGCCGTTGTATCCCTGGTTCTAACTTTGGAACTGATCCACAGAATCAGTTTTCCAAAGTTAGGCAGAAGATCCGGCATGTGTAAGGGACTTACACTGTCAGATCTTAGGATGCAGTACCGCATCCGCCGCTGGGGGCATTTTGAGTCGAAATGCCGCTTCTGGTATGCAAATTAGCACTTAGGGCGATCCACAAAGCTTTTCAGCTTCGTTTTTTCGCCGTAAGTTTTAGTTTGCAAGTGTAAAATTAGGGCTGCTTTTACAAAGTGTAAAGTTAGTAACACCATGTAAAAGCACATTCAAGCGACGGCATTTGGTATGCATTCCTGAGGGAGAACTCCACGGCAATTTGTAAAATCAAAACCGGAATGGGTTCCCCCCCAGGAGCATACCAGGCCCTTAGGTCTGGTATGGGTTGTAAGGAGACCCCCCCTACAATCCATACCAGACCCGTATCCAAAGCACGCTACCCGGCCGGCCAGGAATGGGAGTGGGGACGAGCGAGCGCCCCCCCCCCTCCTGAGCCGTACCAGGCAGCATTCCCTCAACATGGGGGGGTTGGGTGCTCTGGGGCAGGGGGGCGCACTGCGGGCCCCCCCACCCCAGAGCACCCTGTCCCCATGTTGATGAGGACAGGACCTCTTCCCGACAACCCTGGCCGTTGGTTGTCGGGGTCTGCGGGCGGGGGCTTATCGGAATCTGGGAGTCCCCTCAAATAAGGGGGCCCCCAGATACCGGCCCCCCACCCTAAGTGAATGGATATGGGGTACATCGTACCCCTACCCATTCACCTGGAGGCAAAGTGATAGTTATTAAACACACAACACAAGGGTTTTTAAAATCATTTATTAGTCTGCTCCGAAGGCCCCCCCTGTCTTCTTTAGCTCTAATACCAGGGGGGGCTTCTTCTTCCGCTCTCCGGGGGTCTTCTCCGCTCTCCGGGGGTCTTCTCCACTCTCCGGAGGGGGGCTTCTTCTTCCGCTCTCCGGGGGGGTCTTCTCCGCTCTCCGGGGGTCTTCTTGTATCTTTGCCGCTCTCCGCTGTTGACTCGGCGCACCCCGGTTCTTCACCAGCTGTCCGGTGCCTTCTCCTTCAGCGCTGGCTGCCTGCTATCTTCGTGTGTTAGCTCAATTACTAGCAGGCAGCCAGCGCGGTCTTCTGTGACGTCATCTTCTTCTCTTCTCTTCTTCTCCCTTCTTCCGATGTTGACCCGACGCCTCTTCTCGCTGCAATGATGGAAGCGCGCCTTGCATCCCATTTATATAGGCCTCACCGTCCCATCATGCTCCGGTAGGTACCCACGTGGTGGGTGCCTACCCACGTGGGTACCTACCGGAGCATGATGGGACGGTGAGGCCTATATAAATGGGATGCAAGGCGCGCTTCCATCATTGCAGCGAGAAGAGGCGTCGGGTCAACAGCGGAAGAAGGGAGAAGAAGAGAAGAGAAGAAGATGACGTCACAGAAGACCGCGCTGGCTGCCTGCTAGTAATTGAGCTAACACACGAAGATAGCAGGCAGCCAGCGCTGAAGGAGAAGGCACCGGACAGCTGGAGAAGAACCGGGGTGCGCCGAGTCAACAGCGGAAAGCGGCGAAGATACAAGAAGACCCCCGGAGAGCGGAGAAGACCCCCAGAGAGCGGAAGAAGTAGCCCCCCCCTGGTATTAGAGCTAAAGAAGACAGGGGGGGCCTCCGGAGCAGACTAATAAATGATTTTAAAAACCCTTGTGTTGTGTGTTTAATGACTATCACTTTGCCTCCAGGTGAATGGGTAGGGGTACGATGTACCCCATATCCATTCACTTAGGGTGGGGGGCCGGTATCTGGGGGCCCCCTTATTTGAGGGGACTCCCAGATTCCGATAAGCCCCCGCCCGCAGACCCCGACAACCAACGGCCAGGGTTGTCGGGAAGAGGTCCTGTCCTCATCAACATGGGGACAGGGTGCTCTGGGGTGGGGGGGCCCGCAGTGCGCCCCCCTGCCCCAGAGCACCCAACCCCCCCATGTTGAGGGCATGCGGCCTGGTACGGCTCAGGAGGGGGGGGGGGCGCTCGCTCGTCCCCACTCCCATTCCTGGCCGGCCGGGTAGCGTGCTTTGGATACGGGTCTGGTATGGATTGTAGGGGGACCCCCTACGTCGATTTTTCGGCGTAGGGGCGTCTCCTTACAACCCATACCAGACCTAAGGGCCTGGTATGCTCCTGGGGGGGGGAACCCATGCCGTTTTTTTTTTTGTTAAATTGGCATGGAGTTCTCCCTCAGGAATGCATGCCGAGCGACGCTGTCAAATTTTTTTTTCTTTTTTTTTCCCGACGCAACTTTTTTTAGCTGGCGCGATCCACAAAACTCGGTGTAACGTAACTTTGCGCATGCGCAGTACGGCCGGCGCGGGAGCGCGTCTCATTTAAATGGGACTCACCCCATTTGAATAGGAACGCCTTGCGCCGGCCGGATTTAAGTTACACAGCCTGAAATTTCTAGGTAAGTGCTTTGTGGATCGGGCACTTAGGTAGAAATTTTAAGGCAGTGTAACTTAAATGGGATTTTTTAAGTTGCGCCAGGTTTTTGTGGATCTGGCCCTATCATTTTAAATGACACAAAAAACGAAGTTTTGAAAAACGACATAAAAAATTGAAGCATGTTCAAATTTTTTTAGAAGACATAAAACAACGTTTTCCCCACACACAGTAATTTTAAATGACGTTTTTAAAAATGTCGTTTTTTTTCATGACAAAAAACGACCGTGTGTACGCGGCATAACACATAAAGTAGCTAAAGTCTTGGATAAAGTGGTGAGGGATTTGAACCACTGTCAATTTCTTATTGCTGTCTTTGCCTCTGTTAGGGAGATGCACTCTCTCTGTCACTCTCTGTCATGTTTCCCATGCTTGTTATATGCCTTTAAATGTCATTTGTATTCTGTCCCTGGTTTCTCCCCTTTCTGTAGCTCAGTTTTATCCTATATAGTTAGCTCCACCCTTTGTTAATTTAATGCATCTCAGCCTCATGTCTCATGGAGTGGATCACATTCACATTATGATCTTTTAACCATTCCGATGTTCATTGTTGTACGATCCTCACAGTTTATGGATTAAACTTCACAAGATCTTCAAGGTGTCACCTGGATTCAGTCACTGTCTGCTAAATCAGCTAAGATTAGGATATCGCTATTAGTGTTGAGCGGAATACGCCATATTCGATTTCGCGATATATCATGAATATATAGACGAATATTCGTGAAATATTTGCTAAAATCGAATATTCGTGATATTTTATCAAAAAAAAATGTTTGCAAAATTTCGCTAATGCGAATGCGAAATTGATTGCGAAATTATGAAACATTCAATTTCACCTGCCCTTTGGAAAAAGTGTGGTTTTACGTAATGGACCCTGCAACTAACAACAAGGTATTAATAAAATAAATACATTATTATATAGATTTGAGGGTTTACTTTGACCAATTTGTATATTGATTAGTTTAATAAATATTGAATAACCATAGATTTGGAAAATACAGATCTCTCCTCTAGACTGACCTGTATTGAGTTAGGTAAAGATCAACCGCACACTGGGGCCCCTGATTCTGTTGAGTTAAAAAAAAGCCAAGTAAACCGTTTACGTTGACATCTCTTAAATGTCTTTATGTTAAACAGTTATTATTCTCATTAAAGAGGTGAAATGCAAATGATGACACGGGACAAAAGATGGAAAATTCTTTGAAGATGTGATACACTGGAAAAACGCACAGAAACACTCCACTCTCTCTAGCCACCTTGTGAATCTGCACTGAAATACTGCTGGGAGTGATCTTATATACTGGTCGTGCAGGCAGGTTCCTATTGGTTGCTATGGAGGTTTCTAACCTCTGACAACTGTGGTAGGAGAACTCTGATTGGCTCTGATGCAAAAGAAGGAAGAAAGTATTCGCGAATAATCGTAATACGAATATTCGCGATAGCAACATAAAAGGATCGCCTCAGCTTAGCTACTCGGCCCAGGGTCTCTAATCATACCAGCAATGCTTTTAGACGTCGATGGAGATCACTAGGATGTGATCTGTTTTAAAAATAAATTTGAAAAAATTTGAATATTCTTAATAGCGAATTTTGGCCGCGATATTCGAGTTATTCGCGAATAATCGAATATGCAATATTCGTAACGAATATTCGCAATACGAATATTCGTGAGCAAAACTTATCGCTATTAGGGAAGAGCCGAACACCCCCCGTTCGATTATCACCAGAACCTGCGAACAGACCAAAAGTTTGTGTGAACTTTAGAACCCTGTTAAAGTCTATGGGACTTGAACGTTTGAAATCTAAAGTGCTAATTTTAAAGGCTAATATGCAAGTTATTGTCATGCAAAGTGTTTGGGGACCCAGGTCCTGCCCCAGGGGACATGTATCAATGCAAAAAAAAGTTTTAAAAACAGACGTTTTTTCGGGAGCAGTGATTTTAATAATGCCTGAAGGGTCTGGAATGGATATTTGGGGGGAACCCCACTTCATTTTTATTTTAAATTTGACGGCGAGGTTCCCTTTAATATCCATACCAGACCTGAAGGGCACAAGTCCAGCCAGCCAGCCGTCCACGTTAGGGTGACGGTTTCCGGGGACAGTCCCCGCATTGAGGACACTGTCCCCATATCAAGTTTGTCCCTGGTTTTGTCCCCGGATTGGATTTGAACAGGGGCTGGGGCAATTTCAAAGACAGTCAGTGCAGAATAAAAAAAAAAAATATCAGAATTACACACCTCTGCTCTTACTAGCTTGGGGGGTGTATTTGTTTCCATTATTTGTGCCCCTTTCTGATGATCATGTGCTGGTTGGAGCGGAGGGGAATATTTCTTCAGTTTCGGATGCATGCCCATTCGGCTCCACTCGCATTTTATGCCTTGGCTCAAATCCCGGCCAGCTTCCTGCCTGCTTACCTCCTTGCCTTCCCTGGCAGGGTAATCTTCCTCTGCTCCCCACACAGTAGTTGCCAGGGCCCGGAGAGTAAGATTTGAGAGGCTGTGAGGCGGGTGGTGGAGGTGATGGGCAGGGAGAGGCAGATGAGCTCAGCTGACGGTGTCCAACAGCAGGAACAGAGGGGAAGAGGATCCGATTGCGGGGTGGCCAGTGCCTTCAAGACTTCAACACAGGTGTACTTTGGGGGTCTCTGTGAATAGACTACATTGCACTTTGTCTGTCTCTCTGGCATATTGGTCATACGTTAAAAAAATCAGCACCCAGCAGCTATGTTATGTGACACCTTAAAAATCTGAGATATGTTTTGTATGCCATATAATTTCCACCTAGCTTATGTACTAACTTAACTAGCGCCAAGTAGTTATCATTACAACACATCGGGCTATATTTTGTGTACCCAGTGACATGTTCTAGGTATTTATCCTTGTTCCAGATTTTTTGAATGAGGCTGTAGGTCGGCAGGAGTTTGTTTGGCTTGGTAAAACAAAGGGGCCCCCAGACCTTCAGAAAATGAGTCTCTCTGAGTGTGTGCAAGCATAATCCGGGTCGTAGAAGATGTTCAACTACAGGCTGGGTGGCAAACCTAGGGCTGATTAAGTACTGTAACTGTGCCGCTACATAATAGAGCCAGGGGTTGGGGAGGCCAAGGTCCCCCCATCCTTGGGCCATCACAATTGTTCTAATTTGGTTCTTGGTGGGCGGTTACCCCACAGCAGGTTTCTAAAAATAAAGTTCACCACTCTGAAGGTTTTCAGAGGAACCGCAGTGGGGGAATTGTGTAAAGGGTAAGGGAGCTGCGGCATTAGAATCATTTTTATAAGGTTATTTTTTTCTGCCACTGATAGAGGCAATTTATTTCCAATTTTTATTTTGTCATGGAATCTATTTAATAGTGGGGAAATATTTAAAGAGCCAAAATCTAGAGGAGAGGATGAAACATATATCCCTAAATACTTGAATTTAGTCGTAATGAGTATAGGACATGTAAGAGTGGCTGGTTGTTCAGCATCGCTGTCCAGTAGAAGTAGCGCAGATTTCGTTCAGTTGATAGTCAGGCCAGAGAACTGACCGAATTCTAAAACAGTGGACATGATTGCTTGCAGAGACACATTCGTATCCCAGAGTAACAATAACATGTCATCTGCATATAGCATGATTTTTTCATGGCTGTCACATATTTAAAACTGGTAATGAGAGGATTGGCTCTTATAAGGGCTGCAAGTGGCTCGAAGGCAAGGACAAAAAGTAAACAGGATAAGGGGCATCCCTGCCTTGTATCCCTGCCAAGAGTACATGGGGAGAGACCCTATCCATTACTCTAATAGAGGCACTGGGTGCACTGTAAAGGAGACAAACCCGTGATATGAATTTAGCACCAAATCTAAATTTAGGCAGCACTAACCATAAATAATCCCAATCAACGCTATCAAATGCTTTATTGGCATCAAGCGATAGCTTTGCCCTATTGCCAATATTATCTGCGGGGGCCTGCATATTAATAAAAAGTCTTCGCATGTTGACCGATGTGGACTTTTGTGGCATGAAACCTGCCTGGTCTTGATGAACTACCAACAATACGACCTCATTCAGCAGAAGTGCTAGGACTTTTGTCAAAAGTTTTACATCACTCTGGAGCAGTGAAATCGGCCAGGGAAGCATTTAGCACCTTTAAAAGTTGTAGAAGAATGTTCTCTCCATATCTAACATACACCTCCATAGGGATGCCATCATCGCCGGGGGCCTTCCAGATAGGGAAAGAGCTGGCCGCCCTCTGTAGTTCGTCCAAGGTAATAGGAACATCTAATCGTATCTCCGTTAGGGTGAGAAGGGAAGTCTCCCGAATATATTGAGAGATGTCCTGTAAGGACCACAACCTTTGTGGTTGGTAGAGCAAGGTATACATGTCTGGCACGCAGATGGTCAAGAGAATCCTGAGCAGACATCCAGGCCTCCTGAGCGGAATCAGTAAGCTGGACTATATATGCAAGTTCACGCTGCCCAACCTGATCCTCCATGCAAAATAATAACTCAGAAGATCTATTTTTAACAGCACAGATTTCAGCAATAAATATCCCCCTAAGTACTGTTTTGAATGCCTCCCATTTTCGAAGAGGATCCACATATGAGGTGTGATCATCAAAAAATGTAGTAAACCAATGAGCGATACGGTTGTGTGACGAAAATATCTGAAGCCAATAGACATTGAGTTTGCAGAGCAGTCTAGGGAGGTCTGTCGGAGGACCGACAGCAAGCTCTGTTGGTGTCAATGAAAGGATTAAAGGCATCCTCCAAGCGTGTTATTTTCAAAGTTGTCCTTTATACCACATGAAAATACTCTCTCTCTCTCTCTTTTATTTTGCATTGGAACATGCCCCCTTGGCAGTGTCCAGTTCCCTACGATTTTTGCTTCGCAATCACTTGCCTATTAGCTTTAAATATGGTCAGAATTGATTTTAGAGTGTCATTTCACATTGACATCAATGGCATTCAGATTAATGTTAAAACATCGGAGCAATTCGGGGAGCTTCCTGCGAAACGATCCCAGATACATTCAGCTCCTCACTATAAACCATGAGTTTAATCCGAACTGTGACTGTTAGCAGTTCAAATAAAATGCCAAACTATTGCTCATGGACATCGCTGGACAGAGATGGACCTCAGTGTTAGGGGGGCTGCTGAACACAGAAGGCTTTTTATCTTTATGCATAGAATGCATTTAGATGACAAATCTTCTGCCTTTACAACTCCTTTAAATGTTGCTTTGTGTACTGGTCCAAATCATTTGGTGGGGGGATTATGGTGTGGGGTTGTTTTTCAGGGGTTGGGCTTGGCCCCTTTGTTCTAGTGAAAGGAACTCTTAAGGCATCAGAATACCAAGACATTTTAGACAATTTCATGCTCACAACTTTGTGGAAACAGTTTGGGGGTGGCCCCTTCCTGTTCTAACATGACTGTGCACCAGTTCACAAAGCAAGATCCATAAAGACATGGATGGTTGAGTTTGGGGTGGAGGAACTTGACTGGCCTGTACAGATTCCTGATCTTCACCCAATAGAACACTTTTGGGATGAATTAGAATGGAGACCACGAGCCAGGCCTTCTCGTCCAACATCATTGCCTGACCTCACAAATGCACTTCTGGAAGAATGGTTAAACATTCCCATAGATACACTCCTAAACCATGTGGACAGCCTTCCCAGAAGATTTAAGATGTTATAGCTGTAAAGGGTGGGCCAACTCAGTATTGAACCCTACAGACTAGGACTGGGATGCCATTAAAGTTCATGTGCGTGTAAAGGCAGGTGTCCCAATATTTTTGATAATATTGTGTATATTTGAAAGCAAATCTTTATTTTGTTTTGGCAATACCATGGTGCAAGTGGATCTCTGGAGGAAGGGATAGAGAACAGCAGGATCAAATATGTTTTTTTGCAGAGTACAGAAAGCAAATCCCATAGTGACGGAGTATGAACAGCATGTAATACAGCATTTATTTATCAATCTGATGTTCGCTCATGAGTCTGCAATGATGGGCACTGATAGGCTGCACTGATGGGTACTGATAAGGTGGCACTTATGAGCACTGATGAGACGGCACTAATTAGGTGGCACTGATGAGGAGGCACTAATGGACACTGACTAGGCGGCACTGATATGCAGCACTGAGGATAACTGATAGGTGACACTGATAGATGGCACTCATGGGCAATGATAGGTGGCACGTATAGGCAGCACTGATGGGTACTGATAAGCAAGCACTGGGCATTTCTGATGGGCAATGATTGCCACATATTGGCATCACCAATGGGCACTGACTCGCATCACTATTGGGGCTACATAGATAATCAGGGCACTAATGATCAGTGCTCTGATTATCTTTACAGGTCTCCCCTGTGAGGAGATGCCACTGATCGGCTCTCCTCTCCTCACACTCTGTCCGTGTGAGGCGAGGAGAGACGATAACCAGCACTTCCATGTTTGGACACAGCTGATCACATGGGTTAAGAGCTGCTTCATCAGCTCTTTATCAAAGTCGGTGTTTGCACCGTGTCCCGGGGACATGTCGTGCCTGCAATCGCTGTGTGGCATGCCCCCGCATCCCGGGCGCACACGTGTGGTGAGACTGGGGCAATGTCATAGGAGGCTGTCCCAGAATGAGAGGGTATTCCTCCCACCATCATTTGTCTATACAGCGGGTGGGAGATTAATAGTTGTCTATAATGTTCATGTTGCACACCGTACATTCTACATAGCAGGAACACTGAGGCAAACAAGCAGTGTTTAACTGGCAAAAATAATGTCAAAATGAGAGTTAGATTCAGTATTTCAAAAACAGCTAGGAATGCAGACTTGGTAATAATATGGCACTCCTGGCAGTGCTTGACCAATGTAGCCAGTGGGTGCCAGCTAGAGTGCCGAGTAGCCCCGGCACTCTAACAACAGCATCACGTGGGTCATAATAGCCAACATTTAGGAGTCCCATAGCATACTAAGTGACATAGCAATGACAATAAACAAGTGAAATGGACATTAATATAGTGCTTGTGACTTTTCATATTTATCCATAAGTAAAAAGAACAACCTGGCAACAAAACTTTATATAATTTCACGACACCAGCATTGTTATATATTGTTCACCCATCTGGTTCTTTTTGATCAAAATATTATTATTATTATACAGGATTTATATAGCGCCAACAGTTTACACAGCGCTTTACAATATAAATAAGAAGGCCAGTATGGTGGCCTGAGTTTATGGGAGGAGCCCGGAGGGTATTTAACCACTTAACGCCCGCCGCACGACTATATACGTCCGAAAAATGGCACGGACAGGCAGAAGGACGTATATACGTCCTTGCCTTTCCGTGGGTCGGGGGTCCGATCGGGACCCCCCCGCTGCGCGGGGCGGGCTGCTTACCTCGGGGAGCGATCCGGGACGATGGTGCGGCTATTCGTTTATAGCTGCTCCGTCGCGATCGCTCCACGGAGCTGAAGAACGGGGAGAGCCGTATGTAAACACGGCTTCCCCGTGCTTCACTGTGGCGACGCATCGATCGTGTCATCCCCTTTATAGGGGAGACACAATCGATGACATCAGACCTACAGCCACACCCCCCTACTGTTGTAAACACACACTAGGTGAAGCCTAACACGTTCAGCACCCCCTGTGGTTAACTCCCAAACTGCAACTGTCATTTTCACAATAAAGAATGCAATTTAAATGCATTTTTTGCTGTGAAAATGACAATGGTCCCAAAAATGTGTCAAAATTGTCCCAAGTGTCCGCCATAATGTCGCAGTCACGAAAAAAATCACTGATCGCTGCCATTAGTAGTAAAAAAATAATAATTAATAAAAATGCAATAAAAATATACCATATTTTGTAAATGCTATAAATTTTGCGCAAACCAATTGATAAACGCTTATTGCAATTTTTTTTACCAAAAATAGGTAGAAGAATACGTATCGGCCTAAACTGAGGGAAAAAAAATTATATATGTTTTTGGGGGATATTTATTACAGCAAAAATTAAAAAATATTGAATTTTTTTTCAAAATTGTCGCTCTATTTTTGTTTATAGCGCAAAAAATAAAAAACGCAGAGGTGATCAAATACCACCAAAAGAAAGCTCTATTTGTGTGGAAAAAAGGACGCCAATTTTGTTTGGGAGCCACGTTGCATGAGCGCGCAATTGTCTGTTAAAGCGACGCAGTGCTGAATTGTAAAAACGCCTTTGGGCATTTAGCAGCATATTGGTCCGGGGCTTAAGTGGTTAAGCAGCCCACTCACACATGCTATTTGTCGGTTCAGTGTGCGGTACTACACATCACTGGGCCGACTCTTTCCAGCTCACCTCATGTTCGTGAGTCTGCGCATTCAATCGCAAGTGCATTGCGGCTTCTCCCTTCATGGTCTTCGTCGGCGGTAGGGTGCCCACATGTCCCGGATTGCCCGGGACTGTCCCTTAATTGACATGTCTGTCCCTGGTCCCGGGCACCTTCATTCCGGGACAATACAATGTCCCGGAATGAAATAGAGGACAAAGCCACCCCCTACTAACTAATAACTACATTTCCGGAACTGGTCGCTAGGTCCGGCGCTGCCTGGCATCTTGCAACCAGTGACAATTTACTCTCAGACAGTGAGACTGGGAACGAGGCCTGCGCCTATTGAAGCACTGCTGTCCCCACCCACCTCGGCACCTCCTCCTTCTCCGGCACCCAGCCACAAGCAGCAAGGACTGGTGTGATCTTCACTCTCCAGATAGTGACGCCACTCCTTTCCTTCTACACACGTGGCTCATGCAGAGGGAGTGACAGCAGCACTGCATCTGGTGGCAGGCTATGGGTGACAAGTGGCACTGCATCTGGTGGCAAGTGGCACATTCACCTGCCAAAAAACCCGCCGCCTAATTTCCCATCAACCCCGAGACTACGCCCGCCCCCCTCATCTTTTTTTGGGGAAGGTGAGGGGGGGGGGGTGTCCCTGAATGGTAGTGTGGAAATGTGGTCACCCTAGTCGGCGGTTCCTGCTTACTGTCGCAGGTAGTATTCAAACCTTTTTGTATCTTGTGCAATCTTGCAATTTGTTATGCTTCCTATCCTGCATCCCTTTTGTAAAAAACCTGCCTCTGAGTTATTGTTGCTCATGTTCCAACATCATTCGGCACAGGCTTGGTACATTTGTAACTTCTTCCTGCCAAACATATGAATCATTTGTAAATCCAAGCCTCCGAGCCACTGTCAGTCGTTGTCTGATATCACTCGCCACAGGCTTCACTGGTTATAAAATTCACTGTCCATGGGGTTGGCGTCTCATCCATTTGGAGAGTAGCATGTATTGTTTGGATGGGTTCTTTGGCAGATTGAGGTGGTAATTAGAACCACCTGGTGCCTTGTCTGCACTTGATTAGCCTGAGGGGGATGGGCGGTTGGTAGGTGTTTGGTTTCAATGCAAGGGGTAGCATACACTCTACAACCAATTCCTATCAGATTCGTTCAATACTCCTTACTACCAATTCTTATTTAATGCATTTTATAACCGATTTGTATCAGTCATTTCTCTTTACAACTGTTTTGTATACAAACTAAACTTTCAAGCACACCTCAGGGACAAACCGAGTCCCTTCAAATACAATAGTAATGACCAACCTGATACCTATACTCACCACTATACTATACTGCCCACTACACTACACTGACCACTATACTATACTGTCCGCTACACTGAGAACTACACTGTCCACTACACTACACTGTTCACTACACTCAGAGCTTTTTTTCTCAGAAAATAGGTGCAGGAACTCAACCATGACCCGTTCAGATTTCACAAACAGTAGAAGGGTCTTAAAGGGGCATTACATACCAGAATTGCATTACATACCGAGTGCAGAGTTCAGGGGGTTACAAAGCTGTCACTTGTAAACACAGAAACCAGACTTCTGTGTTTACAAGTGATTGTGGTGAGCAGGCACCAAAGGGTCTGAGCCAAAGGTGGTGGAACTGAGTTCCCCCAAGTTCCCCCTGAAAAAAAGCCCTGACTACACTACACTGTTCACTACACTACACTGTCCACTACACTACACTGTCCACTACACTACACTGACCACTATACTATACTGTCTACTACACTACACTGACCACTATACTATACTGTCCGCTACACTGAGAACTACACTGTCCACTACACTACACTGTCCACTACACTACACTGTCCACTACACTACACTGACCACTACACTACACTGACCACTATACTATACTGTCCACTACACTAACCACTATACTATACTGTCCACTACACTAACCACTATACTATACTGTCCACTACACTACACTGACCACTATACTATACTATCCACTACACTGTCCACTATACTATACTATACACTACACTACACTGACCACTATACTATACTGTCCACTACACTATACTGTCCACTATACTATACTGACCACTATACTATACTGTCCACTACACTACACTGACCCCTATACTATACTGTCCACTATACTATACTGACCACTATACTATACTGTCCACTACACTACACTGACCACTATACTATACTGTCCACTACACTATACTGTCCACTATACTATACTGACCACTATACTATACTGTCCACTACACTAAACTGTCCACTACACTATACTGTCCACTATACTATACTGACCACTATACTATACTGTCCACTACACTACACTGACCACTATACTATTTTTCCACTACACTACACTGAGAACTACACTACACTGACCACTATACTGTCCTGCCTACAGTAACTCTCTCTCTCTGCCCATCTCTCTCTCTTTGCCTCTGTCTCTCTCTCTCTCTCTCTCTCATTGTCTCTGTCTCTCTCTCTCGCTCAGCCTTTGCCTCTGTCTCTCTCTCTTTGCCTCTGTCTCTCTCTCTTTGCCTATGTTTCTCTCTTTGCCTCTGTCTCTCTCTCTCTTTGCCTCTGTCTCTCTTTCTTTGCCTCTCCTTGCCTTTGCCTCTCTCTCTTTGCCTTTGCCTCTCTTTCTCTCTCTATTTACCTTTGCCTCCCTCTCTCTGCCTCTCCCTCTCTCTCTGCCTCTGTATCTCTCTCTTTGCCTCTGTCTCTCTCTCTCTCTCTGCCTCTATCTCTCTCTCTTGGCCTCTGTCTCTCTCCCGCCCCTTTGCCTCTCTGTCTCTCTCTTTGCCTCTGTCTCTCTCTCTCTTTGCCTCGGTCTCTCTCTCCCTTTGCCTCTGTCTCTCTCTATCTCTGCCTCTCTCTTTGCCTCTGCCTCTCTCTGCCTCTGTCTCTCTGTTTTCCTCTGCCTCTCTCTCTTTGCCTCTGCCTCTCTCTATCTCTGCCTCTTCCTCTCTGCCCAAGTCTTTCTCTCTCTTTCCCTTTGCCTCCCTCTTTGCCTCTGCCTCGCTCCGTCTCTCTCTCTCTTTCCGTCTCTCTCTCCCTCTCTGTGTGTGTCTCTCTCTCTGCTGCTCTGTCTCTGTGTCTTTCTCTCTGCCGCTCTGTCTCTCTCTGTGTGCCACTCTGTCTCTCTCTGCCGTTGTGTCTCTTTCTTTCTGCCGCTCTGTCTCTCTCTCTGCCGCTCTGTGTCTCTCTCTCTCTGCAGCTCTGTCTCTCTCGCTGTGTCTCTTTCTGTGTGTCTCTCTCTCTCTGCTGCTCTGTCTCTCTCTCTGTGTCTCCTTCTCTGCCACTCTGTCTCTCTCTCTCTCTCTCTCTCTCTCTCTGTGTCTCTCTCTCTCTGCTGCTCTGTGTCTCTCTGTGCCGCTCTGTCTCTCACTGTGTGGCTTTGTCTCTCTACCGCTCTGTCTCTCTCTCTGCGCCGCTCTGTCTCTCTCTGCGCTACTCTGTCTCTCCCTGTGTGCCACTTTGTCTCTCTCTCTCTCTCTGTGCCGCTCTGTCTCTCTCTGTGTGCTGCTCTGTTTCTCTCTGCCTCTCTGTGTGTCTCTCTGTGTGTCTCTCTGCCGCTCTGCCTCTCTCCCCAGTCCCCTGTCTGTGTTCCTCCTCACCTGCTGCTTGTCCTGCAGGCTGCATCATGACATTGGGGTCCGTAGGATAGGGGGAGGCGGCCGTCATGTTTGTTCAGTGTCCAGTGCACTGTGATTGGGAGTATGGAGGTCATGTGCAGAGGCGGGAGTTCAGGATCATGGACAGGTCAGCCCCACGTGGCACATGCCCCCCATGGCCCAATCACAGGGCACCAGACATTGAAAGATGGCGGCCGGAGCTTTGGGAGGCCGAGGACACATAAAATGAAATTTAGAAGGACGCAGCCAGTGCCAGCACCCCTGCCCCCCCCCCCACACTACGCCACTGGTTCCCAGTACAGAGGAACACAGATCGGTCTCCTCCCCTTGTGAGTCCCCGCCCCTATAGTTAGAATCACTCCCTAGGGAACATATTTAACCCCTTCAGCACCCCCTGCCAGCCACATTTACACAGTATTCAGTGCAGTTTTATAGCACTGATCGCTGTATAAATGTGAATGGTCCCAAAAATGTTTCAAAAGTTTTCGATATGTCCGCCGCAATGTCATGGTCACAATAAAAATTGCAGATCACTGCCATTACTATTAAAAAAATTAAACCAAAAATGCAATAAATCTATCCCCTATTTTGTAGATGCTATAACTTTTACGCAAACCAATCAATATACGCTTATTGCGTTTTTTTTTACCAAAAATTTGTAGAAGAATACATATCGGTCTAAACTGAGGAAATGTTTTTTTTTTTAAATTGTGATATTTATTAAATCAAAAAGTAAAAAATTTTTTTTTCTTTAAATTGTCTCTCTTCTTTTGTTTATAGCGCAACAAATACAAATTGCAGAGGTGATCAAATACCAGCAAATAAAAGCTCTATTTGTGGGGAAAGAAGGACATCAATTTTGTTTGGAAGCCACATCGCACGACTGCGCAATTGTCATTCAAAGTGCGACAGTGCTGAAAACTAAAAATTGGTCTGGGAAGGAAGTGGGTTAAAAAGCCCCGTATTGAAATGGTTAAAGTGGTTGTAAAGAAGGAGCTGCGGTGGCTCAACGCGATTGGCACTGTGCTGACAAGCCATTCACCTCTGCAGCTAGAGGTTCGGATCCCGGTCTCGGCTACATGTGAATTGAGTTTGGTGGTCTCAGCCCGGCTCCCGGTGGGTGTGCTATGCAGGGTAAGCCTGTGCTTAGTACGCCCACCCCCCTCCCACAAAAACCACCACACCTACACATGCACTCTAAATTGGGTTAACACACGCACTTTGACCACACGGTCTCTAAAAGAGAGGCGAAGGACTAATGGGGCTGGTTGAGCGGGCTAATCCTCTCACTCCCTTATAGGGAGTCCCTCTGCCCCGTTGGGCTTCAAAGCGGAGCAGGTAGGGCGGGCTGTGTGGGAGGACCCCCTCACACACCCGCCATTGCCACCCGGGGCATGGAGAAAGGTGGCAGATTGCCTCTGGGGGAGGCCTGCCTACTCCCAACTCCTGCAGTCCGGCTCCTCTCTCGAGTACACGCACAAAATACACTTAAAAAAAAAAAAAAAAAAAAAGTGGTTGTAAAGGTATGTTTTTTATTTTATAAATAGGTTCCTTTAAGCTAGTGCATTGAAGGACCACTTACATTTTCCTTCGATTTCCCTTCTAAATGTTTGTTTTCATTGTTTTCTCACTTCCTGTTCCTCCTCAGTAAGCTGTTCTGGCTGACTAACCACCACTCGGATGAGAAACAGGAAGTGAGAAATTCAGACAAAGAAAAAAAACATCGAAGGAAAGGGTAAGTAAACCAACAATGCACTAGCAGAATGGAACCTATATAGAAAATAAAAAAACTAACCTTTACAACCCCTTTAAGGCGTAGGCTGGGTGGCAGTGCTATTTGATTTTTTTTTTTTTTTACTAATAATAAAAACTTTTTGCCTTTACAATCATTTTAAATCAAAACAATTGTAGTTCCACATGTTGAGACATGAGATAATCTAAAGTCTAAGCAATTAATTTACATGAATACACTAGTAGTTTTGAAAATATATATATTCCTGTAAAGTATGTAAAACACATGAACTCAGGAAGAAGGTATTTCAACAGATACAAATGCTTGCCAAAGATTTCCTCCTCAGGAAACTTCCTTCTGAACCAACAAGTTACAATACAGTAATTTCACAATCTAAATCCAAACACAGAATATTTGCAAAACATACATCATACTGATAAATGATCCAGATAAAGGAAGAAACACAGAAACAGAAAGGAATAACCGCAGAAAAAGTCCAAATAACGGCCTTACGCAATCTTCTGAAGTACAGCTTTCCAATAGGAATGAATTGGGCAGCAGGGCACTTGTGCAGTGTGAAGTGGCCATTTTTCAGAGGAAATGTTGTGTGGCTTGAAGCAGGGCCACACCGTGAAAATCACTGGATTGGTGCCTAAGTTGCAAATAAAAACCAAGTGGTCAATACTCAAGGCGGTGGGGGATTTACTTCAAACTAAATAAAATGTTAGCAAAACCACAGTTGTCTTTTAATGTATTTAAAGGTTTTAATCATGTCCCTCCGTTCCTTCCTTTCGTTGAGACTGTATATATAAAAATTTCTTTAGTCTCAATAATGAAAATTGTAGCAACCCACAGTACTAGGTAAGACCGCAGCTTTCACTGACTGCAGTGCTTTCACTAACTATTGCAAATACATAAAAATACTTAGTGTACATTGTTACAAAGTCAGTTTGAAAAATAAAAGACACATATCCATCGAGTTCAACAAAAAGACAAAAATAAAATGTAAAACCTGAATGTGTATCCCGTCTCATTGGCGCTCCCCAAATTCCCCGACCATAGCAAAATGGTTCAAACGTATACAACTAGGGTACTTGTACTCGGGCAAATGCTCCCGATGCCTGACCTCACCCCTATGTAGGAAGAGGAGGCTCCCGGAAGTCAGTGGGTGGAGCTGAGAGCGAGTCCTGGCAGTGGAGTCCTGGGCTGGCAGCAGTGGAAGGTAAACTGGCTAGGGACAGGGGTGTGTGCGTCGCACTCTCAGCTGCATGTGCCGTCAAAATCGGTGACCCGGGCCGTCACATTAATTAACGGAAGTGACGGCCCCCGGTCTCCGTCGTGGATTGATGCCCATCTTGGTAAACCCTGCACTCGGCTTCAGTAAGCCAGCAGTCACAAGGCAGCAGCGGACATCTTGTTACATCCAGCCCATATAGTTAACTAACTATATGGGCTGCTGGGTGTAACAAGATGCCTGCTGCTGCCTTCCAACTGCTGGCTTACCGAGGCCGAGTGCAGGGTGTGCCAAGATGGGCATCACAGCACTTGTATACTCAAGAAAGTTTGAAGTTTGAACTGTTATTGATTGTCTCTCAGTTCATTGCCACTGCCTGCCCACCTATCATATCCCATAAGTGCCGCTCCTTAGTGCCAAAAGGTGCCACCTATCAGTGCCCATAAATGCCACCTATCAGGCAAAATTCCCTCCTCGTCACTTAAATTTAAGGTCCCACCTCTCTTCCTGTACCCCATATATATCATGACTCTTTGTATCCCCTGAGCACTCTGATGCTTATATACTTCTAACCTATGCATACACCCCAGCTAATGTGCGATCCCACCTACCTTGAACTTGAGGACCCTTAAAACCATTTAACGATACCCAAGCACCGAAGGCTTACATGCCGAGTATCTGTGAGTATTTGGGGACTCCCCTCTTTTACATGACTATGTATTACAAACTATTACCATGATGTGGTATTATATGATGTGTTGGGTTCTAAGTGCTTGGTATGATATAGATCCACACACCTCATTAGACGTAGGCATGGCCTCTTCGGAGATTCATTCCTTGTATACCGATATTTGACTTTATCTTTTTGATACAATGAGGAAAGGGTAAATATTTTATTTATTTTTTGTAGCTGATACCATATGCTACATGATCACTTATGTGATTGTGATATGCTCAATATGTTGTATTTGCATTTGACAAATAAAGTTTTTGGAAAAAAAAAATGTTTTTAAACCTGCATCATCAGAACCTTAAATGTACATCTGTTCCAGAGGAAAGCCAAACACCCTTATAAAGTATGGTCCAATTTGCTCCAATAGGGAACACTTTTCTGATCCCCAAAGGCAGTTGGATTCTACTTGGGACAACAATTTACATTATTTTATATAAGTATTAAACAACCAGTAATATTTTGTCAGAGCCAAGTAAAGCTGCACTTCAATGACTTGCCACCAGGAAATAATGGGTCCTAGCCCAGAGCTTTCCTCCATTCACCTCTGCAGTAGTGTATGTAGAGCAGTTCACAGATGAAATAAAGAAACAGTTTTCTCTGTTATTTGCTATTTTACTATTATGATTTTGAAGCTCCCTTTGTATTGTTAAAGTGGAGGTTCACCCTCAAAAAAAATTCTGACATCACATGGAGTCGAGCCATCCTACCGACAGAATGCCGGTGTTTTTTTCTATACGGCGCCTGCGCACCGACGTTCGGGTTCTGTCGGCAACCTGTGACGCGCAGTATGCGCCGTTCGGAAGCCTGTCAATCACAGGCAGTGCTTGGGAACGCCCAGTCCCGTGGGATTGCCGGGGGGGGGGGGTGAAAATCGTGATAACAAGGTATGTGCTGAGAAAAAAAAAACACTGGCATTCTGTCGGTAGGATGGCTCGACTCCATGTGATGTCAGAAATTTTTTGGAGGGTGAACCTCCACTTTAATAACTCTTTGCTTCACAGAGGACAATATATATGTCAGTAGTTACTAATAACTACATTAAACCTCTAAACTTAATAATCTTAATGTCATTAGTGACTAAATAGTATACCATACTTTGTCCACAAATATTTACTTTGTATATTTATGTAGCGCTACCCCCTCAGGAGCCGCTGGTTGTTTTGGGATCTACTATCTCTTTTGCTTGGCTCACCCCTATCTAACTGGCTCGAACCCTCCCTTGACACATCAGAAGTCTGGTGGGAATATTGTGACCTCTGCTGGGCTGGGGTCACAATAACAGGCATGCAATATTCAATGACAATGTAACAGTAATATTACCTGCTTTACGGATGGTCCCTCCAGACGAGAAAATACACTTCACACAGTAGTATATTTAAACCAAAAAATGAGTTTACTTTATATGAACTCAAAGAAGACAAGCACAAGTTTAAATCATAAATGAGCAACTGTCACACATTAGCACAATATGATTTCGTAAGGGCCCTTAATGTCAGCAAATGACATTAATGAAAGAAAAATCTAGACTAAAGAATGGTACTATTTAGCTAAACTAAAGTGAACAGTATGTGCTCGCGAGCGCCCGCTAGCGGGCTATCCTGCAAACAGTTAATGTACACGTTGCGGCTGGTTGGTGCACATTAGATTTATAATCCACAAGTGGTAAATGATAAGGGAAATTTGATTAAACAAAGTATCCTGAACAGCAACGTTGGTGAGCTGATCGCTAGCCAGTGTCAGTCACTTCAGTATAATAACTGTGAACAGTAAAAGAGGCCTCTAAACTTCAACTGGAGGCCCAACACGTATCTCCGGCCTGTGGGGTGGCACTAGGTTAACTGTCTAAAGGGAGAGTTTCAAGCTGAGCATGTGCTCTCTCACCCGACAGGCCGATCTGCCTGAGTTCTCCTCAGAAGGCGCGTTGATAAATCACTGCTCCACAGCACAAGGATCCCGGACGAGGGTTCTCCACTGTTTCAGTTGTCAGCTGGGTTGTCTCTCCGATCTCCGGGAACATGGGCTGGATACTGGAGTCTTGCTTCCTTCTGGATGGCTGGTCTCTTGGTGGATTTAGGCCCAGGCTTCAGGCCTAGCAGCACGGCTGTGCTGTCCTCGGCAGCTCCGCAGAGGTGAAGATACTGGTTCTGAGAGAGAGAGAGCAGCCACTCCCTTTCCTTAAGTAACCTCCCCCATAAGTCTGTGCGGAGGTGTCACATGTTCAAATGATGCAAGGCATTGTGGGAAGCGTAGTTTGTTTCTCCTAAGAGTCAATGGAGTCCATATCTCCTGCTACTTGAAGTCCCACAATGCATAACTTTCTTAAAGGTATCTTACATATTTACAAGCGTGAATAAAGTTCCGGCGGGGATGGCCTGTCATTAGACTCTGACAGGATGACACGGCTAAGAATATTTGAGCTTCTCTATTTTCAATGTATTTAATGTATTCCCTGTAATTTGTATTACACCTTTGTACTCCAATAAAATATTTTTGACAAGGAAATAAAGAAACAGATATTGTAAAACTATTTATTAAAATGTCATTAAAAAAACCTGCTGTTTCTAAAGGAGATTGTGCCGTGACTAGCAACTCCCGTGCGCATGTGCGGGAGTGACATCATCGCGGCTCCGGCCAATCACAGCACCAGAGCCGCAATACCCGGAAGGAAGATGGATGCTTTGTGGAAGAGGGGACAGTGGTGACATCACAGGCTTTGGTTTCAGGTAAATGACACATAATGGGCTACTATGCGATGCTGAGGAGGTGGGACAAACCCCAGCGGAGCCTAGGAAAGCTAGGCTAGGATGGTATTCCTCTGTGTGTGCAGTGTGGAATCACACAGCGGGACTAGGCTGTAAGAGAGAGATTTATAACTGCACAAAGAAGGAGAGATAAGGCAGAGTGAGGATACATACAGTTTCATGAATGAGGGAGAATTATAGTCACTACTGTCAGTGAGGTGGGAGAACCATGGAAGCTCCCAGCACACCCCCTCACTGAATAGGACAGCGCCCAGGGTAGGTTTCCCTGTTGCCCACCCCTCCTCCCGGTCTGAGCATACTAAACCCTCTACCTTTTGGAAAAGTATCCTTTTCACACCTTGATTTAAAATTTATTTAGTTCCTGGAACAGTTTGAGGTTAATCCATAAGTTAATTTGAGACAGCTAGGAGTCATGGAGGTTTAGATGATATATTCACTCTTTAGTTTATTGAATCTCTATATTTTGCTTTAGGTGTCTAGGTGTCTAGATGTTAGTCTGGCTTGATGGCTCAATTATACACTCAGCACAAAGTTAAGTAAGGGTTAGTATATATTTTACAAATCTCTCTTTTTATGTGTTCTATGTAGTTTGGCAGAGTAGGCTGAATATAAGATGCAAAATTACAACTATCACAATTTAATCTTCAGAGATGCACCTGTTCTTGTATTTATCCAGCACTATGTATTTGGCTTTGAATGTAGGTTCTCCAAAAATGCTGCCAGTGCAAATTTCAACATTATTGTAACATAACAGAAAGTACCAGGTTAGAAGAAAACACTATTACGAGGATATTTTGTAACAGAATTTCCCACCGAAGGTCAGCATTCACTATAAGATATATTATGTATTGTGAAATCATGCTATATAAGTATAAATAAAGATATCTGTTGTTTCAGTGCACAGTTTTGTGTTCAAGGAACGTACAACGCCGCAGCAGCACCCCCTGCTCAAGTAAGTCTCATTTGTATTATTATAACTATTTTCGATAAATGAATGGTAGAAATTGTAATATTTTTGGATTATATAATAGCTATATTAAACAGAAACATTGTCAAGGATAGTGGCAGACTAATACAGAAAATTCAGCATGCTAACCCTTGCCAAGTGCATATAACACATCCCAGTATTAGATTAGATAAATATAATTAAGAATGTTTTATTGAGCAAAGTTTATTATGTGATGCATTTGAATAAATGTAACTCAATAGGGCTGATTTACTAATAGAAAATGTTTACATGCTTCTTAAATAAAGTGTAATCACTCCAAGTCATCTGCACGGAATTAAAAAACTCAATTTGGGCTTGCACATGGTTGGATGACTGAAGTCAATACAGCTTTATTCCCCTAGCAAAGTGAATCTTTGTTTCGTTAAGTCCTTATTTTTCTTTTATTATTTTAGTTAATCAACTCCACAATGTTCAATTGTTTGTGATCTTACCCAAAGGTTCATTATGCTACCGCACCTTCCATAAAATAGATTAGCCTAAAATATTCCACCTTCTGGTCAATCTGTCTATTTGATAATAATTTGGCAAGTTAAAATGTTAGTGTCTGATTATATATATATATATATATATATATATATATATATATATATATATATATATATATATATATAGGTATATAGTGCAGAATGGAATGACTGTGGAAAAGTTCAGTAACCCAATGGTAACTGTTTTTCTATAGTTTGGTTTGGCAAACTAAAATCTGATTGGCTGGACCTTGGCTGTACTGGTACTGTACTGTACAATAGTCTGTTTCTGGATAACAAGCAAATATTAAAAGTAGAAAATATTGAATGTTAACATATCAATCATTTGTAACATTAATCCAACACATGACCCTAACAATCATTTGGATTCTAATCCTTAAAAATTAAACCTTTACACTTAACCTGAATGCTAAAAATATTATGTAACCTTCAAACAATGAAGGGAAGTTGTTAATGCTGACTTCCCGTTAAAAATTCTTCGAACATCAATACATTGAGTCGATGACCCGGAACAAGCATTCAGAAAGTTATGTCACAGTGATGTTCTAATTCCTGATCTACCTACTTGTTAGAGGTCATGGACTTAGAGGCCCAGATTCACGTAGATAGGCGTAAATATAAGCGGGCGTATCGTAGTTACGCTACGCCGCCGCAACTTAGAGAGGCAAGTGCCGTATTCACAAAGCACTTGCGTCTAAAGTTACGGTGGCGTAGCGTAAATGTGCCGGTGTAAGCGTGCCTAAATCAAATGAGGAACAGGGGGGCGTGTTTTATGTAAACTAAGCATGACCCTACGTAAATTACGCTTTTTTCGAACGGCGCATGCGCGCGCATGCTCAGTATCACGTCGAATTTTCAAATGAAATTATGCCCGCTCAATGCCTAGACGACGTGAACGTAACTTACACGAAGCCCTATTCGCGAACGTTTTACGCAAACGACGTAAACAACGGAAAATTCGACACTGTCCCGACGTCCATACTTAACATTGCGTACGCCTCACTATAGCAGGGGTAACTTTACGCCAGTCCGACGCCTTACGCAAATGACGCATATAGATACCCCGGGCGCACGTACGTTCGTGAATCGGCGTATCTACCTAATTTGCATATTATACGCGTAAATCTACAGAAGCGCCACCTAGTGGCCAGCGTAAATATGCAACTAAGATACAACGGCGTAAGAGACTTACGTCAGTCATATCTAAGCAAAAATCCGGCGTATCTTGCTTTCTGGATACAGAAAAAAGATACTCTGGCGCATCCTAGAAGTTACGCGGCGTATCAATATATACGCCGACGTAACTTCTTTGTGGATCTGGCCCAGAATGTTTTGAGGGCCACGGAGTTACATGACAGTCAGGCAGCTTGTAATTTCAGACGGAGACATCAATAAATACTGTATACCCAATAATATTTCTTAGTACAAATTAAGCTACTCCATAAAAAAATTAGGACTTGGATTTGGAAGTCATGGACTTAGAATACTTTGAAGCTCCTGTTGCATTACATGGCAGGCAGGCAACTAGCATTTTCAGAAGGAGACATCCATGATAGCAGCCTACATATTTCTTAGTACAAAAATACGAGTACTGAAAATAAATAAACATTAACCTTAAAATGTATCTACAGCCAAAACTTTTTTTTTTTTTTTTATATGATAGGAAAGTGTTAGCTTCTTTCCCTTCATTTCCTGTCACTGAGACAAACAGAAAGTGAGAGGAAATCCTTTATTACACAGCTGTCAACAGAGCCATTGTCCTTCATGGAAGCTTTCCCCTTACTGCCTGTTCTGGCCTGCTCATGACTTTCTGTCCCAGATACAATGTTCAGCAGGACAAAATATAAAGAGTGATGCTACCTAATAGGAATGAGCCAAACATCCCTTGGTTCGATTTGTGCCAGAACATGCGAATAGGCAAAGATTTGTGCGAACACGGTTAAAGTCTATGGGGGTTATTTACGAAAGGCAAATCCACTTTGCACTACAAATGCAAACTACAAGTGCAAACTGTACTAGAAATTGCACTGAAAGTACACTTGGAAGTGCAGTCCTTATAAATCTGAGGGGTAGATCTGATATGAGGGGAAGCTCTGCTGATTTTATCATCCAATCATGTGCAAGCAAAAAATAGTTTTTTTATTTTCCTTGCATGTTCCCCTCAGATCTACAGCGACTGCACTTCCAAGTGCACTTACCGTACAATTTCAAGTGCACTTTACACTTGTAGTTTGCACTTGTAGTGCAAAGTGGATTTGCCTTTAGTAAATAACCCCCTATGGGACACGGATATGAAAAATCAAAAGTGCTAATTTTAAAGGCTTATAGGCAAGTTATTGCCATAAAAAGCGTATGGGGACCCGGGTTTTAAAAACTACCATGGACTTAGTCCCCAATGAGCCATGATTGGCCAAAGGCACCCTGCCTTTGGCCAATTATGGCTCTCGCAGCAGAGCGCGCTGTGATTGTCCAAAGCATGCAGGTCAGGTGCATGCTTTGACCAGTCATCAGACATCAATGTACTTGCGATCTCACAGTGCATTATGGGGCATTCCTCTGCGCTCGAATTTGCCACAATTGCCCCATATGTTCAGTTAGTTTGCGAGCAAACGAACACCTGATGTTCGAGTCGAACTTATGATCGTTTTGAACAGCGGGCTCATCACTACTACCCAATGGGGACACATACAGTAACATTTCTGATAGATTTTGTCTTCAAAGCTGAACTCTTGTAAAAATTCAAACCTGCCCTTGCAAGTTGATCAGTGATTATGACTGCTCCAGTGGCTATTTTTCCCATGCAGCACTGGGAAATTATTGCTGCAGGGATATGGGGTGTGCAGAGCAAGGTTTTATCTAAGGCAACAGAAACCAGCAGAATATATGAGAATATATCTCATTATATATAAGTGACATCCATTGTGTTGTTTTTAATTTTTTTTTACTAAAATCAGGCTTTAATCTATAATTTAACATTAACCTACCATGATCACCTCACCCTAACTCTTCACATTAACCCCCCTAGTGTCTCAACTTTTGGCATTAAATCTAACATTTCTGTGCTGAGAACTCACAGTACCAAAAAGCACTATGAACCAGGCCCTTGATGGATTATACCCACCAGGAATGGGCAAAAAGCATAAGACTCAACCTGCAATGCAATAGGACTGTGATCCCTTTATTGAAGGGGTTGTAAAGGTACAATCTTTTTTTTTTAATAAATAGCTTCCTTTACCTTAGTGCAGTCCTCCTTCACTTACCTCGTCCTTCCATTTTGCTTTTAAATGTCCTTATTTCTTCTGAGAAATCCTGACTTCTTGTTTTTCTGTCTGTAACTACAGACAGTAATGCACGGCTTTCTCCCTGTCATGCTCGCCACCTCCCTTGGACTACAGGAGAGTCAGGACGCCCACTAACACACAGCTTCAAACGCGTAGAGAGCGTCCTGACTCTCCTGTAGTCCAAGGGAGGGGGCGAGCATGACACTCCACACCAGGGAGAAAGCCCATTACTGTGTGGAGTTACAGACAGAAGAACAGGAAGTGAGGATTTCTCAGAAGAAATAAGGGCATTTAAAAGCAAAATGGAGGGATGAGGTAAGTGAAGGAGGACTGCACTAAGGTAAAGGAAGCTATTTAGGAAAACAAAAATTGTACCTTTACAACCCCTTTAAGTACAGAATCATACTGATGGCAATATACTTATTGACATTCATTTCGGAGATGTAGAGAATTTTTGACCCCCAAAATATATGCAATTTAAATATTTTTCAACAGTTTCTATCTGTACTAAATAAACAGGATCAAACTCCTATTGACTCTGAGGGCCAAATTCTCAAAAGAGATACGCAGGCGGAACTGCTGTTCAGCCTGCTTATCTCTGTGCCTAACTTTGGAAACGATCCTCAAAAAGGCTTTTTCCAAAGTTAGGCAGAAAATCTGACATGTGTAAGACACTTACACGGTCAGATCTTAGGATGCAGTACCGCATCCGCCGCTGGGGGCATTTCTCATTGAAATGCCGCTTTGAGTATGCAAATGAGGACTTAAGCAGATCCACAACGCTTTTCAGCATTGTGATTTCTGCGTAAATTCCGATTTGCTTGCGCAAAACTAGGGCTGGTTTTACAATGTGGAAAGTTAGTCACACCATGTAAAAGCCCATTCAAGCGACGGCATTTGGTATGCATTCCCGAGGGAGAACTCCACGGCAATTTGTAATATCAAAACCGGCATGGGTTCCCCCCCCAGGAGCATACCAGGCCCTTAGGTCTGGTATGGGTTGTAAGGAGACCCCCCCTACGCCGAAAATTCGACGTAGGGGGTCCCCCTACAATCCATACCAGACCCGTATCCAAAGCACGCTACCCGGCCGGTCAGGAAAGGGAGTGGGGACGAGCGAGCGCCCCCCCTCCTGAGCCGTGCCAGGCCGCATGCCCTCAACATGGGGGGGTTGGGTGCTCTGGGGCAGGGGGGCGCACTGCGGGCCCCCCCACCCCAGAGCACCCTGTCCCCATGTTGATGAGGACAGGACCTCTTCCCAACAACCCTTGCCGTTGGTTGTCGGGGTCTGCGGGCGGGGGCTTATCGGAATCTGGGAGTCCCCTCAAATAAGGGGGCCCCCAGATACCGGCCCCCCACCCTAAGTGAATGGATATGGGGTACATCGTACCCCAACCCATTCACTTGGAGGCAAAGTGATAAGTTATGAAATACACAACACAAGGGTTTTTAAAATCATTTATTAGTCTGCTCCGGAGGCCCCCCCTGTCTTCTTTAGCTCTAATACCAGGAGGGGCTACTTCTTCCACTCTCCGGGGGGGGGGGTCTTCTCCGCTCTCCGCTGTTGACTCGGCGCACCCCGGTTCTTCTGCAGCTGTCCGGTGCCTTCTTCTTCAGCGCTGGCTGCCTGCTATCTTCGTGTGTTAGCTCAATTACTAGCAGGCAGCCATCGCGGTCTTCTGTGATGTCATGTTCTTCTTCTCCCTTCTTCCGATGTTGACACGTCACCTCTTCTCACTGCAATGATGGAAGCGCGCCTTGCATCCCATTTATATAGGCATCACCGTCCCATCATGCTCCGGTAGGTACCCACGTGGTGGGTGCCTACCCCGGAGAGCCCCCCCCCGGAGAGCGGAGAAGACCCCCGGAGAGCGGAAGAAGAAGCCCCCCCTGGTATTAGAGCTAAAGAAGACAGGGGGGGCCTCCGGAGCAGACTAATAAATTATTTTAAAAACCCTTGTGTTATGTTTAATAACTTATCACTTTGCCTCCAGGTGAATGGGTAGGGGTACGATGTACCCCATATCCATTCACTTAGGGTGGGGGCCGTTATCTGGGGGCCCCCTTATTTGAGGGGACTCCCAGATTCTGATAAGCCCCCGCCCGCAGACCCCGACAACCAACGGCAAGGGTTGTCGGGAAGAGGTCCTGTCCTCATCAACATGGGGACAGGGTGCTCTGGGGTGGGGGGGCCCGCAGTGCGCCCCCCTGCCCCAGAGCACCCAACCCCCCCATGTTGAGGGCATGCGGCCTGGCACGGCTCAGGAGGGGGGGGGCGCTCGCTCGTCCCCACTCCCTTTCCTGACCGGCCGGGTAGCGTGCTTTGGATACGGGTCTGGTATGGATTGTAGGGGGACCCCCTACGTCGAATTTTCGGCGTAGGGGGGGTCTCCTTACAACCCATACCAGACCTAAGGGCCTGGTATGCTCCTGGGGGGGGAACCCATGCCGGTTATTTCTTGGGAAATTGGCATGGAGTTCTCCCTCTCAGGAATGCATGCCGAGCGACGCTGTCAATTTTTCTTTTTTTTTTTTTGTTTTCCCGGCGCGTATTTTTTAATTCACCCGTCGCAACTTTATTGTCCCGTCGCAATCCACAAAGCCCGGCGTAAATTACGTTCGCGCGCTGCACGTCGGGAAAATTACGTCACACGCATGCGCAGTACGGCCGGCGCGGGAGCGCGCCTCATTTAAATAGTAATCGCCCCCCGGAGAGGAGGACCGCCTTGCGACGGAGGCACTTAAGTTACACGGCGTGTAATTTCTAGGTAAGTGCTTTGTGGATCGGGCACTTAGGTAGAAATTTTAAGTCAGTGTAACTTAACTGCTGAAATTTAAGTTAGGCTACGTTTTTGGGAATTTGGCCCTAACTGTTTATTTTGCCTCTGTTCCATTTTGTACAGTAATTGCACTTTCTATTCTTTTAACCACTTTAGTACCATGATAAAGCCGTAAGACAGCTACAGCACTGCTCTCTAGTTCTGAGAGGGTGTCCATGGACATTCTTCCAGAACCTCACCCCCTGCAGCACGCTCTGTGGCCGCTGTGTCCTTTGGACACAGCTAATCACAGATCTCAGTAAATGGTCAATCACAGAGCCCTTTACCATGTTATCAGCTGTGTCCAAACATGTAAACAGACTTGCTGGTTATCAACAGTCCTTTCCTCACGGGCTATCTGAGTGAGGAAAGGAAAGCCAATAACTGACAAGGCTCTCAGTACATTCTTTACATTGGTAATCAAAGCACTGATCATCAGTGCCCTAATTATTAGTGCAGCCCCATTAGTTCCAGTCAGTCCCCATCAGTGCAGCCTATCAGTGTCCATCAGTGCCGCATCATCAGTGCAGCCTCATCAGTGCCTCCTTATCAGTGGCCATCAGTGCCACCTTATCAGTGCCTCCTCATCATTGTCCATCAGTGCAGCCTCATCAGCGCACATCAGTGAAGAAGAAAAATTATTTATTTCCAAAATTTTATAACAGAAACTAAGAAAACTTTTTTCAAAACGTTTGGGTCTTTTTTTGTTTGTTTAGCAAACAATAAAAACCCCAGTGGGTGAATAGATACCAACAAAAGAAAGATCTAACTATCTCAAAAGAAAAAATGTCATATGGGTACAGTGTTGCATGACCGCGCAATTGTCAATCAAAGTGCGACAGCACTGAAAGCTGAAAATTTGCCCGTGCAGGAAGAGGGTGAAAGTGCCCGGTATTGAAGGGGCATTAAAATCACTGTGATATTAAAGCTTTAAATGGGTTTCAGCTGTGATGAAGAGATCTCTGCATCTGGGTCCCCAGCACCACCTACCTGTGGCCATCATAAAAGGGTGCCCTCTCTCTGGAGTTCTTGTTGTAGGAATCAGGTTTCCAAAAAATATAAGTGGCCAGCTGGAAATTCAATTTAGCAACATTTATCCATACCACGATTATAGCATTGGGTGGACTACGATTCCATGGAACCTACTGTAATCTAATAATCTATATTAGATTACATATTGTTTAATGTATAGTCTATATGAGGAAAATGCCATTAATGTTATGTTGATTCCTTTTCAATTTTAACAATAACATTGTATTTATTTACAGACATATTCCTGTTGCCATGAAGTCATTTCTAACAGTATGGGCAGCTCTAACAATGACATTTGTAATAGTTTCATGTCAAAATGCAAAGGATCCTGTTGTCTGCACAGTTATCCAAGGGTTACAACCTCTACATGGCAAAGACGGGAGAGATGGAAGGGATGGCTGGCCCGGTCAGAAGGGTGAACCAGGTAAATAAAATGGATAAGAAAGACATGCACTTGTTTAAAGATTTAAATAATTACTTCAATATTCTGGCTTATTTTATAAAATGCAATCAGGATGTGTTCTGTAAACTAACAGTTAGGGCCCTTTCACATGTATGGATCCCGTGAGAATCCGTACCTTTCTCATCCACTTGCTCAGCGGGGATCGCTCCGTTGATCCCCGGCTGAGCTGGCAGATGACAGGGCGGTTCCTGCACACTGTGCAGGGACCACCTTTCAGATCTCCGCTTTCCTATATGGGAGGATCGGATGAACACGGACCGTCTGTCCGTGTTCATCTGATGTGATCCGCAGATGAATGGAAAAATAGTATTTTCCTCCGTCTGCAGAAACAGACCATAGCGGGGACCGATGAGATCGGATGTCAGCGGATGTTCATCCATAGGGATACATGTATGTCCGTATTTTATCAGAAAACAGATGGATGAAATACAGACATACGGTCCGCAGGTGTGAAAGGGCCCTTAATCAGTTTACAGTTTAAATTACCTGTAAGGCCCTTTACACACGACCGGTTCATCCGATGAGAATGGTCCGACGGACTGTTTTCATCGGTCCACCGCTGAAGTGGCCTGATGGTCTGATGTGTGTACATACCATCAGTTCAAAATCCAATCGGGTCAGAACGCGGTGAAGTAAAACACGACGACGTGCTGAAAAAAACGAAGTTCAATGCTTCCAAGCATGCGTCGACTTGATTCTGAGCATGCGCGGGTTTTGAACCGATGCTATTGTGTACTAACCATCGGTTTGGACCGATCGGTCAGTGGTCCATCGGTTCGATTTTAAAGCAAGGTTTAAAATTTTGGTCCGAAGGACAAAAGACCGATGGGCCGTACACACAGTCGGTTTGGACCGATGAAACTGAACTTCGGTCCATTTTCATCGGTTTTGTCCGACCGTGTGTACGCGGCCTTACAGGAAAAGTGTTAGTTAGTTAGTTAGTGATTATAATTTATTATCGCTGTTTTCTAGCTGCTCTAAAACCATTTTTGACATAAAGGGACACTTTTGGTTGCTATGGACAATCTACAGTTTCCAGGGAGAAAGAACCGTTTTTATTATATAAAAGAACATGTAGGGCACTTGGCAGACCACTAGGGACAAAGGGGATGTGTATTTTTTACATACAGTACTGTAATCTATAAGATTACAGTATACTGTATGTAATGTGTTTGTTTACTTTTTTGAATTTGGCGCCGATCTCCGCCCCGTGCGTCGTAACGTCGCAGGGAACGGAGATCGACGGCACACAGGGACACTGTGTGAATCGAGCAAGGTCCCGCTCGCTCACACAGCGCGGTGGCATCGCTGGATCCAGGAACAAGGTAAGCCAGCGCACGCTGCAGGCTCTGCATAGCTACCCCGAGCGTGACTCGGGGATACCGATTTTAGCACAAAAAATCCACCCCGAGTCACGCTCGGGAATACCGCCAGGGGGGTTAAAGGGTCACTAAAGGAATTCTTTTTTTTTTTAGCTAAATAGCTTCCTTTACCTTACTGCAGTCCTGGTTTCATGTCCTCATTGTTCGTTTTTGCTTTGATTTTGCTGTAATTCCTCTCTGTTCTGGACACTTCCTGGTTGTCTGTTTCCTGATCACCACAGTACTGGGATATTTCTCATTGTGGTGACTAATCAAGGAGGTGTGTCTAAAACCCCTCAGCACCAATCCAGTTTCGTTTTGCAAAACCTTCACAGCCCTCTATTGGCTCTCTGGCTCTGTACATCAGAGAACCAGGAAACAACAGCAAAAACAAAACTAAACTGTAGGTACATTATATGATTGGTTTTTATCTAGTTTTAATCATTTTTAAAAGGAATCAGTTAACTATTATGTCTCTATACCCTGTAAACAGTCATTTCAGCAAAAAAAAAAAAAATGTTTTCCTTTAGTGACCATTTAAGGGTACCCCCAGGCATGTTACTTAAAGGAATTCTTAATTGTTAATGTTCACCTTAATGCATTATTTAAAATTACTGCTCCCCACCAAACAGATTTTAGCTTTGTTTTTTTTGCTTTAGAACATGTCTTACAGGGTAGTGCTCAGCCCCCCATGCCATATTAGCCTATACAATAATTTAGTCATTACTGTTTTTTTACCATTCAGTTCCATTGACTTCAACGAGTCTCAGATTTGGCATGGATCATTTTTCATGTTCTGTGATCCTGCCTCAAACTGAATCCAGGTACATTTGGCTCATCCCTAATTATAATTCAGAATTTACAGATTAGTCTTTTGGGAGAGCTATGTTTCAAGACAATCACTCTACTTACTTGATTACTAACTGTTGAGCTAAGGTAAAATCCACACTGGGGCATAATTATGAAAGGAATGTAATCCAGCCAATTCCCATGTCTGAAGTCAACCTCATTAGTTGGAATTTACTAATGTTTTTTAATGCATTTATGAAGGTTATTTACAGCGCTCACGGAACATGTATGCAATTCTCATATTCAGGCAGTCAAATATGCAGCAAATATGTACAATGAAAAGTGAGCCAAGGAGAATAGAGTCTTCTATAGCAAACAATGGGGATCGAAATCCACAGCAAAACTGATTATTTACTATTTAAAAACAATTGGGTAGATTTACTTAAACTGGTGCACACAGAATCTGGTGCAGCTGTGCATGATAGCCAATCAGCTTCTAAGTTCAGCTTGTTCAGTTAAGCTTTGGCAATAAAACCTGGAAGCTGATTGGTTTCTATGCAGAGTTGCTCCAGATTTTGCATTCTCCAGCTTTAGTAAATAAATACATTGAGCAAAATTCCATATTTCAAATATCTGCATAAAAAAGACTAGACCACAAGCTAATCTGGCCATCAAATAAGCATTTTAAATGGGACAAATATTTTGGCAATCATAAGCCTATTGTTTTCAATTAACAGACCTGTTTGATTGACATGCAATAAGAAAGAAGGACATTAAACCCAGCCATAGAGGAATCAAAATGTATATTGAACAGAAACATTTTAAATTTTTCATTCAATTAGTGGCTCCAGTGCTGGTCAATGTGTTCTGGCAGTGGAAAAGTCCCTGCTGACAGAATACTATAGCACAGCATGGAGTAATTCTCCATCCACTTCGCCTATGGGGATGGGAGAAATGCCCCATCACTGTATGCCCAGCCTAATGCCTCGTACACATGGTACAATTGCTGGCCAACCGAGCGTCGGATTTTTATCAAAAGGTCGTGTGCCAGGATCTTGTCTTGCATACTTAACGGTACATGTATTACGAGAAATTTCAACTCTTCAGCTTCACCCTTTGGGCCCCTTCTGATAATTTTGTGTTTGTACATTCGACTTTTGTGTGACACATTTGTGTACTGATTATACGAAAATCTGACAACAAACCGTTGTCCGCTGAAAATTCACTAGCTTGTCATCCAACATTTGTTAGCCGAAAGTTGGACAACAGTTGTCAAAATGAGCGTACTAACGGTAAGATTTTAGGACAACAGACAATCCCCTGCCAACAATCGTATCGTGTGTACAAGGCCTTAAGGCAGAAGCAGTGCCTGTATATGCAATAAAAAAACATGGCTGTCCCCTTGTGCGACTATATATTTCTACAAATTACACACACATAAAGTTGTATAGAAACTAGGCACCCAAAGGTGCATGCAGCAGCTTTTGGTAATTTTGTCTACAGATAACAAATTAAGTTCACACAAAGCATTTCGACCCTTGGATAATGGGTTAACAGCTATGATTGTTTAAGTGGTTAACTTTAGGATCACAAAATAAATTCATATAATCTGTTAACAGCAAATAAGAAGTTATTTTTATCAGAATATAATTTGTAGGAACAAGTGTCCTCTATAATGACAGTTACCCCAACATTTCATATTGGTGCCTGCCAGGGATGGACTGGCCATTGGGACTACAGGGAGTTTCCCGGTGGGCCGATGGCTCAGTGGGCCGGCTTTAGTGACAGCGGACCGCCTCCCCCCTCTGCTCCTCTGTCTCTCCCTTCCCGCAGCGCTCACCTCCTCTCTCTCCCCGCGGCGCTCACCTGGGGGGGGGGACAGAGAAGCAAGGGGAGGACCAGAGGAGCAGGGGGGACAATAGAGGAGCATGGGGGATGGGACAGACAGCTGACTCAACACCTATGGCCTGGGAGTTTCTCACTTCTGCCTAATCTTGTCCGATAAGGGGGGGCACTGACTGATTCTTTGCCCTGGGTGAAATAATGTCTAGCTTCCCCACTGGTACTGCCTTTAAGAGTACCAGCCGTTCTACTCTAATAAAGTAGAATGGCTAGTGGCTAGTGAAGGGGAGAGGGGGCTTGGGTGGCCAGGGGGGGGGGGGTGCCGTAGTTGCCTGGCCGCCATGGGAGAGACCTGTCAAAGTGGGCCAGTCTGGATGAAGTCCAGGGCCAAAGTTTTGTCCCAGTCCAGCCCTGGTGCTTGCTGAACCATGTACAGTAAAACCTTGGTTTGAGAGTAACTTGGTTTGAGAGCGTTTTGCAAGACAGGCAATTTGTTTTAATACATTTTGACTTGATTTACAAGCGATGTCTTGATATAAGAGTAGCGTCATGTCACAACTGAGTATAAAATAGAAGAGAGGTGCCTCTAAGTGTAGCAATATGGTTACATTTAATGAAGATACAACATTTGGAAACTCACATGGTTGATGATTAAAACAGGCACATCTAAGTATGCAGGCATCCGGGATAAAGCTGTCCACATAGACCATCCTCCTCATCGCCATTGATGTCATCCCTTCCACGAGCGGTTCAAGCCTCGCTTTCAGATCGCTCTAGTGCAGGGTAGTCTTCCCGGTCACGATTGCAGACTGATATCGGTGAGAGCCGGCGGTGAGGAGGACGGTCTATGTGGATTGCTTTACCCCGGATGCCTGCATACTTAGATGTGCCTCTTTATTTCATCAACCATGTGAGTTGCTAAATGTTGTACCTTCATTAAATGTAACCATATTGCTTCACTCTTCTCTTTTATACTCTGTAGCTCCTGCTGGATTTTGCTTCTAATCCCCTTGTGGAGGCTTCGATTTGTGGATGGACATTTTATGGTTACACAACTTATCACATTGCTATAAATTTTTTAATGGACTATAAACTGAAGGACTTATGAATAAATAGTTGTGGAACAAATCATTGGATATTCCATTATTTCTTATGGGAAAATTTGCTTTGATATACATGTGCTTTGGATTAAAAGCATGCTTCCAGAACAAATTATTCTTGCAATCCAAAGTTTTTGTATGAAGAAGTCTCCTGTTCTCTTTGTATTTTCTTTGTGTGAAATCCCTGGTGTTTCTGCCAATCCCTCTGCTTTCATATTAAAAACTGACTGCACTAAGCAGGAGAACCCACTGTGGTCAGTTCTCTAGCTATGCTGGGAATTCAGTGTTCTCTCCTCCAGACTTGTCCTGATATCTCCCCACCCCCGCATAGCCATTCACTGGGAATTTCACCATTCTTGTCGCTATTGTGTTTTGCTGGGGAAGGGGGGGCACGGGGAGCCTTCCCAGCTGGCAGAACACAATGATTACTGCTAGTGGCAATGGTCGCTGTCAGTTATTGCAAGTAAAAAAATCAGACAGGCAGGTTGTACCCAAGTCGATTGTTATATCAACTTGGGCACAATCAGCCTGCCCATAATCGAATCAAAATTTGTCCTGTTCCTGCTGAACCGGACAAATTTTGATCCATGTAAGGCCGGCTTTAGATGTGGCAAATTTGCATTTATTTATTTTTTAGTTTTTTGTTTTCCTTTTATTTTCACCCATTGATATTGACACTTTGTCGCATAGGGTGACAACACTTACTTACTAAGCTGTAATTATAGAGGGACAGCATTGTCCAGACTTGGATGGCAAACACCCCCCTCTTCTTATCTCCATTACACAGGTATGAGGGGTTTTGAGTTGACAGAAGATAGCTGAGAAAACTTATAACATTGTTTGAGATTTCAATTCAGTACCCAGGAATTTAGAAGGATACTGGATTTTAGAAAGATCAGCAGGTATGTTTCTGTACCTGCAGAAAATGTACGTAGCCTGAAAAAATAAAACTAAGGACAGCTGCAATATAATATATTTTTGTTCTTTGGTTTGGATAGGTTTTAAGCTTTCATTTGACATGTACGGCATGCTTCTAACATATATTCCTTGAATGTTAATAAAAAATATATAGAGATGGTAAATAAGTGAACCATTAATATCAATGTATAAAGACATATAACAGAAACATTGTGTTGGCTTTTCCTAGGATCACCTGGAGAAGTGGGAAGCCCAGGATTAAAGGGAAATCCAGGCATGCCAGGCAAAGCTGGTCCACAAGGGCAGAAAGGAGATCTGGGAATTACAGGAGCTGAGGGCAAATCAGGTAACACAAACAGCTCTGCATGGCTGACGTTTGATATATAAAGTTTTTGGGGTTTTAATTGGACTCCAGTAAAAAAAACTTTTAGTTTTGGCTAAAACGGTGAAGGGTTAGAACCTCTGTTAGTTGAGTATTGTTGTCTATATCAATGTCATGAAGATTAATTTTCACCCTAATTTGTGGTGATGACTAAAATTTTGTGTAAATGTAAATCGGCGGAAGGCTGACTGCAGGTCAGCCTGAATTTGTAGGAGGAGTCGGGAGGTATTTAATCTCGCCCTCCATCCTCCTTTCTGGGCAATGGTTTTCTTGTGTCCCACCCACCCTTCCCCTTTTTTCTTGCTATTTCTTCTCTTTTACTTCTACTTGGGTATGACCCCTTTTAGGCATACTGACCACGTGACCCCGGCACACCTCAGGTCACTGTCCCTGTTTTCCCCTCAGATCTTTCACTAGCACGATTACCTGAGACTCCGAGTATAATTACAATTATCCTTAAATACCAGTCTATATTGTATGTTTACATGCATTATAAGGTCTACGGGTACATATACCACAACCACTTAAGAAAATCATACATGGCCGTCCACCTAAACTGACAGGCGGGGCAAGGAGAGCATTAAACAGAGAAGCAGCCAAGAGGCCCATGGTGACTCTGGAGAAGCTGCAGAGATCCACAGCTCAGGTGGGAGAATCTGTCCACAGGCAAACTATTAGTCGGTGGCTCCGCAAATATGGCTTTTATGGAGAAGTGGCAAGAAGAAAGCCATTGTTAAAGGACAGCCATAAGTAGTCCTGTTTGCAGTTTGTGAGAAGCCATGTGGGGAAGAAGGTACTCTGATCAGATGAGACCAAAATTGAAATATTTGGCCTAAAAGCAAAACGCTATGTGTGGCGGAAATCTAACACTGCACATCACCCTAAACACACCATCGTCACCGTGAAATGCGGTGGTGGTAGCATCATCTTGTGGGGAAAGCTTTTCTCCAGCAGGGACAGGGAAGCTGGTCAGAGTTGATGGGAAGATGAATGGAGGCAAACACAGGGCAATCCTATAAGAAAACCTTGGAGTCTGCATAAGGCTTGAGACTTTGTCGTAGGTTTGCCTTCCAGCAGAACAACAACCCCAAACATACTACCAAAGCTACAATGGAATGGTTTAGATCAAAGCATATTCATGTGTGAGATTGGCCCAGTCAATGTCCAGACCTAAATCCATTTAACAATCTGTGGCACAATTTAAAAATTGCTGTTCACAGATGCTCTCCATCCAATCTGACATAGCTTGAGCAGAGAAAATGGGCAAAATGTCACTCTCTAGATGTCTAAAGCTGGTAGAGACATCCCAAAAAGACTTGCAGCTGTAATAGCAATGAAAGGAGGTTCTACAAAGTATTGACTCAGGGGGGCGAATACAAATGCACGTCATACTTTTCACAAATGTATTTGTAAAAAATTTGGAAAACCATTTATCATTTTCCTTCCACTTCACAATTATGTGCCACTTTGTGTTGGTCTACCACATAAAATCCCAATACACTTATGTTTTTGTTTGTAACATGACAAAATGTGAAACATTTCAAAGGGGTATGAATACTATTTCAAGGCACTGCATATGAGCTCATGACTTCCGTAAACCAATAAATCATAATCTGGGTTTGGGGGGCTTATAGGAATCACTGTGTAAAGTATTTAATCTTATAGGCCTTGTACACACTTTTAGGATAGCCAGAGGACAACGGTCTGAAGGACCGTTTTCATCAGTCAAAACCGATCGTGTGTGGGCCCCATAGGTTAGTTAACCTTCGGTTAAAAAAATAGGAACTTGCTTTAAAATGTAACCGATGGACGCCTAACCGATAGGTCAAAACCGATCGTTAGTATGCAAAAGCATCGGTTAAAAACCTGCGCATGCTCAGAATCAAGTCGATGCATGCTTGGAAGCATTGAACGTCGTTTTTTTCAGCACGTCGTTGTGTTTTACGTCACTGCGTTCTGACACGATCGGTTATTTAACCTATGGTGTGTAGGCGTGACGGACCATCAGTCAGCATGATTGATTGATTTAATAGATTTATAATGCGCCAAATACTGACCCGTCAGGGCAGTGTCTAAGCGCAGAAAACATAACAGGAAATAGATAAATCAAGTCAAGGAGGGAAAGAAATAGAAGGAAAAGAAAAAAGGAGAGCAAAAAAAAAAAAAACACTAAAAAACAGATCACCAGGGAACAACAGGGAGAACTAACATGACTTGGCCTGCTTTTTCTCAAAAAAACAAGTTTTTAGCCTTTTACGAAAGGCCACAATAGAGGGGAGAGACCGAATGGAAACAGGGAGACTATTCCATAGAGCCGTTGCTCTCACAGAAAAGCGTCTTCCCCCAAAGGTAAGCAAACGGGCAGATGGGCAAGTGACAAGACCAGCTGTTAGTGATCTGAGTGCTCGTGCAGGAGCATATCGCTTCATCGGTTAACCTAAGACAACGGTCCTTCAGACCGTTGTCCTCTGGCTATCCTATCATGTGTACAAGGCCATAGAGGTCTGAGCATTAAAAGTTGGCGCTTTATTTTCTACCAACATGACTTTGACCAATAGCATAGCTCAATCAAATATAGTCAGGTTTGGGCAAGCAAAGGAAACCTGTGCTGTTGGAGATACAGGGGAGTCATTTTCAACCTCCGTCTGAGAAAGCCAGTTGTCTGAATATTTCTGTTTTCACTACTTTTTGATTTACTGACCTGGAACAAGCATGCAGATTAAAAGGTCAGAGCAAAGCTGGAACTCCTGATATGCATACTTTTCTAGGTCAGAGACTCAGAAGCTATAGACACCAATGAATCAGCATGACAGCCAAGCAACTGACATTTTGAGGGGAGGTTAGCAATGACATTTTTTGCAATTAAAAATTATTTACCCCCACTATCTCTCACTTTAGGCCCACAAGGTCCAAAAGGTGAAAAGGGCATAATTGGTCCTTCAGGAGCAACAGGAGCTGTTGGAGCTCCAGGCGCTAAAGGTGCTCCAGGTGCAGCAGGACCCACTGGAAATCAAGGTGTTATCGGTGCTTCCGGAGCCAAGGGAGACAAAGGGACCATAGGTAACATAAACCTATTTATTGCTAATATTATATTACAAAATATGTTATTTCTTGTTGTCCATAAACCCAGATAAAATTATAAACATATCTGCCATAAATGTATTGTTATTGTTTTATTGTAGATTTTTTGTTAGGGAAACAGGACATTTTTATTTCCAACAATCAAAGCAATCTGTGACCCACGATAAATGCTTGGTGGCCCCCGCTCAGGTTAACAAGGTTGGATGCCGCTGACTATTGAGGGTACAGGCTGGGGAAAGATTTATCCAGATCCAAAGTACACTCTAGAAATAGAAATTCATCCAGAGGTGAGGTGTGCACCTGGCCGTCTCACAACTCACCTCTGGATGAATAGAACTAAGGCTACTTTTATCTGCTAACCATTTGGGCTGGGTGAGGAAGTAGTAGTAGATGTACAATGTAGATGTAGTTTGAACAGCAGATTATTGGGTGGAATTTCCCTCTACCTGTGCCTCATGCTCTAATAAAATTATATTTAAGGGGTAGGAACCCCACACTCTTAAATGAGTGAACACCACTAGTGTACTATTAAAAGATCCAAAGACACCATGTAACAGATATCCTTCATTATGGATCTCTTAAGATATATTTGCTATAAACAAAAATAGAGCGACATTTTTGAAAAAAATGCTATATTTTTTACTTCTTGCTATAATAAATATCCCCAAAAAAGATATAAAAAAACTATTTTGTTCCTCAGTTTAGGCCAATACGTATTGTTCTACCTATTTTTGGTAAAAAAAAATCGCAATAAGCGTTTAATGATTGGTTTGCGCAAAATTTATAGCGTTTACAAAATAGGGAATAGTTTTATGGCATTTTTATTAATATATATTTTTTTTTTACTACTAATGGCGGCGATCAGCGATTTTTTTCCTGACTGTGACATTATGGCGGACACATCGGACAATTTTGACCCATTTTTGGGACCATTGTCATTTTCACAGCAAAAAGTGCTATAAGAATGCATTGATTATTGTGAAAATGACAATTGGAGTTAACCACTAGGGGGCGCTGTAGGGGTTAAGTGTGACCTCATGTGTGTTTTGGCGGGGCTGGATTTGTGACGTCACTGATCGTCTTTCCCTATATCTGCCACTGTGAAGAACGGGGAAGGTGTGTTTCTATCGCAATATCCGATGGAAAAACTCCGATGGGCATACACACGGTCTGACTTTTTCCTTCGGAAATTCCAATCGTGTGTACAGGGTTTACACATGACTGTACAATTTGACTTGATATTCATTCTCTTATTACTTAAACAACAAATACAAAGTGCAAAGAGAGTAAATGAGCATACCACATACACTACTCCTTGGGATCCAGTTTACTTTATATGTGGATTTCACTCTAAGATATGCGGTTTTGTGGTTTTATGGCAGTTATATTCTCTTAAAACTGTTAACAATCCTTTGCAATTTATGGTTTAAGGCCCTCAAGGATTAAAAGGGGATAAAGGTGCAAATGGTGCGCCAGGGACAACAGGAACTCCAGGCACTCCAGGTGCTAAGGGTGCAATGGGTCCTCCCGGCATCTCAGTTACAGGAGCTGCTGGGGCAAAAGGAGGCAAAGGAGATCCAGGTATGTTGTGAAATGACTCTATACTAATTAAGACTAGCTTTAAAGTGTATCTAAGCCAAAACATGTTTGCCTTTGAATTTTGAAATTCATTTATTTTAAAGACAGCAAGCGCTAAAGATGTGTTGGGATAAAAAAAATATATATATATTTTTGTGCTGTGTTTTATATATATATATATATATATATATATATATATATATATATATATATATATATATATATATATATATATATATATATATATATATATATATATATATATATATATTTTTTTACAAATCTCTTTATTTTTAATTTTTTTCTCCATATCCTTACATACATTTCATATCTTACATTTATCATCTTACTCAGAAACTTCTTATAAAATCATATTGACATTTCATCACAATCATATTAATTGGTGTGTTTAATTGGTCATTGTATGTATATATATATTTGTTTATTTTGTCAGGCTTGCAAGGTCTGAAGGGGGAAAAAGGGTCAGCAGGAGGTACAGGAGCCACAGGTGTGACTGGAGCTGCTGGTATGAAGGGTGCTACAGGTGCAATAGGACCACAAGGAATTCAAGGAGTTAAAGGAGCTGCTGGTGCCAAAGGAGACAAAGGAGATCTAGGTATAGACATTATAGTAATGAATCATATTCAATCAGCACTCATATAGATTTTAATGAAACAATGCAATGATACACCAGAGGAATAATCTACTGTACATCCACAATTACTATTACCCGACTCTCAGAGATGTAACGATAAATCATACAGTAGGTCTGCATTGCACAATGTTTCCATCTGTAGGTAATATGTAATGCATCCTATAGAGCAGTGGTCATCAACCCTGTCCCCAGGGCCCACTAACAGGCCAGGTTTCCAAGATAACTAAAATACCTCAGGCCTCGTACACACGACAGAGTTTCTCGGCAGAATTCACCGAGAAACTCGGTCAAAACCCGGATTCTGCCGAGAATCTCTGTCGTCTGTACAGTTTTGGCTCGATGGAGCCGCCGAGGAACTCGACGAGAAAATAGAGAACATGTTCTCTATTTTCTCGTTGTCCTCGTTGTTCTATAGGAGAAGGCGGCCCGCCGAGCTCCTCGGCGGCTTCATCCCAAAACTCGACGAGGAACTCGACATGCCAAGCACGTCGAGTTCCTCTGTCGTGTGTACGGGGCCTCACAGGTGATATAATTTGCTGCTCAGTGATTGCAGTATTCTAGTCTGCATCTCCACAAGGTAATACATAAAATCTGGCCTGTTAGTGAGCCCTGAGGACAGGGTTGATGACCTCTGCTATAGAGACCCTATTTCTACCCCTTAAAGTGTATCCGAATCCAAAATCAAACTCTTCTCCTCCTGCACAAACTTTACTGCACAATGTTAGTCTTTCCACCCCATCATCTTTACACTACACCAGGGATCGCTTTGAACACTATCTGATGGTTGCTGAACTTCACTGAGTTTTGATAGGCCAGGGGCTTGCAGTACCCTTTCTTGATGGCCTAGTTGTTTTTTCACTTCACCCAGCCGACAACTCCCCTCCAGTGGGCTGGACCTGAGCTTATGTAGGAGGCCTGCCCCCTGCCAATTTCAATTGGGGATTGGTCAGGGCTCCTCACATGAGCTCCCTGCCAATCCAATTCCCAGCCCTGCCCCTCTTCCAGAAGAACATTCTTCCTGGAAGCAGGGGAGGCGCCCAGGAACTGAAGGACAGGTGGTCACTCCAACTGCTACACTAACCACTCCCTGCCCCCCAGATCAAAACAAGCAAGCCTACTACATACTAGCATATTATGGCTGACTTACCTTTCAAATGGAACCCTCCACCAGTGATCTGCCACTCTCTGATATTCTAGAAATGAAGTCTGTCCTCATTTTTAATGGATTTGAAATAAACGACTATTTTTATGCTGGTCAGTGTCGCCATTACCTTTAGATGTGGACCTGCAGCCATCAAACACCCCACTCCACCCTTTTTTATTGCTGTAATTTCAGAGCAGCGATATTTGTTGCTATGACTGTAGTTACACCATTGATGACTTTGATATGTTAACTTATAGGAGAAAACATAAACTTCTACATCCACACCATTGACCACCTGGATCATTTACCATTTTTTTTATTTCTAGGACCACAGGGACTCAAAGGCAGTGCTGGAGCGACTGGTACTACAGGGAATACAGGGGCTCCTGGAGTTCCAGGTGCTAAAGGGGCTGCAGGTACAAATGGAGGACCTGGAATCACAGGGTCAAGGGGATCTGATGGCACCAAGGGAGCCAAGGGAGATCCAGGTAATAAAAAACAGCAATTTATATCATGTATATATGTATTAAAAGTTAGTAGTATTTACACTTTACACAATTATTATAAATTATTATAATAGATTTGTCAGTTATGTAGGAAGATTTTTGGTGAGTTTTTTTTTTACACTGTCACTCATACATTGAGAACATAGCAGGTCCATATATTGTGTCAGAAGCCCATGCTACCTTCTTTCTGATATTTTGGAGCTACTCTAATGCCGCGTACACATGAGGATTTCCGACAACAAATGTTCAATGGGAGCTTGATGTCGGAAATTCTGTGTGTAGGCTCCATTAGACATTTGCTGTCGATATTTCCAAGATCAAAAATTTGCGAGATGGTTTTCAAATTTTCCGACAACAAGTTTTGTTTTATGAAATTCCGATTGTGTGTACACAATTCTGATGCACAAAATTCCACGCATGCTCAGAATCAAGCAGAAGAGCCGCACTGGCTATTGAACATTTTGCTCAGTTTGTCGTACGTGTTGTACGTCTACACGTTCTTGACGTTTGGAATTTCCGACAACATTTGTGTGACCGCGTGTATGCAAGACAAGTTTGAGCCAACATCGGAAACAAAGCCACGGTTATGTTGTTGGAATGTCCGGTTGTGCGTACACAGCATTAGACTTAGATTAACAGCAACATGGATGAAAGTCCAGTTTTATTTTAATTCAATGGTCTGAATTCAGCTTAGGTTGATGTGATTCAAAATACTATAGGTCTTTATAAATGAATTAAGACTGAGGACCCAAACTGTCCTAAATGCAACAGCTTTGAGCCCCAATGTTGTCCAGGCCATTGAAATAAAATATATTTTGTTTTGTATTAGAGCTTGATGCTGTAATTTTGTGTTTACAAAATAGAACATGCCCATTTAACCCCCTTAGCAGTGTTCCCGAGCGTGACTCGGGGTGTTTTTTTCCTGCTACTATCGGTAACCCAGAGTCACGCTCGGGGTAGCTGTGCAGAGCCTGCAGCGGCGCGGCTTACCTTCTCCTGGCGATCCAGCGATGATCTCCCATTGCTGTGATCGCCGGCAAAAAACCCCCGCTCCGTCCGTCGGCATCTGGCTTCCTGGTTCCGTTCCCTGCAGCAGCAATGGTGCATGGGAGCGGAACTGGGAGGCAAATTCAAACGTGAACACAAACACATAAAAGGAGGTTATACAATGTAATCTGAGAGGATTACACTGTATCACCTTGGAATCTGACACAGTGCCCTTTCAGTGCCCCTTGCCATTGTCATTTGTGCCCATAAAAAAAATCTTTTGAAAATGGCATCAAAAAAGCCCTTTCCTACAAAGGCGCTTTTGGATGAGTTGAGCGACAGCGGCAGAGTTGCTCGCAGAACAGATCGATAGTGAGTCGTGGGGAGATTTGTCATCTGGATCTGACACTGACACTGATCCAAAAAGTGACAACGACGATGATCCCGCACCTGTCCTAAGCGATGTGCGCACTTGGTGCCCTATAGACAGCGGTACGGACCAGGCAGCGTCCCCGAGATTCCGATTCACTGGATCACCTGGGATGAAGGTAGATGTGGAGAGTGACAACCCTCTGGCGTACCTGCAATTATTTCTTACTGAGGAGGTAATTTTAAAAATCGTCACAGAAACCAACTGCTAACATGATCAGCGATCCGTTACGCTGTGTGCCAGGTTTTCCAGATTCAGAAAATGGGAACCGGTGACTAAAGAGGACATCTGGCAGTTTCTGGGACTCATCATCCTTCAGGGGGTGGTGGGGAAACTGCTCCAGAAATGGTATTGGACCACCAATAAGTTACTGGCCACTCCATTTTTTGGCAACGTGCTGTCCGAATACCGCTTTTCGCTCATCATGAAGAATTTACACTTCGCCAACAACGAAGAGTTTGATGAGGCCACGTATCCTGCGCGAAACTAAATAAAATCTGGGAGGTGTGCCAAATGATTGTCACCAACTTCCAGCGGACCTACGTGCCAGAAAGGGACGTCAGTGTGGACGAAAGTCTGATGGCCTACAAGGGACGCCTGAGCTGGATACAGTTTATTGCATCCAAAAGAGTGCGGTTTGGCATCAAATTTTACATGCTCTGCGAATCATCCACCGGATATATCTGGAATGCGGTCATTTACACCGGTAAAGGTACCAAGTTCAACCCCAGGTACAGCCTCTATGGGATGGCCACATCATCTGTCCTTACACTGCTGGACCCATTGCTGAACCAGGGATATTGTGTGACAATGGACAATTTTTACACATCTCAGGAACTATATGAGGTTTTGCTCCTAAACAAAACCGATGGGTATGGTACCGTGAGGCCAAACCGACGTGACATGCCATCAATGTTTGGCAAGAAAAAACGAAAAACTGGAGAAATGGTTGCCTTTCAAAAGGGTAAAATGATGGCAATGCGATGGCGAGACAAGAAGGACGTGTGTCTCATGAGCACCGTGCACAGCACCTCCACTGCCATGGTCCGCACAAAACATGGGAAAGATGTGCTTAAGCGACTATAATCACACGATGGGAGGTGTCGACAGAGCCGAACAGGCAATGACATTTTACCCGGCAATGCGGAAACAGCAGAAGAAATACTGCAAAAAGATTTTCAGGCATCTACTGAAACAATGCCTTTGGAATGCCTATATCCTTTATAAAGCAAACACTGAAATACCTCTTGTTCATTCGGACTTTATCTGGAAGGTGGCTGAGCAGATTTTTGTCAACCACCCGACGCCATCAGTATCTGCTAACAGACCTGGACGACGCGCTGTTGACGTTGTCAACCCAGAACGCCTGACAGGTCATCATTTTATAGACTACGTACCGCAATAAAGTTAGCGCCTACCAGGATGTGCGTCGTTTGCTGTTCCAAGAGAGATGGCAATGGAAAAAAAGTCCGAAAAGAAACACGGTACTATTGTCCTGATTGCAACGTCGGACTTTGTCTAGTTCCATGCTTCAAAATGTTTTAGATTTAGGATGTTTATTGAATTTCTTTGTTTGACAAATGTCATTATTTTTCATTGCATTATTGAATACAATTATATTATTGATTAGATTATAATTCATGAGTTTGTGTTTCAAATTTATCACATCTGGAATGTCTACTAGAGTCTTGTTTGGTCAGGTTTAAGTAAGTAATTACTAAGAATTGCAGGCCTATTATACATATCATCAAATTTCCATGCAAAAAATTGTACCGCTTTTGGTACAAAATTCCAGACAGAATCATACCGCCAGGGAGGTTAAAAGATGGATAACATAAGATACGTAATGACCTATCGAGACAACATATGTATCCAAATCAAAGAAAGTGAACACAAGGTATGTGTGTGAAATTCGAAATATATAACAAACAAAAAACAGACACAAAATTAGAAATATAGTAATACAAACAGTAAAGGTGACATTGTGATATACCCTGAGCATCAGGGGTTAATAGACCCTAACTCATTGGGGGAGAATAATGAGGACCGAAACTTAAAATAATTAAAAGACCTCCAAAGGAATTATGTTATTTGGCTTTTTTGGGAGAAATTTTGATGTTAGTTGTTGAGACATTAGAGCATAGTTGTCTGGAATTGCCGTTAAAAGGGCTCAGGCTACAATGAAATAGAGCATGACACATTTCCTGTTTCTTTGCACAGCCTCAGTTTCTCAGCTCTTCAAAAATGTTATAATGATGGCTGGGAGGTAATAACAGTAACATAAATGTTAATTCCATTTCTAATTACCATGCCATTTTTGTGACTCCCTTTTACATTGTTAGGCTTTTGATGTTGATTTGGTGTGCATGGAAACTGGGTAAATCTCATATGAGGGAAATCCAGGGTAGCAATCTAATGATGTTATGCAGTTTCTTTTTTACAATTTTCAGAATGATATAATTATATCTCTTCAAATCATATTGGAATATTCATAAAGGATACAGTATATAGACTTTTATTCATTGACTTCAATAGACAATACCTGGCAATGATATATTCAATTAAGTTAAGTTATCCTGCTTATACAATCCCAGCAACTGACATCACACTTGTATCATCACACGGTATGGGATGTGTATAAAACAGGCGTTAGTAGTTTCCACTGTGTTTTTTGCAGTGTTTTTTATACTGTGTCATTTACATGATGTTTAAAGTGTTTAAAATATTTTTTTAAGGCGCTCAAGGTCTAAAAGGAGAAAGAGGACAACCTGGTGCCAATGGAGCTTCAGGTACTCCTGGGATTTTGGGTGCCAAAGGTGCTTCAGGTTCTCCAGGATCTCCAGGTATCGCAGGAATAAAGGGAAGTGCTGGTGCCAAAGGAGATAAAGGAGATACAGGTACATGAGAAATATGAACCGTCTAAAGATGATGAATAAGGTCCATTTGTAAATGAGAATTATATCTGAAAATGTAATCTTTTCTTACAGGTACACAAGGAATAAAAGGAGACAGAGGACCAGCAGGTCCAGCAGGAACTGCAGGGTCACCGGGATCAGCTGGATTAAAAGGTGCCACAGGTTCTCCAGGGACTGCAGGAGCTAAAGGGGCTACTGGTGCAAAAGGAGACAAGGGAGATTCAGGTAATGTCTTTTCTCTCTCACAGAGATGGTTGGATATATACAGCATGTGTGTGTGTGTGTGTGTGTATATATATATATATATATATATATATATATATATATATATATATATATATATATATATATATATATATATATAATGTAAGATTGGGGTGATCAGACTCCAGCGGTAGGTGCGTTTTTAGTGAGTATTCCAGTCCAGAACTGAATTTTTTAGGGCCTGGTAGCCCACTTATTTAAAAGCACAAAAAGTTCACAAATACATCAGTAGCCCTCACAGGGGGTTCCACCATTACTGTATCTTGCATACTCAACACTTTAGCCTCCTGGCTTTCATTCTTGCCATCCGGGTGTTTCAGGCCCCTAGCCTAGGCCTTAAGTCTGCTCCTTAGAACAAACAGTGTTTTCTAGAGTTAAGCACACACCCAGCTTACTCCTGATCAGCGTCTTGCTGCTCAATCACCAATGACATCTGCCTCCTGCAGACATGCATAATCTGGCTACGCCCATGCAGCCTCTGACTCCTCTCAGAGGGATGGGAGTCCACGTGACTCCCAGGAACAGACTTCCTGTCTGTTAGGTTGGGCCCTGAGCCATAGTCAGGTCAGAACTAAATAGCCCAACACACAGCTGTGCAATTAGCGTACCTTTCCAAAATCTGGCGTAAACCAACAGTCTTTAAGGTCGCACAGGGTTCCACCACCACTATATATATATATATATATATATATATATATATATATATATATATATATATATACAGGTGGTTCTCAAAAAATTAGCATATTGTGATAAAGTTCATTATTTTCTGTAATGTGATGATAAACATTAGACTTTTATATATTTTAGATTCATTACACACAACTGAAGTAGTTCAAGCCTTTTTATTGTTATACTATTGATGATTTTGGCATAAAGCTCATAAAAACCCAAAATTCCTATCTCAAAAAAATTAGCATATCATGAAAAGGTTCTCTAAACGAGCTCTTAACCTAATCATCTGAATCAACTAATTAACTCTAAACACCTGCAAAAGATTCCTGAGGCTTTTAAAAACTCCCAGCCTGGTTCATTACTCCAAACCGCAATCATGGGTAAGACTGCCGACCTGACTGCTGTCCAGAAGGCCATCATTAACACCCTCAAGCAAGAGGGTAAGACACTGAAAGAAATTTCTGAACAAATAGGCTGTTCCCAGAGTGCTGTATCAAGGCACCTCAGTGGGAAGTCTGTGGGAAGGAAAAAGTGTGGCAGAAAACGCTGCACAACGAGAAGAGGTGACCGGACCCTGAGGAAGATTGTGGAGAAGGACCGATTCCAGACCTTGGGGGACCTGCGGAAGCAGTGGACTGAGTCTGGAGTAGAAACATCCAGAGTCACCATGTACAGACATGTGCAGGAAATGGGCTACAGGTGCCGCATTCCCCAGGTCAAGCCACTTTTGAACCAGAAACAGTGGCAGAAGCGCCTGACCTGGGCTACAGAGAAGCAACACTGGACTGTTGCTCAGTGGTCCACAGTACTTTTTTCGGATGAAAGCAAATTTTGCATGTCATTCGGTAATAAAGGTGCCAGAGTCTGGAGGAAGACTGGGGAGAGGGAAATGCCAAAATGCCTGAAGTCCAGTGTCAAGTACCCACAGTCAGTGATGGTCTGGGGTGCCATGTCAGCTGCTGGTGTTGGTCCACTGTGTTTTATCAAGGGCAGGGTGAATGCAGCTAGCTATCAGGAGATTTTGGAGCACTTCATGCTTCCATCTGCTGAAAAGCTTTATGGAGATGAATATTTCATTTTTCAGCACGACCTGGCACCTGCTCACAGTGCCAAAACCACTGGTAAATGGTTTACTGACCGTGGTATTACTGTGCTCAATTGGCCTGCCAACTCTCCTGACCTGAACCCCATAGAGAATCTGTGGGATATTGGGAAGAGAAAGTTGAGAGACGCAAGACCCAACACTCTGGATGAGCTTAAGGCCGCTACCGAAGCATCCTGGGCCTCCATAACACCTCAGCAGTGCCACAGGCTGATTGCCTCCATGCCACGCCGCATTGAAGCAGTAATTTCTGCAAAAGGATTCCCGACCAAGTATTGAGTGCATAACTGAACATAATTATTTGAAGGTTGACTTTTTTTTATTAAAAACACTTTTCTTTTATTGGTCGGATGAAATATGCTAATTTTTGGAGATAGGAATTTTGGGTTTTCATGAGCTGTATGCCAAAATCATCAATATTAAAACAATAAAAGGCTTGAACTACTTCAGTTGTGTGTAATGAATCTAAAATATATGAAAGTCTAATGTTTATCAGTACATTACAGAAAATAATGAACTTTATCACAATATGCTAATTTTTTGAGAACCACCTGTATATATATATATATAGTTTGCCAGGTTGTCACATGTAACGTGGCCTTGAAAAAGACATCTACTCTTAAAAATTATACTTAAAGAATGCAACACCCCCAAAACACACACACAACTGCTAATACTGGCCTTTTAGAGACATTAATAAAAATTATTCTATTCTTCACAAAATTCATGAAAGTGAATTGCTTAGGGTGGTCATACCTTTCTGGTAACAGTGCACAGATTACACAAATGAAAGTCAAACACCTGAAAGACAGCGGCCCAGATTCAAGAAGCACTTGCGCGGGAACAAGTGTGATTTTCGCCGCGCAAGTACTGATTTGCTCCTATGCAAATTTGCGGCTGATTCTGTAAACCAGTTAAGCCTGAAATGCGGCCATTTTCCCGCGCACGCATCCTAGCTGTTCCTGCGCAATTTTCGCGCAATTTTGCGCGGGGTGTAAGTTGCGCCTTCATGGAATTCCCTCAGCGAATATGCAAATTAGGTACTGCCGATGATTCAGAAACATGCGCGTGTGATGCGCATCTTGCGCTGGAAGCGCGCAAGCTTTTTTCCCTGGGCAAACTTGCTCCTGTTAAAAGCAGGGGCAAGTTAGCAAAAGATGGCCAAATGTCATCTGAAGGAGCGCGTAACTTCAGCAGCACCTAGACAGACGATCTGAACAAGCAGAGCACCCACATTTTCGGGACCTCACATCTGTGCACCAACATGCCAGGGGCAGCTATGGTTCTTGATATTCTATTGACTGAGCCGACTCGTAGGAGGGCACGGGAGAGGATTTACAGAGGGCGCTACAACCTTTTTCAGATGACTGATACTGAGGTGTATCGCATGTTTCGCTTTAGCCCTGAAGTCATCCTTGAGTTGGTAACAATCCTGCAGGATGACATCAGCAGCCCGACCCATCGGGGACAGGCAGTGCAGCCACTGGTGAAGGTAGTGGCAACCCTTCATTTTTTGTCAAGTGGCTCATTTCAGCGCACAGGTGGAATGGTGGCGGGGATGTCCCAATCCAGCATGAGCAGGTGTGTGCACCAAGTGATCCCTGCAATACTCAGACGAATGGGCACACAATTTATCAAACCAACCACGGCTGACGTGCGGCAGAAGGCAATCAGTGATTTTTATTTATTAGCCAGATTTCCACGCACTGTGGGTGCAATAGATTGTACCCATGTGGCACTACGCCCCCCCCCCGGCTCCTCGAGCATATCTACTGCAACAGGAAACATTGGCATTCGATAAATGTGCAGATGATTGTGGATGCACATGGCCTCATATGGCATGTCCGTGCCAAACACCCAGGGTCAAGCCATGACAGTTTTATTTACCGACACAGCCCCATCCCAACTGAGTTTGACAAGAACATGTATGGAGACAGCTGGCTGATTGGTGAGTGACATGGGTGTCAAGTATGACTGCCCCCCCCTCCCATGATGCACAGCAGATATGAAAGAAAAATAATACTTACATCTTCACTTCTACCCACAAATATGTTCACTTGTACCCCCTCCCATGATGCACAGCAGATATGAAAGAAAAATAATACTTACATCTTCACTTCTACCCACAAATATGTTCACTTGTACCCCCTCCCATGATGCACAGCAGATATGAAAGAAAAATAATACTTACATCTTCACTTCTACCCACAAATATGTTCACTTGTACCCCCTCCCATGATGCACAGCAGATATGAAAGAAAAATAACTTACCAGTCCCCAAGTTCCCAACAGTGGAGTCGTACCCTTCAAGTCCCTCCACCTGCTCCTGCACGAACGTTTGTGCAATAAGCTGCTCCTCCTGATTGAGCCGGATCATACATTGCGGACCACCTCCCGTGCCACCGGTATGCTTCCTGATAAGAGCCAGTTTTTCACGGACCCTGCGCCTCATATCATTTAATTTCTTCTGGATGTCATCCCAGGTACGCACTTCATTACCCAGGGCATTGATGTCCAGGGCAATGGCTTCATATATAGCCCTCCTTTGGGCAATGGTGGTGTTTGCCCGCTGGGCACCATATAGGACTTCCTTATGCTGCTGGAGTGCAGCAATCAGGATGTCCATCTCCGCAGCCACATAGTTGGCCTCCCTTTTTTTGGTCCCTTTGGGAGGTGCCATGTCTTGCAAAAGGGCTGAATTTCCTTGCTCAGGGGGGGTAGGAAAAAGCAGGATGAAATTCAGCAAAGAACCTGCGCAAGTCTGCTCCTATTTATTTGCTCAGTGCAAGCAGCTGAGCAGGATTTGCCCTGAAATTATGCTAGCAAACCTCTGCTGAGCCGAAAAATCCTCATTTACATAGGGGCACACCCACTTTGACTTGCACGGCCTTGCGCCCTCAGCTTTGCCTTAAACAGGAGCAAATTAAATGAACAAACGATTCCTGAATCGTGGCAGTTTGGCAAAATTGCTACAGCGCAGAGAAATTCAGCTGAGCGGCTCAGGTGTAAGTAATGGGCAAATCTACCTGAATCTGGGCCAGCATGTGTAATGAGTCAACGTGTCATGGAAAACTTCCAAATGCCCCTTTTGTTCATGCAACTTTGGAAACACTTCTCAGATTTCTTCACTGGATTCCATTGGGATATATACAGTATTTGAGACTGATAAGCACATTAATTAAGTTCTTAAATGTTCCAAAATGTGTCTTTAAAATGTCTCACTGAAATAGATGTTAGTGTCAGCCACAATACAGGGAACAGTTTGTAACACTTTTTACTTTGACAATAATACATTTCTGGTCAGAAGATCATGTTACAATTTAAACTCAGTTTTGCTGGAAAGCTAAGGTAATATTCTAGGACACACGGATAAATATACTTTGAAATAAATTAAAATTTCTTCTCTAAGTATATATTATTATTTTTGGGGTAGGATAAATAAGTTACTATGGTCACTATCTTTGTTATAACTCCATTATTATGTCTATAGCTTGCCTCGGTGGTTGGGTGGGTTGGTGCTGTCCTGCTTGACTCCTCCGCCGAAGGTACAAAGTTTGCCTGATGTAAGGCCCATGGGCTGTTTGGCCCATTAGTGGATTATAAACAAATATGTTTCTCAATATTAGTCTTCTTATAACTGACCACTCTGTCACAGTCCCTAATACAAATTTGTGGATCTCCATGGATTTATGTCATAAATCCTTACTCTTAAGTGCCTTTCACACCGGACGGATCCGTGATGATCCTCCCTGTGAACATCCGCTTGCTCAGCAAGGATTGCTCCTTTGATCTCCACTGAGCCGGCGGATGACAGGGTGGTCCCTGCACACTGTGCAGGGACCACCCCATCAGATAGCTGCTCTTCTCTATGGGAGGATCGGATGAACCCGGACCGTCTGTCCGTGTTTACCCGATCCGCTCTGCAGACGGATGGAAAAATAGGATTTTCCTCCGTCTGAAGAATTGGAGGATTGCGGACACTGATGACCGCTATCTCATAGGGATTAATGTATGTCCCTTTTTCATCCATACACGGATGGATGAAAAAGCGAACATATGGTCCGCATGTCTGAAAGGGGCCTTAAATATGTCTAATCCTAATCCTTAGATGTGGTGACTGCATTCGTTTTCTTTTTTTCATGCTTTTTTTCCATCTGTTTTTACCTGGTGATTTGGCCAGTAACACACTTCCTGTATTAGAGTGTCTTCACCCTATAATGTTTTTTTTTGTTTGTTTGTTTTTTGGCAATCTCAACATCATTACACTGAATATTCTTACAAACATATCAATATTTCAAGATCGTATCATAAATCTGTTTACAAACATAATGTATATCTCCTCTGAGATCTTGTGGCCATTTCCATGATAGCTGTGGGCAGGTGAAGCCCAGTTCATTTGTCTTCCTGTTTTTCCCGAAAGAGGTGCATGCTGGGTAACCAGCATGCACCTCTTGATCTTGCGCATGCACAGTCTAACCGCGCACGTAGTTAGAATTGTTGCCATGACAACGGGCGGCGACGGAGGAACGTCCCACCCCGTTGTATAACGCGATTTTTCGGCAGAGTAAAGCCCACAGACTCCTGGGAAATTATGACACCCATTTCCCAGGAGGCCAGGTGGGTTAGGAAGGGAAGAAGATCCACCGCAGACCAGAAAGTAGGCAGATTAGGAAATCTGCCTAGTAACAGCTATTTACAGGCAAGAACTTTTTTTTTTTTTTTAGACAAAATTTTATTTTTTATTTTACAGGGAACCTGTTAATATGAAGTTTATTTTTAGGGTGGACCTCCGCTTTAATATTGATTGTGTCTGTTTTAGTTTTAATACACTAATAATTATTAAATGGTTAATTAATGATTTTCAGATCCTTCCCTTTCAACTAAAATTACAAATCTGGAAAACAAAGTAGCTGCTCTAGAAAGGAGCATCACCTCTCTCAAGAAAGGTAAGTTAAAGTGGATGAAAACCCGATTCATGAAATTTGAGACAGGCACATATATCTGTAGGGTTTTCTTATCTCTCTTCAAATCACTATGTCCCACAGCTTTCTCCTGCTCTGTTCCTCTGTTATCAGCCTGATAACTTCTAACAAGTTCTCTGTCACATTTGATAAAAACAGCCTGAGTTTTGTGTTGGGGAGGATACTAAAATTAGAATAGCACAGAATATAGAGAAAAGAGTATTGCTGCGCTGTATATGGGGAATGGAGTAAAAGTGTAGAGCAGGGGTGGGCAATTATTTTTTCGATGGGGCCACATGAGAAACTAAAAATATTTTGGAGGGCCGGGCCAAAAGGCTAAACTCAATACTGCATAAAATCAATTGTATTTCTTTATAAAAAGCAGTAAATATCATTGTTGGAAAACTGGTACGAGTACTTGTTATAGACATGGCACAGGAGGGGGACAGAGGCTGGGGACATGGCACAGGAGGGGGACAGAGGCTGGGGACATGACACAGGAGGGGGACAGAGGCTGGGGACATGACACAGGAGGGGGACAGAGGCTGGGGACATGACACAGGAGGGGGACAGAGGCTGGGGACATGGCACAGGAGGGGGACAGAGGCTGGGGACATGACACAGGAGGGGGACAGAGGCTGGGGACATGACACAGGAGGGGGACAGAGGCTGGGGACATGACACAGGAGGGGGACAGAGGCTGGGGACATGACACAGGAGGGGGACAGAGGCTGGGGACATGACACAGGAGGGGGACAGAGGCTGGGGACATGGCACAGGAGGGGGACAGAGGCTGGGGACATGGCACAGGAGGGGGACAGAGGCTGGGGACATGGCACAGGAGGGGGACAGAGGCTGGGGACATGGCACAGGAGGGGGGACAGAGGCTGGGGACATGACACAGGAGGGGGGACAGAGGCTGGGGACATGACACAGGAGGGGGGACAGAGGCTGGGGACATGACACAGGAGGGGGACAGAGGCTGGGGACATGACACAGGAGGGGGACAGAGGCTGGGGACATGACACAGGAGGGGGACAGAGGCTGGGGACATGGCACAGTAGGGGGACAGAGGCTGGGGACATGGCACAGGAGGGGAACAGAGGCTGAGGACATGGCACAGGAGGGGGACAGAGGCTGGGGACATGGCACAGGAGGGGAACAGAGGCTGGGGACATGACACAGGAGAGGGACAGAGGCTGGGGACATGACACAGGAGGGGAACAGAGGCTGGGGACATGACACAGGAGGGGGACAGAGGCTGGGGACATGACACAGGAGGGGGACAGAGGCTGGGGACATGACACAGGAGGGGGACAGAGGCTGGGGACATGACAGAGGAGGGGGACAGAGGCTGGGGACAGGCAGCCACTGTTTAATCAATAACAATTGATTAAACAGTGTCTGCATGTGATGGCACAGTGGCTGCGTGTGATGGCACAGTGGTTGCGTTTGATGGGCACAGTGGCGACAATTGATGGCACAGTGGCTGCGTGTGATGGGCACAGTGGCAACAATTGATGGCACAGTGACTGCATGTGTTGGCACAGTGGCTGCATGTGATGGCACAGTGGCTGCGTTTGATGGGCACAGTGGCTGCGTGTGATTGGCACAGTGGCTGCGTTTGATGGGCAGAGTGGCTGCGTGTTATTGGCACAGTGGCTGCGTGTGATTGGCACAGTGGCTGCGTTTGATGGGCACAGTGGCTGCATGTGATTGGCACAGTGGCTGCGTGTGATTGGCACAGTGGCTGCGTGTGATTGGCACAGTGGCTGCATGTGATTGGCACAGTGGCTGTGTTTTGAAAAGGTGGTAACAATTGATTGCACAGTGGCTGCGTGTGATTGGCACAGTGGCTGCGTGTGATTGGCACAGTGGCGACAATTTATGGTGGCACAGTGGCTGCGTGTGTTGGCACAAGTGGCTGCATGTGTTGGCACAAGTGGCTGCATGTGTTGGCACAAGTGGCTGCATGTGTTGGCACAAGTGGCTGCGTGTGATGGGCACAGTGACCCCTCCCGGCCCTGCCTACTGTTATCACCGCGGCGGGGAACATTACAGACAGCGTTCGTTTGAACAGCTGTTTTCCCCGCTGCGCATAGACACTCCCCCTTGGACGGATCTGTCCAATCGCGAGCAAGGGGGAGTGTCTATGTGACTCCTCCTTGCTCGCGATTGGACAGATCCGTCCAAGGGGGTGTGTCTATGCCATAGACACTCCCCCTTGGACGGATCTGTCCAATCGCGAGCAAGGGGGAGTGTCTATGTGACTCCCCCTTGCTCGCGATTGGACAGATCCGTCCAAGGGGGAGTGTCTATGCGCGGCGGGGAAAACAGCTGTTCAAACGAACGCTGTCTAATGTTCCCCGCCGCAGTGATTAACGTGGCGGCGGCGGCGATTTCGGCGGCGGGGGTGGGCCGGATTAAAAGGTCCGCCGGGCCGTATACGGCCCGCGGGCCGTAGTTTGCCCAGGTCTGGTGTAGAGGAAGTGTAGCAAATATTTATATGTGAAAAGATACAGTCTGTCTACTGATCATAATAACAATCCAATGAAAAAACATAAAACATCAAAATAAACGTGTTACAGTGCAGCTATAACTAGCTGACAAGGGTGTATTGATTCAAAATACCAGTGCTGGTAGGTATATCAGGGGATATTGAGGATGCTAAGGCGGCATGATTTGGACAGGGATTGGATGTGGGACTGAAAGGACAGTTCAGAGTCTAAGGTTACCCCTAGCATCCTGGCATGTGGGGACTGACTGATAGATGTGCCATTGATCTTGATAGAGAAGTCAGGGGAAGGGACATGTGGGGGAGGAAATATTAAGAGCTTAGTTTTAGATAGATTCAGTTTGAGGAAGTGGTTTACCCTCACTTCCTGTCCAGGTGACAATATGTCACCGCAGGGGAAGTGAAAAAAAATTTGCAATAGAAATAAAAAATCTGAAAAGGGTTGAAACTTTCCCCCACTCTGCTTAACAAAATCATTTTTTATTTTTTAATAATGCTGAAATATGCTGATTAGATACAAACCTGCACTAGATATGCATAGCCTGTGTATGCTCTAGTTTATGTATTTGAACTCATTATTATTAAATATCTTCATAAAATCCTATCTTCTTCAACAGCATTCAATTTTCAAAGTGGAGCAGTGATATCGGGAAACAAAATGTATATCGCTAATGGAAAAGATGGCAATTATGACACTGCCCAAGCCTCTTGCCAAGGGGCACAGGGCACGTTGCCAACTCCACTGAATAGTGCTGAAACTGCAGCCATTCTTCAGGTTGTTAAAGCAAGGAACCGAAGATTTTTCCTTGGAATCAATGACAAAAAACAAGAAGGTGCTTTTGTATACCTCAATGGCAATCCAATTTCCTACAAGAATTGGCACACAAAGGAACCAAATGGAGGAAAAATTGAAAATTGTGGAGAAATAACTGAACAAGGAACATGGATTGATAGGAGCTGTGACTATAAAAATAGTATAGTTTGTGAATTTTCATAATATTATTTGAAACTTAATAACTGAATTATCCCAGTGAAAGATGGCTTTAAATGCATATAATTTGTTTGTGCAATGCATTCACATAAGATGGCATTTGAGAGCAACGCAGTCCTAAAAATGACGGTGAAGGGGCTGGGTAACAGCATATACACTACTTTTGCAATTGGCATGGTTGTCCAATTTCATGAAGGAGGGGCACATAAAGAGGGAAGATGATTGATTACAGCAACCTGTAGGCAACTTGCAGTGACATGATGGAGCTCAAAACATGCTGTTAGTTTTGCTGTTTGCAAAACATCTGGTGAAAAAATCAAGCACATTCTCTTTTTTTGTGTAAATTTAAACTTCTTGAAAAATATTTAAAAAAAAGAAAAGTGTGATAAATTCTCAGTAAAAAAACATAATTTTATCCAAATGCAAAATCATTTGTTTAAATATGCACTGAGTAAAATCTAAATATGCCATAGCTTTGCTCTTACTAGCCCAGGGCTATAATGCCTGTGGCATGATCACAACACGTTAACTGGAAATCTCTTGCTTGTCTTTTTTTTTTATACGAAGGCTGTTCATGACACATTGCTCCAAACAAGCACAGCTTTACTGTTATACTCAATTTGTTTACCATTGCAACATATGTGACAGGAGGATGATGTGTCACCATCTAAAGATGCAGATGGCTTGTTTCAGCAGCAAAAGGGTCAGATGTAAGACTTTTTGGAGACAGGTAGGTGTTACCCAGGCAGGAGAATTAGTCTAGCTAGTCAGTGCCCTCTGCCTAGGAGACAGGTTGACACAGGAGAAGCATGTATGGGCACAAGAAGTGTATGCCCAGGCCTGTCTGGCCTTACAAACAAGTAATCTGACCAGGCCGACACCAAAGGAATAAGTTCAGTATGTGCAAAAAACAGGCTGAGGATCTAAGCAGATCAAATAGCCAGGAGGGTGAATACTGAGGCCTCGTACACACGACCGGTTTCCTCGGCAGAATCCATTAAGAAACTTGGTGGGAGAGCTTTTTTGCAGAGGAAACCGGTCGTGTGTACGTTTTTCAATCGAGGAAACTGTCGAGGAACTTGACGAGCAAAAAAGAGAGCAAGTTCTCTTTTTCCTCGACGGAAGTCTGAATTTGCTCATCGTGTTCCTCGTCGGGCTGGTTTTCGACAAGAAACTCGAGCGTGTGTATGCTAAGAAACCCGTGCTTGCTCAGAATAAAGTATGAGACGGGAGTAAAAGTAGCATTTGTAATGTAGATTTTCACACTGTAACAGACTGAAAAGTGCAAATCGTCTCTTAACAAACTTTTACTTAACACGCAAACACATGAGATTAGCAAAACCAGCCCCCAAGAGTTGTGCCAGTGGAATCGAACTTCCCCTGCCGTTGTATGTGTTGTATGTCACCGCGCTTGAGAACGAGGAGATTTTGTCTTGACCGTGTGTACGCAAAGCAAGCTTGTCGAGTTCCTCGACAAGCCTAATAAGGAACTCGACGAGGAAAATGATGTGATGCTGAGACCCCCTACTGTAAATATATTCCTGTTGATAAATAAAAGGAGGGGGGAGGAACCCTAAAACATACTTTTCTGATGGTAGTAAATCCTGGAAAGCTCACCATTTGGAGTCAAATCTCACATAAAGCATTAAGAGTTGTAGACGCACCATAGAAGTGACCATCCAGGCTCAGTACAGAATGAGAAAAACATGAGAACTAAGTACTGTGAACTTAGTGCCTACAAATTAAACAGCCTCCTCCCAAAGTCCTTTCACATGAGTAACTAACTGTCTTTTCTTGCGTTTTTAGGATTCTAAAGCATTTCTTGTGTATTGTATCAAGTTATTTATCTATGATCACCAGGTGAAACCCCAATCCACTTTCAAATACCCTTTCCCCACTTGCTGACTATGTGAAGGATGTCAGACAGATCAGGAAGTTTGGGAAACTCCATTACTTGCAACATAAAGAATAAAACAATGCTGGCTGTACCATGTGATGGAGATGTGTCATTACTTATCAATGTGATAAATGTCAGACAAAACAGGAAGTCAGGAGACATGTCTTTAGTGGGGACACAGGCAGCATTTAATAGCCAAGGGAGGGTATAACCCATTTGCACACTAAAAAAAAAGTTTGGGCTGCAGGCATGCTTTAGGTTAAAAGATTTATTTTCTGACAAGTGGCTCTTCTGGTCTTATTTACTTCAGGGCCTGTTTAAACCAAAACAGGTTTGCTAAGCTTCTTTAAAATGACCATTTACTGTTTTTCTTCCGATGCTTGGTTTTAACTGTTATGGCTGTGCAGTCATCATAATTACCCATAGCTGGATTTCCAGCAATTTATAAGATTATCAGTATAACTGAAATAAGATGACATCCCATTAGTTACAATAGACTCAATAAGAATATTCATTATTGCTATGTCAAATGTGGGAGATGCATAAGGAAGTGCTATGTCACAGGTCTCTCCAACTGTAAGAGATTGTGCTTTGCTTACTGTAGGTTTGAACACAGTATAAATAAGTATGAAAGGGTTTTTCCAGGAAATGGGGAAGAAATGGGAAGTCATCTGCACCAATCAGAGGTGTTGACAGGAGACCTGATCACACACCTACATTGGCACATCTATTTGTTACCTGTATTTCTGAACATGCTACATATTAAGAATTAGCAAGTAATAATTGAATGTGATATACTGTTAATTTACTATATTTTTTTTCAATATTTTCATTGGTTTCATGAGAAAAGAGTAATGCCTCGTACACACAATGAGGCCTCGTACACACGACCAAGTTTCTCTGCAAAAACCAGCAAGAACCTTGCTAGGATATTTTTTTTTGCCGAAGAAACCGGTCGTGTGTACATTTTCGTCGAGGAAACTGTCTAGAACCTCGACGAGCCAAAAAGAGAGAAAGTTCTCTATTTCCTCGACAGGAGTCCAAATTGGCTCGTCGAGTTCCTCGACGGGCTGGTTTACTACGAGAAACTCGAGCGTCTGTATGCTAAGAAACCCGCGCTTGCTCAGATTAAAGTATGAGACGGGAGTAAAAGTAGCATTTGTAAAGGAGATAACACATTTTTAAAGCTGTAACAGACTGAAAAGTGCAAATCATCTCTTACCAAACTTTTATTTAACACGCAAACACATGAAATTAGCAAAAGCAGCCCCAAGAGTTTAGCCAGTGGAATCGAACTTCCCCTGCCGTTGTATGTGTTGTATGTCACTGTGTTTGAGAACGAGGAGATTTTGGCTTGACAGTGTGTACGCAAAGCAAGCTTGTCGAGTTCCTCGACAAGCCTAACAAGGAACTCGACGAGGAAAACGATGTGTTTCGCCCGTAGAGTTTATCGGTCGTGTGTACGAGGCCTCAGTTTTCCCGACAAGAAAAATGTGATGTGAGCTTTTTGTTAGGAATTTCGACCGTGTGTATGCTCCATCACATTTTTTCTGTGAGAATTCCTGCCAAGAAAAAATTGAGAGCAGGATCTCAATTTTCGTGACAGGAAAAATTCCTATCGGAAACGCGGTCGTCTGTATGCAATTATGATGCGAAAAAAACACGCATGCTCAGAATCAAGCAGAAGAGCCGAACTGCCTATTGAACTTCATTGATCTCGGCTCGTCGTACGTGCTGTATGTCACCATGTTCTTGAGGTTCGGAATTTCAGCCAAGATTTCTGTGACCGTGTGTATGCAAGAAAAATTTCAACCATTTTCCTGCTGAAAAAAAACCCACGGTTTTCATGTCGGAAAAACTGATCATGTGAAAAGGGCATTAGAGTGAGTGAGTACATCCAAATCCTGAAACCACTGGGCCTTTCCTATCCTATCATATGTATGAGTCTTTGCAGATTGGACACATTTTTATACACATATTCATGAAAATACTGACATTTTCAAATTGCTAATTCACCTGATTTAGGAATCAGTCTGCTCACCATGTAAATATTTGTAGATAATTGTAGATAAAATGTAAATTTTGTGCCTGAAAATTGTTGTATTTGTAATTGCTGAATAAAATGTTTTCAGCAAATTTGCAGACTTATTTATTTGCTATAAAAAATGGCAGCATGACAAAATGAAAGCAATCCACCAGGATAAAGTTGCTCAGTTCAAGCAGCTATGGCACTCTTTGGCTATGGCACCCTTTGGCTATGGCACCCTATGACTCCTTATTGTTACCTTGGTTAACCCTTCACTTAGCTTGCGCTACTGTGCGCTACTGTGCTACTGTGTGCTTTGGGAGCTACATTGCTTCTCAGGGACCCTTCTCCTTTTCTGCTTCCCTCCCCTTTTCCTTTCCTTTTATTCCTTCCTTCCTCTTCCTTTTTTTATTTCTGGTTTACTCTTCAGTTTTTCTTGTTCAAACATTTTATTGAAGAATAGAGTGGTTATACATAGAACATTGAGGAAAATTCCCATCTGCAGGGAAAATAAGACAGGATATATTGTATTACAATGTGGTGACAGGGACGCAGCCCTTAATAGGTTAAGGTTTGCAAGAGATTATATGCGAAAGAATCATGCAACATCTCAATTCTTACATATGTAGAAGGTTATAAGTAGCAGTAGCATAGTCTCAGAAAAGTATGGAGGCAGGTATGCTGTGTAACCTCTTACAAATTTCAGCTCAAGGGAACAAACCTAGTGTGGAACAGAAAAGAGGATGCTAGGGTCTCCGTCGAATAAAACTGGAGAATCACTTCAAGATTGGACTATGAGTCTCATAAATTGTCACAGATGTCCTGTCCAATATAATTATACTAGTAACCTAATAGTAGAGAAGTAGGTCACTAGCAATTGAAAGCTAGTGGGAATTGGGGAGTTGTAAATGAGCGAGAGGCAGGCAACAGAGGATAGGAGGAGAGAAAGGGAGGAATTAGTAAGGCAAGGCCAGTCCCGAGGGGAGGAGAGGGGGTTGGCAATGTGAAGTACCCTAGCAGAAGTTAGTAGTGTACTATCAAAATCGACAGGGAGGTAATGGTTCACCCAAGGTTTTCATAAGTTTTCATATTTCTTTACCTTATCAAGCAGAATTCCTTCGACCTTGGCATGGATCATGGCTCTGGCGATTCTGTTTTTAGTTTCCGCAATGCTAAGGTGTGTGGACTTCCATGCTTTGGCTATAGTTTGTTTTGCTGCAGTGGTAACCTCTAAAGGCACGTACACACGATAGGTTAAACCTATGAAAACGGTCTGATGGACCGTTTTCATTAGTCCGAACCGATCATATGTAGGTCCCATAGGTTATTTAACCTTAGGTTAAAAAAATGAGTACTTGCTTTAAAATCTAACCTAAGGATTGGTAACCGATAGGTCAAAACCGATCATTAGTATGCAAAAGCATCGGTTAAAAACCTGCGCATGCTCAGAATCAAGTCGACGAATGCTTGGAAGCATTGAACTACGTTTTTTTTAAGGATGTCGTTGTGTTTTACGTCACCGCGTTCTGACACGATCGGTTTGCTAAACTGATGGTGTGTACGCACGACGGAGCATCAGTCAGCTTCATCGGTTAGCCTAGGACAACTGTCCTTCAGACCGTTTTCATCAGATGGACTGATCGTGTGTACGAGGCTTTAGAGTAGTTTGAATTGCGGTCTAGTCACTGCCAGTGGCTTTTGATTGAATATAGCCGTTGCTGGATCAGGGTTGAGAGTGCAGCTAAACAAGGTTGATATAATGTGGAAGTTCTCTGTGAAAAACAACTGGGCTGTTGGGCAGCTCCACCATATATGTAGATGTGTGCCACTGTCTGAGCAGCCTCGAAGGCAGGTGGGAGAGTAATATGGGAGGAATATGGCAATCTTGGCAGGGACTAGATACCATCCCATTACAAATTTTTAATTAGTTTCTAGGGCTACTATATTCTGTGAGGCTGACTTGGTGGCTGACCAAATCTCAGACCAGTCCTCAGGGTCTAGCTGGAGACCTAAGTCTCTCTCCCACTTAACTACATAATGGAGTGATGAATGAGGTGGGGGATCTAGCAATTGGGCAATGTGGGCATAGAAAGCAGAGATCAGACCACGAGCGTCTGATTTACAGGTGCGTTCGAAATTGGTCATATCTGGTAGAGATGAGTCTGTGCGCGGACCAAATGTGAATAAGTGTTTGATTTGGAGGTAGCGAAAAAAGTTCAGAGCTTGGGATACCATGTGTTTCTCAGTGAGTGGGGAAGGGTTTAAATGTATCAGGAGTCGTGAATTTATACGCGCGGATAAGGTTGGTTGAAGACCAGTTATGAAACAATGAGGGGGAAGACCACGCTGGATAAAAGGCTGGGTTCCAAAGATAGGATAGGAGTGGGTTATGAGGAGACCAAAAAACAAATTTTGTTTTAAGTCTGTTGCATAAGGACAAATAGTGACGAGTGACAGGATTCCGTAATGACTTGCGGTTGGTTGGGTGGAGCCACAGCAAATTAACCACTGAGAGGGGATCACAATCCCCAAATTTGCTTGTTTAATAGCATGCAAAATTTTATAATTTATTTAGCTTCCTGAAGGTCATTTACTTGACTGAACAAGTGATTTTAAGAGGTTTTCCCGGAATTAATGATGCAATCGCTGTACTAAGTCCAGCGCAAACAGTCTCTATCCTGAAGAGGATATGAATAGATTAGAAAACACTGCAAATTTTAAGTGAAAATTATTTAGCTAAAAAAGAAAAAAAAATGGCATCCAATGTGCAGAAAGGGTTCAGTGGTATGGACAATAGAAAGAGCTTCCAAACTGTGCTTTTTAAATTACACAAGTTTGGAAAGTCTGTGTATTGCCCTTTGATCCATACCACTCAACCCCTGGTATATATGACATGCTTATAAAAGGAGTTGTTAAGTCAGATTTTTTTTTATTTTAATGTATTTTACGCATTAGGATAAAAAAACTTTTGTGTGCAGCAGTGCCCCCCCCCCCAATACTTACCTGATATCTCTCTCTGTCCAATGATGTCCACGAGTGCCTCAGTCGTCCGAGATTCTCCCTCCTGATTGGCTGAGACACAGCAGCGGCACCATTATCAATCAAAGTCAGTTAGCCAATCAGGAGAGATGGGGGGGGCTGGGTTGGGCTCCGTGTCTGAACGGACACAGGGAGCTGTGACTGGGCTTGGGTGACCCCGTAGCAAGCTTCTTGCTGTGGGGGCACTCAACAGGAGGGAGGGGCCAGGAGCACCAAAGAGGGACCCGAGAAGAGGAGGATCCGGGCTGCTCTGTTCAAAACCACTGCAACAGAGCAGGTAATAACAAGTTTGTTATTTTATAGGAAAAATAAACAAGACTATACAATCACTTTAAGAAAGGTAGTAATACCTGGCTTCGGGACGAGTCCATAAGCATGTCCAAGTACTCCAGCCTACTCTAAAGGCTGTAAGGAGGATATTTCCAGATTGAGGACCTAGTCTAGGTACTCTGAATATTCCACTGTACTGTGCACATAGTGGCCCAAGCGTACAGCGAACCGATCTATGATTAACAGATTGTCCAGATAGGCTGTTACTGCTATGCTTTGTGCCCTTAGCCTTGCCAGGGCCAGCCAGAATTTTTGTGAACACTCGAGGTGCTGTAGCCAGCCCAAAAGGAAGGACCACAAACTGAAGTTGTACTGAACCATCGCAAACCTTAGAAACCTCTGGTGAGCGGAAAATATTGGCACATACAGATATGCATCTCTGATGTCTATTGATGCCAAGATTCTCCTCCCTACAGGGTGGAGACAACTGAACGGACAAACTCCATGTGAAATGAGCGAATGTTCAGAAACTGATTCAGGCCTTTCAAATCCAGAATAGATCTGACATCCCCTTTTTGTTTTGGAATCTTGCCTCTGGTAATTTTTTGGATGTATTTATCCAGATCATCCCCAAACAGACGTCCTCCCCCAAAGGGGAACACTGCCAAGTATTTCTTGCAAGAACCTTGGCCCTCCAATGTTTTAACCAAAGGGCCCTGCGCATGTGTACCTGCAGGGGATATAAGCGGGATGCTTGTTGAACAGTGTCCATAATCGCATCAACCGCAAGACACAAGGCCTAAGAAGGTCTTCATGAACCTCAATCTCCTCTGTAGGGAGGAGGTTAATTATCTGCTTCATTCGTTCCTTGAGGAACTGACATACACCAACGGCTGCCACTGCAGGTTGTACTACAGCCATAGCCATGGAAGAGGTTTTTTTTTAATAGGGTTTTTTATCAGTTGGATCCTTAAAGCCCTGAGCATGGTCTATGGGACAGGTCAGGCTTTTGTTTACACAAGAAATAGCTGCATCTATAGCAGGTACCCCCCAATTCTTAGTGAAACCTTCCTCCATAGGCTAAAGGAGGGAGAACTGCTTAGAAGGAGAAACAGTTTATCTGGGTGAGCCCAGCCATCATACATCAGTTTATCCAGCAAGGGATGAACTGGAAAAGGAGCATGCAGCCTGCGGGGACTTCCGAGATCCCAAATAGGAAACAGAGGACATAGAAGCTTCCACAGGAGGCAATCTGTAAGTGGCATAATACTGCACCTGCGTCTTTAGCGACTGAGAGGTAGCAGGAATCCTCTCATCTTCTGAGTCCTCAGACTGCACATGATCCTCATCTCCAGAGAGGGATTTTTCACCCTCAGAAGGCTCTTCTGGTGAGAGAGCCAGAGCAGATGAAGGGGATCTACCCTGTATTCTGCTATCATTTAAGGAAGTTGCGATAATAGTAGCAATCCTTTCTTTTGGCCAGCCAAAGCAATTTTATTTAAAAAAACGTCCTCGGTGACCTATACAGGAGCTGCCATAGGAAAAGCTGCAAAAACCAGACAGGGGCTCGCCCTGTGAGGCTGCTATCAGGCTGACAGAGGAGGAAGGTAAACTACAGGAAAGCTCAGAATCCTTAGCCATAAGCGGGGATCTTCTGATGCCTCTTACCAGCCCTTGCCCCCGTTCTCGGGGACATAGTCCTTACTGTAAAAAAAGGTAATATCCACAAATATAAATGCAATCACTGTTGTGTTATAGTCTTACAATACACATATATTAGCTTACTTGCACAACCTGATGCCGAGTAGGAGTCTTTGGTTTGCCTGGTTCAATCCACAGGGATGCTTACAGCCCACAGCTCTGTGTCCATGCTGCTTACAGAAGGCTCTGGCGTGCTGGGCTTTTGAACCAGCCTCTTGGCGCCTGCACACAGGTGTCCTGCATTACGCACGGGAACTAGCAACCACTTTGGGCCCTTCCCCATCCATGTCTCCATACTGACAAAACAATTTGTTTCTGGCACGAAAACTATCATTTCAAAATGATCGTTTCTGGCGCGCGAACGTTCGCATGTGCGCGTGCTATCATTTGGGAGGGGTTATATAGGGAAGGAACTCAATTAAAATTGGGTTAACCAGTGTCCAATCACCTGTGGTGACTATATAACCAATTAAGTAATAGTGAAAAATAGTGAACAACGGTCTGGTACCAAAAGGCCTATGAGTTTCAAATAATAAACATTGTAGAAACCATCTGGCCCTGGTGTTGTTGACATTTTTTTAACAGTTTAACAACTGTGGCAGTGGGACCCTGTGCTACCTTAAAGATTTCTGGTTTATGCCAGATTTTGGAGAGGAAGGCACGCTGATTGCAAAGCTGTGTGTTGGGCTATTTAGTTGTGACCTGACTATGGCTCAGGGCTCCACTCAACAGACAGGAAGTCTGTGCATGGGAGTCAAGTGGACTCCCATTCCCTGAGAGGAGTCAGAGGCTGCATGGGTGCAGCCAGAGCATAAATGTCTGCCGGAGGCAGATGTCTTTGGTTATAGAGCAGCAAGGCGCTGATCAGGAGTGAGTTTAACTCTAGAAAACTATTTGGTTCTGAGGAGCAGATCTAAGGCCTAGGCTAAAGGCCTGAAGCAGCTGTATGGCAAGAATGTAAGCCAGGAGGCTAAAATATTGCGTATTCCAGATACAGTAATGGTGGAACCCCCTGTGTGGGCTAATGATACCTTTGTGAACGTTTCTGTCATTTTAAATAAAAGTGAGCTACCAGGCCCTTAAGAATTCAGTTCTGGACTGGCGTACTTACAAAAAACGCACCTACCGCTGGAGTCTGATCACCCCAATCTTACACAACATTAAGAATTACAACTACAGAAAAAAATCATTGTCCAGAGATTCCACATGTTCCTGTTTAACCGGTTAACGCCCGCCGCATGTACATATACGTCCACAGAATGGCACGTACAGGCATATGGGGACCCCCCCCCCGGTACATGCGGCGGTCGGTAACCCGTGAGGAGCGTTCCAGGACGAGGCGTTTCTAGCCGCCCCCTCGCGATCGCTCCCCAGAGCTGAAGAACAGGGAGAGCCGTATGTAAACACGGCTTCCCCGTGCTTCACTGTGGCGGCTGCATCGATCGAGTGATTCCTTTTATAGGGAGACTCGATCGATGACGTCGGACCTACAGCCACACCCCCCAACAGTTGTAAACACACACTAGGTGAACCCTAACTCCTTCAGCGCCCCCTGTGGTTAACTCCCAAACTGCAACTGTCATTTTCACAATAAACAATGCAATATAAATGCATTTTTTGCTGTGAAAATGACAACGGTCCCAAAAATGTGTCAAAATTGTCCGAAGTGTCCGCCATAATGTCGCAGTCACGAAAAAAATCGATGATCGCCGCCATTAGTAGTAAAAAAAAAAATAATAATAAAACTATCCCCTATTTTGTAAACGCTATAAATTTTGCGCAAAGCAATCGATAAACGCTTATTGTGATTTTTTTTTACCAAAGATAGGTAGAATAATACGTATCGGCCTAAACTGAGGGAAAAAAATGTATATATGTTTTGGGGGGATATTTATTATAGCAAAAAGTAAAAAATATTGAATTTTTTTCAAAATTGTCGCTCTATTTTTGTTTATAGCGCAAAACATAAAAACCGCAGAGGTGATCAAATACCAACAAAAGAAAGCTCTATTTGTGGGGAACAAAGGACGCCAATTTTGTTTGGGAGCCACGTCGCAGGACCGCGCAATTGTCTGTTAAAGCGACGCAGTGCCGAATCGCAAAACCTGGCCTGGGCATTTAGCTGCCTAATGTCCGGGGCTTAAGTGGTTAATATGTGGAAGGTTCAAAGACTGAATATTTTTTATCCAATTCTGCTTCACTCACCTGAGGTGGCTGTTAATATTTCTTTGTTTAATAGTGGAAAAAAAAACCCTGAAGAATCAATTTAGGATTCTGCAAGATAATGCCTGAGGATAACCACGTTTTTGGAATAGTAGTCACATAGGTTCAGGGATTCGACCTAACTGATAGCTAAAGCAATGTTTACACCACATCACGCCTTAAAGTATACTCTGCATGCATTTAGAGACAGAGATTTAACTCTGTGTGCAAAGACTCAATTATGTTCTCACCAGGGGTTTATTTGTCCTCTCAGAGAAACTGCTGAAAATCCTTAGATTTGTTTTCTATCAAAGCATAATTTGTTTTTTGTTTTGTTTTTCTAAATTTAGATGCTAATCATATAGTAGTTTTATCTGCAGACCAGATATTTGACTGATCACTGTTCAGTTCATAGGTACTTAGCGCCACTTTCCCCAACTCATATACACATTTTACACATATCAGAGCACCTATTGTGGAGTTCTTTAGGGGAGGCTGCAACCGAACCCATACCTAAGCGCGGAGTCCTTAATACCTAAATTATCTGCAGACCAGTCTATTTACGCCCAAAAAAAATTGGAATTGAAAAAGTAATTGCAAAAGTTCTCATTTCACAAGAGGGACTCCATTAGTTGCTGGTTTCTGACACATGCCGATCAATAGAATTATAATGGGATCATGGTCAGACAAAGAAGAGGCCAAAATCCAAGCACTAGACACCATGGGGATCATTTGGGAAGGCATAAAAAAGTGATCCATTTGGACGGGATTTTTTCACCACAACACACCTTATCAAATTGCTTGCATTACAGCATAGTGCAGTGAAACACAGAGAGCGCCGAAAACGGCCGAAAAGGCCCTAGGACACTTCGGCTTGTTTCCTGCGCCCCTATACCTCAGGCCAAATGAGGTACTGCAGGTCAATGTTTGGCTTTTCTTGACACCTGCGCCCCCGCACCTCAGGCCAAATGAGGTACTGCAGACCTATTTAGCTAGAATCCTGCTCGTCTTGCGAGTCAACACTCGCTCGCAAACCGAGTCAGAATTTATTTATAATCAAAACGCTCTCAAACCAAGTTACTCTAAACCGAGGTTCCACTGTATATGTGTATATATATATATATATATATATATATATATATATATATATATATATATATTTTTTTTTTTTTTTAATACAGAGCTAATCTTAACATATTACAGAAAATGTAGACATTTCATGATAAATAACTGTGATGATGAATTATATTATTTATTTTTGTTCTTATTTTTTTTAAATAAATATTTGATTAACTGATTGTCATGCTCTAGTATACCACTTACATTTCTCGGAATTTTTTTTGCGCAAATCTGTTATTTTGTAATGACATTTGTCAGAGTCCTCAAAGACACTTACAGCAGGGTGTTGCCAAAGAAGTGACTGATAAGGCAGCAATAAAAGGTTAACTTGTCCATGATGAGGTTCTCATACGGTAGATAAAGGTATCATCTTTAAAGCCAAGGCATTGCTCATCTTATACAGGTATTACTTTTTTTGATACATCAATATTTTATGCACAAAATATTATTTGCTGCTTTTAAAATATTGTCAAATGCTCTATATGACTTTCTTGTTCTCAACATTGCAGACAATACTATTTAATAATAACTTCATACGGTATGCTATTTTATTTCTAGGTTTCCCAAATGGCATACCTCAGGGAGTTATTCTGCCTATTTGCTGCAGTTACTTTTGCAGTATGCCAAGCTCAATCTTCAGATAAGTGTGCGGGAGCTCCCGGAATTCCCGGTACCCCAGGACAGAACGGTCTTCCAGGAAGGGATGGAAGAGACGGCATGAGGGGAGAAGCGGGTATACCTGGTATGAATATTTTTATTACTATTACAATGTGACATGTGACTCTTCGTTACATTGAGAATCAGCAGAATAATGTTTCATAGTTATAAATAGCAGGGCAGCATGTCCCTTATTTGACGAGTGAACATATGCCAATATATATTTTGTAGAATTTTGAAGTTTTGTAGCAGGTAAGTATATTTAAAAAAAGCCCTTTGCCCATGAACCTACACTTATAGTACAATAAATAGGTTTGTTTGGTCAGAAAATCATTTATGTGTATTTACATGAACATGAATGTCCATTAGCCATGCACCTTCATTCGTAAACATTAGGGTTGATTTACTAAAGGCAAAAAGATTTTGCAAGTGCTGTTGCTCCATAGCTTAGTAAATGAGGCGAAGCTTCATGTTCCAAAGAATACATAATCACATGCTAAGAAAATGTTTTGCTTGCACACAGAGCTTTTTTTCTCAGAAAATAGGTGCAGGAACTCAACCACGACCCCGTTCAGATTTCACAAACTGTAGAAGGGTCTTAAAGGGGCATTAAATACCAGGATTGCATTACATACAGAGTGCAGAGTTCAGGGGGGTTACACACAGAGTGCATAGCTGTCTCTTGTAAACACAGAAACCAGACTTCTGTGTTTACAAGTGATTGTGGTGAGCAGGCACCAAAGGGTTTGAGCCAAAGGTGGTGGAACTGAGTTCCCCCTGAAAAAAAGCCCTGCTTGCACATAATATGATGATAGTCAGCAGAGTTCTTCTCATTTACTAAGCTCCAGAGCAACTGCACTTTGCAGAGTGTAGTTTAATTGCCATAGGTGTGCACAGCCTATTGCATTAGGGTGTGCACCCAAAAGCTCACACATACAGTACATGTATGTGTGTAAATATATATAGGGCAGTAGGGCAATGGACGGTATCTGTAGGGCAGAGGTTGGTGTCAGTAGGACAGAAATTGGTGTCAGTAGTTTATTTTTGTATTACTTTTTTACAATTTTATTTTTTAATGTATTTTTTACAATAATTTCTTATTATCATTTTTTTTTACAATTTTTTTCTGAGCCCCATTGGGGGACTTTGGTGAAATATCATCATATCTCTGATGTCTCACTTTAGAGAAAAAGAAAGGGACTAAGGACAGAGATTTCCCAGTCCCTTTCTCTGCAGCAAAGCAGCAGGGGAAATCTACACAGCACAGGGTGATTAGGGTGTGCCCAGGCACACCTGGCACACCCTGTGCACACGCCTATGCTTATTGCCTTTAGTAAATTAACCCCAATGTCTGTTTAAGACACCCAAAGAACGATCCCATCCCAGGATTTGTGTTGTTTAGTTTGATCAGTCAATCTCTTGTAAATGTGATTATCATGTAGTTTGTAGCCAATGTACAGCTATATATCATAGTCTTGGGTTTTTTGCCTGAAATCTTAAATTTAGCTTCTTCATTAGCTCCTTCAAAATCTATGCTAAGAAGTTTTAACATTTACTTTATATAATAGTTTATTCAAAAGCTCTAACCACTAGGCCAGAAAGTACCTATCCTTTAGGTTATAAAGCTATATATGATATAATTAAATAGCCTCTGTTGCAAAAAACATTTATCCAAAAAAGTCACATAAGCCAGTAAGATAGTAATTTAATTTAAAAGATTGCAAATTTAAGAGATTGCTCTCAGCCTTCTCCAAATCCCCAGATTGCTTTTTTGGCTGCTGGGTTCGGACTTCCTGTTAGTGGGGAGTTATGTTTTCCATGGCCCCACTATAGCCACCCTCTCTTGCTTGCTGTTGAGATGGAATAGGGACTACGGACTATGGGATTTGTAGTGTGCATAGATCAGTGAACATAATTGTAGGTACAACGAAACATAATTGAGGGGTAAAATGAAAGGTTCGTGCACTCACTAAGGATTTTATAAGGAGGTATAAAAACACAGAAAGAAACAATTTCCATAGGTGCAAGGAAAGAAAATTGCTTGATTCCCCCATCAACACTGATTGAGGAATCCCTCCCGCAGCACTATTATGTTTTGCCAGCAGGGATCCATCCCTACCAGCAGAATACAATGATTACTGCTGGTGGCTATAGGCAATGTCAGGGATTGTATGCAAACAATCTGACAGGCTAATTGTACTGGATTGGATTGATGGATTGACTTCAGTACAACCAGCCTGCCCATAGATGGATCAAATCTTGGTTGTTTCCTGCTAAACTGGCCATCTATGGCTGCCTAATGTCTAAACTCTAACTGATAATTTGCATTTCAGGGCCGATGGGTGCTCCAGGAGGACAGCAAGGACCACCAGGAAGAGATGGTCTTCCAGGCCCATTGGGACCACCTGGTTTACAAGGAATAAAAGGAGAAAGTGGAGAAATTGGATTTCCAGGTAAATAAATGCAATTATATATATATATATTCTGTTTTATGTTTGTAAATGATTAGTGCTCAGCTAAATAAATAATTTTAAAACAAATTCCATATACAGTAATTTAGCATTTCCTTTGTTTTGTTAAAGCAGGACTCCAGACAAACAGCCTTATCAACTCGGGTACAAGATGCTTTTCCAAGTGGGTCCCTCCTGACAATGTACTGGGTGTCAGAAGGGCTAGGTGTCAGGAGGGCATCAGGGGGGGGTGGGTGTCAGGAGGGCTGGGTGTTAGGAGGGAGTCAGGGGGTAGGTTTTAGTAGGGCTGGGTGTCAGGAGGGTATCAGGGGGTGGGTGTCAGGAGGGCATCAGGGGGTGGGTGTCAGGAGGCCTGGGTGTCTGGAGGGCATTAGGGGAGTGGGTGTCTGGAGGGCTGGGGCATTAGAAGGGCTGAGGTGTCGGGAGGGCTGGGGTGCATGGAGAGCACAGACATTTTTTTTCAATGCAGAGTGGTGCAGGGAAGGTGCAGTTGAAAACCTATATGTCCTGGAGGAAATTCGCTATCACCTTCCAACCTGGTATCACCCATGCCCTTGGATCGGGCAGGAGGGCCGGTGGGGATGACCGCGGAAAAGTTATGAGAAGAACCTGAACCCACCCAAGCAATTCTAAAGCTTCACCCCGCAGCTGCACGTATGCAAGGATCGGGGGCTTCCTCCTCAGCCTAGCATTAGGTGCCCATGTGCCTGCTCCACACACGCATGGAGCTCAGGAGAAGACCAGGACGGCAACACTGAGGTGTGTTCGCAAGCTACCTGTCAGCGGTCAACAGGTAGCTCGTGATTGACAGGTTGCCGACCACTGATATAGAGGAACCAATCTCTCCATTTTACACCTGAAGCCGCTCAATGCCCACTTCTCCTACTCTCCCTCCCGGAGGCATTTAGCCTTGGTTCCTTTATATGCAGCCGCCCCCACCGTGCCTCCTATCCAGGTGTACAGGGTGGCTGCATGGGCCCCCTGCAGCATAGGGACAGGTCGCAATTGTGATCCCTGTAGGTTAGCCAGTATTTGTTATTTTGAAAAGCCAATATTAAAAAATAATTAAAACAAGTGTGGTTTAGCCAATCATTTTGTGCATTTTAGATTGTTGTGGTCTGTGTAACTGGGGCTGTGGCAGGAACGTGTCATTCGCCTGTATACTGTGTACTAAGAGGCGTCACTCATTATTATTTCAGAAACTTGTCTGCATACTTCAGGAAAGAATTTTGTTAGAAAATGTTCATTCTAGGAACATTAATGTGATGTGATACATGTGATATTTAATAATTTTGAAACAGTCTAACATCATCTAAAATTGGAAAATGATATGCATTGCGTACACAGTTTAATCTATGATAATGTTGATTTTTTTTTATCATTGTCAGGAACTCCTGCATCACTAGATCCAGAAGTACTTTTTCAGTTAGAAAATATAAACAATCGCATCGCCAAACTGGAAGGAGGTATATATCATAATTAACTATTTTAAAGACTGAAGAAATTAGCATTGTAAAATGTAAAATCAGTATTAGCCTTGCATGTAGTGTGAATAATGGCTTTATGGATCCTAACCAACAGATAAACTGCCAAGCAGTTGCCCCAATACAGTGGCATCACTAGGGTTGGTGTCACCTGGTGCGGAAAAAAATTGGTGTCACCCCCCTGGACCAACTATAGTCCCCCCTCAGTACAGACCCCCCTCAATCAACTTAGACCCCCCACTAAATACAGACCCCCTCCTGCAGTATAGATCCCCCTCCCTCAGTACAGACCCCCCTCACTAAGTACAGACCCCCTTCCTCAATATAGACCCCTCTCCCTCAGTACATAACCCCCTCCTACAGTACAGACATCCCCTCAGTACAGACCTCCCTCTATCAGTATAGACCCCCTCAGTGTAGACTCTCCTCCATCAGTATAGACCCCCTCAGTGCAAACCCCCCTCCATCAGTGTAGACCATCCTCCATCAGTATAGACCCCCTCAGTGCAGACCCCCCTCCAGTGCAGACCCCCCTCTATCAGTATTGACCCCTTCGGTGCAGACCCCCTCCAGTGAAGACCCCCCTCTATCAGTATAGCCCCTCTCAGTGTAGACCTTCCTCTATCAGTAGAGACCCCCTCAGTGCAGACCCCCTCCAGTGCAGACCCCTTCCAGTGCAGATCCCCCTCCATGCAGACCCCCCCAATGCAGACCCCCTCAGTGCAGACCCCGTCAGTGCAAATCCCCTCTATCAGTATAGACCCCCTCAGTGCAGCCCCCCTTCAGTGCAAACCCCCTCAGTGCAGACCCTTTAATTGCAGACCCCCTCCAGTGCAGACCTCCTCAGTACAGATCTCCCTGTATCAGTATTGACCCCCTCAGTACAGATCCCCCTCTATCAGTATTGACCCCCTCAGTGCAGACCCCCTCCAGTGCAGACCTCCTCCAGTACAATATTTTTTACTTTTTGCTATAAGTATCCCAAAAAAATTAAATAATAATTTCTTCATCAGTTTAGGCCAATATGTATTCTTCTACATATTTTTGGTAAAAAAAATCGCAATGCACGTACTGCATATTGATTGGTTTGCACAAAAGTTATAGCGCCTAACAAATAGGGGATAGACTTATGGCATTTGTATTATTTATTTATTTTTTGCTAGTATGGCGGTGATCTGCGATTTTTAGCAGGACTGTGACATTGCAGCGCACAGATCGGACACGTTTGACACTTTTTTGGGACCAGTGACATTTATACAGCAATCAGAGCTAAAAATAGCCATTGATTACTGTATAAATGTCACTGGCAGGGAAAGGCTTAACACTAGGGGGCAATCAAAAGGTTAAATGTTCCCTAGGGAGGTGTTTCTAACTGCGAGCGCACTCACGAGGCACACGGCGGGCACACGCAGGCTGGGCGGCAAATTTAAAGGGACTTACAGGTACGCCAATGTGCCTGCCCGTGCCATTCTGTCGACGTACATTGGCGTGCGACGGCCGGCAAGTGGTTAAAAAGTTTACATTTTCCAATTGAATTAAATATTTTGTGAACATTTTATAACAATGTTGTAAAATATTTATTTAAAATTCGGTTACCCTCCATATTTGTTTTTATAAAATTGCATATTTTTTATATTTTAGTTCTCCTCCTGCAAGGAAAAATACAACAAGTGAATCATAAAATACTAGCTACCAATGGTAATGAGGTCGATTTTGAAACTTCCAAAACCACCTGTAAGGATGTCGGTGGATGCATTGCTACTCCGATGGATGAAGCTGAAAACAATGCATTATTAAAAATCCTCAAGGAATTTAACAGATACACATATCTGGGAATACTGGAGGGGCCAACTGCTGGAGAATTCCATTATTTGGATGAAAACCCTTATTTGGGTGGGAATCATTTAAACTACACCCACTGGAGAAAAAGTGAACCAAGTGGGAAAGGAAAGGAAAATTGTGTTGAAATGTACACAGATGGAACATGGAATGACAAGGCATGCAACCAGAAGAGGCTCACAGTTTGTGAGTTTTAAATCTTCATGATCATAATGTTCACACTTAAAGAGCCACTCCATTTTCATATATATATCGGGGCTCAAAATTTCACGTCCTGCGCTACTAGCCAGGCCTTAATGGTTACTTGCCACCAGTTGACCCAACCAATCCCTACCCTGCACCACCCCTAATTCTGCCCCTAAACACGCCCTCAAATTATCTCATAAAATGACACCTACATGTTTTATGCCAAATTAAGTTACAAACTTTATCAGTGCAGCCACACCTGTGCCCACCATTGCAGCCTCTACCCACTGTGCCCACCATTGTAGCCTCTGCTCACCTGTGCAGAGGATAGCCCCAGGGGAAGAGGAGCTGGGAGTGGGGGGGGAGCACGGGTACCGCCGGCATGCAGGGATTGATTGGGAGCCGTTCTCCCATCGATCACCCTGGGGAAGAGAAAAGCCACTCACGGTTACACACAGCCCCGCCTCCTGACCCCGTGCCTGTATCATATTGCCGTCCAATTCTGGGACGTGTTCTGTCTATATGATACAGGCACGGGGTCAGGAGGCGGGGCTGTGTGTAACCGCGAGTGGAGCGGAGGGAGCTGCAATGTAAAGTCAGCTGTAACAGCGGGTTATCAGCTATGTAATCCCGCAGCTTTTCTCTTCCCCAGGGTGATTGATGGGAGAACGGCTCCCAATCATTCCCCGCATGCCGGCGGTACCCGCGCCCCCCCCCCACTCCCAGCTCCTCGCCAGAAACGATTTTGCACTCGCAAAATGGGAGTAGGCGAGGGGAACTTTTGAGGGCTGTATAGATATATATATATATATATATATATATATGTATGTATAGAAATATATATATACATATATATATATATATATATATATATATATATATATATATATATATATAATTTACGGTATATATAACTGCTACACAAGTCTTTTTTTTAACTTAATGTCAAGCTGAACTCTAACCTGATATAAAAGACACAGGTTAATGCAGCTGTGTGATAATGAATACATCATTAAATGTGTTTTTAAATGCAAGCAGTCTAAGTACCTGAATTAGACCTGTTATCAGCCTTTTGTAGTTCATGTACAGCAGAGCAAAAGTCTGGTAGAAAGAAGCCAATCAGTTCATTGGCTGACAAGAAGCATACTGAACAGATGAGGGGCAGTGTTGCCAACCGCCAGTATTTTTACTGGCAGCCAGTAAAAAATGGGCACTTTTCTCTTGCCAGTAAATTCCAGTAAAAGAAAAGGTTTGCCAGTAAAAAATATGGCTGTGACGCTTGGCCGAGACCATACAACTTCCTGCTACAGTGTGTTTGGACTGTGCCGGTGTGTCATGTGAAGTTATGGTGCAAGTAAATGGAGCAGCCGGAGCCTCATGTTTAGATCTGAAGGACAGGAGGAATTCAAGCCAGGAGTGGACTGAAGAAACCACCTGCCACAGAGAGAGAGGGTCACTGTGACTCAGGAGTGGATGTGTCATGTTGATGAGGTGCCATCATCATCTGTGCTGCAGCACACTGCTGTCAGTGTAAGGGCTCTTTCACACGTCCGTTCCGTTCGTCCGTTTTTTGGACGTCCGTTAATGGACCGCAATGCTTCCCTATGGGTTAACGTCCGTTAGCGGATGAGCATCCGCTAACGTCCGTTAGCATCCGTCTGCGTTAAGTTCCGTTTTTTTTGGACGGAAGAAAACCCTATTTTTCTTCCGTCAAAAAACGGAACGGACGAAAAACGGACGTTAGCGGATGATCCGTTTACCATCCGATCCGCTAACATCCGTTTTTCATCAAAATATGTAAAAAGCCCCCCAAAAAAAAAAAAAAAAAAAACGGATGAAAAAACTGATGGAAAAACTGATGGAAAAACTGATGGAAAAACTGATGGAAAAACTGATGGAAAAACTGATGGAAAACTGACGGAAAACGGACGAAAAACGGACGAAAAACTGATGGAAAAACGGATCAACAGATGAAAAAAAAACTGATCTAAAAAACTGAGCTGACGTGTGAAAGAGCCCTTACTGTGAGAGTCAATTTCATGTGTGTTTGCCGCCCATTCGAATTACTTGCCCTCTCGATTCCTGTCCCTGAGCTACTTATTTACTATATCAAAAATAAAGTACGAAATATGTTTTTGCCTTAATATCTACCGTAAATCACTTTGCTAATTACATATTGTAACTTTGTTGTAGCCTAAATACTGAAATTTGCACTTAATATTGTAATTTTATAACTTTTGCCAGTAAAGACTTGGTTGTGTCACCAAATTTTGGGTGTCGTGTCATTTTGAGTGGGTGTCATTTCAATCTGGTAGGTTGGCCTAAATACTGAAATATGCACCTAAAACTGTAATTTTGTAACTTTTGGATATGCCAGTAAAAACCTGGCTGTGCCAGTAAATTTTGGGTGTCGTGTCAGTAAATTTCAATCTGGTAGGTTGGCAAAACTGATGAGGGGCAGAGTGACCCCACTCTGTTGCTTCTCTTTCGCTGTCCAATTACTGTACATGGTGTTAGCTGGCCATCAGACTGTTTGCTAATTTATCTTTGAATGGGATATTCAATTTTCATTTGATGTTTTTGGTTGGAGGTCTGCTTTTATAAAAAAAAAAAAAAAATCCAATTTGATCTGCACCCAGCTATAAAGTTCTGAAGTTCTAAAATGGTAAATAAAGTCAAACATATCTTCCAATTTTCATCAGGGCCTTTTATGCAATGTTGTATGTAAATTCCCCACTAATATAATTTACAGTTTGAGTGATTAGATCATTGCAGTTTCAGCAGTTGTTGTACTATTACATTACTGTGACAGATCATGTGAGCAATGAGTACTAAGCACTAAGCACATCAGCAGCACTAAGGATGTAGAAAGTTGCTTCACAAAGAAGGAAATGAAAGAAAAACCATGTGAGAGTTCTAGCCAAAACACAGGAATGTGTAATGCATTTGATAAATCCTTGCAATGCATAGAAATCACCAGGGGATGGCTGTCCTTTTCAGAAAATAGATTTAGACAATCTACCGTAGGAAGACATTTTAAACAGAAATTAATGCAGAACACTAAGCAATCTTTTATTATAATAAAAAAATGAAAACATAAATAAACGCTGCTAATTTAACAAACATCTATGTGCAATAAAACTGACTGTACATTAATATAAATATGCAAACTTGAAGATAAAGTTCTTTTTAAATAAACATAAAAAAATCCAATGATGAATGTCCAAAACAAAATAAATGAAACTCTTCCAATGTTTTGTCAATTAATAATCCACTCAGTATAATGCATGTTCCAACAATAGTGTTGTCCTTATCCTTAAAGGTTATATGTAGGCAGGTGAGCTTATTGGCGATACAAAAGCAGAATCAGCCCCCTACTGCAGATCCATGTATTCAGAAGGGAACAATTTACAACATAATAAACAAAAGTGGAAATTATGTTCTGATTACTTTATTGTGTACTTTGTGGGTTATGTTTTGTGTTTCTAGTAACAAACCATTATATATGAACAGACAGGGCACAATAATAATCCTGAAGAATTAGAGTGTACAGGGTAAATTGGCTCATCTGTGTTCCCAAACTGCTGTTTATTAGGTAATTAAAAAAAAACGAAATTCACAAAACTTCAAACACTTAAAAATATATATATTCTGAAATTCATCATGAATTTATTTGTTAGCAGTACAACTAATGCCTTGTACACACGATTGGAATTTCCTATGAAAAAAGTCAGACGAAATTTTTTCCGCCGGAGTTTAGAAATAGAACATGTTTTATGAAAATGGAAATTCCGATCGTCTGTGTGGAACTCCAACGGAGAAAAAACCATGCTCGGAAGCATTGAACTTCATTTTTCTCGGCATGTCATAGTGTTTTACGTCACCACGTTTTGGACGGTCGGAATTTGGTCTGACAGTGTGTATGCAAGACAGCTTGAACGGAATTCAGATGGAAAATTCCATCGGATTTTATCCCATCGGATATTCCGATAGTGTGTACAGGGAATAAGCCTTCTTATTTTGTCAGTGATATTTTTCCAGGATCATTCCCATTAGAGTATTGAAGAATTTGCTAATGAAAACAGTATCATTAGTAGCAATAAGTATGGGATTTTTGAAAGGTCATTCTTGCCAAACCAATCTGTTAAGATTCTACAAGGAAGTGAGCTGCCATCTAGATAAAGGAAGGCCGGCGGATGTGGTGTATCTGGATTTTGCAAAAGCATTCTAAATAGTTCCACATACACGCTTAATTTACAAACTGAGGTCTGTAGGCATGGACCACAGGTTTTATTTTTTTACATGGATAGAAAACTTGTTAAAGGGGTGTGTTCAAAGGGTGGTGATAAACAGCAAGTACTCGGATCGGTCTGAAGTGGTAGGTGGGGTACCCCAAAGCTCTGTCCTGGGACCAATTCTGTTAAATTTTTTCATAAATGATTTAAAGGTTGGTAAAATAGTTCAATCTCCATGTATGCTGACCATACAAAGCTAAGTAGGGAAATAACTTTATAGTGAGACATAGAAACCTTACAAGAAGACCTCAATCAAATAATGGGGCAGGCAACTACATGGCAAATAAGATTTAAAGGGGTTGTAAAGGTTTTTTTTGTTTTTTTTCTAAATTGGTTCCTTTAAGCTAGTGGATTGTTGGTTCACTTACCTTTTCCTTCGATTTCCCTTTTAAATGTTTTTTTTCTTTGTTTTCTTTGTCTTAATTTCTCACTTCCTGTTCCTCCTCAGTAAGCTGTTCAGTAAGCTGTTCTAAATTACTTTCCACCGCTCGGATGATGGTGGAAAGCTTACTGAGGAGAAACAGGAAGTGAGAAATTCAAACAAAGAAAAAAAACATTTAGAAGGGAAATCGAAGTAAAAGGTAAGTGAACCAACAATGCACTAGCTTAAAGGAACTAATTTAGAAAATAAAAGATGAACCTTTACAACCCCTTTAATGTTGAAAAATGTAAAGTAATGCTCTTGGGGGCTAAAAATGTGATTGCAAGTTTCTCACTGGGCGGGGGGCTAGTAGATCACAGGCTCAGCAAGGGCATCAAGGGCATGCAATGCCAAGCTGTAGAAAGCAAAGCTATCAGAATATTAGCATGCATATAAAGGGAATTTACTCCAGAGATAAAACAATAATCCTACCACTTTATGAAACTTTTATCCGGCCGCAGTATGCTGTGCAGTTTTAGTCACCAATTCTCAGGAGGGAGGTGCGGGAACTAGAGAGAGTCCAGAGAAGGACAATAAAGTTAATAGGGGACTGGAGGACCTCAGTTAGGAGGAATGTCTACAAACGTTAAACTTATTCTCTCTGGAAAAGAGACGATTGAGAGGAGATATGATAGCGATATACAAAGACCTCAGTGGTGATTTTAGCATAGGGAATAAACTATTCAGTCCCAGGGAGTATAATATGACACAGGGCCACTCAATGAAATTGGAGGAGAAGCGGTTTAATCTTAATCTGCGTACGGTTTTTTCACTGTCAGGGCAGTAAGGATATGGAATTCCCTTCAAATTGGAGGTGTCTTATGGAAGTATTTTTATTTTGAAAAATTCTTCAATGGGTATCTTAGCGAACACAGTATACAGGGATCTGGGAAATGATTTTTGACCCACACAAGTTGAACTGGATGGAATGGTGTCTTTATTCAACCTTACCAACTATATACTATACTATATATACTATATCCTTGTAACTATCATACTATCATAAGAATTTTGTCTATATTTTCCAAAATTATGAACTGACCAGCATAGAACAGGGCTGGCAATCACTATGCCTGTAACATACCATCATTTTGTCTGTCATTGTTCTCATTTATACAGTTCACTGTATATCTAGTAGTTAATCAGTTCCATCAGGATTTCCTGACAAGTAAATTTTAAAACTGGAAGTAAAGTTCCACACATTACTTTTACCTAAAGTTAAGCCTATAATAAGGCTTATCTATAGGTAGTGTAAATATCTCTTAAATGGGCACCTTTTAGTGACATCACTGGCGCATGCACTCTGAAGGAACGACCAGCCGTGCCATTCCTCTCAAGCCCTGTGCCATAATCGATGGCTCCCGATGCATACTAGCACATTACCTTACAAGGAGTAAAAAAAAGTGGGTTTACAACTGCTTTAAAGGGACAACATACTTCTGGAAAAATCCTCACGGCCTTTACTACTAAAATACATTTTATATAAAAGGAATAAAGTAGCAATTTATGATTTTGTGCCCTTTTGCATAGTTTTAAAATATTGATTTAAAATAACTAGTTGGGTTAAAGTAGTTAAGTGCACAGCAAATGTAGGTTGGTGTGGTTCCATTACAAAAGGAAGATATTAGAATTATTACTGTATAATTGTGGTTTGAAGTAAGCATACATTGACTAAAATGGAAAATCAAAACAAGCTGTAAGTACCGGTATATGACCAAGTGCCAGTGGAGCTGTAATATGGGTAGCGGTAATCCCCCTACTGGGAAATTCACAAGACTCATCCATACCTAAAATATTTTGATTGTATTAATTCACAAGAGTTTCATTCAGTACCTGAATGTTTAATGGTTAAATCACACATTACCTGCAATGAGGTCACCACTTTTTAGGAGAACAAACTTCACAGACCCTGAAAATATTACCTTGCCTCTGTTAAAGAGACCCTGCTAGTTCCCAGCAAAAGAAGAGTGATTATACACATCTATCTGGCAGCCCATGTCTCATACCTTCTGACCATTTCAGAACTGCAGCCATGAGAGATTCTGGCATTCAACACTTCCAGGAGGCTCAGATACCTGTGTCCCCTCCCAGCCTGCCACAAACTGTGGCTCCTTCCTCCCGCCCCTATGTCACTGAGTGCCAGCTGCCAAAAAAATCATATGGAGGCCACAGTGCTGAAAAAGAAGGAAGGTAGGAGACCAGGCCACCAGAGAAGTAAATATATTGGCTCTTCGTATGCAGAAAACTACATAGACACTACTTAAGCCTCGTACACACGGCCGAGGAACTCGACGTGCCAAACACATCGAGTTCCTCGGCCAGTTCAGCACTGAAGCCGCCGAGGACCTCGGCGGGGCGAGAGCTCCCATAGAACAACGAGGAAATAGAGAACATGTTCTCTATTTCCTCGCCGAGCTCCTCGTCGGCTTCCTCGGCCGAAAGTGTACACACGACCAGTTTCCTCGGCAGAATTCAGCCAGAAACTCGGTCGGAAGCTGAATTCTGCCGAGGAAACTGGTCGTGTGTACGAGGCCTTAGACACTGTGGGCCAGATTCAGAAAGGAGATACGATGGCGTATCTCCGGATACGCCGTCGTATCTCTGAGTGTGCGTGGTCGTAACTATGCGGCTGATTCAGAGAATCAGTTACGCATAGATTTCCCTAAGATCCCACCGGCGTAAGTGTCTTACACCGTCGTATCTTAGGCTGCATATTTACGCTGGCCGTTAGGTGGCGCTTCCGTATAGTTACGCAATGAATATGCTAATTAGGTAAATACGCTGATTCAGAAACGTACGTCCGGACGGCACATTTTTTTACATCGTTTACATTAGGCTTTTTTCGGCGTAAAGTTACCCCAGCTATATGAGGCGTAGCTAATGTTAAGTATGGACGTCGTTCCCGCATCGAGTTTTGAAAATTTTACGTCGTTCGCCAATAGGGCTGTACGTAAGTTACGTTCACGTCTAAAGCAATGACGACTTGTAGCGTAATTTCGAGCATGCGCACTCGTAAAATACATCAAATACGTGGGGTCACAGTGAATTTACATAAGACACGCCCACATCATCCCCATTTGAATTAGGCGGGCTTACGCCGACACACATACGTTACGCCCGCCCATAGATAGACAATTCTATCTGAATCCGGGCCTGTCTCTTTAAGTGCTCAGAAAACTAAAAATACATTGGTGTTGCAAAATGCCATAGTCCAAGCTACACCTCTCTTCATCTATATAGAAACGACTTTTCTAAGAAGTTTTACAGTATACATATGTGCTAGTATGTGGGTGCCCTCAGGAAATTATGAGGTGGTTATTGAACCTGGCCAGTGCAGCCATAGTCCTGCAGTGTATAGCAAGCAGAATGTTTAGGAATCCAAAGAAAGGATAGGACGGCAATAATGAGACAGCAGTTCCATAGACCTGGCTCAATAAATAAGTGAAGAATTGCACCAACAAGGCAACATCTACTATTTGCAAGACCCAGCCATTGAAGCTAAAGGACTGCAAGACAAAGGAAGTACTCTAGGGGAAGTCTGAGCAGAGGTATCTGAAGGAACAGAAGGAGCAGGATGAGGCATAGAAGTCTACTCAAAAGGAACACACTGGTTCATTAGAAGACAGCTGACCATAATGTGGAGTATTGTTGACTGCACGGCTGTGAGAATGCACAGCAGACAGACTCCTGAGTCCTGACAGCGTACCATGAAATTGATTCCAGACTCAGTAAAGAAATACATATAAAAAGATACATTTTCTGTTTACTAGATAAAATTCAGATAAGGTTGAATATATTTTTATTATGAAAGTTTTCAGAAAAATGCATCACAATTTATATGGGTACAAAAACAAGAAATAGGTAGGGGGACCATGGTGTCCTATACAAAATAAGTTCTAGTAACAAAGGGGCCAACGGTCCTACCCATTTCAGAAGGGGGGTGGGAACAGAGAAGGGAAAGAAGCAGAGAGGAAATAAACAAAAGAAAAGTAAAGAAGATAGAGAGAGAGAAAAAGACCTAAAAGGGAGACACGAAAGATCCGATAATGATTAGGTCATCACTATATAATCATCAAATAAACCTTCCTCTAATAAACAAACAAAAAAAAAGTGCATATCCTCTCTACGAGAGAAATCGTTGAAACACATCTGAGTTTGCGTAATGAATCCAAGCACCCCCAAGTGTTTTGTCTGTTTCTGGGCCTGCATCTCCACTATAAGCATGATATCATTGATTATATATACCCATAGGTTAATCGGAGGGGTATTATCCTTCTTCCAGAATCTAGAGATAAGTTGACAGGCTGCGGAAAGAAAAATTCTAAGGAGACTACATTTTTGTGAGCTTACCGACCCTGGTAAGGTCACCTAAGCTACCTTAGGTGAGGGGACGAGTGATTTATTATAATTGCCGTTATATACTTGAAAAATAAGTTTTCATAGAGGATGAACATGGTCAAATCCCCACCAAATGTGCAGATAATTCAGATAAGATAATGTCCAGATGTGAAGTCAATGGGAGCTGAATATTTAAAAACAGTAATGGTCATTTTGTAGGCTAATGGTAACAATGAGCTCAAGGTTTTGTTCAAACTTTGGCTTCTCAGGCATTTACCCGTTCGGCGGGGGCTCAATGTCATTTATAATAGCAGTAATATTTCTGCGAATCCTTGACAACCAGTGATGTCACCAACCCCATTCACTTACATAGCCAGGAATCCTTGACCATATAAGCCACAGGACATTTATTAAAAAATAAAATAGTGTGGGGTCCCCCCCCCCTTTTTGATAGCAGATCCTTTGAGACTGGTATGAATTTTAAAGTGGTAACCCTTAATATTTAGTTAGGTGCCTCAGGAAATCTCTTCTAGATGCTTCAGAACTGAAATGGATTTTAGGATGGACCGCAAAACAAATGGGTGGTGTCCCCCTTAAAATCCATACTATACCTTTAATCCAAACATGTATCCTGGATGGCCAACAAAAGGAAAGAGGGGGGAGAGAACAAACATGTGTAGACCCTCTGGAATACCAGGTCACATACCTTCAAATCAAGGGGTACCTTGCCAGGGGGGACCCACTTGACAAAGCACCTTGTCCCCATGTTGATAAGAACAAGGGTCTATGCCACAACCTTGGTCCAGCGGTTGTGAGGGTCTGTGGATGGGGAGTCTATTGGGATCTGGAAGCTCCCTTTAACAAAAAATTGGCAAGTCCTTTATTAAAAAAAAAAATCCCCAAAATTAAAAAAATACAGGGCCATATTCTCAGAGAAGTTACGATGGAGTAAGTCAGATACTCCATCGTAACTCCCTTTTTAGGCCAGTGTATCTATGCTCCTGATTCTCAGAATAATTTTTGCATAGATACACTTAAGATCCGCCATCTTACACTGGCGGATCTTAAATGCAATGACGCCGGCCGCCGCTAGATGGCATTTACGTGAAGGAGTCATTTGCATATGCAAATGATCCTTCTACGCCGATTCCCGAACGAGTTCGCGTCGCGTAACCATCGCTAACGTCGTTTGCGTAAGCGGAAACTTACCCCTGCTATATGAGGGGTAAGTTTCCGCAAGTCTCGCGTAGGCCATGTTACGGATGGCGTCGGGTCCCCGTCGTGTTTTTTCGTCGGATACGTCGTTTACGTAAGTCGTTCTTGAATACGACTTTACGTCAATGACGCACACGTCGGCGTCATTGACGTTTTCCGCCGAGAACTGGAGCATGCGCACTGGGCTTTTTGCAGCCCGGCGCATGCCCAGTTCTTTTGCATCGGGGGCGCGCTTCATTTGAATAGAAGCCGCCCCCTTGGAGATCCGCCAGGCTACGCCGGGACACTTACACTCCGCTGTCCCAAGTTATGGAGCAAGTGGTTGGGGAATACAACACCTGCTCCAGTAAGTTGGGACAGCGGAGTGTAAGTGCCCTAAGCGAAGCAGGCGGAGATTCTTGGAGAATATGGCCCACAGTTTCAATTGGCAGCAACAATTTTCTTACAAAAAAAAGGACACAGACCATACCAAAATACATTGAAGACCCTTAGAAGAATCTCTCTGTTGTTGTTTTTTTTTTAACAACAAAGGCTGTAAAAAAAAAATGCCATTTTCCATCAATGTTAAACAAAATTTTCCTTTGTAAATGGCAGTTAGACATTTTTTTTCCGGTCCGAATTTAAATGCGGACTATTTTTTGCTCATTCAGAGATTCAGTTGTATCCAAATCACCGAATAGTACTGAAGTTATCTAAAATTTGTTTAATTTCATGTTGTATATATGTTTTCTAACAAATTCAAAATTTTCGGAACAAGTTTAACTTGGACCGGTCAAAAAATGATCGAACAATTCAAACTCTGTGTAAAGATTAGAATAGCTGGTTGTTAAGGAGCGGGCTGGGAAACTAGCCGCCCGTGTCCTTAACAATGGATGACTTGTCAGCTGTCAGCGGGCTTCCCCACTGACAGCTGAAATGTAAACAAAAGAATCACGGCAATGAAAAATTGAGGGGCTTCTATTGTGTCTCCCAAATAGTACACTCTAATATTTATTTCAAGATAAAATTTGCCACTCCTCTCCCTAATCAAGCTGCTTACATATGGTCTAGCCACTGAAAAATATTTTGGGCTATTGTCTCATAGATAAAACCCTCTAATTTTTATTGCAAGATAAAACCTGCCTTGTCTCTTTCTAATTGCTCTTTATTTAACCACTTAAGGCCAGAGCCTCTTCTTGAGATTTGGTGTTTACAAGTTTAAAACCATTTTTTTTTGCTAGAAAATTACTTAGAACCCCAAAACATTATATATATATTTTTTTTTTAAATGGCGGCCATTGCAATACTTTCTGTCACATCGTATTTGCGCAGCGGTCTTACAAGCACACTTTTTTGGAAAAAATACACTTTTTTGAATTAAAAAATAAGTTAACCCAATTTTTTTTATATTGTGAAAGATGATGTTACGTGAGTAAATTGATACCCAACATGCTTCAAAATTGCATTGGAATAGCAACAAACTTTTACCCTTAAAAATCTCCATAGGTGATGTTTAATAAATTCTACAGGTTGCATTTTTTGAGTTACAGAGGAATTACTGCTCTCACTCTAACGATCGTGGTGATACCTCACATGTGTGGTTTTAACATTGTTTACATAATCGGGCGCTACTCACGTATGTGTTCGCTTCTGCACGTGAGCTTGGTGGGACGGGGCGCGTTAAAACTTTACATTCTTTTTATTATTTATTTTACTTTTATTTTATTTCATTTTTGCACTGTTCTTTTGAAAAATAAATAGTGTCACTTGTATTCCTATTACAAGGAATGAAAAGATCCCTTGTAATAGAAAAAAAAAAAGCAGGACAGGACCTCTTAAATATGAAGTCTGGGGTCAAAAAGACCTCAAATCTCATATTTACACTAAAATGCAGTAAAAGAAAAAATGTAATTTGAAAAATAAATAAAAATAAAAATATTCTGCAATTCTGTGGGGATGTTGTTTTTCAAGTGTTCCATTGCACTCTGTTTTGACTTTTCATTAAACTTATAAAACAATGCAGTGTGGTGCTGTAAAACGAAGCTCACAAATTGGTCAGTGGCAAACAATTTGATAATATAGTGCCAGATTCTCGTACGATCGCGTAACTTTGTGCGGGCGTAACGTATCTGATTTAAGTTACGCCTCCGCAACTAAGACGGGCAAGTGCTGTATTCTCAAAGCACTTGCTCCATAAGTTGCGGCGGCGTAGCGTAAATCGGCCGGCATAAGCCCGCCTAATTCAAATTTGGATCAGGGGGGGCGTGTTTTATGTAAATCTTCTGTGACCCGACGTGATTGACGTTTTTCCCAAACGGCGCATGCGCCATCCGTGGAATTTCCCAGTGTGCATTGCTCCAAAGTACGCCGCAAGGACGTCATTGGTTTCGACGTGAACGTAAATGACGTCCAGCCCCATTCACGGACGACTTACGCAAACGACGGAACTTTTTCAAATTTCGACGCGGGAACGACGGCCATACTTAACATTGCTACTCCGCACTTACGCCACCATATAGCGGGGGTAATTATACGCCGGGAAAAGCCTAACGTAAACGGCGTAACTTTACTGCGTCGGCCGGGCGTCCGTTCGGGAATTCGCGTATCTAGCTAATTTACATATTTTGACGCGTAAATCAGCGTACACGCCCCTAGCAGCCAGCGTAAAAATGCAGTTACGATCCGACGGCGTAAGAGACTTATGCCTGTCGGATCTAACAGATATCTATGCGTAACTGATTCTAAGAATCAGGCGAATAGATATGACGGCACAACGCAGAGATATGACGGCGTATATGGAGATACGCCGTCGTATCTTGGTTGTGAATCTGGGCCATAGTCTATATTATCAAATTGTTTGCCACTGACCAATTTGTGTGAAGTTGAAGGCTTTAGCTTTTATGTTTTTTTAAGAGTAAGCTTTCCTATTGATTTTAGATCTGTTGTAGGTGCTACTTCCAGGGCCGCTGATAAGGCAGTACAGCCAGCCCTCCTGTACTGGGCCCGGGCACTCAGTTCACCTGCTGATCAGGAGGACCGGGCTATACTGTCTTATCTTTTTCAGTCTCCCCCTGCAGGACTACCAGTTTCTCATTTTCTTTCTTCCTCTGGCTGCACTGCAGAGGGATTGGTCCTAGCACAGGTGTGGCAATAAAAATCATATTGGGATACTGCTACTGTATTTAAGCCAAGCTAAGTGTAAAAGTTAAAAATGATCAATTACACATCCAATCTATTTAGTACGAGAAACAGTGTACTGTAACTCCACATTTAGCCATATCGCTCAAGCATGTCATTTAGAGCATTGGTGTATTTTCCATATCATCCTTGAAGTTACATTAATGGGACCCTCTTCCCCACTGTATATTATTTTAAATTGAATTTTTTTTTTGCTTTGTAAAATGTTTCCCATGGCACTGCCCAGCTTCCCATATCCTTTTTGACAATAGCTTGCCTATTAAAATAGTCTGGGGCAGATCCACAAAAGAATTACGCTGGCATATCTATTGATACGCCACGTAATTTTAAAGTTCCCGCGTCGTATCTTTGTTTTGTATCTACAAAACAAGATACGACTGCATCTGGGATCGATCCGACAGGCGTACGTCTTAGTACGCCATTGGATCTTAGGTGCATTTTTCCGCCGGCCGCTAGGTGGCGTTTCCATCGAATTCCGCGTTGAGTATGCAAATTAGCTAGTTACGGCGATCCACGAACGTAGTCCGGCCGGCGCATTTTTTTACTTCGTTTGCGTACGGCTTTTTCCGGCGTATAGTTACCCCTGCTATTATGAGGCGTACTCAATGTTAAGTATTGCCGTCGTTCCCGCGTCAAATTTTGAATTTTTGTACGTCATTTGCGTAAGTCATTCGCGAATAGGGATTTGCGTAGAATGACGTCACTGTCGTAAACATTGGCTTGTTCCGGTTTAATTTCGAGCATGCGCACTGGGATACCCCCACGGACGGCGCATGCGCCGTTAAAAAAAGCGTTGTTTACGTCGGGTCACGACGTATTTACATAAAACGCCCCCATCACATCCATTTGAATTGCGCGCCCTTACGCCGCCAAAGATACACTACGCCGCCGTAACTTACGGCACAAATTCTTTGAGGATTAAAAAAAATAAAAATAAGTTACGGCGCCGTAGTGTATCTTAGATACACTACGCCCGACGCAGAAATGCGCCGATGTACGTGAATCTGCCCCTCAGAATTTAGTATTACGATTTGACACCACCACCCCACACCCCCTAGACTCAAATTTGTTTTATCATGCCCTTAATAACTAAACCACACTAATTGAATCTGATGAGCCATGACAAATATATATATAAGTTACTGTACGGGCATTAACTAGTGGAGCTATTCCACACCTCATTAGAGCCAATGTTAAAGTTTTTTTGCACTATGATCTATGTGTTCTTTTACTTTACATGTACCTCCATTTGAGCCATCCTGCCCGTGCAGCATCTGTATGACTTGATGGTTTGTATGCAAATCACTTATTGATTTGCAGTGGTAAGCTGATACCCTTTCCATTTGGGTGATTTAACCACAATTTTTGGTGCAATCCTTATTCCACATTTGAAATGGTTTCTACTTTCAGGTGCATAAATACCATTTAAAAGATCACCTACACTCCATCACTCATTCAGTCTTTATTTTGAACAGGCTATCACCTGTCACTAGCGCTGTTTCTATCACTTTGAACAACAGTTCACGTGGATTGATATTCTTTTATCATATATATAAGTTACACCTACTTTTTACAGTGATGTGCCAAAACGCTCCCCCTGATTTGCTTTAAAAGGGCCAGGGTAGCATCTCTTTTTAACCATTTTTTCAATCTGTGCACTCCATTTTCTGACAAACAGCTTTTCTTTAACAAAGCCTTTATTACATAAGAGAGGTTACAGTATAGTTGCATACAGTTGATTTACAGAGAGGTGATTTCATGTTTAAGCTGAAATTTTAGCTATTTACTTTTCTCCATTGCATTCAGAGCAATAAAATTTGGTCAATATCGATACTGGGTAAGTGTCATAGGCATGCACACAGGGTAGGCACTTCTCTTTCACTGTGTCGGCAGGGAGATCAATGTGCCAGGGCCATAAATATATATAGACATATACACACGTGTGTTTGAGCTTTGGGGTGCACAACCTAATGCAATAGGCTGCGCACACCTATGGTAAGGTGACCAGATTTTAAAATGAAATCCGGGGACATATTTTTTTTTTACTGGTAATGCCGGCAATCAGCGACTCTCTGCCCGTCGCCGCCACCGCCCACCTCACAGCCTATCGAGTCTTACTCTCCGGAACAGAGGAAGATCACTCCGCCAAGGAAGGGAAGGAGATAGGCAGGCAGGCAGCTGGCTGAGCGGAGCTGAATGGGCATGCACCCGAAAACTGAAGAAATATTCCCTCCGCTCCGACCAGCACATGATCATCAGAAAGGGGCACAGATAATGGAAAAAAATACAGCCCCCTAAGCTAGTAGGAGCGGGGGTGTGTAATTCAGATTTTTTTTTTATATTCTGCACTGACTGTCTTTGAAATTGCCCAAGCCCCTGTTCAAATCCAATCCGGGAACAAAACCAGGGACAGACTATGTCCGGGAACAGTGTCCTCAATCCGGGGACTGTCCCCGGAAACCGGGGATGTCTGGTCACCCTAACCTATGGTAAGTGTAGTGAAAAAACAGTGACTTACTGATTGGCATACCGTGTTGCCCCATTCTCCCCAATCAGAAACGCGATGACCGCTGGCAATGAGCGATCGCGGGCACGAGAGGCAGAAGAGGGATGTGTGTGTAAACATACAAATCCATGTTCTGTTCTGTGAGGAGAGACAGATTTGTGAGTTCCTAATAGCTAGAAACCACGATCTGTCATTTCCTCTAGTCAGTCCCCTCCTCCCCGCAGTTAGCTGGACACACACAGCCGAGCTTAGGAGCGTGCCTGCATGTGTACCCCCATAGCCAAGGGGCGCTCTGTGCATTACTATTGTGCAGACCAGGTAAGTACTTTATAAACCTCTTTTTTTATTTTAGAAAAAAAAAACACCAGAGCCTTTGGTATCAGATTCATTAATTCATAACTGCATTAAATAGAGGGGTTTCAAATATGTCTATACACCTAAGGGAAATGTCACATACCCATTTACCTTGTGCAGCTATTGTCAGTTCTGACAGCTGTTCACTTTTAATTTTTGTTGTCTTTTTAGCTCAAACTGCAAATTCTAAAAGGCATTATATATATAAAAGTAACAGCAACCATACAAATTGTTCTTTACATTTATTTCGACAAGTATCAGGTTTTTATGTCATGGTTATTTAAAAGCATGCAGAATTTTGTAATTTATTTAACTTCTTCAACTGATGTTTACTTTACTTGACAAGTGTGTCTAAGAAGTTTTCTGAAATTAATGTTGCAATTTCTCCACTAAGTCCAGAACAAATTTATGTAATTTATTTAACTTCCACAACTGACATTTTCTTGGCTGAACAAGTGTTTTTAGGAGGTTTTCTTAAATTAATGTTGCAATTACGCTACTAATCTAAAACAAACTGACTCTATCAAGGAGAGGATACGAATACATCAGAATACGCTAAATGTTCAAGTAACAAATATTTAGAGAGTTTCAAAAAATTCTAGGAAACCAAGTGTTTGGACATTGCATCGCTTGCTGTAAGATATGATAAGGCTGATAAGATAAGATAAAAATGTTTTTTTTTTTTTTCAGAACACCAGCATTCATTTATTCTTGTTGACTTTTGGGAAAAACTACTTTAATTCAAAATATGTAAAACATCAAAGACCTTCATTTCATAACAGATTTTTAGTATCTTGTAAAAATGAATGAGCACCAATAATAGCTTTCCTTTCCAGATGTTGTCAGGACAGATAAATATAGAGCTACTCCCGTAGGAGGAGCAGGAATTACTTGTTCAGGTCTTCCCAATTTCAGCCACACAGCCAGGACAAATATCTGGACAGAGTTTTTCAGGACACCAGCTTAACTAGGCACCATAGGGGTAGCAAGAGCACAAGGTCCCCAATATCTTCCCAAGGATAGATGGATGCCTACTTCCAATCTTCTAAGCGATGCCCTCGCTATTAGAATACTGTAGGTCCATCTAAACCTCTCCTCTGGCAGTTCTTGCCAGAGGAGAGGTTTAGATGGAACTATTATAATATCAGCACATGTTATTCTAATGGAGGTGACCTACTTCATCATTTTATTGGGTGCATTCCTTACTTTAAATGTTGAGATGACCTATACACCCCTCGGATTATATTTACATACATCTGATATATCATGTTGAACATTTATCTCTAATCTAACTGGGTCTGGATATCATCCCAATTTTCCAAATGTGTGTACACAAGTCCATCGGACAAAAATCCAAAGTACAAACACGCATAATCAGAATCAATGCTCATCAAACACCACATTAGCAGAAGGTGCCCAAAGTGTGGCGCTCAAGAGCTGAAATTTCATGTAGTATATAACTACGTTCATGTTTGTTGGCCGACAATTGTGTGCCATTTGTGTGCAAGACACGTTCATGGCCAACGCCCTTCGGACAAAAGTCTGAGGCTTTGTCTATGGAAAATACGACCATGTGTACGAGACTTTAGAGCCTTCTGTATAACGCATCTGCGATACATGTACGGAGCTGAAAAAAAGAGGAATCCTGTGAAATGAGTAGAACATTTATGAGTGCATGTATACAGTATATTGATACAGTTCTGAACTGTTAGGCCTCGTACACACGACCGAACATGTCTGCTGAAACTGGTCCGCTGACCAGTTTCAGCAGACATGTTTGGTCGTCTGTACGGCCGACCGGACAAGTTTCCAGCGGACAAATGTTTCTTAGAATGCTAAGAAACATGTCCGCTGGAACCATGTCCGTCGGACATGTTCGGTCGTCTGTACAGACTCACCGGACATGTCCGATCGTCCGCCATCCCGCGCATGCGTCGAAGTGATTCGACGCATGCGTGGAAGCATTGACCTTCCAGGGTCGCGCACGTCGCCGCGTCATCGTCGCGGCGACGGCGTGGCCACGTCACAGCGCTGTCTGTCCGCGCGGATTTCTGTCTGATGGTGTGTACATCCATCAGACAGAAATCTCCGGGCGGACATGTCCGCTGAAAACAGTCCGGCGGACCGATTTCAGCAGACAGTCCGCTCATCTGTATGGGGCCTTAGAAGTTTCTTCTATACAAAATTACTTTTTAATTACTAATTTTGTTGTTGTTTTTTATATTTGTACAACAATAAAATGTATATACAGTATATATATACTTTTATTCTGTTTTCTTTTGGCATAATTAAAGTCCCATTAACCGTTAGCGTACTTTTTTTTTTGGAAAACATGGAGCAGAGACTTGATGATGCCCTGCCTGCCATCTCTATGCTCCAGGACAGATGCAACACCCATTATCAGAAAATTGAGACTTTATTGTGTCAGTTGGATGATGCTTCCTCCCAGTCTACGCTGTTCATTGATCACAGCGGTGGAGGAGGCTGGGGGCAGGAGGGACAGAAAAGGAGCAGGACACAGAAGGCATGGAGGAGGTGTGGCGGAGCAGTGCAGGAAGCTTGAGAATGGGAGGGAGAAAGGAACGGCACATAGAAGGTGGGGGTCGGCAGCCCAGGAACCTGTTTGCGATCCACCTGTCACCTGCCTGCGGTCGACAGGTGGACCACGATCGAGGGGTTGCTGACCCCGTGATAGACCAACACAAAGTGGAACATAATTGTGAGGTGGAAAAAAATGATAAATGGTTTTTAAAATTTACAAATAAATATCTGAAAAGTGTGACGTGCATTTGTATTCAGCCCTCCTGAGATAATACTTTGTAGAACCACCTTTCATAGCAAATACAGCTGCAAGTTTTTTTTTTTATTTCTCTACCAGCTTTGCACATCTATAGAGTGACATTTTTGCCCATTCTTCTTTGCAAAATAGCTCAAACTCTGTCATATTGGAAGGAGAGCATCTGTGAACAGCAATTTTCAAGTCTTGCCACAGATTCTCAAATGGATTTACAGTAGGTCTGGACTTTGACCGGGCCATTCTAAAACATAAATATGCTTTGATCTAAACCAGTTGTCTCCAATATAGGGGATAACAAGATATGAAAGGAGAGGAAATTACAGTACAAGGAACAGGGGTGTGAGGTGAAGTGAAAAGTAATAAGTGAGGGAAAACAAGGGAAAAAAAAGGGAAAAAAAGGGGGGGTGGGAAGTTGGAGAGAGAAAAAAAGTGGAAGGAAAGATGGTGTAAAAGAGTTGCCGTGGTGAAATGATGAGAAAAGAAGAAAAAAAGAGAAAGAAAAAATAGGGGGAAAGTGAGGAAAATGGGGGGAATTGAAGGAGAAAAGAGGGGGAGAAAAAGGAGGAAAGAAGGAAGGAATAAAAAGGTGAACCAGTGATCAAAGGTGAGAAAGGGGTTCTAGGATAAAGTGAGGGTGATGTGATAACACTTTTTAAAGCCTATTGAAGCTCAGAGATGTGAATACCTTTCTGTCGGAGACGGACCGTCTGTCTAAAGATGTGGATTGAGAAGAAATCATTGTGTGATGGTGTTTTGTTTGAATTCTGTTAATGAAGGAATGTGACTTCTCAGGTGGAGTGATTAGGTCATGATAATTATAGACCGGCGCCGACATGTCTGGAATGTTTAGCAATTAGACATCTGAAGGTGTATTGAAGCCCCCCATGGTGTGATGGGTGGGTGGAGAGTTTGATTGTTCCTGTGATCACTGAACCATGCCTTGAAAACTGTATATAAACTTGAGAGCTAACCATTAAAGTTGTCTTGCATTTGAAACCAGAACACAGAGCTGTGTGTCTCGTGTCTGGGGGGAATTCTTATGGGTCGTGTTCGTTTGCCTGATTGTGGAGTGTCGATAAGCTGTCGTGGGTTGATGGAAGGTCGTAAACGGTGGTGACCGTTACACTTCCACTTCACAATTACAGGCCACATTGTGTTGGTCTATCACACAAAAATCCCAATAAAATACATTTATGTTTTTGGTAGTAACTTGACAAAATGTGGAAAATTTAAAGGGGCATGAATACTTTTTCAGGGCACTGTATTAACACTAAAAATACTGGATAAATGCTATGCACACTGCTATACCCTTTCAAGTAAACTTTGCAAAAAAAAATAGGAATATTTAGTTTGCATATATTGCAATACATGTTTAGGCTGGCCAACTGCTTCAAAGTAATCCCATAGCCAGCTCTACTCTGCTTTGCCACTACAAATGCTACTGTGGACACAATGCCAACCTGGGGCAAACAGACACAGATTGGAGGAGAGCTACACGGTTTAGGTCTGGGTACTGACCTGCAATAGTAGAAAGAAATGCTTGGACAGCCGCACTCTGGAAAAACCTTCTTGGTTGCCTTTTATTGATAAAAGTTTTCAAACACCACACATCACAGCAAAGACAGGGGCATACAGCTGACGTTTCGCACTACAATCAGTGCTTACTCATAGCTGAGTAACCTTTAGCACCTGATAGATTATATGCATGTACAAGCTATTGGCATCTGAGCACAGGTATATCTTGTTTCTACTTATCTAGAATTCATAAGAATTCCACTAATCCCTCATGGTGTCCCATTGTAGTGGCTATGGAAAGTGTCACAGGCTATTTTTCTAATTATATTGACCACTTTCTCCAACCTGTGGCAGAGGATCTTCCATCCTACATTCGTGATGGAATTTCCTAATCTAGACATGCTCAAACACTCTACATGGGAGTGCACGTACATGTGGCTTGCACTTGATGTAAACTCCCTCTACACATCTATATGCCATGAGGTTGGTCTGAGAGCTGTACAACATTTTCTTGTGGCTAATGCACTACTCAATCCGAGACAGGTGAATTTCATTCTAGAGGCCACTGAGTTTTGTTTAACACACAGTCATTTTTAATTCTATGGAGAGTACTACTTACAGATCCAAGGCAAATTATGTTGCCCCTAGCTATGCTAATCTGGCTATGGTCCTCTGGGAACTTTAGTTCATCTGGCAGGACAATCCCATGCAGCTCACAAAATTTTATATGGGCATTACATAGATAATATTGCAGTGATTAGGATGGCCCAGAATTTCTGGTGGAGTCCTTTGTAGCACATTGTAACATAAATGATGTAGGCTGTCCTTTACTTCTGTATGTGATACTAAGAGGTTGGCCTTCCTAGATTTAGAATTATGCCATGACCGTAAATCATATATGCTCACAACTATACCAAGCCTACAGCAGGGAATTGCTACCTGCACTGTCAAAGCTATCACCACTCTAGATGGGTACAGATTATACCAAAAAGTAAATTTTGTTGTTTAAGGCCCCATACTCACGACCAAACATGTTTGCTGAAACTGGCCCGCGGACCAGTTTCAGCATACATGTTTGGTCGTGTGTAGTTACGAGCGTACAGAATTTCACCGTACATTTGCCCGCCGGGCCGTTTTTCAGCAGACATTTATTTCCAAACTTGTTTTAAAACCGTCCGCTCAAATCCTGTCCGAACGTACATGTTTGGTGGTGAGTACACAAAACCAACGTACAAAAACCCCGCGCATGCTCAGACTAAATGAGGCCACGGGAGCGCTCGTTCAGGTAAAACTCACGTTTCTTTGGGATATGGCACATTCGTCAATAGAAAGATTAATTCTAGCAATAGAACACTGAAGCAAAACACACAATAACCAATGCTTGATGCCGTCGTTTTATTCATTCTTCTCTTGCTATAACTAATCAGTTATTTAGCTCATGTTATTTCAACTGAGTTGTTCCATACTGAAAAGTGACATTTGTTAGCTGTGATGTAGTAAGATTTTTGCAAACTTTTATTGGCCCGACGTATCATATTTTTAGTGGTCCTCCACATTTCAAATTTTTTGCTTTTAATGTTTAATGGTTATCTTTCCCACTTTCTTTAGGTGTTTATAGTTATGTCACCATTTAGAATATTTTAATAGGAAATAGTTTTGATTTAGCTTTTGTTTGTATATTTAACATGATTTTTTTGAAGGTTGTTTAAATTGTCTACCATGTTGGCACACCAAATGACCCCCCCCCCCCCACATGAGTTAGTGAATAGTTTAGATTAAACATTTTATTTGTTTGTAATGTTTGATGCCTAAAATAATACCCACAGTATTACAAACAATAGGCACGTTTTTCAAATCAACAAAAAGGCTTTTATTTGAGCAAATTATAAAAAGGATCAAAAACAGAATGGCAGCACTTGAACAGCTAGCAACATACATGCAAACTTGCATTTCAAACATGGTGAAGGATAAACTAGCCAACCTCAGGAAGCACACAAAATAAAATCTGAAGCAGCAGCACATAACCAAAGGAACCCAAGCTGTGGTAGTCCAAACAAGATGCCATTTGTGGGGGATCAAATGGAAGGCAGGGCATCAACGTCTCCTCTTCCTTGCAACCTTCCTTCCAGGCTGCCTTCCAGCGGGTCTTCCCTGGGCCCTTGCAGGTGGGGATGATGTGGCAGCAGGAGTATGATGTTCAGCAAGCCGGGCCGGGTCACATAGCCCAGTGTCTGGGGTCAGCAGCTCCCTCTGCATCCACCAAAGGGCCTGGTTGATGATGCCCTTGGCCAATTGCCTCTGCTCCTCCGTGCCTTTATTGAGGTCATGTGCCACGGAGGCACTGTAGGCCTCAGTGGGGTTGAGGGGGGCCCTCATGATGGCACTCGCCTCCTGAATCATTTTCAGGCTGGCTTCCTCCACTGCCCCCAATTTCTTCTTACGGCCTGGTGGCCTAATATAAAGGGGAGGAGCCTGGCTGGTGGTGCTTGTCCTGGGGAGCTGCTGAACGCCACTGGGCCCGGCCTCCTCCTGGCTGCCACTGACCCCTTCGTCCTGGCTGACAGTGAGGAGAGGATCTGCCACCTCCTGGCTGGTCTCTTCTTCCTGTGTAAAAAAAAGGGACATGTTGTAATATATTTAGGAATATACTCACTCACATTTTCATGCTTGAATCTTATTTTTTGCCTTGAATTTAAACTTGAAAACAGACTCACCCTCTGACCCCTGCAGTTGTCATCCCTGACACCTATTTGTTTGCCCACGATTTTAGATTTTTACTTCCCAGCTTGTATTTTATTAACCAATATCAAGTCAAGAATCAAACAATAATTAAGATTATTACATAACTAGTTATGAAACTACTATACCTCATCATCGTAGAGGCGCAGATCTGCCTCTCTGTCAGCCAGGCCCTCTTCATCCGACTCTGCAGGGCTGTGGTGATCTGGGGAAGTCCCGCTGGGAGGTAGCGTGGAGGAAAGGTTGGGATTCAGACTTGACATTGATGCCCTGCCTTCCAGTTGATCCCGCAAAAATGACATCTGGTTGTAATACCACAGCTTGGGTTCCTTTGGTGGTCTTGCTGCTGCTCCAGATCTTAGCTGCTTTTGGTGAGCTTTGTACGCTCTCCTATATGTGCCCCTGAGGTTGGCAAGTTTATCCTTCACCATGTTGGCACTGCATTCTGGCACCCATGTCCTCATGTATGCTGCTAGCTGTTCAAGTGCTGCCGCTCGTACGTCCTTGTTATGATAATGGTCCTGCTTTGAATCCCACAGGATGGGCATTTCCCTGAATTTATCCAGCAAATGCTGGATAATGTCTTGGCTCTGCAGGAGATCCATTGGGAAATTAGGATTTACTCTTTTTTTTTCTAGATTGAAAAAATAAAAAGAAACCAAAAACACAATTAAAAAAAGCCTCAGCATTTACATTGATAGAATATGTTGTTTAAAAAGTAGTACCTATATAGAAATACAAACACAGTGTCTCTTGTTTAGAAAATGCTGGCCAGCTCTGCCCCATTGGTTGGTTTTAGCTAACATTTTTTTTATACATGCCGCCCCTTTGGTTACATTGCAGGAAATAATATAAATCTACAACCATACACAATTATTACAAATGACAGCATTCATCAAGCCACTATTGCATGTGTAGATATCCTGCCCCTCAGCATTGATTACATGAAAGAAACTTCCTAATGACCTCTGTCCAACCAACACAGAACAATACTTGGCCTGATCTGAATACACCCTACATAATTGATAATGAGTCACAGCATTTTTGATCTCTCTATTTTGTGATGTCTACAAAAGCATTTGGGTATGAAAATCACATTCTGGTATCCAAGAGACATAATAGCTTAATAAAACTGTGCAACCAACAGACCAAACCCCCATCCCATTGCTCTACATTTTAGAGCCCGCTGCTGATCCCATGTTTAAATTTCTTACCTGCCTCTCTCACAATCCTCGTTTCTTCCGCTCGCTGAATTAACACGTAACCTACGTAATCACGTCAAGCGCCTTTTATACACTCCGCGTATGTATGAAACGCCGCCCTCGTCACCTTTGCCATGCCCCTAATCAATTGAAAAAGTAAATATGGCGTTAACTGTGTAGGTTCTGGAATCGCGCGAATATTCTCCGCGTAACGTACGTCAATACGTTGTTGGCATTCGCGACACTCCGCATATGCAATAATCCCCGCCCTCATCTCCGCCCCTGACGGGACATTTCCTCGTTTCCACGCCCCTAATCTCTGTGGGAAGGAAAGATGGCGATGTCACACGAGCGGGCACGGAGCTCTCATGGCGCAAGTGAAGGGACAGAGGCTGGACCGTCCCGATCCAGGCCTAAAAGATATAAAGCCACTAATATGGCGTTCGAAGAAATGGTGGAGTTGGTTTACATCATGAGGAGGAAGGATTATGATGGTGAATGTGGGCCCTACAAAACACCGAACCGTAGGAAGTCACACATAATGGACAAGGTGGCAAGGAGAATGAGGAGAATGTTTGGTGTCACCAGGTCAAAGGAGCAACTACGGAAGCGTTGGTCCGATTTAAAATTGAGGGAGCCACATCACATGAAGAAGATACTAAAAATTCTGCGTAAAAGTAAGTCCATATTATTTAAGGGGGGGGGGGAAATGTCTGCAATAATGTGTTGACATGTATTTTTTCACATCTGCCTCCTTGGCCTGCTTGTACTTTTGAACACGTGTAGATACTGTATTGTGTTTATGTCAAATAACAACCTTAAACAAATTTTGTGAAATAGTAAACACGCGTAATATGACATTGTTTAGCAAAAATGTGACGTTACTCCAGGAACAACACACCTGGACATGGCTGACTGGCCCCAAACTTGGTTTTCCAACATTGTTGACTAGCAAAATCACAGAAATTAAATTGAGTGAATGTGACAGGCAAACAAGATTCATTCTCCAAAATGCAAATAAAGCTGATGTTTTAACATCTTGAAATGCAAAGCACCTGTGTCTCAAAAATCTAAGTATATTTATTTGGAGGGTCGACGAGAATTAATGTTTTGGGGTGACATCCATTTGTGTCACTTCTTTGCAAAAAAGGGGCAGGATCAGAGCTTGGCCTAGAACTACGCCAAAAATGGAGGATTGCTGAAAGAATAAACAACCAAAAATCATCATAAATGTATCGTCTATGCAATGTGTGCGATTTATGATATCCAATATCTGTGTGCTGATGAGTATACCTTTTGTTTTTTATTATTTCTTATAGGGGAAAGAAGACGCCAGCAATTGGAGGAGGCAGAGAGGGCCAGACACCCGGAAAATCAAACACCTCCACATGTTGAGCAGGAGGAGGCTGGGGAAGGAAGAGAGGAGGATGTGGAAGGAGAAGAGGATGTGGAAGGAGAAGAGGATGTGGAAGGAGAAGAGGATGTGGAAGGAGAAGAGGATGTGGAAGGAGAAGAGGAAGGAAGAAAGGAGGAAGGAAGAGAGGAGGAAGAAGTTATTTTGGACTTAGAATTTATATCAGATGAAGGGCAAGTGGCGGAAGAACAATTTGGCGAATTGCAAGAAGGTGGATTGATGGATGAAGGAGGAGTCGAAGATGATGGGGAGGTGGTGGAAGAAGGAGGAGTGATAGAAGATGATGGGGAGGTGGTGGAAGAAGGAGGAGTGATAGAAGATGAAGAAATTGGGGATGTGGAAATTATCAGGCCATCAGGTCAGTGTCACCCCTATATTAATAGGGCCAAACATATGCAGATAGGCTGGAAATTATTTACATATTTTGAATGCCAATTTGTTTCTTTTTAGGGGATCAAGATGGAGTAGCACATTTTTCACGTGCAAGTGCTTCTATCATTATACAGCAACTAATGGAGTGCAGCACGGAAATGGACATTATGCAGGAAAGGATGCTAGTCATGGAGCAGAATGTGCGAAATGTCATTTCAGAGTGTAGCACGGAAATGGAGAACATGCGACAAAGGATGCTAGTCATCAACCAAAATTACAAAAATATCATGGACATGATGGGCCGTGTCAAAGACTGAACCACAGAAGCCCATCCCCCGCCCATCCCCCGCCCACAAAACCCTTTTTAATTTTTGTACTTTATAATACGCCAAAATTTCTAAATGCACACACAGTGTGCCAATATGTGCTAGCTGCCATCACAGACTATCTATTGTCTGTGCTTTGTGGGTACAAACCCCTCCTCGATCCTCAAGTAGTTGAGAGGAAGGGTTTGCTCCCACAAAACACAGACATTGATCACCCATGATGTCAGATAGCACATGTGGCCATTTGTCTGTTTAACCAATGACATTTGGCGAGTTTGCACTGAATGTGTGCATTTAGAAATTTTGGCGTGTTCCAGTGTGAAAGCACACCATCCATATGACTGACTGCTGTTATTTTTTTTAATTTTTGTTTGGTGTTGATCTTTTTTGGTTTGTAAATGTTTCCAGTTTCAGATCACAAAACGAACAATAAATCTCACCTAAAGAAAGAAGTTAACTAATTTTGGTAAAAAATTCAAAAATTTTTGTGTTGTGTTAAAATCTTGTTGAAAAAATTAGACACAAACAAATGACAAGCCCAAAAATTCTTGCGTATAGTTTCAGTGAAATTATTCTTACATTGTGTTTCGATCATTATTATTGATAATCACTGTCAATAAAGACAAAAAAATAAATAATTAAAAGCCAATATTTTGTCTCAAGAATTTGCAGGAAATGTTTTCTGCCTAAAAATACACATTTCTTGTTAAAAAATTAATAAACTAAAAAAAAAAATATGAGACATCAAAAGCAGAAAAATGAGTGGCTTCTTATTTCTAGACTGAATACCCAGTTTGTAGATGAGTGAATAATGTGCAAATGTGGTTAGTTAATACATCTGAGTAAGTAAATTTGGCACTAGAAGTGCACGATTTATGGAGATAACCTGGAAGACAGAAAAATAGAGAAAAAGCAGTAATGACAAACAACTGTATAAAGTCCAATGGTCTAATTATTTATTAGTTGTGAGAATATTCCTTTCTTTGGGGGCCGAATTAGAAAGAAATATGATCTGGCATAGCAATGGCCCCCCGACCCATGAAGTACTCAACATATTTGTCGCGTACCTCACGAGCAGATTGGGGGGCCAAGCCAGCGCGACCAGTGTCCAGGCCAGGAATGTTCTCTGAGGGTAGTCCTGCCTCAGAGCCCATGGAGGCTAGGTACGTCTGGGAGTGCCTGCGTAGAAAATTGTGCAAAATGCAGCAGGCAAATATAATGGTGTTCAATTTATATTCCGCCAAATGTATCGATGTCAGGAACAGGCGGAACCGGTTGCTGAGGATCCCAAAGGCATTCTCGACTACCCTCCGAGCCCTGGACAACCGAAAATTAAACACACTCCTCTCTAAGGTGAGGGTCCTCTGGGGAAAAGGCCGCATTAGGTGAGGTCCAAGGCCGAAAGCCTCGTCCGCTAGGAACACAAACGGAAGTCCTTCCACATTATCTTCATCTGGTGGCAATGCCAGACCACCAGTTTGGAGACGATCATAGAAATCAGTCCGTGCGAACACTCCCCCATCTGACATCCGGCCGTTCTTCCCCACGTCCACATATAGAAACTCATACTGTGCCGACACCACCGCCATCAACACGATACTATGATAACCCTTGTAATTATAATAGTAGGACCCCGAGTGGGGTGGGGGCACAATGCGGACGTGTTTCCCATCTATTGCTCCACCGCAGTTAGGAAAATCCCACCGCTCGGCAAATTGGGAAGCCACAGACTGCCATTCCTGTGGTGTGGAGGGTAGCTGTGGGGACAAACAAAAAAAGAGATTTAGTACTTTGGCACATAAACATTGCAAACATAATCCTACAAGCATCCTTGTGCAACTTTACATTTTTAAAATAGCATTTGCAAATTATGAAGGGAGAATTTCGGGGCACAAATATATAGGCCCACTTAATTAATAAGAGACTCCACAGCCCTCTGATGGGGACAAAAACACTTTGAAGGGGGGGTGGGGGGTGTTAAAACTGTTTTTAGAAAAAAAAAAAAAAAAGTGGCATGGTGGGGGTTGGCCCGAAGATAGCATGCTGGACAGGTTAATATTGGGTAAGATCAAAATATGCAGGTAGGCCAAAATAAAAAGAACATGTAAAAGCTGATATCAACATGCATAGTGAGAAAAGGGAACGTTAGTTAAACACACAGCATATCTGGGAAATAAAATAAAAAGTTAGTTTGCCACATTATTAAAGACACATTGTGAGGTTAAAATGAGGAAACTTACCTTCATATACTCCTCGTGCATAACTTTAATGATGGCAGCACACGTGTCCGGTATGATGACCCCAAGCGCCTGCGGAGAGATGCCTGTCGAGAACTTGAGGTCCTGCAGGCTCCTCCCAGTCGCCAGGTACCGCAACGTGGCAATAAGCCTCTGCTCGGCCGTGATGGCTTGGCGCATCACAGTGTCCTGCCTCGTGATATAGGGGGACAGAAGATCCAGCAGACTGTTGAATACGGGGTCCGTCATGCGGAGAAAATTCCTATAGTCATTAGGATTATTCTCCTGGAGTTCCCTAAGCAGAGGCATATGTGAGAACTGGTCACGCTGGCGCAACCAATTCTTGGTCCAGAAACGCCTCCGCCCCCTGTTTCTGGCCAAAGTACTGGAATAATGAACATATCCAGCAGCCATCCCATAAACAGCACCAACTCGCGAAAATTGACGCTGCTGCTCCATCATGGCTTCAAACCGGCCGGCTGGTCAGTCAAGAACACACTCCAACAGAAAGCACAATCAAATCCAGCGGTACCTGCAAAGAACGCACGACACACAGATACGAACGCACAGTACGAATCTGCTAAGCAGAACGAACTGCACGCCTGTACCCGAATGCCAACTACGTACCCACAAGCACACGCACTGAACGAGAAAATACTACCTGCTAAAGCCTGGAGACCGAGAAGCGCGAATCAGCTCTAACCAAACCTTCACTAACACGAGCAAAGCCGTAACTAGCAAAAGCGGAACAGAGGGCGTCGCCATTGACTTTGGCCTTTCCCTTTATAGTGACGTCAAACGTGGATTACGTGCACGCGTTCAGGTCCGCAGGGAAATATCGTCCGCTGGTGTGTACAAGCCAGCGGGCCAAATGAAAAAACAGCCTTGTACGCCGGAAACAGCCCGTCGGACATTTCGAACGGACATGTTTGCTCGTGAGTACTCGGCCTAAGACATAACTACTCATGTGTCAGCTATTATATTTCCCATAGTAGCCTTCTCAAGGACACGTTTCTGGAAAAGGGATATCCTAGCATGCTTGTGGAGGAGGCCTTTTCCTTTTATTTGGCTCATGGGGCTGTGGGAGATAGGAGAAAATCTTCCACACACACTTAACAACTCCTTAGGTTTACTGCCCAATTTCACACACAGCTTAGGAATATAGGAATTGGTCCATATTGTTGGAGGACACACACCTGACATCCTGCTACCCTGAAAGTCCCATGCTTCCAGGAAACCAGATGATGGAGCTCTAAATACATGCAAAGATAAAACAAAGAGAAACCAGTGCAAGGGATCTAAGCGTCGTAAAAACAATAGGGGTTTATTGAAAATTTTATAAAGGCAGATGTACTCACACAAGGACAGTTGCAGAGACTTTGGGTATAATGAGGCACTGAGCGAGATTTACTAAAACTGGAGCACTCAGTATCTGGTGCAGAAGTGCATGGTAGACGATCACAAGGACAGTTGCAGAGACTTTGGGTATAATGAGGCACTGAGCGAGATTTACTAAAACTGGAGCACTCAGTATCTGGTGCAGAAGTGCATGGTAGACGATCAGCTTCTAACTTCAGCTTGTTCAAATAAGTTTTGGAAATAAAACATGGAAGCTGATTGGTTTCTATGCAGAGCTACACCAGATTGTGCACGCTCCAGTTTTAGTGAATCTCCCCCGCTGTGCTGCTGTACCTTCCAGACTGCTCATGTCATGCAGCATATCCGACAGTGAACTGCCCAACCAGACTGTAGAGTGAGCCACACTGCTCTCCTGCTAGAAGCCACTGACAGAAGCTGAATATCACTGTATAAGCAATAGAAATAGCTTGTCATGAATGGGTTAACCATTAATGAACAGCTTGCTTTTGATTGTGATCTGTGATTGGCTAAGCTACAGGTAGCCAGATACCATATGATTGCTTTGGGCCAATCATAGATCACAGTAGTAAGGAAGCTGTTCATGAATGGAACCCTATTCATGACAGGTCATTTACATTGTGATCATGTGATCACTATGACCAATCATATCGATCACATGATATCTGGTTAACAGTTATTGGTAACAGCAGACACAGGAGGGGCACAATGCATGCTCCTAGACAGGTGCAGGCTCAATCACTTATATATATATATATGTGACTGAACCTGCATGTGCCGACCCGCCGCAGTACAACTACTGTGTGGGAGCGGCAAGCAGTTAATCAGCCACAGAACCTGTGTAAATAATATGTGTTCAGTTTAAAAGGGATGAGGTGGGAACTTTAGGTATGAATGGGCAAGATCACTGCTCAAAAGGAGCAACATGATGGAAGTATATAGCCAAAAACAAAAGCTACTAGCTCCAGGGGGCAAGCTTAAATATTTATATTCAAAAAAATCTTTAAAAAATAAATAAATTATAGATAGATAGATACTGTAGATAGATATACAGATAGATAGACAGATAGATCGCAGGTTGGAATACATACAGTTGCCACAAAAAGTATGTGAACCCTTTTGGAATGATATGGATTTCTGCACAAATTGGTCATAAAATGTGATCTGATCTTCATCTAAGTCACAACAATAGACAATCACAGTCTGCTTGAACTAATAACACACAAATAATTAAATGTTACCATGTTTTTATTGAACACACCATGTAAACATTCACAGTGTTGGTGGAAAAAGTATGTGAACCCCTAGACTAATGACATCTCCAAGAGCTAATTGGATTGAGGTGTCAACCAACTGGCGTCCAATCAATGAGATGAGATTGGAGGTGTTGGTTACACCTGCCCTATAAAAACCCACATCAGTTCTGGGTTTGCTTTTCACAAGAAGCATTGCCTGATGTGAATGATGCCTCGCACAAAAGAGCTCTCAGAAGACTTACGATTAAGAATTGTTGACTTGCATAAAGCTGGAAAGGGTTATAAAAGTATCTCCAAAAGCCTTGCTGTTCATCAGTCCATGGTAAGACAAATTGTCTATAAATGGAGAAAGTTCAGCACTGCTGCTACTCTCCCTAGGAGTGTAAAGATGACTGCAAGAGCACAGCGCAGCCTGCTCAATGAGGTGAAGAAGAATCCTAGAGTGTCAGCTAAAGACTTACAAAAGTCTCTGGCATATGCTAACATCCCTGTTAGCGAATTTACAATACTTAAAACACTAAAAAAGAATGGATTTCATGGAAGGATACCACAGAGAAAGCCACTGCTGTCCAAAAAAAAAACATTGCTGCACGTTTACAGTTTGCACAAGAGCACCTGGATGTTCCACAGCAGTACTGGCAAAATATTCTGTGGACAGATGAAACCAAAGTTGAGTTGTTTGCAAGAAACACACAACACTATGTGTGGAGAAAAAGAGGCACAGCACACCAACATCAAAACCTCATGCCAACTGTGAAGTATGGTGGTGGGGGCATCATGGTTTGGTGCTGCTTTGCTGCATCAGTGCCTGGATGGATTGCTATCATCGAAGGAAAAATTAATTCCCAAGTTTATCAAGACATTTTGCAGGAGAAATTGAAGCTCAACAGAAGATGGGTGTTGCAACAGGACAACGACCCAAATCATAGAAGTAAATCAACAACAGAATGGCTTAAACAGAAGAAAATACGCCTTCTGGAGTGGCCCAGTCAGAGTCCCGACCTCAACCCGATTGAGATGCTGTGGCATAACCTCAAGAAAGTGATTTACACCAGACATCCCAAGAATATTGCTGAACTGAAACAGTTCTGTAAAGAGGAATGGTCAAGAATTACTCCTGACCGTTGTGCACGTCTGATCTGCAACTACAGGAAACGTTTAGTTGAAGTTATTGCTGCCAAAGGAGGTTCAACCAGTTATTAAATCCAAGGGTTCACATACTATTTCCACATGCACTGTGAATGATTACATGGTGTGCTCAATAAAAACATGGTAACATTTATTTCTTTGTGTGTTATTAGTTTAAGCAGACGACTGTGATTGTCTATTGTTGTGACTTAAGCCCTGTACACACGATGGACGGTTAACCGATGAAGCTGACTGATGGTCAGTCGTGCCTACACACCATTGGTTAAAAAACCGATCGTGTCAGAACGCGGTGATGTAAAACACAACGACGTGCTGAAAAAAATGAAGTTCAATGCTTCCAAGCATGCGTCGACGATGGTCGTGCCTACTAACGATCGCTTTTTTTTTCTATCGGTTAGGAATCCATCGGTTAAATTTAAAACAAGTTGGCTTTTTTTTAACAGATGGATAAATAACCAATGGCGCCCACACAAGATCGGTTTGGACCGATGAAAATGGTCCATCAGACCGTTCTCATCGGTTTAACCGATCGTGTGTACGCGGCCTTAGATGAAGATCAGATCACATTTTATGACCAATTTGTGCAGAAATCTATATGATTCCAAAAGGGTTCACATACTTTGTGTGGCAACTGTATCTAATAAATTCATATAACATGCAAATTTATGATAAAAGGTCAGAAGGTGACAAAAATACACAGTCTTGAGATTACCAGCATGATGTATTGAACCCTGTTTCTAAAACATTGGATGGTAATAGTACTGATAGTAGTACTAATGGATTAAAAAAATAATACTAAAAGTCATAGAAATGATGATGATGTTAAAAAATATATAAGTACAGATAAACAAAATAATGATAATTGATAATAAATAATAAGGATTCCAACTTCGGTGTAATATTAATATTATGAACAGATAATGAGGTGAAAAAAATTCACCATCAAGACATTTACCCACCATGAATATATGATAATTTTTGGGTGTATTCTGTGGCTGCATCAAGGACAGTGTTGCCAACCTACCAGATTGAAATTTACTGACATGACATCCAAAATTTACTGGCATGGCCAAGATTTTACTGGCAGTTCCAAAAGTTACAAAATTACAATTTTAAGTGAAAATTACAGTATTTAGGCTACATACAATATGCACTTAACAATGTGATTTGAGGTAGATATTAAGGCAAAAAGCATAATTCTTATTTTATTTTCAATATAGTAAGTAGCTAACGGACAGGACTAAGAAGGGCAATACACTAGAATGGGTTATGCACTCATGAAATCGATTCGGAGTGATACTGACAGGAGTGTGCAGCAGCACAGAGGATGATGACACCTCACTGACATGACACATCCCCCCCTGAGTCACAGTGACAGTATTGCACCATGACATCACACGACAAGCTCAGACACCGCCTCCACCAGACCCGCGCACCAATCAGTATCACCTGAGCACACTGCAGCAGGCACTTGGATGGTCTCAGCTGACTCTGGACCCGAGCTGCATATGTACATTTCCGAGCCAAGCGTCACAGACATATTTTTTACTGGCAACCTTTTCCTCTTACTGGCATTTACTGGCAGGAGAAAAGTGCCCATTTTTTAGTGGCTGCCAGTAAAAGTACTGGCGGTTGACAACACTGATCAAGGATAGAAGACTAAATATGTTGAATATAAAATAAAATAATGGTGAAAGAACAGTGACAGACCTCATAACAAATCCCAAAGGAGGGGGTGCGCACCATAAAAGATTTGTAATGGTTATGTCTAAGCAGTAACAATCTCCTAAGGCCCAGAAAAAATGATGTATAGGCTAGCCAATTCGGAAGTGATGTATCTAAAATGGCTCCCTGTATGCCAATATATACTGTATATAAACAGCTGGTGCCCAGTCAAGAAAGCTACCCAAGATGGATTCAAACGCCAAAAAATTATTGTTACTGATACTTTGCACCCAAGAAGAACCTCATACATATGGGAGGACTATATGACCAGAAACTTGGATGTAATGACAAAAACATTCTAGGCCCCTATAGGAGCCTAGAATGGTCTGCCATTACATCCAGAACCTGGTCATCTAGGACCCCCATATGTACAAGGTTCTCTTGGACAAAATGTATAACTAACAATATTTTTGGGGAGTTTATCAGTCCTTTTTGGACATTTTTAGATTCTCAGTTAGGCTGAGGAAAGGGGAATTTCCCCATAAACGTATTCCGGTATAGGCACATGCCATAAGAGAGCGAGTTTCACAAATGTCAGCAACAGAACCGGCTTCTGTCTGTGGCTTCCTAATGAGAGAATTGTGGCTCGCTCCTCCACAGCTAAGCTGGGCAGTTCACTATTTGATAAGCTGAATAACACAAGCACCCTGGGAGGTACAGTGGCCCACAGTCTTATTATACCCGCAACCTGTACAACTGTCCTTTCGTGAGCGCATCTGCTTTTTTCAAATCTCCGTAAACATCTATTGTTTTCACTGCATTTAGAAAGATCCCTTGCACTGGTTTCTCTCTGTTTTATCTCTGGAGAGAAAATAGCCTAATCACATTTGTTCTTGCCCTCATTTACAAAGAAAGAATGTACATGCAGTTTCACAGGACAAATACCTCTGCAAATGTTAATAAAGATATACCCTTTAGGTATATATGTTTTGTTCAACTAATTACGTCCAGTAGGCTACCAAAATATATGATTCAAATTGTGACATTTTTACCACATGACTCTAATAAACTACTTTTTAATAACATTTGCTTAAACTTTAGGATTGCATCTCTCTATCTGCAATTAAACTGTAAGAACAAATAATATCAGCTCATTAAAACCCCTTCCTCAATAGATGAAGCCATAGTCATGCTAGCCCATTTGAACATGGATTGCACTATTTGGTTAATTTGTTAGCTATTGCAGACACTTGAAAATACAGCATGGTATTGTCAAATGGCTCTTAATTTAATGTTTGCTTTCTTCTGCAAATCCATTAGTTAATTTATGTAGTCGTATTAGTGCTCTTATTGAAAACATTAAGTGTGTAAATAAGGGGGGTTTCTTAAATAAAGTAGCATCATGTTGCTCTTTAAGGTACAATTAAGTGTTGCCAAGCAATATAAAAGGGAGAGAACACTACCAGTGTTCATTATCTTCTGATTGTTCAGAGGTATGTAGCTAATTCTTTGTATTTATTGTTCAGAGCTTTCTATACTTTCCTGTTTGTGAGTTGAATTTGCTAAATAACATGCCTTCCTAATCTTGCCTTATGCCACTTACACTACAGTAGTTTGAAATTCAATTTGGCATTGGGTGTATTTTTTCATTAATTCTAAACAAGGCTAATGTTTCAATCATAATTTTCTCTTTTTTTTCTTTTTTCTTTTTTTTTAATATGTAAGTAGCAGTTTTAGGGCAAACAAAAAAAGGAGCCATTAGACTTATGATAGCCAATGGGATTCCAAACAAAAAAAAATTGTCAATTGGTTAGGAACTACAACTGTTTTTAAAAAAAATAACATGTTTAGCAGCTTATAGAATGAAGCTTGATAAATTTCATGTGATAAAAATGGATGTCTGATTTGCAAAATATTTCATATTGTTCTTCAAAATTGCCTGAAAGAGAGACTGAAGATGCAAGCACTAGAGTAGCCTTTCTCAACCAGGACTCCTCCAGAGGATTATAGCTCAATATTCCTTGAGCTATAAACATTTTTATTTTAATCTCAGATAAGTAACCACTGACATCAATAATCTTTTCAGCTATTTGTAAAGGGGATTCTATCTACTGAGCACAAATGTTGGAGCATTCTTCCCACTGAGCATCACTCTAATGTACTGTAAGCTGTAGATATAGTCATTATTTGAAGCAGTTCACTGAGATGGGGAGGTTATTTCAAGGGTTTCCCCTTGTTTAAAAGTTTGAAAGAAGCTGGACTACAGTATAATACTTAAACCTGGTTAAAATCTGTATTACAATCAAAAGACAAAGGGACAAAGATAGTTGTAAACCATTTATATTTTAACTAGGCTAGTTATCAGCAGTATACCACCAGGATTGGCATTGTACCCACTGGTTAGCAGTAAACAGGATAGCAATACCTCTCAGTGCCAAGTGGCATTCTTGTGGTGTTTAGAAATGGAGATACAATCACACAAGTCTAGCATGTTTTTTCCACCTTATTATTTATCTGTAATGTCACATTTACAATGTGGGGTACACTTGGATTCCACAATGTAAAAAAGGACCATGGAGTTTTGAAGCAAACAAAATACATACAGTATAAATAAGATATATTTACTAAAGCTGGAAAGCGCAAAATCAGGCTCACTTCTGCATAGAAACCAATGATCTTTTAACCCCAGCTTGTTCAATTAAGCCTGGTAATAAAACCTGGAAGCTCATTGGTTTTTATGCAAAAGTGAGCCCGATATTGGGCTTTCCAACTTTAGTAAATAAACCCCATTGTGTACTTAAGAGTGGGGTATGCCTGTACATTTAAATTAAAAGGAAAGGTATGACAGGTGAACATTACATCACAAGGATGATGGAGAAAACATTTCAATCAGAGTTTTAAGAAATAAAATGTTACCATCATTTTAGAAATTGGTTCTTTCATTGAAAGAGTAGGTAAAATGTAAAATCAAATGAGGTACTAATGCCAAAGATCATTAACTGGAATTTAAAATACGGTATATATTACCGGTAAAAGCCAAAACCTTTTTTTTTTATTTAAATAGTGTGTGTGTGTGGGGGGGGGGGGTCGGGGGGGTTTAACCTATTTCATTACTATATATACAGAAGAGGTAACGTTTCCATACTTTCAATGACATATGCTTACTAAAGACAATCAAAAAGTGCAAATACCCCTACCCTATTTTCAAATATAATATTAATATGGGATTTTTTTATTGTTTTTAAATGTGTTATCATTTTGGCTGCTTGAAACAATAGTCATTTTGAATCATGAAGATTGTTTTCCCCATATGTGGAAAAATTGGCAACAGTTGCCCTTGGGGTTTTCATTTGTCTACCTTTATACAAAAACTGAATGAAACTGAGAAAATAAAAGGGATTTAGCAATGTCTAAAATAACTGTACTATTAAAGTTATTCCTAAACTGTAGTTCCCACCTCAACCAGCAAGACGTCCAAGTCTACCATATACCTGTCCGCAATCTACAAATACTTTTACCATGGGGCACAGCCTCTTCATGGAAACTCTCATTCCTATGAGAAGACTATCAATCTTCGAGGAACACAATCAATAGCTTTTCTGTAGAAATAAATTGGGAAACCATTGCACATATGTGTCCGGGCTTAAGCCTCGTACACACGACCGAGTTTCTCGGCAAAAACCAGCAAGAAACTTGCTGGGAGATATTTTTTTGCCGAGGAAACCGGTCGTGTGTACATTTTCGCTGAGGAAACTCGACGAGCCAAAAAGAGAGCAAGTTCTCTATTTTCTCGACAGGAATGGAGAAACTTGCCTTGTCGAGTTCCTCGACAGCCTAACGAGGAACTCGGCGAGGAAAACGATGTGTTTCGCCTGTCGAGTTCCTCGGTCGTGTGTACGAGGCTTCAGAGTGTTCATGAAGAGTGTAGCACCTAGAGGCTCCATGCCAAAGATCTCCATAAATCATGGACAGGTAAGTGATTGATTTGGGGGAGTTTGCTGGGAATGGGTAAATACTTTCTAAGGATAACTGAATTAAAAGCACAGTTATTCTCTAAATATTAGAGAACTCTTCCACATATTGAAATTCGTGTTTCTAACAATATGGCACAAGACATGAGTGGTTGTCATGTAATATTGCATTTTTTTTCCAGCAGACTTCCATGATGGAATTCCTTCACAGATCTCTAGTGCTCATAGCATTGGTATGTTTGGTGGCATGTCTTCCACAAGCACCAGCCAACTGTCTTCTAAATGTTCCAAGCAAAGATAAACTAGATGGGATTCCTAAAGTAAATACTGATGAAGTGAAGGCAGACCCGGCAGTACCTGAGATAAAAGGTTATTGTTTGAAAAAAACATAAATTTGTACATTTAGAACAGGATTTTTGAAATATATTAGTAAATACGATGAAACATAGTGGTAACATGCTGTTGTATCACACCTTGTCAGATGTTCCAGGCAAAGAAAATCTAAATGGGATTCCTAAAGTAAATACTGTAGAAGTGAAGACAGACCTGGGAGTACCTGCAATAAAAGGTAATTATTTTAAATGAATATCAACATGTATAATCAGAGCATGGTTGTAGAAATAAATTAGTAAATATGATGAAACATAATGGTAACATGCTGTTGTATCACACCTTGTCAGATGTTCCAGGCAAAGAAAATCTAGATGGGATTCCTAAAGTAAATACTGTAGAAGTAAAGACAGACCTGGGAGTACCTGCAATAAAAGGTTATTATTTGAAATGAATGTCAACATGTATAATCAGAGCATGGTTGTAGAAATAAATTAGTAAATACGACGAAACATAGTGGTAACATGCTGTTGTATCACAACATGTCAAATGTTCCAGGCAAAGAAAATCTAGATGGGATCCCTAAAGTAAACACTGAAGAAGTGAAGAGAGACCTGGGAATTCCTGGGATAAAAGGTTATTATTTGGAAAAAATATCAACATGTATAATCAGAACATGGTTGTAGAATTAAATTAGTAAATATGATGTAACATAATGGGTAACATGCTGTTGTATCACACCCTGTCAAATGTTCCAGGCAAAGAAAATCTAGATGGGATCCCTAAAGTAAATACTGAAGAAGTGAAGAGAGACCTGGGAATTCCTGGGATAAAAGGTTAATATTTTCAAAAAAATATGAACATGAATAAACAGAACATAATTGTGGAATGAAATTAGCAAATATGATGTAACATAATGGTGAAATGCTGCTTTATCACATCCTGTCAACATTGTACCATATGGTAGCAAGAGAAAGTCTAATCCTCAAGTTTCATTGGCTTATTCACAACTTCTACTGCCGTTGCCGGCACTAGATATTGGATGGTTGTTTCCTTTAATAGAAAGAAAACAAAACAATAAGTATTTAAAAACTTTAGTCCAGTTATGAATTTATAATTGCAATGTGTTATAAATACTAATAGTATAACTGCTAAAAGGAATTATATTAGAGATGATTACCAGGCATACATGAAAACATACAGCTGAAATATATTTATGGGAGTTGTCTCATCTCCCATGTTGCAATTTTTCTTCTGAAAAAGTGTGTCCTGTATGGTCAGCCAAACAGTGTAACATTTTGTACTCCAGTGTATTGCACAATAATGCAAATTATCATGATCTAAGAAACTGGGAGCAAGAGAGAAATTGTTTAACAAGCTCATAGGATCGCACATGGAGGAAATCAGCTGTTTGATAATACTTTTCTATAGCTCAATAAAGAAGGTGACATAGGAAATACACCATAGGAGTTACAGTGGTGGTGTTAGGCCTCGTACACACAATAGGTTAAACAGAGGACAACGGTCTGATGGACCGTTTTCATCGGTCAAAACCGATCGTGTGTGGGCCCCATAGGTTATTCAATTATCGGTTAAAAAAAAGCCAACTTGCTTTAAATTTAACCGATGGATTCCTAACCGATAGGTCAAAACCGATCATTAGTAGGCACGACCATCGGTTAAAAATCCACTCATGCTCAGAATCAAGTCGACGCATGCTTGGAAGCATTGAACTTCATTTTTTTTAGCACGTCGTTGTGTTTTACGTCACCGCGTTCTGACACGATGGTGTGTGGGTGCGACAGACCATCAGCCAGCTTCATCGGTTAACCGATGACTACGGTCCTTCAGACCGTTCTCATCGGATGGACTGATCGTGTGTACGAGGCTTTACTGTTCAACATGTACAGTGCGGCAGACATATATGAATGAGAATGCAATATACTGTATTTTGAAAGGTAAAATACATTACTTATGTATGATGCTATTTCAGAGAAAAGTGTCATGTTCTTAAAAGACCAGCCCAACCCACTAATATTGACCTCTGCCACATTTCTATGTCATTCCTTTGCATCTTTGAAGCTCTTGGAAATACAAGCAATTAAGGAGCATGTTACCTTCACCTCACCTTTTCCTCCCAGGATGCAGTGCCATGAGTTTCCAGATCCAGACACTGTCATGGGAGGGAAACAGATCCCAGTGTAAGCTCCAAAACATTGCTTGTACAGAGCTTTGACTCAAGGTTCCAATATGGAAAGAGAGCAGTGAGGGTGGCTACTAGTGTAGTAACAGAGTGCATTATTGGAGGTGAGAGGGGTAGGATTAAACCCTTTAGAGGACCTGCCACTTTGCCCTGATAAGGCTAATTAGTATTACAGATGCTTAATAGTGCTGTCCATAGAGTGCACCTCTATCTGTTCTGGAGTTTGCAGTTAAAGTAACTTTGTATTGCAAGTAGTGCTCTGTCGACAGCATGGTTTAGAACACAGGTGTCAAACACAAGGCCTGTGGGCCGAATCCAGGCCTCCAGGCCATTTCATGTGGCCCTCGCACCAGTTCCAGTCCTCTGATCCTACTCCAGACCCTTACTTTCTGCTTTCAAGCAATGCATTCAGCTTCTTCCCAGCAGCAGAATAAAGTAAGGGGGGTGCACTGTGATGTAAGGGAGAGTGGGGAACTCAACTTCTTACGGTGGGGTGGCTCTTGACATCTAATGTAAGAGAAGGGAATGAGTTGGACATCTAATCTTACTAATACATAATGCTGATGCGGCACCCCGAAGATATTGAGTTTGACACCCCTGGTTTAGAAGATGGATTAACCAGACCAGATGCAGTAAAGAAACAGTAAATAGACCAATTAAAGTTTTTGTTGCTTTTGGAAATAAAATGAAAATCAATGTCCTTTTTGCCTGTTATCAAGAAAGCAACACAATCTAGATAATAATACTGAAAATAACATTTAATCCAATTCTATTTTTCTGGACTATATATACATATATATATATATATATATATATATATATATATATATATATATATATATATATATATATATATATATATATAAATGTGTTGGTATGGCAATAAAACAGTCCAGTTCCTGAAATATCAAAATACACAAAAACAGCGCTAAAATCAATAATATTGGACCCGTGGTTAAAACCACTGAAAAAAAGTCTTAGGCCCCGTACACACGGCCGAGGAACTCGACGTGCCAAACACATCGAGTTCCTCGGCCAGTTCAGCCCTGAAGCCACCGAGGAGCTCAGCGGGCCGAGAGCTCCCATAGAACAACGAGGAAATAGAGAACATGTTCTCTATTTCCTCGTCGAGCTCCTCATCGGCTTCCTCGGCGAAATTGTACACACGGCCGGGTTTCTCGGCAGAATTCAGCCAGAAACTCGGTCGGAAGCTGAATTCTGCCGAGGAAACTGGTCGTGTGTACGGGGCCTTAGATGTAGTAAAGGTGATGTAAACAGTTCAAAGTATTCTGGTATTTGGGTTTGATTTGGCGTTGAGTGGGTGTTGTGAAGGCCCTTTTTTTACACCCGCATTTCCATATATATATATATATATATTAGGGCTGTTACTGATCAACATTTTTCTGTTCGATTAATCGTTTATTTTTTAATCGATTAATCGACTAATTTCGATTAATTATAACGCACATACAGATCCAACTACTTTAAGCTGATCTACTTGCAGGCTGATTCCCAGTGCAGCTACCAACCTCTGGAAAAATGGATAGCAGGATACAAAAACACACAAAGGCAGCACTCGATGGGAATAGCATTAAAACTTTTATAGTCTTCAAGTAGGTAACCAAATAAATATTGCACTGGAGATAAAATTGATGTAGCTACATAAACTGTAAAAATGGTGCGAGTAATACCAAACGGTACCAAAAGCAGTCATAAAAACATGTAACTAAGTATGATACTGGTATAAAAATGTGTACAACGATACCACTGCTGAATCCAGATGAGGAGGGGTTAACATCAGTCCGTCGGCATGTAGATGTCCCATGAAGGGAACTATCACAACTCCCAGTGGATGGTTGTAGAATCCCAGGTTGATAGAGGGAAGTGTAACAGCCCTTGCGTGTGGCAGATAGTGAGGTCCCGCCGGCATACAGATATGAAGGCACAGCAAAGGAGCCCTTCAGATGGACACGGCAAGCCCCACTGGTGTCCGTGACGTTACTGGATCTCCGACGGAACTTCCTGAAGGCCCAGAAGCCGGCGGAGAGGTGAGTTCCAATCAAAAGAATTTTAATCGATCAAAAAAATTAAAGATTAATCGATTAATTAAAAGTTAATTTGCACAGCCCTAATATATATATATATATATATATATATATATATATATATATATATATATATATATATACTGTTATCATTAGGTATAACCTTTCATCTGGCTTTCACACAGGTATCCTGAGAACTATTGGTATTGGTGGTGGACCATCGCTACCCAAGGCAGGTAAAAATGTCCAAGGATTAGCTGAAAAGAAGTCACTTTTGCCTAGCTTGAAAAAAACAGGTACACAGTATCCATAAAATATACTTGTTGGTGTTCTTTTTCAATATATGTATTGTGTTATGTTTAACTAAATCATTACAGCAGTTTCAGATATTCAGTATGGGGAGACATCCAAGTCATAAAGATGCAATTGGGTTGATTTACTAAATGCAAATAGACTGTTCAATTTGCAAGTGAAGTTGAACTCTGTAAGGAAATTTTCCACAGCATAGCGAAGAATACCCAAACATGTGCAAGGAAAATTAGAAAAAAAATCATTAAATGTGGTAAAATATCACTTTGTACAGAATACCAATACATGTGCAAGGGAATTTTGTTTTATTTCTTTTTTTATTAAAACACATGATTGGATGATGAAAGTCAGTAGAACTTAATTTTACTGACCAAGCGCTGGGAAAACTCAATTGCAAAGTGAAACTTTCCTTGCAAAGTGAACAGTCTTTTAGTCTTTAACAAATCGACCCCAATAACTCTCTTCCCTCCTTTAGGTGCTCCTGCCATACCTTGTACTTCAACATTGGTAGAGCTTTGTCAACGGGTCAACAAAATGGAATCAGGCAAGTATTGAAACAGATCCAGTTAATTTTCTTTTTACTTGTAGCATATATGTAGTACAAAAACTTAAAGTAGTCCAGTAAAAAGAACTATGTTTATAGATATTTATCAGGATGCAGAAGGGAGAGTAAGAGGTGAATATTCACAGCATTGACTTCAGGAAGTACATGCCCACTACCTTCATTCTGCCCCCCTCTACATGTTCTGGGAAGGCGGTGGGCTAAAGAAAATTGAAATAAATATAAATAAATAAAACAATTGAACAAACTTTTTTAATTTTAGCCCAGCTGCAGTATTTTTCTTTCCAGTAGTTCACTAGTTCCTATAGCTTGTTGGGCAGAAAAAAAGCTCATATCAAGCGATTTTGTACACATGTTTAGGTGCGTTTAGAAGTGTTTAGCGTTTTTTCTACCAGAAATCTCCAATCAAAAGAAAATCTGAATGTTTTTTTTCTGGCTCTAAACGCTGAGCTTAAAACATTCCTCTAAACATCCTATTGTGTATGGACACATGGGATAACATTGGGCTGCTTCTACAGGCAAAACACAAAACTCCTGTCCAGTGTGCATGAACCCTTAAAGTAAACCTGTGCTTTGCCTATGCAGGTCGCATGTTTTCTTTAATTTAACCCTTCCCAGAAGTAGTGTGGGGTGAATGGTTCGGCCCGAGCATGAGTTCAGGCTGAACATTGGCTGATTGGGAAGAACTTTGCCCAATCAGGGCGCAGTAAGAGCTGGTTGTTAAGGAGCGGGGCCGGAACGCCAGCCGTAGCATCTTTAATAACTGATGAGTCATCAGCTGTCAATGGGCTTCCCCACGTACAGCTGAATAAAAAAAAAACATACCATAAAATAAATAAAAACAGTAGACAGGTTTTTGATAATATCTTTATTAAAAATAAAAAAAATGGTGTTCCCCAATGTAGATCCATTGTCAATCACAATGCCACTGCCCTGCGAGACCAAATAAAATAAAAAATCACTCCGCCCGCCATGACGTCAAACCGCTGAATGGCTGGCTTGCCATTTGACAGTTCTTAAAAAGGTAAGGGGGAGGCCATCTGGCAACATCACCTGGTGGCGCCGCCTCCCTATGATGTCACCAACCATTGCATGCTGGGTCGGTGATGTTACAAGGGGGTGGTGCCACCTGATTATGTTGCGGGTGGCCCCACCCTTATCTATATATTTTTGGGGTCGGCAGTTGCGCGGGCATTGTGATTGATGATGGATCTACATTGGAGGTCATTGTTTTTTATTTTTAATAAAGGACACTCAACATGGGGACAAGGTGCTTTGGGGCGGGGGGCAAGTCCCCCCTGCCCCCAAAACACCCCGCCATGTTGAGAGCATGTGGCCTGGTATGGTTCAGGAGGGGGGACGCTCACTTGCCCCCCCCCCCCCTTTTGCTGACCTGCCAGGCTGCATGCTGAGATAAAGATCTGGTATGGATTTTGGTGGGGAACCCCACGCCATTTTTGTTTAAATAGCCGGGTTCTGGCAATTAAAACCGCAAGTCAATTTAAATGTAATTAGAAATTTTATTTTTGCATGCAGCAGTAAAGGAATTTTTCATCTTTGTTTTTGCACTTCAAGCATCACAAAAATCATTGCTCCTGAAAAAACTATAGTTTTAAAAAAAAAGTTTTGCATTGATACATGTCCCCAGGGCAGTACCCGGACCCCCATACCTCATTTATGGTAAATTACTTGCAAATAAGACTTCAAAATGGGAGCTTTTGATTTGTAATGTTCGGCTCCTATAGAATTCAATGAAGTTTGCGGTTCAGAGCAGTACTTTTCCCCTGTTCGTGAGTTCTGCTGCTGGAGAATTGTGTTCGGCCCATCTCTACCCAGCAGTATATAATTTCCTATCTTTTGATCCCTATCACTTTTTTCTGTTGCTATGCAGGACTATTATCCCTCTCTGTGTAACAGCGCTCATTGGTCCAGCACTGTCACGTGAATTGAGTCACATGCTCTTCTATACTCAGTAGTATTGGGAATTTTCTTTGACTCTCAGTTGTAAATGGCAGGGAAGTAAGGGAAAGGTTCATATAAGTTACTAGGAAGTGGGATCATTAGGAACGTGTTTTTTTTTTTTACCTCAGTGAGAAAAACAAATTTGCTTTAAGATACACAGACAACTGTTTAATTCCTACTAACAATTTCAGACAGACTTTTCACAATAATGTATTGTCTTTTATCTTTAGCACTCAAGCTGCTAGAATTTATCCAAGTGGTAGGAGATAAAATGATAGTGAGCAGTGGAAAGATTGAGGAAATAGAAAAGTCCCGTGCTGCATGCCAAAAAATCGGTGGCCGTATGGCTATTCCCAAGAATGAAGCAGAGAACAATGGCCTCTCATTCTTTACAAAGAAGCATAATCAATATGCATACGTGGGTTTGAAAGAAGGACCAAAACCTGGTGTCTTTCTGGATCCCAAAGGAATTCCTGCACTTTACACCCCCTGGAGCAAGAAAGAACCCAGCGGCCAAGGGCAAGAAAACTGTGTGGAAATGTACACTGATGGCAAATGGAATGATAAGGGCTGTAACCAAAGACGCCTCACAGTTTGTGAATTGTAAATCATATGAAGACAATTGTGGTCTTTCTTTGTTTTTTTAAAGTGATTGCTAATTAAGTATCACCTTCAAATATTGCATATGAATTATAACGTATTGTTTGCTTAATATAAAAAAAGTATTTACATATGAGTATATGTTAATTTAACTTATAATGTTTTATCACAAGATTAATGATTATTATATACTTTACAATAATCATATTCACAACCTGTAACTGAGCTTGTTCTGTGACTATGAAATAAAACTAAAAGCATATCATGTTCTCCAGCTTTTCTTTATATGTACATTTCAGAATCTCTGTTTGTCCCCCCCGCACACTTTTTGTGACCTGTCTGAGGCCTCGTATACACGACCGAGTTTCTCGGGAAAAAACAGCAAGAGACTTTCTGTTTTTTTTTTTTTTGCAGAGGAAACCGGTTGTGTGTACATTTTCGACGAGGAAACTGTGGAGGAACTCGTCGAGCCAAAAAGAGAGCATGTTCTCTATTTCCTTGACGGGAATGGAGAAAATTGGCTTGTCGAGTTCCTCGACAGCCTAACAAGGAACTCGACAAACAAAACGATGTGTTTCGCCCGTCGAGTTCCTCGGTCGTGTGTACGAGGCCTTACAGCCACAGCTGTCCGCCCTACACTTTGCAGCTTTATAGACTATAATGTGCTTGTGACAGTCTATATCCATCCCTGTGGATGAATAGAACTTATATATTAGTACTGCTTCTCAATTTTATCATCCATGCTGCTATTTCAGAAAAAAAAGTTTAGCTCCACTTTCTGAAACCTGTCATAGAGGTAAACACTCCCTTGGTGTCAGTGTATTATTCATTTGTACCGATTACAAAGCTACAAGTGTTCTCTACCTCTTTTGAAAGTGAAATGACGTTTGAAAGGCAAAGCCTATGAGCACAATGATCTTCATATCAATAGTTTTATCTGTACTGGAAATTATGTCAACTACAAATAAATATATTTTAAACATAAAAAAGTTATGATAGAGCCATTAAAGCTAATCTCCAGGCAAACAGTTAAACGCGCAGATAAAAAAATATATCTATAATGTAATGTGAAAAGTAAATGCACCCCATGGAAATTGAAACATTAGATCTTCATTCAAATAGTGCCTACAGATAAAGGTGATATAACTAAACACATTACATATAAAACTAACATGGTGTATTTATTCTCAGAATTAAATGTAATTAAAAATGTGTACACCCCTACATTTACCACAAAATGTAATTGGCTGCTCCAGATTAGGTACCAATGCTTAGAACCTCTGTTTAAACCTTAGATATCTGGTGTCAGGGTCTGGTGTCCTTGTTGCTATTGACATATGTGGTGTCAGCATTCCAAGATCAAAAGCGCTCTCTAAGACCCTCAGAAAAAGATTGTAGGTGCCTATGAGTCTGGCAAGGGATTTAAAAACATCATCAAATTATTTAAAAGCAACCATTTCTGTTTAAGGAACATAATTTACAAGTGGTTTGAACTCCAAATTACTCTGGTCGAGCCATGAAATTTATCCTAATGCCGCGTACACACGGTCGTTTTTTGTCTTGGAAAAAAACGTTGGTTTTTTATCATACAAAAAAACTAAGTTTTTCAAACTTAATTTTTAAAAACGACATTGCCCACACACCATCGTTTTTTGAAATTGCTCTTGCAAAGCGCGGTTACCTACAACACGTACGACCGCACTCTGTTCCATTCAAGCTTGCGTCATAACTTGCTTCTGAGCATGCGCGGGTTTAAAAACGTTGTTTTAAACGTCGTTTTAGCCCACACACGATCATTTTTTATGACACAAAAAACAACATTTTGAAAAACGACATAAAAAATTGAAGCATGTTCTAATAGAAATTTGGACGTTTTTTAGAAGACAAAAAACAATGTGAAGCCCAAATTTTAAGTGACGTTTTTAAAAACGTTGTTTTATTTCATCACAAAAAACGACCGTGTGTACGTGGCATAAGAGTTAAAAGTTTTATGCTAAAAGTAGTCTGCAAAAAGCCCAACGTTTCATTGCAGGATCTTCAGGTAACTCCTACAACAATTCAAGTGTATGCAGGTACAATGAGAAAAAATTTCACCAATTCCACCTGCATGAAAAGTGTGCCAGGAATAGACTTTGATGTCCAAAAAGAACATTACAGCAAGACTACAGTTTGCCTTTGAACATATAGGCACAGAATATGCCTTCTGGAACAATGTGTTGTGGACAAAATCAGAAGACAGAGTTATTTAGCTATAGTTACAGTAGAAATATTTAGTGAAAATCATATAGAGCATTTCAGAAGAATCTCATATTAACTGTGAAGCAGAGTGGTGAAAATATTATGCTTTAGGTGTGCGTTGCTGCTTCAGAGCCTGGGAAGCTTTCAGTCATCAAATCAACTATGAATTCTTCATCATATCAAAGTGTGACTGATTAGAATGTGAGGTAGTCTGTCCAAAAGTTTAAGTTAAACCAGGATATGATATTTTAACACAATAATAATCTACAAAATCCACATTTCCCAACTAAAAAAAACTGGTGCGCAGTTGTGCAGAATGCTTACAATAAGTAATTTCTGTTAAAGAGGGCAATTCCTGCTTCTTAGGCTAAGGAAGTACTTACTTTTTCCACATTACACCATTGCATCAATACATTTTTTGTTAAAGTGGGGGTTCTGCGGGAATTCGTTTTTTTTTTTTTAAATATGTGCATCTACTGCTTTTCAGTTTGGCAAGCTTGTACTCACTTGTCTGTAGTTTTAAATTCGTCTGCACTGTCATTTTGCCGTAAATAATGATTTATAAAATTTCCTCCAGGAATGTTCCATCTTGCTTGTGGGCATTGCGAAGCCCGCAAGCAAATACTTCCGGGATTCGGTGAATGCTGATATCCCAGCATTTACCGCTCTATCCCGCGCATGAGCAGTGTTCACGGTTGCCATCACAACTTACGTTTTGCTGAAATATATGTAAAATATAAGGAGCTAGTTATCTTGTCCGGTCTTGTCCCGTGCAAGCAATGGCTTCCTTCTCCGTGTGTATTCAGGTGTATAATGGCATTCTTTACCTTTTGCCATTAATTAAAATGGCGTAATTAGATCCGCCCTCGTCACGTGACCTGCTTCTTGAGTCATGTGAGGAGTAAAATACCGCAAGATTTCGTCTTTGGGTGTTATTACTAGTCTCCTGGAAAGCATGACCTGTGCTCGCAGGAGACACTCGGGCACTGAGAAACAGAAGCGACACGCCCACTCCCGCGGGAGACAGACCAGGAAGTGTCTGCATAGAACAACAGATTACAGGTATTTGAATGATTTAAAAAAATTTAAATAGCGAAATGTTGATGTGTATAATAAGCTCTTCTGGATAAGCTCAACTGTATATTTAGGGTGAACCTCCGCTTTAAATAAACAATTGGAAAGGCACATTTTTCTTGTGTTATTTATTATTCAATTATATAACCTTTATATGTAAGCATAATGTGCATAATGGCTAATGTTTGCCTGTTCAAATCTGTTTTGAACATCAACAACGTTGTTAGAATTGATTTACCGGCAAAAAGATTTGCACAAGCAGTGCAGAAAATCAGATTTGAATTAGCTGTAGCTAAATAAAACTTACAGTTCTTGTCCCTCCCTCAGCCTGTGATTTTTCATTGAAAAGAGAAGCAGCAAGCTGATGAGCTTACCTCTTTGTCTCTCTGTATAAAGTCTAAATGAAAAAAAAAAAACAATACATGTATGCCCAACATTAGAAGAGTGGGTGGAAGCTTCTAATGGTAGCATACAATACACTTTTTCTGGCAGAGATTTCTTCATCCAGATTGATCAATATGAATGGAGGAATCTGCCCATGGACTGAACGAAAAAAAGAATGTTACATGTATGCCCAACATTAGGAGTGTGGCAGAAACGCCTAATGCTGGCCATACACGCAATTTTTTAGTGGCCCTAAAATGGCAGGACAGTTCAAACACCCCCCCAAATTACCGCTTTTTGGAAAGTAGACACTGCAAGTTTTTACTAAGAGGCATGTTTAGTCTATGTAAAATAACAGTAAAACAAGAAAAATGAAACTAATAAAGTCCCAAAGTCCAATGTGAAACTGTAGCAGCGCTACTTCCAAAACATCGTTTGAAAAACTTCTATATGTCATATATAGGAAATCAATGATACTGCAGATGGATAAACGTCAGAAATAATCCTTATTCAGTGCTCCTTTCACCAAGGGGGGCGATCACCACGTGGGGGGATATTTTACTCCCCTTTTGGGGATGCACTCACCACAATGTAAAGATAAATAGGCCTGGAATATATATCCGCATTTATCCTGGAAATTGCACTCTCCACCGGCTGGTAGGCTTGTTGAGTCAAACAGCAATCACATATAATGAAAAGACTCATATAGTGTGATATCGTTTAAACAAGTTTTTTAAGCCACATAGAAACCCCTTGTAAAATGTGCCTACCACACAATTAACAGTTTCAAGCATAAAGTATTAGTACTGTGCCTGTGTTTCTCTCCTTGCCATGACAGTAAAGCCGCTCAAGCTTTATTTTTCCTAGTCCTGGTCCTGGAGGCTCCACAGTGTCTCTGGTCAATCGATAGGAGTCGATTGGAAGTCTATGGAAGATTTTATTTTTTGCCACAAGTTTTTGTAAGATGGCAAAAAATAATATATTTTTTACGCAAAGTTAGCACAATGAGATATTTCTCACTCACACTTGGCATGGGTATACATGGAAATTCTCCTGAATATGGGGATACCACGTGTATTTTTTTGTATTTTATGTTTTTATTTTTCAGAATTCTGTGACAAAAAGGGGTCATGGGGGGAGGGGGGGTTACTATCATGGCATTTCAGGGTCTATGAAACTGTAATAGGTAGACAGAAAGTAAAATTACAAATGTATACCCTTTGAAAACCTGAAAGTAGTCATTCCATTTTGAATTCAAAACAAATGGTTAGTGCAGCACAAGAAAATTGGGATAACAGTCCATTCAATATTAAAAGGAACTAGACAAAGTCCCAAAGGTGAAAGACAAGATCCCTTGTAAAAGAAGGTAGGTGTAATCCTCTGAGGATGTATAAGTGACAAGATCCTCCACCACAAAGCCAAATGTGCTTACCAGATCAGGTGGACCTCTGTACTACAGAAGGTCATATACACATTTATCCACAAAGGGATGATGGTAATATCCAGCAAGGCTGTAGTGCCTCCGAACCGGCAAGACAGATCTTCAGCACAGCAGAGATTTCCAGCAGTGATAACCTCCAAGGTGGCAGTGGTAAGCAGTGTGGTGGTAGAACCAAAAATGTCTGTGTTGGGTATATAAAAATAGAGGGACACAATCTAAGTGTACTCCATAGATTTTTATTAAAATATTCTAGGGGCATAAAATGCTAGTGCAAATAAGCGTAAAATAGTAAGAAATGGCAGTTAGATCACAGCAAGATCCAAGGATCAAGCATCGAGAGATGACAGCGGGTGACGTCCGTGCAAAAGCTCCCCCCGCCCATATGCGGCGTTACGTCCTTGCAGGACTTCGTCAGCGAGGGTGGAGCTAGTAAGTCACCCGAAAGATTAAATAGGCATCTGGTTAACCATAGAGGATACGGCAGAACTGGAAGTCAGAGTTACTTCAAACGATGGCCACTCTAAATGGGGACACTAGCGCATAATAAATAAAAAAGACATTGTTACCATAAAAGACATGGGTTTACTGCATAACAATCCCGGTGAGTAAAAGGATATATTAAAAAAGAGAAAATGGATGAAAAAAGAAAACCCACGGCCATCTCTTTACATATACTAAACAAATAAAACATGAAAGTGTTAAATAGTGAAGGTTTTTAAACACAAGATATCAGTTGCTATTTATCTGATATAAAGCAATTGAGGTTGAATACGACATTTAAACCCCTAGGTATCGCAACCTGGGTTTTATGGATCCAGAGGGATTCTTGTTGGCTTAACTTTCTTATGTAATCTCCTCCTCTCCAATGTTTAGTCACTTTTTCCAAACTCCAAAATTTTAGGCATCTCGGATCCCTGTTATGGAAAATTCTAAAGTGTTTGGAGATGTGTGTTTTCAAGCCTCTCTTAATGGAAAGGGGAATTTCCTCATAAACGTATTCCGGTATAGGCACATGCCATAAGAGAGCGTGTTTCACAAATTTCAGCAACAGAACCGGCTTCTGTCTGTGGCTTCCTAATGAGAGAATTGTGGCTCGCTCCACAGCTAAGCTGGGCAGTTCACTGTTTGATAAGCTGAATAACACAAGCACCCTGGGAGGTACAGTGGCCCACTGTCTTATTATACCCGCAACCTGTAAAACTGTCCTTTCGTGAGCGCATCTGCTTTTTTCAAATTTCCGTAAACATCTATTGTTTTCACCGCATTTAGAAAGATCCCTTGCACTGGTTTCTCTCTGTTTTATCTCTGGAGAGAAAATAGCCTAATCACATTTGTTCTTGCCCTCATTTACAAAGAAAGAATGTACATGCAGTTTCACAAGACAAATACCTCTGCAAATGTTAATAAAGATATAGGGCCAGATTCAGGTACAAATGCGGCGGCGTAACGTATGTCATTTACGTTACACCGCCGCAAGTTTTCAGCGCAAGTGCTTGATTCACAAAGCACTTGCCTGTAAACTTGCGGCGGCGTAGCGTAAAGCCGTCCGGCACAAGCCCGCCTAATTCAAATGGGGCGTGTATCATTTAAATTAGGCGCGTTCCCACGGCGAACGGACTGCGCATGCTCCGTTTTGAAATTTCCCGCCGTGCTTTGCGCAAAATGACGTCGCACCAATGTAATTTTTTGAACGGCGACGTGCGTTACGTCCTTTCCTATTCCCGGAAGTCTTACGCAAAAATTTTTTTTTAAATTTGACGCGGGAACGACGGCCATACTTTAACATGGGCTGTCAAATTTTACACCACCTAAATAGCAATCGCAACTTTACGCTGGGAAAAGCTGACTAGCGACAACGTAAGAGAATGCGACGAACGCACGTACCTTGGTGGATCGCCGTAAACAGCTAATTAGCATACAAGCCGCACGCCTGTCGGATCTTAGCCAAATGCCATCGTATCTTTGTTTGAGAATTCCAAATAAAGATACGACGCGGCAAATTTGAAAGTACGCCGGAGTATCAGCGTACTTTTTCTGTGAATCTGGCCCATACCCTTTAGGTATATAAGTTTCTTTCAACTAATTACGTCCAGTAGGCTACCAAAATATATGATTCAAATTGTGACATTTTTACCACATGACTCTAATAAACTACTTTTTAATAACGTGCTTAAACTTTAGGATTGCATCTCTCTATCTGCAATTATACTGTAAGAACAAATAATATCAGCTCATTAAAACCCCTTCCTCAAGTGCATAGATGAAGCCATAGTCATGCTAGCCCATTTGAACATGGATTGCACTATTTGGTTAATTTGTTAGCTATTGCAGACACTTGAAAATACAGCATGGTTTTGTCAAATGGCTCTTAATTTAATGTTTGCTTTCTTCTGCAAATCCATTAGTTAATTTATGTAGTCGTATTAGTGCTCTTATTGAAAACATTAAGTGTGTAAATAAGGGAGGTTTCTTAAATAAAGTATCATCATGTTGCTCTTTAAGGTACAATTAAGTGTTGCCAAGCAATATAAAAGGGAGAGAACACTACCAGTGATCATTATCTTCTGATTGTTCAGAGGTATGTAGCTAATTCTTTGTATTTATTGTTCAGAGCTTTCTATACTTTCCTGTTTGTGAGTTGAATTTGCTAAATAACATGCCTTCCTAATCTTGCATTATGCCACTTACACTAGTTTTAAATTCAATTTGGCATTGGGTGTATTTTTTCATTAATTCTTAACACATAAAGGAGCGATTGTTTTCCAGAGGCTAATGTTTCAATCATAATTTTCTCTTTTTTTTTCTTTTCTCATTTCTTTTTTTTAATATGTAAGTAGCAGTTTAAGGGCAAACAAAAAAAGGAGCCATTAGACTTATGATAGCCAATGGGATTCCAAAAAAAAAATTGTCAATTGGTTAGGAACTACAACTGTTTTAAAAAAAAATAACATGTTTAGCAGCTTATAGAATGAAGCTTGATAAATTTCATGTGATAAAAATGGATGTCTGATTTGCAAAATATTTCATATTGTTCTTCAAAATTGCCTGATAGAGAGACTGAAGATGCAAGCACTAGAGTAGCCTTTCTCAACCAGGACTCCTCCAGAGGTTTATAGCTCAATATTCCTTGAGCTATAAACATTTTTTTTTAAATCTCAGATAAGTAACCACTGACATCAATAATCTTTTCAGCTATTTGTAAAGGGGATTCTATCTACTGAGCACAAATGTTGGAGCATTCTTCCCACTGACCATCACTCTAATCTACTGTAAGCTGTAGATATAGTCATTATTTGAAGCAGTTCCCTTATTTCAAGGGTTTCCCCTTGTTTAAAAGTTTGAAAGAAGCTGGACTAGAGTATAATACTTAAACCTGGTTAAAATATGTATTAAAATCAAAAGACAAAGGGACAAAGATAGTTGTAAACCATTTATATTTTAACTAGGCTAGTTATCAGCAGTATACCACCAGGATTGGCATTGCACCCACTGGTTAGCAGTAAACAGGATAGAAATACCTCTCAGTACTAAGTGGCATTCTTGTGGTGTTTAGAAATGGAGATACAATCACACAATTCTAGCATGTTTTTTCCACCTTATTATTTATTATTTATTTATTATTTATCATTGTATTCCACAATGTAAAAAAGGACCATGGAGTTTTGAAGCAAACAAAATACATACAGTATAAATAAGATATATTTACTAAAGCTGGAAAGCGCAAAATCAGGCTCACTTCTGCATAGAAACCAATGATCTTATAACCCCAGCTTGTTTAATTAAGCCTGGTAATAAAACCTGGAAGCTCATTGTTTTTATGTAAAAGTGAGCCCGATTTTGGGCTTTCCAGCTTTAGTAAATAAACCCCATTATGTACTTAAGAGTGGGGTATGCCTGTATATTTAAAGTAAAAGGAAAGGTATAACAGGTGAACATTACATCACAAGGATGACGGAGAAAACATTTCAAGGGCTAGGGAACATCAATCAGAGTTTTAAGAAATAAAATGTTACCATCATTTTAGAAATTAGTTCTTTCATTGAAAGAGTAGGTAAAATGTAAAATCAAATGAGGTAATAATGGCAAAGATCACTAACTGGAATTTAAAATACGGTATATATTACCGGTAAAAGCCAAAACCTTTTTTTTATATTTAAATAGTGTGTGTGTGTGTGTGGGGGGGGGGGGTTCAGGGGGGTTTAACCTATTTCATTACTATATATACAGAAGAGGTAAAGTTTCCATACTTTGAATGACATATGCTTACTAAAGACAATCAAAAAGTGCAAATACCCCATCCCTATTTTCAAATATAATATTAATATGGGATTTTTTTTTTATTGTTTTTAAATGTGTTATCATTTTGGTTGCTTGAAAGAATAGTCATTTTGAATCATGAAGATTGTTTTCCCCATATGTGGAAAAATTGGCAACAGTTGCCCTTGGGGTTTTCATTTGTCTGCCTTTATACAAAAACTTCATGAAACTGAGAAAATACAAGGGATTTAGCAATGTCTAAAATAACTGTACTATTAAAGTTATTCCTAAACTGTAGTTCCCACCTCAACCAGCAAGACGTCCAAGTCTACCATATACCTGTCCGCAATCTACAAATACTTTTACCATGGGGCACAGCCTCTTCATGGAAACTCTCATTCCTATGAGAAGACTATCAATCTTTGAGGCACACAATCAATAGCTTTTCTGTAGAAATAAATGGGGAAACCATTGCACATATGTGTCCGGGCTTAAGCCTCGTACACACGACCAAGTTTCTCGGCAAAAACCAGCAAGAAACTTGCTGGGAGATATTTTTTTGCAGAGGAAACCGGTCGTGTGTACATTTTCGTTGAGGAAACTGTCGAGGTACTCGACGAGCCAAAAAGAGAGCAAGTTCTCTATTTCCTCGATGGGAATGGAGAAACGTGCCTTGTCGAGTTCCTCGACAGCCTAACAAGAAACTCGACGAGGAAAACGATGTGCTTCGCCCGTCGAGTTCCTCGGTCGTGTGTACGAGGCTTCAGAGTTTTCATGAAGAGTGTAGCACCTAGAGGCTCCATGCCAAAGATCTCCATAAATCATGGACAGGTAAGTAATTGATTTGGGGGAGTTTGCTGGGAATGGGTAAATACTTTCTAAGGATAACTGAATTAAAAGCACAGTTATTCTCTAAATATTAGAGAACTCTTACACATATTGAAATTCGTGTTTCTAACAATATGGCACAAGACATGAGTGGTTGTCATGTAATATTGCATTTTCTTTTCCAGCAGACTTCCATGATGGAATGCCTTCACAGATCTCTAGTGCTCATAGCATTGGTATGTTTGGTGGCATGTCTTCCACAAGCACCAGCCAACTGTCTTCTAAATGTTCCAAGCAAAGATAAACTAGATGGGATTCCTAAAGTAAATACTGATGAAGTGAAGGCAGACCCGGCAGTACCTGAGATAAAAGGTTATTGTTTGAAAAAAACATAAATTTGTACATTTAGAACAGGATTTTTGAAATATATTAGTAAATACGATGAAACATAGTGGTAACATGCTGTTGTATCACACCTTGTCAGATGTTCCAGGCAAAAAAAATCTAGATGGGATTCCTAAAGTAAATACTGTAGAAGTGAAGACAGACCTGGGAGTACCTGCAATAAAAGGTTATTATTTGAAAAGAATGTTAACATGTATAATCAGAGCATGGTTGTAGAATTAAATTAGTAAATATGATGAAACATAATGGGTAACATGCTGTTGTATAACAACCTGTCAAATGTTCCAGGCAAAGAAAATCTAGATGGGATCCCTAAAGTAAATACTGAAGAAGTGAAGAGAGACCTGGGAATTCCTGGGATAAAAGGTTAATATTTTCAAAAAAAAATATGAACATGAATAAACTTTAGTCCAGTTATGAATTTATAATTGCAATGTGTTATAAATACTAATAGTATAACTGCTAAAAGGAATTATTTTAGAGATGATTACCAGACATACATGAAAACATACAGCTGAAATATATTTATGGGAGCTGTCTCATCTGCCAGTTCTGTCCTTGTAGTCCTTGGATATACACAGCCCTGTCAGAGAGCTCAGCCAGGTTGGTGACCTGACCTTTTTCAACTGCAGTTAAGCAATATAGCTAACCCAATCCAACCTATGACCGGACAGTAAATGAGCAGCAGCCCACATTAGAGTCTCACTGTATTCTAGTATTGCCTCTCTACCAGTATAATGTGCAACTATTGAGAGATGGTTATTATTAACACAGATTTGAGGAAGCACACTAGCTGCATTTTAAAAGACATTTATCATGTAATACATAACTGTATTAAGTGCCGTTTTTGTATCTGCCTCAGAACTGTTCAGTTTTAAATAACTACAATTTATTGCAGAAAATAAATTCAACCTAGGCTCATGTTGGCCATACCCAGACTGATTTTTCAGAAGATTGAACAATGATTCTAAAAATAGTTTTATCAAAACAATCACAAGTATGCAATTATATGATACAGCTTGTTTTTTTCAATCACTTGCATGTTGAACAGTAGCAGATATTTGTTGCAATTTTTCTTCTGAAAAAGTGTGTCCTGTATGGTCAGCCAAAGAGTGTAACATTTTGTACTTAAGTGTATTGCACAATGGTGCAAATTATCATGATCTAAGAAACTGGGAGCAAGAGAGAAATTGTTTAACAAGCTCATAGGATCGCACATGGAGGAAATCAGCTGTTTGATAATACTTTTCTATAGCTCAATAAAGAAGGTGACATAGGAAATACACCATAGGAGTTACAGCAGTGGTGGTGTTACTGTTCAACATGTACAGTGCGGCAGACATATATGAATGAGAATGCAATATACTGTATTTTGAAAGGCAAAATACATTACTTATGTATCTCAGATGCTATTTCAGAGCAAAGTGTCATGTTCTTAAAAGACCAGCCCAACCCACTAATATTGACCTCTGCCACAGTTCTATGTCTTTCCTTTGAATCTTTGAAGCTCTTGGAAATACAAGCAATTAAGGAGCATGTTACCTTCACCTCACCTTTTCCTCCCAGGATGCAGTGCCATGAGTTTCCAGATCCAGACACTGTCATGGGAGGGAAACAGATCCCAGTGTAAGCTACAAAACACTTGTACAGAGCTTAGACTCAATGTACCAATATGGAAAGAGAGCAGTGAGGGTGGCTACTAGTGTAGTAACAGAGTGCATGAATGGAGGTGAGAGGGGTAGGATGAACCCTTTAGAGGACCTGCCACTTTGCCCTGATAAGGCTAATTAGTATTACAGATGCTTAATAGTGCTGTCCATAGAGTGCTCCTCTATCTGTTCTGGAGTTTGCAGTTAAAGTAACTTTGTATTGCAAATAGTGCTCTGTCGACAGCATGGTTTAGAACACAGGTGTCAAACACAAGGCCTGTGGGCCGAATCCGGGCCTCCAGGCCATTTCATGTGGCCCTCGCACCAGTTCCAGTCCTCTGATCCTACTCCAGACCCTTACTTTCTGCTTTCAAGCAATGCATTCAGCTTCTTCCCAGCAGCAGAATAAAGTAAGAGGGTGCACTGTGATGTAAGGGAGAGTGGGGAACTCAACTTCTGATGGTGGGGTGGCTCTTGACATCTAATGCAAGAGAAGAGGATGAGTTGGACATCTAATCTTACTAATACATAATGCTGATGCGGCCCACAATGAAATTGAGTTTGACACCCCTGGTTTAGAAGATGGATTAACCAGACCAGATGCAGTAAAGAAACAGTAAATAGACTAATTAAAGTTTGTGTTGCTTTTGGAAATAAAATGAAAATCAATGTCCTTTTTGCCTGTTATCAAGAAAGCAACACAATCTAGATAATAATACTGAAAATAGCATTTAATCCAGGGGTGCCCAACCTTTTGAATAGCGAGGGCCACTTAAGCAACTTGGTAACCAGTCGTGGGCCACAATGAGCAAAATGTTCAGATGACAGGTCATGGGTACTCTATGGGCCCTCCGATCTGCCCAGATGGAAGGGGATGAATTCCCTTCTGTTTTTTGGATTGGAGGGAGGCGAGCGTAAATGGACATCTGTCGCTCTGTAGAGGTGAATTGAGGGTCCCATTTGGTCAGGCTGATCATTATGAAAAAAGCCTAAGAATTCTTTTAACTGATGTGCTGAAGTTTACCCACACCACGGGTGCAGCGTAGTACACCTGTGTCTATCCTGCGGGTTAGCTGAACTTTGCCATAGACTCCTGTGGCAAAGCCGGTGCTGTAGAGGAAACATCAGCTTATGGGGCTCTGGTCTGCAGCCGCTTTCTTCCTCTACCACCAGCTTCATTCACAACACTGATGCTGTGGTATGGCAGATCGGCAACCTGCGATCTGGGCTTGCCAACCCGCTATTCCAGAACAGGAGGTCGCGGGCCACATCAGAGGGCTGCGCGGGCCACATGTGGCCCCCGGGCCACTGGTTTACCACCCCTGATTTAATCCAATTCTATTGTTCTGGACTATATATATATATATATATATATATATATATATATATAAATTTGTTGGTATGTCAATAAAACAGTCCAGTTCCTGAAATATAAAAAAAAAAACAAGAGGGCTAAAATTAATAATATTGGACCCGTGGTTAAAACCACTGAAAAAAAGTCTTAGATGTAGAAAAGGTGAAGTAAACAGTTCAAAGTATTCAAGTATTTGGGTTTGATTTGGCGTTGAGTGGGTGTTGTGAAGGCCCTTTTTTTACACCCTCATTTCCATATATATATATATCATTAGGTATAACCTTTCATCTGGCTTTCACACAGGTATCCTGAGAACTATTGGTATTGGTGGTGGACCATCGCTACCTAAGGCAGGCAAAAATGTCCAAGGATTAGTTGAAAAGAAGTCACTTTTGCCTAGCTTGAAAAAAACAGGTACACAGTATCCATAAAATATACTTTTTGGTGTTCTTTTTCAATATATGTATTGTGTTATGTTTAACTAAATCATTACAGCAGTTTCAGATATCCAGTATGGGGAGACATCCAAGTCATAAAGATGCAATTGGGTTGATTTACTAAATGCAAATAGACTGTTCAATTTGCAAGTGAAGTTGAACTCTGTAAGGACATTTTTCACAGCATAGCAAAGAATACCCAAACATGTGCAAGGAAAATTTGAAAAAAAATCATTAAATGTGGTAAAATATCACTTTGTACAGAATACCAATACATGTGCAAGGGCATTTTGTTTTATTTCTTTTTTTATTAAAACACATGATTGGATGATGAAAGTCAGTAGAACTTAATTTTACTGACCAAGCGCTGGGAAAAACTCAATTGCAAAGTGAAACTTCCCACAAATCGACCCCAATAACTCTCTTCCCTCCCTTAGGTGCTCCTGCCATACCTTGTACTTCAACATTGGTAGAGCTTTGTCAACGGGTCAACAAAATGGAATCAGGCAAGTATTGAAACAGATCCAGTTAATTTTCTTTTTACTTGTAGCATATATGTAGTACAAAAACTTAAAGTAGTCCAGTAAAAAGAACTATGTTTATAGATATTTATCAGGATGCAGAAGGGCGAGAAAGAGGTGAATATTCACAGCATTGACTTCAGGAAGTACATGCCCACTACCTTCATTCTGTCCCCCTCTACATGTTCTGGGAAGGCGGTGGGCTATAGAAAATTGAAATAAATATAAATAAATAAAAAAATTGAACAAACTTTTTTAATTTTAGCCCAGCTGCAGTATTTTTCTTTCCAGTAGCTCACTAGATCCTATAGCTTGTTGGGCAGAAAAAAAGCTCATATCAAGCGTTTTTGTACACATGTTTAGGTGCGTTTAGGAGTGTTTAGCGTTTTTTCTACCAGAAATCTCCAATCAAAAGAAAATCTGAATGGTTTTTTTTCTGGCTCTAAACGCTGAGCTTAAAACATTCCTCTAAACATCCTATTGTGTATGGACACATGGGATAAAATTGGGCTGCTTCTACAGGCAAAACACAAAACTCCTGTCCAGTGTGCATGAACCCTTAAAGTAAACCTGTGCTTTTCCTATGCAGGTCGCATGTTTTCTTTAATTTAACCCTTCCCAGAAGTAGTGTGGGGTGAATGGTTCGGCCCGAGCATGAGTTCAGGCTGAACATTGGCTGATTGGAAAGAACTTTGCCCAATCAGGGCGCAGTAAAAGCTGGTTGTTAAGGAGCGGGGCCGGAACGCCAGCCGTAGCATCTTTAATAACTGATGAGTCATCAGCTGTCAATGGGCTTCCCCACTTACAGCTGAATAAAAAAAAAACATACCATAAAATAAATAAAAACTGTAGACAGGTTTTTGATAATATCTTTATTAAAAAAAAAAAAAATGGTGTTCCCCAATGTAGATCCATTGTCAATCACAATGCCACTGCCCTGCGAGACCAAATAAAATAAAAAATCACTCCGCCCGCCATGACGTCAAACCGCTGAATGGCTGGCTTGCCGTTTGACAGTTCTTAAAAAGGTAAGGGCGAGGCCATCTGGCAACATCACCTGGTGGCACCGCCTCCCTGTGATGTCACCAACCATTGCATGCTGGGTCGGTGATGTTACAAGGGGGTGGTGCCACCTGATTATGTTGCGGGTGGCCCCACCCTTATCTATATATTTTTGGGGTCGGCAGTTGCGCAGGCATTGTGATTGATGATGGATCATTGTTTTTTATTTTTAATAAAGGACACTCAACATGGGGACAAGGTGCTTTGGGGCAGGGGCAAGTCCCCCCTGCCCCAAAACACCCCGCCATGTTGAGAGCATGTGGCCTGGTATGGTTCAGGAGGGGGGACGCTCACTTGCCCCCCCCCCCCTTTTGCTGACCTGCCAGGCTGCATGCTGAGATAAAGATCTGGTATGGATTTTGGGGGGAACCCCACGCCATTTTTGTTTAAATAGCCGGGTGCTGGCAATTAAAACCGCAAGTCAATTTAAATGTAATTAGAAATTTTATTTTTTCATGCAGCAGTAAAGGAATTTTTCATCTTTGTTTTTGCACTTCAAGCATCACAAAAATCACTGCTCCTGAAAAAACTATAGTTTTAGAAAAAAAGTTTTGCATTGATACATGTCCCCAGGGCAGTACCCGGACCCCCATACCTCTTTTATGGTAAATTACTTGCAAATAAGACTTCAAAATGGGAGCTTTTGATTTGTAATGTTTGGCTCCTATAGAATTCAATGAAGTTTGCGGTTCAGAGCAGTACTTTTCCCCTGTTCGTGAGTTCTGCTGCTGGAGAATTGTGTTCTGCCCATCTCTACCCAGCAGTATATAATTTCCTATCTTTTGATCCCTATCACTTTTTTCTGTTGCTATGCAAGACTATTATCCCTCTCTGTGTAACAGCGCTCATTGGTCCAGCACTGTCATGTGAATTGAGTCACGTGCTCTTCTATACTCAGTAGTATTGGGAATTTTCTTTGACTCTCAGTTGTAAATGGCAGGGAAGTAAGGGAAAGGTTCATATAAGTCACTAGGAAGTGGGATCATTAGGAACGTGTTTTTTTTTTTACCTCAGTGAGAAAAACAAATTTGCTTTAAGATACACAGACAACTGTTTAATTCCTACTAACAATTTCAGACAGACTTTTCACAAAAATGTATTGTCTTTTATCTTTAGCACTCAAGCTGCTAGAATTTATCCAAGTGGTAGGAGATAAAATGATAGTGAGCAGTGGAAAGATTGAGGAAATAGAAAAGTCCCGTGCTGCATGCCAAAAAATCGGTGGCCGTATGGCTATTCCCAAGAATGAAGCAGAGAACAATGGCCTCTCATTCTTTACAAAGAAGCATAATCAATATGCATACGTGGGTTTGAAAGAAGGACCAAAACCTGGTGTCTTTCTGGATCCCAAAGGAATTCCTGCACTTTACACCTCCTGGAGCAAGAAAGAACCCAGCGGCCAAGGGCAAGAAAACTGTGTGGAAATGTACACTGATGGCAAATGGAATGATAAGGGCTGTAACCAAAGACGCCTCACAGTTTGTGAATTGTAAATCATATGAAGACAATTGTGGTCTTTCTTTGTTTTTTTAAAGTGACTGCTAATTAAGTATCACCTTCAAATATTGCATATGAATTATAACGTATTGTTTGCTTAATATAAAAAAAATATTTACATATGAGTATATGTTAATTTAACTTATAATGTTTTATCACAAGATTAATGATTATTATATACTTTACAATAATCATATTCACAAACTGTAACTGAGCTTGTTCTGTGACTATGAAATAAAACTAAAAGCATATCATGTTCTCCAGCTTTTCTTTATATGTACATTTCAGAATCTCTGTTTGTCCCCCCGCACACTTTTTGTGACCTGTCTGAGGCCTTGTACACATGACCATGTTTCTCGGCAAAAACTGTAAGGTTCTGAAAGAGTACCCCTTTATGTTTTAACTAGAATAAATTTGAAATCATTTATTTGTATGCCTACATAGAGAAGAGAGCAGATAAGATTGTAGCCTGCAGTTAGCACCATAAACATAACAAGAATGTGTTTGTTGTCAGGAAATACCAGATTATCTGAAGCTAGTGTATCATTACTGAAGACAATAGAATTACCTGCAGGCAAAATATTATACGTGTTGTTTGAAACCTAACATACTATTGTATTGTGTAAACATTGTGTCCTGCTGTAATTGGTTGCACCGCAGGGGGGTTTCCTAATGATGAATGCATAAATATGCTGTGTGACAAATAAACCAGTGTTAGTTGAAATCCACCATAATACAGAGTGGCTTTTAATTATCTGATGCGCATCAAAGGTTCTTCCACACACCCAAGAGTCCAACCCGGGTTCAGAGGAACACCACCAACCTTACAAAAACCAGCAAGAAACTTGCTGTTTTTTTTTGCTGAGGAAACCAGTCGTGTGTAAATTTTTAGACGAGGAAACTGTCGAGGAACTCGTCGAGCCAAAAAGAAAGCATGTTCTCTATTTCCTTGACGGGAATGGACAAAATTGGCTTGTCGAGTTCCTCGACAGCCTAACAAGGAACTCGACGAGCAAAACGATGTGTTTCGCCCGTCGAGTTCCTCGGTCGTGTGTACGAGGCCTTACAGTCACAACTGTCCGCCCTACACTTTGCAGCTTTATAGACTATAATGTGCTTGTGACAGTCTATATCCATCCCTGTGGATGAATAGAACTTATATATTAGTACTGCTTCTCAATTTTATCATCCATGCTGCTTTTTCAGAAAAAAAAGTTTAGCTCCACTTTCTGAAACCTGTCATAGAGGTAAACACTCCCTTGGTATCAGTGTATTCTTCATTTGTACCGATCACAAAGCTACAAGTGTTCTCTACCTCTTTTGAAAGTGAAATGACATTTGGAAGGAAAAGCCTATGAGCACAATGATCTTCATATCAATAGTTTTATCTGTACTGGAAATTATGTCAACTACAAATAAATATATTTTAAACATAAAAAAGTTATTACAGAGCCATTAAAGCTAATCTCCAGGCAAACAGTTAAACGCACGGATAAAAAAATATATCTATAATGTAATGTGAAAAGTAAGCACACCCCATGGAAATTGAAACATTAGATCTTCATTCAAATAGTGCCTACAGATAAAGGTGATATAACTAAACACATTACATATAAAACTAACATGGTGTATTTATTCTCATAATTAAATGTAATTAAAAATGTGTACACCCCTACATTTACCACAAAATGTAATTGGCTGCTCCAGATTAGGTACCAATGCTTATAACCTCTGTTTAAACCTTAGATATCTGGTGTCAGGGTCTGGTGTCCTTGTTGCTATTGACATATGTGGTGTCAGCATTCCAAGATCAAAAGCGCTCTCTAAGACCCTCAGAAAAAGATTGTAGGTGCCTATGAGTCTGGCAAGGGATTTAAAAACATCATCAAATTATTTAAAAGCAACCATTCCTCTATAAGGAACATCATTTACAAGTGGTTTGAACTCCAAATTACTCTGGTCGAGCCATGAAATTTATCCTAATGCCGCGTACACGCGGTCGTTTTTTGTCTTGGAAAAAAACGTTGTTTTATTATCATACAAAAAAACTACATTTTTCAAACTTAATTTTTAAAAACGACGTTGCCCACACACCATCGTTTTTTGAAATTGCTCTTGCAAAGCGCGGTTACCTACAACACGTACGACCGCACTCTGTTCCATTCAAGCTTGCGTCATAACTTGCTTCTGAGCATGCGCGAGTTTAAAAACGTTGTTTTAAAACGTTGTTTTAGCCCACACACGATCATTTTTTATGACACAAAAAACGACATTTTGAAAAACGACATAAAAAATTGAAGCATGTTCTAAAAAAAAATTTGAAGTTTTTTAGAAGACAAAAAACAATGTGAAGCTCACACACGATCATTTTAAATGACGTTTTTAAAAGCGTTGTTTTATTTCATCACAAAAAACGACCGTGTGTACGCAGCATAAGAGTTAAAAGTTTGATGCTAAAAGTAGTCTGCAAAAAGCCCAACGTTTCATTGCAGGATCTTCAGGTAACTCCTACAACAATTCAAGTGTATGCAGATACAATGAGAAAAAATTTCACCAATTCCACCTGCATGGAAAGTGTGCCAGGAATAGACTTTGATTACATTACAGCAAGACTACAGTTTGCCTTTGAACATATAGGCACATAATATGCCTTCTGGAACAATATGTTGTGGACAAAATCAGAAGACAAAGTTATTTAGCTATAGTTACAGTAGAAATGTTTAGTGAAAATCATATAGAGCATTTCAGAAGAATTTCATATTAACTGTGAAGCAGAGTGGTGAAAATATTATGCTTTAGGTGTGCTTTGCTGCTAGAGAGCCTGGGAAGCTTTCAGTCATCAAATCAACTATGAATTCTTCATCATATCAAAGTGTGACTGATTAGAATGTGAGATAGTCTGTCCAAAAGTTTAAGTTAAACCAGGATATGATATTTTAACACAATAATAATCTACAAAATCCACATTTCACAACTAAAAAAAAACTGGTGCGCAGTTGTGCAGAATGAAGGCCTCTTGAGCCCCCTAGGGAAAGAGAGCCCTGACTGATGGGGGCATGACCAGGTACTGGACAAGGCGGTGGTCATGGTGGGATTGGCTACTTGGGGGGTTGGGTTGGGCCCGAGCTCCGATAAAAGGGACCGCCCCAAGGAATTCTGGGTCCTTTGGAAGCGCGCTGGGAAGAGCTGCTGAGGGAAGTACTGCTCCCTGACTGACATAACTGACCTTGTCCCTGTCCCTCAGCCATGGACACTGAGCACCTGTTGGCCAGGGTCCGCGACCTTGCCCTCCAGGGCCAGGCTGACTGGCTTTTTGCCCTCCTTTCCCCTGCGGTGTCTTTACCCCCCCCACCACCGCCCGCGGCCCCTAGTGCGGGGCCCTCGGCCCCCAGGGCCAGGAGGAGGGTTCGCCCTCCTTCGCGCTCGGCGGGCATCCCCATCCCCTGACACGGCGGCGACACGGGCATCCCCCCGCCACGCGCGTTCGCGGAGTCCCCGGGCACCTCCGGCCGCATACAGCGGCTGCCTACCTGTTCCTGTGGATGCGGCGGTGATGTCGGCCCCCCCTCCGCACTCGCGGGCGTCGCGTCGTGGTCCCGCTCCCGCGGCTCGCGGGGGGATGGCGGCTGGCGGCGCTCCGCGCCGTGCTGCCCGTGCGTCCCCTCCTGTGCCCCGGCGGAGTGGTCGCGGTCGTGGCCGGGGAGTCCCTCCTGGGTCCCCGCTGGGCGGCTGCTCCCAGCCTCCGAGCGGCAGTTCCGCGCCTCGTGCTGCGGCCGCGCTGCTGCCCCCAGTGGCTCCTGCTCTCCCTGCGCCCTGCAGGGCGGGAGATTCAAACGTGCCACCGTCCTCTGTCAGTAATGAGGCGGCTGGACACACTCTCCCTGCGCCCTGCAGGGTGGGGGGGGCTACCATGCCCATGTCTCCCACAATGAACAGCTTTAATGTGCAGGATCCCCCTGCGCCCTACTGGGCGGGGGATTTGCACATGCCCCTGTCCTCTGCCCTGCCCCGGATGGCCGTACAGGATCCCCCTGCGCCCTACAGGGCGGGGGATTTTTGCGAGCCCCGGTCCTCTGCCCTGACTGCTCCGCCAGCCCCGGATCTCCCTGCACCCGGCTGGGTGGGAGCCCACATCTCTTGCCCTGCCGCCCACCCCGTCCGTGGCTCCCACCTCGGTCACGATCCCCCTGCGCCAGGATGGGCGGGGGTCGGCCACTGCGCACCGGCTATACGCCCTCTGCTGCCGCCGGCAGGGCGACGGCATGCCCCTGCACCCGGCAGGGCGGGAGACCACCTCTCCGCGCCTGCCGCCCACACCTTGTCTATGCCAGCTGTTCGCCAGCATCTCTCGGCGCCCGGCCGGGCGGGGGATGTGCGGACTGCCTCTGCCTCCCTCTCATCACCACTGGCTCACGGGGACCCGCACCTCCCTGTGCCCGGCTGGGCGGGAGGTTTCCGCGGGCAGCCTGCCACCACAGCCCAAATTCGTCTCCCTGCGCCCGGCTGGGCGGGAGACTCCTCTACCGGTCCCGGTCAGTCTACTGCTCCTGCCTCGGGTGCTGGGGTCCACGGTTGCTCCTGTCGCTGTTCGGCCGCTCCCCTTGGCCAACCGGGCTCCTCAGGGTCGTTGGTCGGTTCCCCGCCCCTGGACCTTTCCTGCCGTTCAGCTCCTGCCGTGGTGGATCCTGCTCTGGACGTCCCGCCTGGACCCGCCGCCGGTGGCCCGTTATCGTCTCTGCCTCCACGTATCAGTGAGTATGACTGTGATTTGATTTGGGGTAGACCTAATGACGCTCCCGTATCAGGCCCACCAGATGATCACATAGCCACGGTCGTAAAGTCGGTCTTGTGCCAGATGGGGGTCTCGGGTTCCGCGGCGGGTTCGGGCTCCGTCTCGGGCGGTACTTTGTGGGCGGTTTCTCCTACTGGCGCGCACTTGACGGATGAGGTTAAGGGTAAAATCTGGCGTCGCGAGTTTGTCGATTTTATCGCGCTCGTCCCTCCGGACAGGGAGTCGATCGACAAGTCACGTCGGGTGGACGTCGCGGTGCAGGGTGAGAAAGCTAAGCAGCTTCCTCGGACGTTCGGGAACTGGCTACAGGGGTTTTGCGCTTACGCGGGAGTGCTTTGTGAGCGGTTCCCGGAGTTGGCCGCATCCCTATTTTGTTATTTGGACCTGGTTTGGGGCGCTTACAAAGTGTATGGGGGTCAGTGTTGGTTCAATTATGATACGCAATTTCGCCAGAAGATGGCGGCGCGTAAGGAATTCCGTTTTGATTGCCAGGACGGTAGCCTGTGGCTGCTGCTCATGTGCCCCCACAGGCCTTCGTCCTTTCAGTCCACGGCCGGCGCTCCTCCTGGAGCGTCGGCCGTCCCCAAGAAGGGTATCTGCTGGCTCTTCAACGAGAGCCACTGCAAATGGTACACCGCGTGCCGCTTTAAGCACGAGTGTTCCGGTTGTGGTGGCGCTCACCCCGCCAGCAGGTGCTTCCGGAAGGGAAAGCAACCCCTTGCCCGGCCGGGAGGCAAGCCTGACCTACCTAAACCGGAGGTCGCCAGTGAACGTGTCAGAGATCCTTCCCTGGCTAGACCAGTACCCCCTTCATAGGGAGGCTTTGATTTTGAGGGACGGCCTGGACCGCGGTTTTTGGATACCCTTCACTCCTTCGGATGTGCCTACCATGTCACCCAATTTAAAATCCGCAATGGAGTTCGAATCCGTCGTGGCTGACAAGCTCCGGAAGGAGCTGGAGCTAGGGCGGATGGCAGGCCCATTTGATTTTCCTCCTTTCCACAACCTGAGGGTGTCCCCTCTCGGTGTGGTCCCAAAGAAGGTGGATGGAAAATTTTGCCTTATCCACCACCTGTCCTACCCTGCTGGATCCTCGGTCAACGACGGCATAGACAAAGAGGAATCTCGGGTTCAATATGCCTCCTTTGACAGGGCCCTCCAGCTGGTCAGGGCTGCCGGCCAGTCGGCATTGTTGGCAAAGGCGGACATCGAGTCCGCTTTCCGGCTCCTCCCAGTTCACCCGGACTGCTTCCACCTCCTGGGCTGCTACTTTCGCGACAGCTACTTTTTTGACATGTGCCTGCCTATGGGCTGTGCCATCTCTTGTTATTTCTTTGAATTGTTTAGTAGCTTTCTCGAATGGGTGGTTGCTCAGGAGGCTGGTTGCCAGTCCTCGCTGCATTATTTGGATGACTACCTCTTCGTAGGCCCAGCGCACAGTGATCGGTGCCAGCGTCTCCTCTCCGTTTTTCAGGACACCTGCAGACGGTTTGCCGTTCCACTGTCCGCTGACAAGACCGAGGGTCCCGTGACTGTCCTGGCCTTTTTGGGCATAGAAATAGACACGGTTGCCATGGTCTTTCGGTTGCCCAGTGACAAGCTGGCCAGGCTCCTCTCCCTGGTCCGCTTGGCTAGAGGGGCCAAAAAACTACAATTGAAACAGCTCCAGTCTCTGCTGGGTCATTTGGTTTTTGCCTGTAGGGTCATCCGCATGGGGAGGGCTTTCTGCAGACGCCTGGCTTGGGCCATGAAAGGGGTGGCTGCCCCCCACCACTATGTCCGTATCACCAAGCCCATGCGGGACGATTTGGGGATATGGCTGTCTTTTCTCCAGGCCTACAACGGCCAGTCTTGTTGGCTTCGGGAGGAGGTGCCGAACTCGCAGCTGGAGCTGTACACTGACGCGGCTGGCTCCTGTGGTTTCGGTGCCTTCTTCCGAGGGGAGTGGTCTGCCGAGTGCTGGCCGGCCTCATGGGCCCGCTTGGATTTGTTGCGCAATCTCACCCTGCTGGAGCTGTTCCCGATCATTGTCGCCGTGGAGCTATGGGGCGACCGGTTGCGCAACCACCAGGTTGTTTTTTGGACCGACAACATGAGCGTGGTGCAGGTGGTTAACAGACAGTCCGCCAGCTCCCCTCCAGTCGTGTCGCTGTTGCGTTTTTTGGTTTTAAAATGTTTGCAGTTTAATATCTGTTTTAGGGCCAAGCATGTCCCCGGGGTGGATAACAATATCACTGATGCTCTCTCCCGTTCGCAGGTCGCCCGGTTCCGCTCCCTGGCTCCGTCGGCTTCCCTGGAGGGCCTCCCCTGTCCGGCCTACTTATGGAACCTCGTTTCCGAGGTTTGCTAGACCTCCTCCGGGCGTCGTTGTCCCCGCAAACTTGGTCCGCATACTGTCGGGTGTGGGACGAATGGGTCCATGCGTCGTGCGGTGAGTTTTCGTTTTCTTCCCCCCTCGACAGACGCATGGCCTTGTTCAATTACCTTGTTTATTTGCAACAAAAAGGTGTTTCGGGTTCCACGGTTTCATCTAACATGTCGGCTCTGTCCTTCTGGTTTCAACTCATCGGGTGGGAAGACATCACAAAATCCTTTTCGGTCCGTCGGGTACTTTGGGGCTGGAGGCGCGTTACCCACCTCCCCGATTCGCGGCGGCCGGTTTCCCTTCGGGTCCTCTCCGGTATCCTTTCCCTGCTTCCATCCGTGTGCTTCTCGCCGTTTGAGACGCTCCTTTTTTGCGTGGCCTTTTCTTGGGCGTTCTTTGGGGCCTTTCGCATTGGCGAACTGGTGTCAAAATCCACGTCTTCGGCAGGCGGCGTCCTAGCCGAGGACGTATCCGCCTCCGAGCAATGCGTATCGGTGCTGTTGCGCACCTCGAAGACTGACAGCCTCGGCAAGGGTAAGAGGATCGTTCTGTACCCTTGCGGTGGCCCATTTTGCCCTGTGGCACTAGCCTCCCCTTTCGTGGCTGCCCGCCCCTCGTCTCCCACTTTTTTCGTCCACGCTGATTCCTCGTCCCTGAGCAGATTCCAATTTTTACGGGTTTTCCGGCGTTGCCTTGATTTATTGGGTCTCCCGTCGCGCGAATTTGCGACCCACTCGTTTCGCATCGGCGCAGCCACCGCGGCTTCTGGTATGGGTTTTTCCGATACGGATCTTCAGCGTCTAGGTAGGTGGGAATCGTCTCGGTTTTCTCTGTACGTCCGCCCACACTTGTTATTTTAATTTCAGATCCCCGCCCGGCACAAGTATGGATACTGGGGGACTCCTTTATCCACTGGGCCGCCCGTCGGTCGGCTTGCCGTCACGGTGGCAGCAACTTGGGTTTCGACAATGGCATTGCCAGGATCCGTTGGCTCGGGTTCCGCGGGTTACGCTGGTTTCAGGTCCTTCCGGAATGCTTGCGTCTTCGGGCTCATGTTTCCGGCCCCATCGTCTTAGTGCTCCACGCCGGCGGGAACGACGTCGGCTACGCCCGTTCCGTGGATCTGATTTCCGCAATCAAGAGCGACATCGCCCAGTGTTTCGCAACATTTACAAATTTGGTCCTGGTGTGGTCGGAAATCGTGCCTCGTTTGCTTTGGGCTCGGGAAATACCTGGCCCACAACTGGAACGCTTTCGGCGAAAAGTTAATGCTCAGGTCTCCAAGTTTGTTCGCCAGATCGGGGGATTTGTGATTCGACACAAGGACTTGGAAGGTGCCAATGGAGATCTGCTGAGATCGGACGGTGTCCACCTGAATGACATTGGCCTGGACATATTTAACCTGGGCCTTCAGAGTGGGGTGGAACTAGCGCTGGCTGCGGTGGGGCGCCCCGTCAGTTAGCCACTGACGGGCGGTGGCGGTTTTCTTGACCTTGCCAGCAGGAAATGGCCATAGTGGGCCATGCCCCTTTATGGACACCGGAAGTAGGCGGCCTGTCCAGCACTTATGGTAAGGACAGGCCCCTCCCCCCTTCCGGAATTGTGCTCACAGTAACACTGTGACTGACACTGGTTACAAATGGTTTAAAGTTGTTATGTTTGCGTTAATAAAGCTGTGGCCTTGCCCTTTCCAACTTAATGGTCGTAAGAGTGTTTATTTATTGGATGAAGGGGCAAGGGGGGGGAAGGTTTATTTACATAAGTTTGTATTAAGGGGTACCTGGTAGCATTGCGCCTCAGCAGTCATGAAGGCCTCTTGAGCCCCCTAGGGAAAGAGAGCCCTGACTGATGGGGGCATGACCAGGTACTGGACAAGGCGGTGGTCATGGTGGGATTGGCTACTTGGGGGGTTGGGTTGGGCCCGAGCTCCGATAAAAGGGACCGCCCCAAGGAATTCTGGGTCCTTTGGAAGCGCGCTGGGAAGAGCTGCCCACCCTCCCGCCCCCTTTTGTTATGGTACGTCACAGCTTGCTGCGGTTTTCTTGACCTTGCCAGCAGGAAATGGCCATAGTGGGCCATGCCCCTTTATGGACACCGGAAGTAGGCGGCCTGTCCAGCACTTATGGTAAGGACAGGCCCCTCCCCCCTTCCGGAATTGTGCTCACACTAACACTGTGACTGGCACTGGTTACAAATGGTTTAAAGTTGTTATGTTTGCGTTAATAAAGCTGTGGCCTTGCCCTTTCCAACTTAATGGTCGTAAGAGTGTTTATTTATTGGATGAAGGGGCAAGGGGGGGGAAGGTTTATTTACATAAGTTTGTATTAAGGGGTACCTGGTAGCATTGCGCCTCAGCAGTCATGCTTACAATAAGTACTTTCTGTTAAAGATGGCAATGCCTGCTTCTTAGGCTAAGGAAGTACTTACTTTTTCCACATTACACCATTGCATCAATACATTTTTTGTTTAAGCGGGGGTTCTGCGGGAATTCGTTTTTTTTTGTTTTTTTTTAATATGTGCATCTACTGCTTTTCAGTTTGGTAAGCTTGTACTCACTTGTCTGTAGTTTTAAATTCGTCCGCACTGTCATTTTGCCCTAAATAATGTTTTATAAAATTTCCTCCAGGAATGTTCCATCTTGCTTGTAGGCATTGCGAAGCCCACAAGCAAATACTTCCAGGATTCGGTGAATGCTGTTATCCCAGCATTCACCGCTCTATCCCGCGCATGAGCAGTGTTTACGGTTGCCATCACAACTTTCATTTTGCTGAAATATATGTAAAATATAAGGAGCTAGTTATCTTGTCCCGTCTTGTCACGTGCAAGCAATGGCTTCCTTCTCCGCGTGTATTCAGGTGTATAATGGCATTCTTTACCTTTTTGCCATTAATTAAAATGGCGGAATTAGATCCGCCCTCGTCACGTGACCTGCTTGTTGAGTCACGTGACGAGTAAAATACCGCGAGATTTCGTCTTTGGGTGTTATTACTAGTCTCCTGGAAAGCATGACCTGTGCTCCCAGGAGACACTCGGGCACTTAGAAAGAGTATAAGTGAAGTGAACTCCTGCGCTGTCTAGAGTGAGGGGACAAGTGAAAAGTGGGGATACTGCTGCAAATAAAAAAGAGGTCTACCTCGATAGACAAAAAGTGATAATTGTAACAAGTGAAATATTTGCGCTGTAAAGTGTTATACAAATTAATGTGTGTGTGCATATAACCACATACATATACAAGTACAAAAAATGGGTGGGGAAAATCCAAAAAAGGGGGAGTGACACTAATATACCAGTAAACAATATTGTTGAATAGTCATTAATCAAGGGCACAGTGCTGAAGAGGTCCAGGTACAACAAAATCCAACCATGTAGGGGTGCAGTTCATCAATACTTTATCCAATCAATAACGTTGTGAAGTGAAAAATGTTGAAAAACACAACAATAAAAATAAAATAGAAAAATAGAAATAAAAATAAATATAAAAATAAAAATAAAAATAAGAATAAGGGTCAAAGTATTTCAGAAGAAGGAGGCCTTGTATCCAAAAAGGGTGAAAGATAGAGAGTGAGCCGTAACCAAGATCTCATATATGCACCTCTAGTGATCCCAGCAGCTCACCTCTAATCTGGCAAGCTGGATTAAATCAGCCTGATCCTGATGGGTGTGGTCCGTTGTTGAATATCACATACGGGTCTCCATAAAGTGTATTACATGAAAAAGTAAAAGGAGTAGAAACCAAATGGTGTGATAAAGTCACAGAGAGGGATAGCAATGTCTTCTGATTTAAACCAGTGGAGATGCACTCACATGTGGGTGAAAAAACTGGGGCTCTTATCCACGAACGCCGAGCTCGTCAGTCCCTCCTTCCTCTCCCTTACTGATTCTCCAGGGTTAGGAGTCCCGTGTCCCCAATGGTTCACGAGTCGGCTCTTGTTATGTATGAGGATCTCGGTGGTGTATGTGGGGTAAGAGAGAAGGACAAGCCTGATCGTGTGATATCATCAACAATAAACAAAAAAACCCCAGGAATGCCCAGGTAGTAATGCACTCACATGAACAATATAACATAAAAGACCTTCCTCCACGAGTGCGGACTCGCAATAAATCTGTGCCTCCAACACTTCCCCTCTATCTGTGGCTCAGTCCGGACACTCAGATGTGGCAGTCATACATGGGGGGAAGTGGAATAAACAACCACAGCGTAGCCCAGTCAGACGTGAAAAGTTTATTTTAAAAGCACTTAAAAACTCACATTTAAAATCGAAATTGCTGCATCAATCCGACGAGTGGCGAACTCGTATATCCAGTGGTCGGATGCTGGAGTGTGTCAAGCCCTCCAATCCCTATTGGGATTGGAGGGCTTGACACACTCCAGCTAAGAGGCATTAAACATGAACAGTAAAACAAGAAAAATGAAACTAATAAAGACCCAAAGTCCAATGTGAAACTGTAGCAGCGCTACTTCCAAACCATCGTTTGAAAAACTTTTATATGTTATATATAAGAAATCAATGATAGTGCAGAGGGATAAACGTCAAAATTAATCCTTATTCAGTGCTCCTTTCACCAAGGTGGGGGCGATCACCACGTGGGGGGATATTTTACTCCCCTTTTGGGGATGCACTCACCACAATGTAAAGATAAAGAGGCCTGGAATATATATCCGCATTTATCCTGGGAATTGCACTCTCCACCGGCTGGTAGGCTTGTTGAGTCAAACAGCAATCACATATAATGGAAAGACTCATATAGTGTGATATCGTATAAACAAGTTTATTAAGCCACATAAAAACCCCTTATAAAATGTGCCTACCACAAAATTAACAGTTTCAAGCATAAAGTATTAGTACTGTGCCTGGGTTTCTCTCCTCGCCATGACAGTAAAGCCGCTCGTGCTTTATTTTTCCTGTTCCTGGTCCCCGAAGGCTCCACAGTGTCTCTGATCAATCGATAGGAGTTGATTGGAAGTCTATGGAAGATTTTATTTTTTGCCACAAGTTTTTGTAAGATGGCAAAAAATTATATATTTTTTACGCAAAGTTAGCACAATGAGATATTTCTCACACTTGGCATGGGTATACATGGAAATTCTCCTGAATATGGGGATACCACATGTGTAAGACTTTTTGGCAGCCTAGCCACATGCAGGGACCCAAAATCGAATGACAACCTTCAGACTTTCAAAGGGCATCATTTCCTTATTTCACTTCCTGACTTTTCTACTGTATCACAGTTTCGGAGGCCCTGAAGTGCCTTTTGTCAAGGTATTTGACAAAAGGCATGGCAGGTATTTTGCAGGTATCATTTGTTGCCACACATTTTTGCAAAATGGGGAAAGAAAATTAATTTTTTTGTATTTTATGTTTTTATTTTTCAGAATTCTGTGACAAAAAGGGGTCATGGGGGAGGGGAGTTGCTATCATGGCATTTCAGGGTCTATGAAACTGTAATAGGTAGTCAGGAAGTGAAATTACAAATGTATACCATTTGAAAACCTGAAAGTAGTCATTCCATGTTGAATTCAAAACAAATGGTTAGTGCAGCGCAAGAAAATTGGGATAAAAGTCCATTCAATATTAAAAGGAACTAGACAAAGTCCCAAAGGTGAAAGACAAGATCCCTTGTAAAAGAAGGTAGGTGTAATCCTCTGAGGATGCATAAGTGACAAGATCCTCCACCACAAAGCCAAATGCGCTTACCAGATCAGGTGGACCTCTGTACTACAGAAGGTCATATACACATTTATCCACAAAGGGGTGATGGTAATATCCAGCAAGGCTGTAGTGCCTCCAAACCGGCAAGACAGTTCTTCAGCACAGCAGAAATTTCCAGCAGTGATAACCTCCAAGGTGGCGGTGGTAAGCAGTGTGGTGGTAGAACCAAAAATGTCCGTGTTGGGTGTATAAAAATAGAGGGACACAATCTAAGTGTACTCTATAGATTTATTTAAAATATTAAAGGGGCATAAAAAAACGCTAGCGTAAAATAGTAAGAAATGGCAGTTAGATCACAGCAAAATTCAAGGATCAAGCATCGAGAGATGACAGCGGGTGACGTCCATGCAAAAGCTCCCCCCCCCCATATGCGGCGTTACGTCCTTGCAGGACTTCTTCAGCGAGGGTGGAGCTAGTAAGTCACCCGAAAGATTAACCACTTCCCGACCTCCTCATGTACATATACGTCAGCAGAATGGCACGGACAGGTACGTCCTCTGCTAGACGTGGGTGGGGGGTCCGATCGGGACCCCCCCCGGTACATGCGGAGGTCGGGTCCGCTCGGGGAGCGATCCGGGACGACGGCGCGGCTATTTGTTTTTAGCCGCGCAGTCGTGATCGCTCCCCGGAGCTGAAGAACGGGGAGAGCCGCGTGTACACACGGCTTCCGCGTGCTTCACTGTGTCGGCGCATCGATCGCGTCATTCCTTTTATAGGGAAGACACGATCGATGACGTCATTCCTACAGCCACACCCCCCTACACTAGTAAACACACACAAAGTAAACCCTAACTCCTACAGCGCCCCCTGTGGTTAACTCCCAAACTGCAACTGTCATTTTCACAATAAAGAATGCAATTTAAATGCATTTTTTGCTGTGAAAATGACAATTGTCCCAAAAATGTGTCAAAATTGTCCGAAGTGTCCGCCATAATGTCGCAGTCACGAAAAAAATCGCTGATCGCCGCCATTAGTAGTAAAAAAATAAAAATAAATAAAAATGCAAAAAAACTATCCCCTATTTTGTAAACGCTATAAATTTTGCGCAAACCAACCGATAAACGATTATTGCGATTTTTTTTACCAAAAATAGGTAGAAGAATACGTATCGGCCTAAACTGAGGAAAAATAAAATTTTATATATGTTTTTGGGGGATATTTATTACAGCAAAAAGTAAAAAATATTGCATTTTTTTCAAAATTGTCGCTCTATTTTCGTTTATAGCGCAAAAAATAAAAACCGCAGCGGTGATCAAATACCACCAAAAGAAAGCTCTATTTGTGGGGAAAAAAGGACGCCAATTTTGTTTGGAAGCCACGTGGCACGACCGCGCAATTGTCTGTTAAAGTGACGCAGTCCCGAACTGTAAAAACCCCTTGGGTCTTTAGGCAGCAATATGGTCCGGGGCTTAAGTGGTTAAATAGGCGGCTGGTTAACCATAGAGGATACGGCGGAACTGGAAGTCAGAGTTACTTCAAACGATTACCACTCTAAATGGGGACACCAGCGCATAATAAATAAAAAAGACATTGTTACCATAAAAAACATGGGTTTACTGCATAACAATCCCGGTGAGTAAAAGGATATATTAAAAAAGAGAAAATGGATGAAAAAAGAAAACCCACGGCCATCTCTTTACATATACTAAACAAATAAAACATGAAAGTGTTAAATAGTGAAGGTTTTTAAACACAAGATATCAGTTGCTATGTATCTGATATAAAGCAATTGAGGTTGAATTCGATGTTTAAACCCCTAGGTATCGCAACCTGGGTTTTATGGATCCAGAGGGATTCTTGTTGGCTTAACTTTCTTATGTAATCTCCTCCTCTCCAATGTTTAGTCACTTTTTCCAAACTCCAAAGTTTTGCCACCGCCGCACAACTTTTTACGTCGACAGTATGGCATGGGTGGGCAAATGGATGTATATATACGTCCCCTTTAATTTGTCGGCCGTATGAAGAGCTCCGTGACCGTGCCCGTGGGACCCGCAGACTCGATGTCCGCCGGTGTCCCGCGATCGAGTCACGGAGCTGAAGCACCGGGAGGTGTCAGTGTAAACACAACATCTCCCCGTTCTTACTAGTGACATGTCACTGATCGTCTGTTCCCTGTCATCGGGAACAGCGATCAGCTAGCAAAAACAGCTAGCAAAAAAAATGATCAATAAAAACGCCATAAAACTATCCCCTATTTTGTAGACGCTATAACTTTTGCACAACCCCATCAATAAACGCTTATTGCGATTTTTTTTATCTGAAATATGTAGAAGAATACGTATCGGCCTAAACTGAGGAAAAAATGTATTTTTTATATATTTTTGGGTGATATTTATTATAGCAAAAAGTAGAAAATATTGTAATTTTTTCAAGATTGACACTCTATTTTTGTTTATATCGCAAAAAATAAAAACCGCAGAGGTGATCAAATACCACCAAAAGAAAGCTCTATTTGTGGAAAAAAAGGGATGTAAATTTTGTTTGGGAGCCATGTCGCATGACTGCGCAATTGTCAGTTAAAGCGATGCAGTGCCGAATCTCAAAAAGTGGTCTTTGGCCAACCAAATGGTCTGGGGCTGAAGTGGTTAATAATGCTTAAAGGGGAACCCTGTGCCAAAATGTAAAAAAAATGGCATGGGGTCCCCCCAAAAATCCATACTAGACCCTTATCCAAGCACGCAACCTGGCCCCCTCCTCCTGAACCGTACCAGGCCACATGCCCTCCTGTGGCGTCAGAGGGGGGGGAAGGTCACCCGTACATGTCACTGGGTAACCCTGCGGTGTTTGCCCGTTGCGTCAGAGGGGGCGGGGTCACCCGTGCACATCAGCTATTTGGGAGCGTCATTCGGCAGTCGCCTCCCATGGAGGCAGATCGAGTGACGGGTGGCGTGTTTTTCCATATCCCAGGTCAAGGAAGGATTATATTGTTGGAATTGTTTTTCCTTTTTTTTAATAAAGGACTTGTCCCAAGCTATGTCTGTGTGTTTTTTTTATTTTTGACACTTTTTGGTGAAATGGTAGGGGTACAATACCCCGTTACCAATTCACATGGGGGGGCCGGGATCTGCTCCCACCCGCAGACCCCCACAACCACCGGGCCAGGATCGTGGGGATGAGACGCTTGTCCCAATCAACATGGGGACATCCTCCCCATGTTGAGGGCATGTGGCCTGATAAGGTTTAGGGGGGGCACTCTCTTGTCCCCCCTCTTTTCCTGCGACCTGCCAGGTTGCGTGCTCGGATAAGGGTCTGGTATGAATTTTTGGGGGACCCCCACGCCATTTTTATTATTATTTTGCCACAGGGTTCCCCTTAAAATCCATAAAAGACCTGAAGGGTCTGGTGTGGAATTTTAGGGGACACCACGCAATTTTTTTTTAATTTTAAATTCCCACGCCACTTTTTTCAATTACTTTTATCTGTAGTTTTAAATTACTTTTTTTCCTTTAGAAATTTCATTTTTTGCAGGGACTGTTCTAAACACAGGAAAAATTCGCCACTTTACAGGAATACTATAGACACTCCCAGGTACGAAATTTAAAGGAATATTTCATCTTTATTGTTTCACATTAAGCATTATTAAAATAATTTCTTCCAAAAAAACTGCAATTTTTAAAACTTTTTTTTTGCATTGATACATGTCTCCTGGGGCAGGACCCAGGTCCCCAAACACTTTTTATGACAATAACTTGCATATTAACCTTTAACTACTTGCCGACCGCCCACCGTCGTTATACGTCCTCACTTTAGAGATGAATATCTCGGTAACGGCAGCAGCTGCTGCCACAATCGAGATATTCATCTCTTCTGTGGGCGGCCGTGTTAACGATAATGGCGGTCTCCGCGGCGGATTCGCCGCGAGATCGCCGTTATCGGTGGCGGGAGAGGCCCCCCCCCCTCCCGCCGCTCTCCCGTAGCCGTCGGTAGCGGCGGAGGAGATCGCGACCATCCGGCAGCTGAGCGGGGACGATACTGAAGGAAAAATCTCCTTCGCCCGTCCCCATAGCTCAGCTGGGCGGAAGTGACGTCAAAACGTCAGTCCCGCCCAGCGTCTTAAAGAAACATTTTTTTTTTTTGTCATTTGAAAAAATGACATTTCCAAATTTTTTCTTTTTTTTTTGCATTTAAGCCTAAATATGAGATCTGAGGTCTTTTTGACCCCAGATCTCATATTTAAGAGGACCTGTCATGCTTTTTTCTATTACAAGGGATGTTTACATTCCTTGTAATAGGAATAAAAGTGATAATTTTATTTTTATTTTTTTCAGTGTTAAAAATTCTAAAATAAATAAAAATAAAATGCGAAAAGCAAAAAAATTTTTTTTTAAAGCGCCCCGTCCCGACGAGCTTGTGCGTAGAAGCGAACGTATACGCGAGTAGCGCCAACATATGAAAACGGTATTCAAACCACACAAGTGAGGTATCGCCGCGATCGTTAGAGCGAGAGCATTAATTTTAGCCTTAGGCCTACTCTGTAACTCAAAAAATGCAACCTGTAGAATATTTTAAACGTCGCCTATCAAGATTTTTAAGGGTAAAAGTTTGACGCCATGCCACGAGCGGGCGCAATTTTTAAGCGTGACATGTTGGGTATCATTTTACTCGGCGTAACATTATCTTTCACAATATATACAAAAATTGGGCCAAATTTATTGTTGTCTTATTTTTTAATTTAAAAAAGTGAATTTTTTCCAAAAAAAGTGCGCTTGTAAGACCGCTGCGCAAATACGGTGTGACAAAAAGTATTGCAATGACTGCCATTTTATTCTCTAGGGTGTTAGAAAAAAAATATATAATGTTTGGGGGTTTTAAGTAATTTTCTAGCAAAAAAAAATGGTTTTGTCTCGTAAACACCGACTCTGAAAAACAGGCCCGGGGCTAAAGTGGTTAAGATTCAAATTGTTCGCTATTCGGCAAACAGGCGAACACCTGATGTTGGAGTCGAACTTAAGTTCAACTCGAACATCGGGTGTTCGCCTGTTTGCTGAACATCGGGCTCATCCCTATATGTGGACAATTTTTACACAAGCGTGTCACTTTTTAGTTACTTTTTGATCAGGGAATTGGCACATGTGGCACCATACGATCTAGTTGCCGGGGCTTACCCCAGTGGCTTTTAGATTTCCATCTTAGGCTGGGGAAGAGAGTCTGCTTGAGATGTAATAATTTGCTCGCTGTGAAGTGGAGGGATAATAAGAATGTTTTCGTTCTGTCCTCCCTTCACGCAGACACAACGGTCCAAATTCAAACCGCGACTAGTGTTGTGGAGAAACCCCTCTGTGTCCACGAATACAACCTTAATATGGGAGGGGTGGACCAATGACCCGTTGATGATACTTAATTGCCGTAAGGCCAGCCGCTGGTACAAAAAAGGGTCTGTATACTTATTCCAATTGGCTCTGCTCAACGCTTATGTGCTATACAAAGCTTCAGGATGAACTGGATCCTTCCTAAAACTCCAGGAGGAGATCATCACATCCCTTCTGTTTCCAGATTGTGCTGTGGCCCAACTTCCCAATGCAAATGCAGTGAGCCGGCTGCATTGGAGGCATTTTCCGTATGCCCTCCCTGGTACCCCTACCAATCGGTCACCCCAAAGAAGATGTCATGTCTGTAGCAAGCGCAGATTTAGGTGTGACACCCGCAATTGTTGTCCCTCCTGTCCTGACCAACCTGGTCTTTGCATCAGTGAATGTTTCAAATGCTACCACACCCTAGTGGAGTATTAGCGTAAGGTACAACACTGCACAGACTAGGACACACTTTCATAGGGTCTCCAAAGATGCCATCGCATTTTGAAAAACCCAAACCTGGAACAAATTAAAGTGTAATATATATATATATATATATATATATATATATATATATATATATATATATATATATATATATATAAAATAAAAAAAAAGCCCAAAATAGTTGACGTTCTATTCTCTCTCTCTTGCTCTCTCTCTATTGTTCTGCTCTGTTTTACTGTATTTTTTAACTGCAATGTTTTATTGTTACTATTTTTTTACCTTGACAGCAACAGCGTTTGCTCTCACGATCCATAAATCAGCGACTCCAGTGCTATAGGAGGTGATTTCACCACCACAGTTAAAAAAAAACATGCATGTATGCCCATCATTAGAAGTGGGTGGATGCAGGGCGGTATTCTAATGGTGGGCATACCGATCAATCTCTTTTTTCATTCAGCCCACTGCATGAAAAGAAAGAACATTACAATATATGCCCAACAAGGACCAGCAACGTATTGGTATGTTGCTGGACTTTGAATAGTTATACCAGAATGATGCCTGCAGGTTTAGGTATCATCTTGGTATCGTTCTTTTCAGCCAGCGGTCAGCTTTCATGTAAAAGCAATCCTAGTGACTAATTAGCCGATAGACTGCTTTTACAAGCAGTGGGAGGGAACCCCCCCCCCCCCCCCCGCTGTCTTCCATGGTTTCTATACTCTTGATTACCTAGTGAATGCTAAGTGAATTAAATGGTTCCAAATGATTATTGTGAATATATGTAGTCAATTTGTATCTTGATGTCATTTACGCTTTTGGTTTGAAGAAGGGCGTTATCATCTCAGCCCAAAACTGTTCTTTGCATAATATGGAAAGTATGTAACTTTTTTTAAACATTTTGAATAAGCATTTTATTTGTGCAGCAATCCCTTTCTCTTTCTATTTTTCTCTCTTTTTCTCTCTCTCTTGCTCTCTCTCTTTTTCTCTCTATCTCTCTCTCTCAATATTTACTACCAACTCTCCCAATATACTTAAAGTGGAGTTTCCATCCCAATTTTTTTTTTCATAATTTTGCTCATTAGACCTAAAAAAGAAAAAAAGAAAAAAAAATGTTTTACTCATCTGGAAATGCCGGTTGCTATGCAGTCCCACGAAATCTGCCTTTGGAATCACCTAGAATCCTGACATCATCTCCTTCTAATGCTCCTGGGAAATGTGTGTCATCATTTCCCAGGATGCAGTGAGCTACCCAATTATCACTCCCCATCCAAGACTTCCAGGAAGTAAGGGCCAGATTCACGTAGACTAGCTGAGGCGTAACGGATCTTAGATACGTTACACCGCCGCAAGTTTTCATCGCAAGTGCCTGATTCACAAAGCACTTGCGATGAAAACTACGCCGGCGGCCTCCGGCGTAAGCCCGCGTAATTTAAATGGGCGTGTGCCATTTAAATTAGGCGCGCTCCCACGCCGGACCTACTGCACATGCTCCGTTTCGGAATTCCCGCCGTGCTTTGCGCGCAGTGACGTCATTTTTTCGAACGGCGACACGTGTAGCGTAATTCCGTATTCCCGGTCGGCTTACGCAAACGAAGTTAATTTTTAAATTTCGACGCGGGAACGACGGCCATACTTTATACAGCAATACGATTGCTGTGTAAAGTTAAGGCACCAAAAACGATGACGGGAAACGAGACTAGCGGCGACGTAGCGAACGCGAAAATCCGTTGTGGATCGCCGTAACTCCTAATTTGCATACCCGACGCTGGTTTACGACGCAAACTCCCCCCAGCGGCGGCCGCGGTACTGCATCCTAAGATCCGACAGTGTAAAACAATTACACCTGTCGGATCTTAGGGCTATCTATGCGTAACTGATTCTATGAATCAGTCGCATAGATACTCTGAGAGATACGACGGAGTATCTGAGATACTCCGTCGTATCTCAGCTGTGAATCTGCCTAAGTGGTTGTGGGCTTCACAATGCCCACAAGCAAAATGACAACGTTGTGGACATAGTTTTATAAACTATCTTTTTTTAATAACTATGCGGAGCGGCGGCGGATTGTAAAATAGTAAGTGACCGGATTTATATTATGAAAACGCACGATGAAAGGACATACATTTAAAAAATGCTAATTGTGGTTGGAGAACCCCGCTTTAAAATAGAAAATGATTGCAGCCATAACATCAAATAATTGGTAAGCTGCAATATTATAAATGATTTTTTTTGGGTTAAACAAAATTTCCACTTAGACAGCTGTCACAGTGTCCCCATTGGAAAAATGTCCCCATTAGTAACAAATACAGCAATAGAAACATGACAGAGGTTTTAACCCTTCCCCATTCTATTCACAACTGCAAACTGTTTTGGCTTTAGCTATCCTTTTATTTTTTTATAATTACCAAAAGGTTTTCCCAGAAAATGATCACTTGATCGTTCTATTGTATTGGACAATGGATGTTTTATTACGATGTCTTATTCCATGATGTACAGCCAACTATGTACCTGTGTGACAGTGCCGCAATATCTCTTGTGAGCAGGCATTGTGCTGCTGCCAATTTACTAATCATGCTGACATTATTTTCACTCCTTTTGTAAGGGATCCTCTCTGGTCTACAAGGATGTTGCCTTCAGGAAAATCTGAAGGGTTAATGAATCCTTTCAGGCTACACCCAGACATAGCTGTGTACTGTTTACAGAATACTTGTGTACAAGTTCTCATTGCAAAGCCATTTTACTGGAGATACAAGCGTACAATTGGTGCCGTCTCCTCCTATATTCTACCTGGACCATCAATAGCAGTCAGTGAAAGGACTGCAGAAAACACCTGCGAGGTAAACTATCATTTCTTTACATATTTATATAAACCGGGTAAAGATTATTACATTGTCTACTTTTACCTTTCATTGTTTAAGGTTGCATTTCTTTTGAGCACATGCAGGATTTTCTTCTTTGTGGTGACATTGAAGTGAATATAAAGAAATATACAATATTGTCTACATTGTCAGAGTATATTAGATGATGCCATCCTAGAAAATACTGTTTTCCCTGTCTGTTTTATTAACCACTTCAGCCCTGGAAGGATTTACCCCATGCCTGAGCACTTTTTGCGATACGGCACTGTGTCGCTTTAACGGACAATTGCGCAGATGTGTGAAGTTGCACCCAAACGAAATTGACGTTTTTTTCCCCCACAAATGGAGCTTTGGTTTGGTGGTATTTCAATGCCTCTGCGTTTTTTATTTTTTGCGCTATAAACAAAAAAAGAGCGACAATTTTGAAAAAAAAAACAGTGGCCCGGATTCAGATACGAGATACGACGGCGTATCTCCAGATACGCCGTCGTATCTCTGAGTGCGGGCCATCGTATCTATGCGCCTGATTCAGAGAATCAGTTACGCATAGATTGCCCTAAGATCTGACCGGCGTAAGTGTCTTACACCATCGTATCTAAGGCTGTATATTTACGCTGGCCGCTAGGTGGCGCTTCCGTATAGTTACGCGATTAATATGCTAATTAGGTATTTACGCCGATTCAGAAATGTACGTCCGGCCAGTGCATTTTTTTACGTCGTTTGCGTTAGGCTTTTTTCGGCGTAAAGTTACCCCTGCTATATGAGGCGTAGCTAATGTTAAGTATGGAAGTCGTTCCCACGTCGTTTGCGTAAGTCGTTCGCGAATAGGGCTGTACGTAAGTTACGCTCACGTCTAAAGCAATGACGACTTGCGGCGTAATTTCGAGCATGCGCCGTTCGTAAAATACGTCAAATACGTGGGGTCACCATTGATTTAAATAAAACACGCCAAATCATCCGCCTTTTGAATTAGGCAGGCTTACGCCGCACAACATACATTACGCCGCCGTAACTAAGGGCGCAAGTTCTTTCTGCATACGGAACTTGCGCCCAAAGTTACGGCGGCGTACCGTATCTAACATACGTTACGCCGCACCGGCAGATACTGCAATGTATTAATATGTAACCTCTGAGGGTATAAATAAATAAACACTTAAAGGGGCGTACCATCATCCAGAATCTAGATAAATAGAGTTTGGCTCTGAGGTCCCCGAACCAAAGAGCCAATTAAGGGGGAATTGTGGGCCATAATTGGACTATCGCGGTACTAGTAGCATAGCTATGCTACTAGTACCGCGATAGTCCAATTATGGCCCACAATTCCCCCTTAATTGGCTCTTTGGTTCGGGGACCTCAGATACTGCAATGTATCTGAATCCGGCCCAATATTTTTTACTTTTTGCTATGATAAATATCCCCCAAAAATATAAAAAAAAAAAAAAATTCTTCCTCAGTTTAGGCCGATATGTATTCTTCTACAATTTTTTGGTAAAAAATAGCAATAAGCGTATATTGATTGATTTCCGCAAAAGTTATCGCGTCTACAAAATAGGGGATAGATTTATGGCATTTTTATTATTATTTTGTTTATTAGTAATGGTGGCGATATGCGATTTTATCGTGACTGCGACATTGCGGCTGACACATCGGACACCTTTGACACTATTTTCGGACCAGCGACATTTATACAGAGATCAGTGCTATAAAAATGCACTGATTATTGTGTAAATGACAAAGGCAGGGAAGGGGTTAAACGCTAGGGGGTGATCAAGGGGTTAACTGTGTTCCCTCACTGTGTTCTAACTGTAGGGGAGATGGGCTCACTAGAGCATGACAGAGATCACTGTTCCCGATCACTGGGAGCAGTAGATTTCTGTCATGTTGCTAGGCAGAACAGGGAACTGCCTTGTTTACATAGGCATCTCCTCGTTCTGCCTCTCCTTGCCACGATCGCCCATTTGCGCACCCGTGCCATTGTGCCAATGTACATTGTTGTGGGCTGGTCGGCAAGCAGTTAAATATATAAATAAAAAATAATACATTTTTTTACAGGCATCTTTGAAGCAGTATTAAACCCAAAAGTAAACCTTTATTATATTGCAGGTTACCAATTCTTAGATGTGATGGCTGCATTCTTTTTCTTTTTTAGGCATCTTTCTTCTATTTTCATCTGGTGATGAAGCCAGTAAGTCTGTTGTTTTTAAAGCTCTCTGGCAGAATGTATTAGTTTACTTGAATAAGATAAACCATTTACCCCTGTAAGGGGTGATTACAATAATCAGCTTTTATTTATTTATGCAAAATATTTATCCCAAAAGGTAAAAATCTGTTTGCTGTAACTGATTATAAAGTGTGAGCTGGATTCTGGCTTCAATTTGTTATTGTATTCAAATCTGCTAATACATTAAACTCCACTTCACCTCCAGACTGACAGTGCTGCTATCTGCTGTGCCTCCTGTTCTCATTCCTCCAGAGTTATGTCTCACTAATACTGGAGGTGTGTGTGTTACTGACCAGATCACCAGGTGGGAAAACTGATACCAATCTAATGACTGGTAAGCTGCAAAATATTTAATTTTTGTTGTAAAGGTAAAAAAAAAAAAAATCCTAAATAGCTTCCTTTACCTTAGTGCAGTCCTCCTCATCCTTCCATTTTGCTTTTAGATGTCCTTATCTCTTCTGAGAAATCCTCACTTCCTGTTCTTCTGTCTGTAACTCCACACAGTAATGCAAGGCTTTCTCCCTGGTGTGGAGTGTCATGCTCGCCCCCTCCCTTGGACTACAGGAGAGTGAGGACGCTCTCTACGTAGGTAGATAGAGAAAGGAGCTGTGTGTTAGTGAGCGTCCTAACTCTCCTGTATTCCAGGAGAGAGGTCGAGCATGACACTCCACACCAGGGAGAAAGCCTTGCATTACTGTGTGGAGTTACAGACAGAAGAACAGGAAGTGAGGATTTCTCAGAAGAAATAAAGACCTTTAAAAGCAAAATGGAAGGATGAGGTAAGTGAAGGAGGACTGCACTAAGGTAAAGGAAGCTATTTAGGAAAACATTTTTTTATGGCGTAACTGCCATAACTAGCTGCCATAACTCTGGTATTTTCTGGAAAGCTGTGCGTTTCTCTTTATGATAAAAGTGGTCTCCGTGGCGGATTTGCCATGAGATCACTTTTATCTGTGGCGGGAGAAGTGCCCACCCCTTCCCGCCGCTCTCCGGACGTCTCCGCTGCTTACCGGACCCACCGCTAGCGACGGAGAAGACCGTGTCCCATCTTGCTTCCAACTGTTGAATTCCATTGGTCACTGTAAAAAATTCACACTTTTTTTTTTTCAGTCCGTTCAGTTCCCTTCCCCTATACTTTTTTTTTCTCTGCATCCTAAATGAGTCCTTCAAATATCCTCACTATTACCCGTATTTTTCGCACCATATGACGCACTTTTTCCCCCAAAAATATGGGGGAAAATGTCTCTGTGTCTTATGGTCTGAATGTACATCAGGCCCCGCCCCAGCTGTCAATGCCCCCTGCCACTGCCGGCAAAAAAGACGCCCCCCCCCCGCATGAAAATCCCCCCGACCTGTACTCCCGAGTCCCGGTTCCCGCGGCCTCCTCCCGTACAGATAAAATATCCCAATCAGTGCACACTCGCAGCCGGGGTCTGGGAGCCATGACATGTCTTGAGAGAAGGGGAAATCATGCCCACTGCCCCACTATGCGAAATGCCGCCCAGACTGACACTATTGTAAGGGGAGAGTGGGGAGGAGTGTATGGCAGCCAAGGAGTGAGTGGATGGAAGGCTGTGCAGTCTCCTAATGCTGTGTTTGGAGGACAGGTGACATCCTGCTCTGCTGGGACTTGTAGTGCCTCTGTGGGGGGCTGAAATATGGCAACCTGCTCTGTTGGGACTTGTAGTGCCTCTATGGGGGGCTGAAATAGGCAACCTGCTCTGTTGGGACTTGTGCCTCTGTGGGGGGCTGAAATATGGCAACCTGCTCTGTTGGGACTTGTAGTGCCTCTATGGGGGGCTGAAATAGGCAACCTGCTCTGTTGGGACTTGTAGTGCCTCTGTGGGGGCTGAAATATGGCAACCTGTTCTGCTGGGACTTGTAGTGCCTCTATGGGGGGGGGGCTGAAATATGGCAACCTGCTCTGCTGGGACTTGTAGTGCCAGGGCCAATCCTAGGCAGGGTGCACAGGGTGCTTTGCACCCAGGCGCCTGCAGGGGTGGGGGCGCCAAAGTGCCAGAGTTCTCCCCTCCCTCCTTCTCTCCTTGATTGTGTCCATCCAGAACTAGTGTTCTGAACATAGGTGTGTGTCCGTCCAGAACCGATGTGTGAGCATAGGGCAGCCCGTCCAGCCTGGCAGTGCTCGGGGGAGAGGCTGCTCCTCTTCCTGACACAAGGGTTCTAGTTTTCAGTGGCTGCTGAGTGCTGATGTGCAGGAATAAATTCCCCACACTGGGAGTCTTGGATCCTGCACTGTCGCCACCAACTCCAGTTGGAATGCCTCCCCCTCCCATCTCTATCTCGGGCTGCACAGAGAGAGAACCGAGGTGAGTCACAGTGTTCAGTGTGCTGTGTGATGGGGGATGGCATCCCCAGCATCCCTTTACACATGCTCTGGGCTGCCCCTGCTCTAGATGTTTTATGACATAATAGATTGCATAGGATACACAGCCCCTGCCCATTCCTGCGCCTCAGTAGTCCATCTACAGATATGATGTATAATGAGATGTACCAAGAGCCCTTTCACACTGACAGTGCTGGGGCGTTGGTGGTAAAGCGCCGCTAGTTTTAGCGATTTGCTGTCATTTTAGAGGTACATTAACCCCCACTAGCGGCCAAATAAAGGGTTTAAAGGCGCCAGTGCCGAATCGCTTTGCAGGCACTGCCCATTGATTTCAATGGGCTGGGGCGCTTTAGGAGCAGTGTATACACCGCTCCTAAAGTGCCTCAAAGAAGCTACTTGCAGGAATTTTTTTGACGTCCTGCCAGCGCACCGCCCCAGTGTGAAAGCACTCAGGCTCTCACACTGGGATTGCAGATGAGGCTTTTCAGGTGCTATTTTTAACGCTAAAGCACCTGAAAAATGCCTCCAGTGTGAATGGGGTCTAATGGACCATCACCTGTACTATGTCTGCGGTCTCTGGTAGTCGCCTACATCATGTCTGCAGTCTCTGACCATCTCCTGTACTATGTCTGCAGTCTCTAACCATCTCTTTGTACTATGTCTGTAGTCTGACCATCTCCTGTACTACGTCTGCAGTCTCTGATCATCTCCTGTACTGTGTCTGCAGTCTCTGATCATCTCCTGTACTGTGTCTGCAGGTCTCTGATCATCTCCTGTACTATGTCTGCAGTCTCTGGCCGTCTCCTGTACTATGTCTGCAGTCTCTGATCGTCTTCTGTACTATGTCTGCAGTCTCTGGCCGTCTCCTGTACTATGTCTGCAGTCTCTGATCGTCTTCTGTACTATATCTGCAGTCTCTGATCGTCTCCTGTACTATGTCTGCAGTCTCTCACAGTCTCCTGTACTATGTCTGCAGTCTCTGACCATCTCCTGTATCATGTCTGTAGTATGTCTGGGGGCTCTTTCTAACAGACTCTGTAACAGAAGTCCTCTCTGTGTCTATCGGAGAGGCCCTCCCCTCAAGATACCAATAAAGTACTCTGCTTCTCTTCCTGTATTTTGTTTATTGTTAAGAGATCATGTATGGATCACAGGGTAATGAAGACTTTGTAAAGGGGAGGAGATAGTAAAATTACCATGCCCATGTGGGGGCACCAGAAATATTTCTGCACCCAGACGCCCGTGACCCTAGGATCGGCCCTGTGTAGTGCCTCTGTGGAGGACTGAAATATGCCAACCTGCCCTTCTGGGACTTGTAGTGCCTCTGTGGGGGACTGAAATATGGCAACCTGCTCTTCTGGGACTTGTAGTGCCTCTGTGGGGGACTGAAATATGGCAACCTGCTCTGCTGGGACTTGTAGTGCCTCTGTGGGGGACTGAAATATGCCAACCTGCTCTGCTGGGACTTGTAGTGCCACAGGTCAGGCCGCAATAATTGCACAGGTCAGGCTGCATTATTGGCAATGGTCAGGCTGCATTTCATGGGCACTGGTAAATGTTTTAGTACACCATTTGGTTCAGAATATTTTTTTTCTTGTTTTTCCTCCTCTAAAACCTAAGTGCGTCTTATAGAGCGAAAAATACGATATATGTTATGGGATTTACCCTATTCCACAGGGCCGGTGCTACCACTAGGCAAACTAGGAAGCCGCCTAGGGCGCACTGCTGCCAAGGGCGCCCGGCCACTGGCATTCCTACTCTCTTTTCTCTGCAGCAAGCATCAGGGATGGAGGACTGTGTATATGTCCCAACTCCCCAAATGAATGGAAGCAAGCAAACATTCATTGATGGGCACCTGTAGGCTGAATTTTAAGGGCACTGGTGGGCTTTATTTGATGGGCGCTGGTGGGCTTCATTGATGGGCGCTGGTGGGCTTCATTGATGGGCGCTGGTGGGCTTCATTTGATGGGCACTGGTGGGCTTCATTTAATGGGCGCTGGTGGGCTTCATTTGATGGGCACTGGTGGGCTTCATTGATGGGCGCTGGTGGGCTTCATTTGATGGGCGCTGGTGGGCTTCATTTGATGAGTACTGGTGGGCTTCTTTTGATGGGCACTGGTGGGCTTCATTTGATGGGCACTGGTGGGCTTCATTGATGGGTGCTGGTAGGCTGCATTGATGGGCGCTGGTGGGCTTCATTTGATGGGCACTGGTGGGCTTCATTGATGAGCGCTGGTAGGGTGAATTAGATGGGTGTTGGTGGGCTTCATTTGATGGGCACTGGTGGGCTTCATTTAATGGGCACTGGTGGGCTTCATTTGATGGGCACTGGTGGGCTGCATTGATGGGCACTGGTAGGCTGCATTGATGGGCGCTGGTGGGCTTCATTTGATAGGCACTGGTGGGCATCATTGATGGGCGCTGGTAGGGTGAATTAAATGGGCACTGGTGGGCTTCATTGGTGGGCTTCATTTGATGGGAGCTGGTAGGCTGCATTAATGGATGCTGGTGGAATTCATTTGATGGGCGCTTCATCAAAAAGGTGGGGGTATACATGGGCAGGGCAAAAGGGGTGGAGTCATGGGTGGAGCCAAGGGAGGGTGGCAAAATTAGGTTTCGCCTAGGGTGTCAAAAATCCTTGCACCAGCCCTGCTATTCCACCACAACTATTGTATGCTATGGGATTAACCCTGTTTTATATCTGTTGTTCATAGTCTGATGGTCGACATACGTTACCCTTGTTTTCTATTTTGTCTCTGCACAATACTAGCTATTTGAACAACTTGACTTTACTGTAAGTATATTCTTGAGGTTTTCTTTGTACAACATACAAATTGTAACACTATAACAGCTCGTTGGTTTATCTTTACATTGCATGTTCCAAAAATGTTATTCACAAAAAAAATATATATATATATATATATATATATATATATGTGTGTGTGTGTGTGTGTATGTACTGTATGTGTGTGTATGTATGTGTATCTACATATATATATTGCATAAACTAGGTAGCAGAAAGTTGAATATTTTTCCCATAGTAACACCTTAAGTATTCTCTTGTACGTCTTTGTTGTGTTAAGGAGGAAATACTGATGAGCACTGAAATACTTATCTGGGTTAGCTCTGAAAAGTAAACAGTGGAAGAACAATGTGTGCCCATTCAATAAAATTGTGTCATAAACTTGGTATTGTTCTAACCTTTTTATTCACCTGGAAATATGACAGAAATATTTGCTTTAAAAACAAATTGCAAAATGACAGATCACGGAAAAATGCAAAGCTCCTATGTGGGTGGGTTATCCGATAGATTAAAGTAGTATTAAACCCCAACGCAAATGTTTATTTTATTACAGTTTACTAATTTTTAGATGTAATGTCTGCATTCATTTTCTTTTTTAGGCTTTCTTTCTTTTATTTTCACCTGGTGATAAGGCAAGTAAGTCTGTTGTTTTAGAACAAGCTGTCCTGCAGATGTAGGAGTTAGAGGGTTGAGGCAAGCCATTTACCACGGACAGTGGTGCTTACAATGGTCAGCCTTTGTGAACAAAATAATCAATAAAGGTGCAGTGTTCAAAACTTCACTCAATCAATGAATCCCTGATAATCTACTCCAATAAATGTATAATTAACATAAATGGCTATATACTCAAAGTGACATATAGGCGATATAAACTGAAAATGAAATTGGGCCCCCTCCCCCCACTAGTTTCGGCCCTGCTCCTCAGTGCCTTTTCCCATACATATGTAGCACCCTGTAGTTTGGGCAGGGATGCGCCTCACAAATTTACCTGCCAGGAGTAGTCCACGTGGTTGATTGTTAGAGATCCATTGATTTCTCCCTAGGTTTGACCTTATTGCAATTTTCTCTTCTACCACTAGGTGGCCGGCTACTTGGTGGTACTAGATATGAGAGGGCAACTCAAGGTCAGGTTATGGGTATATATGGTATCTCAGCCAATGGGCATGGGTTTTCGAGACCCTATTGGATTGCCAGCCTCTCATTGGCTCTCCTAAGATGGACTCCCCACCGAACAGCTATACCGCTTGGGATCTTCAGAATTGGGAACCCAGTCGACCACTGGGCTCCCTGCCACGACTCAAATGTTCCGGACCAGCCTGGTCCCGAAACCAGGAACTCTGCGAGGCACGTACGCCCCCGGCCTGGTAGGCCATAGCGCCGGGGCGCCGTGGTGCAGACACCCTAAAGGTGGATGCTGCACTTGAAGAAGAAGACCCAGAACTAATGGCATCTGCCCCACAAATACCCTCCCCCAGGATGCACAGCGAGGCTCAACCCTCCAGATTGGCTGCTGGGGAAGAGCACCCAAACCTTGACTCCACTGCTGCCATCTACTGCACTGGAGTGGGAAGAACACCCCAGCACAACAGAATGAGCCTACAGCACAGGCAAGCTGAGACAGAGACCCAATTTGAACATTTTAACCAGATCAGAGTTTAACTACACTCTGATCTCCCTCTAAATTTAAATAGCACCGGTAATTTGAAGTAACCAAGCGCTACACATACATTGAGGCTAATTTACTAAAGAAGCCATGTGAAAAGCATCTGCACATGATTGGGTATTTATATGCATAATTTACTTCTCCATCAAACATACTGTAGTCGTCCATTATTATAGTAATTCTGTCTGTGTTTTGCTACTACGGTATTAACTTAGTTATTCTCATTAGTGTAACAATATAATACCCACTCTGCAAATGCATCCAGAATTAGTCAGTTTTTTGCTCTTAATAGGTCACTAGGGACTTCATTACAGAAAGATTATTTGCTTCAACTGACAGTGCTATCAGGGCAGTGTGTCCTCTGGTGGGTGCAGTGGCGTCTCCAGCTTTCATATTTGGGGGGGGGGGGCACATGGGGGGACAGGGACAAAAGTAAGGGGGCCAACTATAAAATGCAATTATATATATATATCCTGGGCCCTTTACTACGATCCCACAATGGGCCCTTTCACATGTTCTGCAGTGAGCTCCCTTCCTACTATACTGGGGCCCCCCAGGGTGGCAGAAAACAAAAGATATATGTCACCAGCACACCAAGAAAATATAAGGATTCAAAGCAGTGAGAGAACTATCAGGATTGCAAAGGTTGTCTTGCCACCGGGCCCTGGTGTTCTACCACTGTGGGTTCCCTGCTCCGTGCTATTCCCTGTCCCTGCTATTGACAGCGCTGGTCTGGCATCTGTCTCCTTGGCAGCGGCGGCAGTCTATTAGGACCTAGTGCTGGTGACATTATATGTGCATGCAGGGGAAGGCTGGCACTATTGGTTATAGAGAGCCGAGCCCCCAGCTGGTCACCTAGCAGCAGTAACGCCGTATACCTTATCTGTTGACATGCTGATCGGCATGTGATCCAGGTGATGCTCCCAGTCAGATCTAATAAACACAGTATTTATTAGCATCAAGAGTGCAACCACATAAATATAATCAACCGTATGTTCAGCAGCCATGTGGGCTCTATGCCTGTAAAGTGTGGGCTTTGATCAATAAAATCACTGATATTTAAAACTAGGATTTGACTAAGAGCATCACCTGGATTGCATCCCGATCAGCTTGTCAGAGAAGGCTCCACTGCTGCTAAGCAACCTGCAGGGAGCTCAACTGTCTACAACCAATAGAGATGGGCTGTGCATGTTCAAAATTCCACATGCCACAGCCTGCCAGGAAGCCGACACTCCACAGTGCTAATCACAGGCAGCGAGACATTTCCTGATCTGTGCAGCTGCGGACCGGGAAATGTCTCACTGCCTGTGATTAGCGCTGTGCAGTGTGGGCTTCCTGGCAGGCTCTGGCATGTGGAATTTTAAACATGCCCAGCCCATCTCTAACAACAAATTGTGCTGGTCCTCCTGTACATCAGCCCCATAAAGTAACCAGCACTGGGTTCCAATGTGCTGCTGCTGCTGCCATGTAGACAGAGACCAACGCTGTGAATAGCCGGGACAGGACAGAAACTCTGGTTGTTCCAGCACTGTCTACACTGGGAGGATTCCCCCATCCACCTATAATGTGTAGATGGGGGAATTGGATCATTTCTTTTTTTTTTTTTTTTCATTTAACCGAATAGTTGAATGAAAAAAAGTGATCAATGTATGGGCTGCCTAAAAACTAAGACCAGCCATAGACAATTTAAATCTCAGCTGGTTCAGCCAGAACTGGCTGAGATTTGAACCATTACTGAGCAGATTCTCGTATGATTATCACTGGTGTTTGCTGTATAGTCACTAGTGATAATCACTGTTTGTCGGAAGAACACAATTGCAGGGCAGGAGGGATATTCCCCTGTCAGCACTGTCTGTGTTGATGGGGGAATCATGCAAGTTTCTTTCCTGCAGTCTATGGATGCAGGGAAGAAATTTGCACCATATATTATATGCCTAACTGAAAGTGAAAGTAAATTGTGAATGTCTTAAAAGAACAGGAGAGGGGGAGGGAGACAGATGGGGGATAGAAGGGATGGAGATAATGTAGATCAGTGATTACAGTGTACTGCAGTCTGCAGGTTCAGGCTTTCCCAGGGTCCAGGCTAGAATCTTAGGCATCATTCACACACAGTGAGGAATGCTGTAGATTTTCATATTTCCCGCCCACACATCCCCCCTCTTCAGATACAGCACGCCGTGATAGTGTGGGTGGGACTGGCAGAAGGAAGAGGAGCTGTATTCCTCCCTGCTCATATGTGAGGAGAGTGAGGGGGTGGCTGAATTCGCTGGGCTGTGAAAGAGTGTCATAGACTGACACTCGGCTCAGCTTGCAGTCACCACTCTCGAAATTTACAGGCTGGTTCTCCTGTCCTAAGGATGGGAGAAATCAGTCTGTTTTTTCAGTAACTGAGATGAAGGCTTGGGCCCCCCTCCCCCACAGTGCTCATGGAGTCCTTCCTGCAACTCGCTCTTCTCCGTTCCAATGAGGATGCAGGGGAAGGAGCAGATCGGGCGGCTGTGGTTGTGTGAGCGCTCGCATTATACAGTGTCAGCTAGCAGAGGGAGGGGGAGGAATTCCCCACAGGAGCTGACTGGGGACGCTCTCCCTCTCAGAAGAGACTGTTTTACTCCAGCAGCGGCCAGCGGGGGGCACAGCATAATGTTGGGGGGGTCAGGGCCCCCTCTGGCCCCCCCTAGGGACGCCATTGGGTGGGTGTTAGGCCACACATGAGGCAGCCCAAAGTTCCCCTCCAAAAAGTGTTCCATGGTGTCTCAGAGGGTGTTTGACAGGCAGCTGGGATAGGGTTGCCACCTGTTTGGGATCCACCCGGACAGTTCGGGTTTTGATTCATGCGTCCAGGTTTCAGACCACCTGAAATCCGGACACATTATTCAGACCGGACTATGGCTTCCTAGCAGGGTTCCTTGCTGCAGTTGTCTAAGCCAAGAGTGTCTGTTACACTCTCTTTCACACTGCCCAAAGCCAGCACTAACACCCTCCCTCAGATGGGAGAGGAGGGAAGGCTTTACCTGCTCCTCTTCCTCCCACCCCCAACCCCTGTGTGTCTGCCCACACTGCAATCCCCAGTGCTGTGCCTTAGAAAAGGGAAGTGGAGGTGGTGACTGCAAGGGGTTGGTGAGCTCACCATCCAACCCTGTCTGCAACTGAAGTCTCCACCTCCCCCCTTCTCTCTCCTGCCTCTGAATGTGTACACTAAGGTAAATCGGGGTTCTCAGAGCACCCCTTACATCAGAGTTCCCCGTTAAAGTAAAGTCTACAGAGCTCCACCTTAAAGTGTAAGTGGGAACTCTGATGTAAAGGGGCTCTAGGAACACTGAATAAAGGGGAATACAAGAAACTCTGATGTAAGTGGGGCTCTGGTTACCAGAGACACCTTTACATCAGAGGGCGCAGTGTTCCCTGTTACATTAGAGTCCTTTCTGTACAGAGCTCTCATCGTTCCTCCTTAACCGCTTCCAGGCCAGCAGCCACAGTTATACTGCAGCAGGATGGCACTGCTGCGCGAGCTGTTGTAGCTGTACGCCCGCAGCGTGTCCCCGGTGCTGTGAATCGCTTGTGAGTCGTGACAGAGCAAGAACCAGGATCTGTGTGTGTAAACACACAAATCCCAGTTCTCTCAGGGGAGAGGAGACAGATTGGGTGTTCATATTAAGTATGATCACTGATCGGTCTCCTCCCCTAGAAAGTACCATTCCCCCACAGTTAGAACACACCTAGGTAACACAGTTAACCCCTTGATCGCCTGCTAGTGTTAACCCCTTCCCTGCCAATGACATTTGTACAAAAATCAGTGGCTATTTTTAGCTCTGATCGCTGTAGCAATGTCACTGGTCCCAAAAAAGTGTCAGAAGTGTCTGATCTGTCCACCGGAATGTCACAGTCACTGTAAAAATTGCTGATCACTGCCATTAATAGTAAAAAAATAAATAATAAAAATGGCAAAAATCTATCCCCTATTTTTTAGATGCTATAACTTTTGCGCAAACCAATCAATACACACGTATTGTGTTTTTTTTTTTACCAAAAATATGTAGAAGAATATATATCGGCCTAAACTGAGGAAAAAAAGTGTCTTTTTTTATTGGGATATTTAGTATAGCAAAAAGTGCAAAATATTGTGGTTTTTTTTTTTCAAAATTGCCACTCTTTTTTTGTTTATAGCGCAAAAAATTTAAATCGCAAAGGTGATCAAACACCACCAAAAGAAAGTTCTATTTGTGGGGAATAAAGGACATCAATTTGGTTTGGGTACAGCGTCGCAGGACCGTGCAATTGTCAGTTAAAGCGTCGCAGTATCACAAAAAATGGCCTGGTCGGGAAGGAGGTAAATTCTTCCGGGGCTGAATTGGTTAAATCAGGGTTCCCAAAACATCCCTTATGTCTCCCTTACAACAGAGTCTGCAGAGCCCCCCCCCCCCTTACAGTGTAAGGGGAACTCTGTGAATTCAGATGTAAAGGAAACTCTGAGGCCTCGTACACACGACCGAGAAACTCGACAGAATCCATCAAGAAACTTGGTGGGAGAGCTTTTTTGCAGTGGAAAACGGTCGTGTGTACGTTTTTCATCGAGGAAACTGTCGAGGAACTCGACGAGGAAAAAAGAGAACAAGTTCTCTTTTTCCTCAACGGGAGTCTCAATTTCCTCGTGTTCCTCGTCGGGCTGGTTTTCGACGAGAAACTCGAGCGTGTGTATGCTTAGGAACCCGCGCATGCTCAGAATAAAGTATGAGATGGGAGAAAAAGTAGCATTTGTAATGTAGATAACACATTTTTCACGCTGTAACAGACTGAAAAGTGCAAATCGTCTCTTACCAAACTTTTACTTAACACGCAGTAACGTGAGATTAGCAAAAGCAGCCCCAAGGGTTGTGTCAGTGGAATCGAACTTCCCCTGCCATTGTATGTGTTGTATGTCACCGCGTTTGAGAACGAGGAGATTTTGTCTTGACAGTGTGTACGCAAAGCAAGCTTGTCGAGTTCCTCGACAAGCCTAACAAGGAACTCGTCGAGGAAAACGATGTGTCTTTTCCGACGAGTTCCTCGGTTGTGTGTACGATGCCTCTTGTGATTAACTTCATATGATTAAAAATGTTATTTAACCTCTTGACCACTGAGCACTTAAACCCCCTTCAAATACCACCAAAAGAAAGCTCTATTTGTGGGGGAAAAAGGACATCAATCTTGTTTGGGTACAGTGTCGCACGACCATGCAATTCTCAGTTGAAGCGACGCAATGCGTTATTGCAAAAAATGGCCTGGTCATTAAGGGGGTAAATCCTTCTGGGGCTGAAGTGGTTAAGACAAACAGCTAAATTAAGAGCTGACATACAGTATGTAAATATGGATGTTCTTACGTGCCAAAAATTTTTGTTCAGCCATTTTTATAATCTAGTGATCCTGACAGAGAGCATAACCATGTTCTGACCACACTTTTCTCAACTGCAGGTAAAGCGAGACAGTCAAGGACCACCTAATCCTGTGAGTGAAGAAGCAATAACTCACTGATGAAGTCAACGCTGTGTTCCCCTCTCCTATTAACCAGCTTCCAGTAATGCGGTATGATTGAAATTTACACTTAAAGTTATTTCAAATGAATACATAACTGGGTCAATGGGGGTCATTTATATATGCCTACATTTTGCTTTCAATATTATAGCAATACTGTTGTAGATTTTAATTAAACATATTTTATGTACAAATGAAACAGAGTAAGACATTTGGTTTTCCATTTTCTTTGTTTACAAACTAATTTTATTTGGTACAAAAAGGTAGTACAAAAAGAGTTGTCAAATGCCAAGAGAAGTATAATACAAGTAATTTACACATAAGGAAGACCAAAATATATTGTGTAATTATTGATAGATATACTTTGTTTTAGTGACAAACCTTTAAGTACCTCCCCTGCTGACCGATGGGAGGTCTCTCTGCTCATATCCTCTCCAATCAGCTTGAATCTCATCAAAGGGCTTTTTAAAGTCAACAACCAATCAAGCTCAGTTCACACTACTGTGATGTAATGTTGACTTGATTTGCAGTGTTATTATGTAGAGTAACTTTAAAGTGGAAGTAAACCCTCCTATCGTTTTCAGCCAAGGAAGCTGCCATCTTGGCCTTTTTTTTAATCTACAGCTGCCACGATGCTGCACATGTGATCAGTTATAACACCAGCCATTGGATGGTTTGACAGTTTGGTTGAGAGCACAACCAATGGGAGTGTTACCTTTCCGGCACGTGCCGGAAAGGTAACTGATGTGTTTACTTCCGCTTTAATGCTACTTTGGTTGCATTTTGGATGTGGTTTGCATATTCAATGGGGCCAAATTGTATTGTAAATCACACCAAAGAACCAAAGTACCCTGTCCAAAAGTCGCATCACAGCTGGGCGCCATTGGAAGCAGAGTTATTTCTATTGTGATGTGATTCAATGTGACCCAAGGCACATCTGAAATAGCATCTGTGTGAACCAGGCCTCATAGTTTATTCAGATCTCTCCAGTGTGGAGAAAATCAGTCTCACAATACTATTAAACAGCAGATCTAAAGCCTCGTACACACGCTTGGTTTACTCGGCAAGAACCAGCAAGAAAACTGCTGGCAGAGCTTTCTTGCCGAGTATACCAAGCGTATGTACGAGGCTTTCAGGTTTCTCGTCAAGAAAACTGCCTAAAATCTCGACGAGAAAAATAGAGAACATGTGTGTGTATACTTACCTGTCGCCATGGAAACCTGCGCATGCTCGAAATGACTTTGACACATGCGCGGTAGCTTGTATAGGCATAGGTAGGGTGCAGCAAGATGGAGGCGACGGAATTGAATGTGACGAGCGCATGCTCGTCGTATAAAGAGACAGAAATTGTCATTCCAGGCAGGTCTTGTTGGGTGTAAATCTGTGACTTGCAATGCCTGTTTACATTTTTTTACATTAAAGTTACGTTGGATTATTCTTGCTATTCAAAAGAACTGCGTTTTTTTTGAACGGAGTGTCTGTACACTCGGGCGGCAAGAGATTCTTGCCAAGAATCTCAGCAGGAAAAACAAGGGTTTTTTCCTGACGAGATTCTGGCTCGTGTGTACAGGGCTTCAGTGCTAAACATGAAGGGCCAGATTCTTAAAGACTTACGACGGGCGTTTCAGTAGATACGCCGTCGTAAGTCCGAATCCGCGCCGTCGCAACTTTAAGCGTATGCTCAAACTGAGATACGCTTAAATGTTGCTAAGATACAGCCGGCGTAAGTCTCCTACGCCGTCATATCTTAACTGCATATTTACGCTGGCCGCTAGGGGCGTGTACGCTAATTTAAGCCTAGAATATGTAAATTAGCTGGATACGCCTATTCACGAACGTACGCCCGGCCGTCGCAGTAAAGATACGCCGTTTACGTAAGGGGTTTTCAGGCGTAAAGATAAACCACCAAAAACATGGCGCAGCCATTGTTAAGTATGGACGTCAGAACCGCGTCAAATTTTTCAAATTTTACGTCGTTTGCGTAACTCGTCCGTGAATGGGGCTGGCCATAATTTACGTTCACTTTGAAAGCATGACGATTTGCCGACGTCATTTGGAGCATGCTCACTGGGATACGTCCACAGACGGCGCATGCGCCGTTCGATCGAAACGTCATTTACATGGGGTCACAGTTAATATACATAAAACACGCCCACAGCTTCAACATTTGAATTAGGCGGGCTTACGCCGGCCCTAATACGCTACGCCGCCGTAACTTTGGCGGCAAAATCTTTGAAAATACCATACTCGTCTCTCAAAGTTACGGCGGTGTAGCGTATAGGAGATACGCTACGCCCGCCTAAAGGTATGTGAATCTACCCCGAAGACTTCTTCTGTGAGCAGCAGGACAGAATATTTCCAGGTTTTCCTCATTCTGCTTGTAAACGGAAAACCTCTTCAAAAATTTAATTGATAGACACACCATGATTTATGCTGAGTTCTTTGATGCCATTTGGTTATGATGTTCTTTATTTTACACAGGATCCTATCCAAATATAATATGGTGCCAACCGTCTTGGAGCCATGGTTTATTTTATTTCTCATCCTGCTCACGGTGCTCGTTATGTGTTTTCTGGTGATGCTGCCAGCAGGGATTGTCATCCTATGGAGAAGAAGACACATGCCTGAACATTCACTGGATGGGACTGTGTAATCATCAATATACCGGAAAAAATGATCAACTGCACAAAGTATGAAGGGTGCTGCTGTCATTTCCTGAACACACCCATATAGAACACATACACATAGCTGTGTAAATAAAGAAATTATGTAGTGATAAAATATTAGGGTGCCATTGCTGACTTCTCCTTCTGAAAATCGAGCTTTCTGGCTGCCATGCTGATCCAGCGGATCAGAAGTTCTGACTTCACTCTGACATTTTAATCTGCATGCTTGTTTCAAGTCAGTGCCTGAAAAGGGTGCGTATACCAGAGACATCCAGGCAACGAGTATTCTTGGGGGGGGGGGGGGGGGGTGTCAGTGATAGCAGCCCATTTATTTGATTGAAAAGTGAAGCTACGGTATGTTGGATATTACAATTTGGTGTGACAAAGCACATAGCTCTCAGGGTATAAGTCTCAAGATTTAAAGGAGTTATAAATAAAAAAAAAAATGTTGATGCTGAAATGACTGTTTACAGGGTATAGAGACACAATAGTTAACTGATTCCTTTTAAAAACGATTAAATATAGATACAAATCAATCATATAATGTACCTGTAGTTTCTAGTTTCGTTTTTGCATGTTGTTTCCTGCCTCTGCTGTACAGAGCCACAGAGCCAATACAGGGCAGTGATGGTTTGGAAAACGAAACTGATTGGTGCTAAGGGGTTTTAGACACACAGTAATCACACCTCCTTGATTAGTGACCACAGAGAAAAAGCTCCCAGTACTGTGGTTATCAGGAAACAGACAACCAGAAAGTGTGGAGATCAGAGAAGAATTACAGCAACTTGAGAGCAAAAACGAACAATGAGGACATGAAAACAGCACTGCATTAAGGTAAAGGAAGCTATTAAGATAACAAAAAAAAATCCTTTACAAACCCTTTAATAAAAATGTGCCAGGCTATTATCAACAGTCCAAGTAAAGTAATTTTTTCTTCACAGTAATCATTAAAAAAACAATAAACATATTTAGGGGGGTTCTGAAGTCCCCTTTACCTGGCTACTATTCCAGCCTCTGAAGCAGAGTTTAAATGTGCAAATGAAATCCAAATGTGCAACTCTTCATTTAGATTCCTCCAGCACAATATTTCTAAGCCCTGAGGAAGAGGAACTTCAACCCTCGAAATGTGTTGTATGTTTTTTAAAGTGGTTGTTAAGCCACCACCAGCACTGCCTCCTATTGTAGTATCTCCCTCTGTGTGTGATTTATAAAAGTAAATGCTGCAAATACCTAATTTCACTGCCAAGATTGTGATCACAGGACTGGCCAGATTTCTCCTTTTCTGCTCTGAGAGATGTGGTGGGCGGGGCTGAGGTTCCTCTGCTGATGTCAGTCTGGGAGGAGGAGAGAGCTGGCTGGTCATGTGATCGCAATCTCAGCTCTTAAATTAGGTATTTACTGCATTTATATTTATAAATCAGGGGGAAACTGCAATAGGAGGCAGTGCTGATGGTGTATACAGGTTAGTGTTATGAGAGCAGCAGGAGGGAGGAGGGGCGGCTCACACACAGACCGAGAGGGGAGGTGGAGGAGGACACTGACCACAGTGTCAGGGCTCAGCAGCCATGATATACTGTGGTCAGTTTACAAAGGGGTGGGGAGAAACTGTTAGGATCAGCCAGGTTTTTTAGGTGATACAGGGGGCCAAATGACACAGGACATGCACTGTGTCATATAACATGCTTTAAAGGAGCAAACTTTATCTAAGAGGTCATTAATAGGCCAGTTGCTCTCTTTTCTCTACCAATCTTGAGCCCCCACAGGATTACTTAAAAATAAAACTGCAGAATACATTGAGAATATATGATTTACCAACAGCTGGGGTGTCATAGTAAGTTTAATATAATGCTTAGGACAATGTATTCCAAAACTGAGCAAACCACATGCTCACAACTGGCAGGATGAAGGACATCGATTACAATGGTTTATCTGCTGAATTTTTGTTAAACAGATAACTGAACAGTAAAGTAAATTTGAATAGAAGATATAAATAGACAAAATCATTTCCGAGAAGCTTCGTAGCTGTTGTGGCCTTTGTTTTATGAAGACATATGTATATTTAATATTCTCGTGTTTTAGTGTTTACCTTTTTATGTTTTGTACTCATGTCGTATTATAAAAATGAACAGACCATATAACCTATTGTGCCCCTGTTTGAGATCATGACAGGTCACATTTTGTTTTCCCAACGTTAATGAACCAGACTGTTTAGTAAAAAACACTGAGACATTAAGTAGAACAGTACAAATTCCAACTGTTGAAGAGTTCAGCAGAAACAAAAAAACACCCGTGCTTGAACATGAACATACAGTATAACCTGTGTCAGTTGCTGCCAAAGAAAACTAATATAATGCCCTGAACTTTTGTATTATAAAGCCCCAAAGGAACCAAAAAGCGCACAGTGCTATATACCCCAATAAATAAAGAAACTCAGCGAATTAAAGTTCAGAAACAGGGTATATTTACTAAAACTAGAGATATCAAAATCTGGTGCCGCTGTGCTCTGTCATTTTGTCCAATAACAATGGTGCAACTTCAGATTATATATAATCTCAATGCCTCCACACCATCCCAGTAAGTGGTTCCCCAATATGAATAAATAAATACTATTTGGTGGAACCAACTATTTTAATAATTAGGATGAAATAATTAGAAATAAAGCAATTTACCACTTCAATACTGGTCACTTAAACCCTTCCTGCCCAGACCAATTTTCAGCTTTCAGCGCTGACGCTTTTTGAATGACAATTGTGCGGTCATACAACACTGTACCCAAATTATATTTTTATCATTTTTTTCCCACAAATAGAGCTTTCTTTTGGTGGTATTTGATCATCTCTACGATTTTTATTTTTTGCGCTATAAACAAAAAAACAAACATTTTTGAAAAAAACAATATTTTTTACTTTTTGTTATAATAATATCCCCAATTTTTTTTATATTTTTTTCCTCAGTTTAGGCCGATACGTATTCTTTTACATATTTTTGTTAAAAAGAAAATTGCAAGAAGCGTATATTGATTGGTTTGCGCAAAAGTTATAGCGCCAACAAAATAGGGGATAGAGATTTATGATTTTTTTTTTTGATAGTAATGGCGGCGATCTGCTATATTTTTTTTTTGTCAGGCCTGCGATATTGCGGCGGACATATCGGACACTTTTGACAAATTTTTGGGACCATTCACATTTACACAGTGATTAGTGCTATAAAAATGCACTAATTACTGTATAAATGTGACTGGCAGGGAAGGGGTTAACACTAGGGGGTGAGGAAGGGGTTAAATGTATTCCCTGGGCATGATTCTTACTGTGTGTGGAGGGGACTCACTGGGGGAGGTGACCGATGCTGTGTCCCTATGTACAAGGGACACAGCATCGGTCTCCTCTCTTCCTGACAGGATGTGGAGCTCTGTGTTTTTTTTGGGGGGGCAGGTACCTAGTTTTGACAGGTACCTGCTTCCACTTCTGCTCGGGCCGCCTAGGCGGCTCAAGCGGAAGTTCTCCTCTCCCTCCCTGCAATCTTCAGGGACATGTCACAGGTCCCAGAAGATTGCCTGGCCATTCAGGACAGCACGACTCACGCATACACAGTGCGCACACGGCTGTGAATATGCAAGTTGTCACAGCCAGGTGCCCACACTAATGATGTCGGCACCGGGCAGAGGCGGGGGATATAACTGAGGCTTCGAGCAGCCGCATTGCTGGACCATGGAAAAGGTGAGTGTGTATTTATTGAAAGTCAGCAGGTACACTTTTTGTTACTGCTGGAACTCTGCTTTTAATAGATGAATGTATAATAATGTATAATAATATATGAAGACATTTAAGTGATTGTAATATAAAATATGCTACAGCGCTATTAAAGAATTTAAGCCATGAATAAGTCGCTTGCCTGTGACTTAACACGTAGGGAGGAGCCTGCGATCGAATCCGAGCGCAACGGATCAAATTGAGGAGACTGCATGCTGAGCGGCGTTTCATGCTTTACCAAAGCGGGGATTCGTGAGTGCATATGCTAATGCTCTGGATCGCATTATCCATTTGTTATTGATATTGCGCAATGAGGTTCCCTTTTCTTTTCTTTTCATATACTACCTGCCTGTGAGTGCCTGTTCATCTGATTGCAGCGGTGAAGTGCTGGATCTGCATTTATAGTGAAGGAGGTTTTTTCCTGATTGGGACTTTTGTTTGCTAATCACTGCGCACATGTCTGAGGACTTGTTTTATGTTATATGTATTTAGTATCACATTCACAGTATATGGAGTTGATCCTCCCTGATTATTTTGTTCGTTTATCACCTTTTAAGTTAATATTAGCACATCTATTTATTCATGTATTGTAAAGTCTGTTTTTTTTTTTTATAATAAACATTTTATACTTACCTGTTCTGTGTAGTGGTTTTGCACAGAACAGCCTAGATCCTCCTCTTCTTGGGTGCCTCTTTGCTGCTCCTGGTCCCTCCCTCCTCTTGAGTGCCCCACAGCAAACATCTTGCTATGGAGGCACCTGAGCTGAGGTGCAGCTCTGTGTGTCCATTCTGGATCCCTTGACATTGCTTGACAAAGAGGGGACTCAGGTAGGTATTAGGGGGATGTTGGGGCAGCTGCTGACGCAGGAGGGTTTTTATCTTAATGCATAGAATGCATTAAGGTAAAAAACCCTTCTGCCTTTGCAACTCCCTTAAGATCATTTTCTGCTGTGCCATCTTGTGAGGAGATAAGATGTCTGTCTTTTATTTTGCAAAGCGCTTTGCAAACCGTTGGTGCTACATCCTGTATAATAATAATGTAATGTAGCACATTACATTATTACCGGTGCTAGGTTCAATTTAGAGGGGGTCAGAGAGTTAGGTATCTCTGACCATGTTAATTTGTTCAAATTTAGGCCTCTGTCTCAGCTTTGGCTGTGCTGTGGGCTCATTCTGTGATTCCTGGGGTGCTGATCACACCCCAGGTTGGAAGGTGGCAGCAGTGGAGTCAAGGATTGGGTGCTCTTACCCAGCAGCCTATTAGAGGGAGTTTGCCACGCTGTGCGTGCTGGGGGGTGGGTATTTATGGGACAAACGCCATTGGTCTGGGTCTTCTTCGAGTGTGGCGCCCACCTTCAGGGTAGCCATACCACGGCACCACGGCGAAATAGCCTTCCAGACTGAGGTGTGCGTGCCACGTGGTGTTCCTGGCTCCGGGACCATGTTGGTCCAGAGAATCTGAGCTGTGGCTGGGCCCCAGTGATCGAATGGGTCCCCAAATCTAAAGAAGATCCCAAGGGTTAGTTCCTGATAGAGAAAGCTGTTCGGTGGAAAATCTGCTTGGGGAGTGCCAAGAGAAGCTGGCGATCCAAAAGGGCTTCGACCATCACCGGGGATCGAGGTAACCGGTTACTGAGAGGCTGGACGTCGGTCGCCTATCAGTCGTTAACCTGTTTAACTACCTGAAGGAGATCCAAGTTCCAAGTCTGCCAAGGAGGATTATCTCTGCTGTTTTAAATTATAGGGAGTGTTTTTACTGAAAAAAACGCCAGAAAACACAGAAAAACGCTTATAAGTGCTATTCAAAAATGCGGCTAACAGCATACTTTTAACGCTGCTTTTCCCTGGCAGTAGCACTAGTGGTTTTTAAACATCCTGTATGCATGAGGCCTAAAATGTAGTTGTGCAAGTTTTTTTTTATGTTATTGTGAGAACAGTAAATGTTTAATAAATATCTGTTGATCCTGCTCTTCACTGAGTCCTTCCCTTAATAGGGTGACAACGGCACCCCACCAGCTCCCAATACTGCAGGAGCATTGTCATCCTCCCAGTGGCGTATCTAGGGTCTGGCAGCCATGGAAAGTGCCATGGGCTCCATATGAAGGGGGCGCTGTTGAGTGGCTGGGCAGCAAGGCAGTTACCAGGGTCTGAGGGTCTCTTCTTCCCTCCTCCCGAGCATAGGCAGGATCTCCTTTTCAGCACCTTTGCTAATGGACAATGGCAGCGCTATCCCTGCTGCATCCAGCCACAGCCCTCCCATGTTCTCCCAGGCTCTCCCATTCCATCTGGTCGGATCGGCAGCGCACAAAGAAGAAGGAGGAACATCAGTTTCTCCCGATCCTCTGTGAAAACTGAGGCCTTAAGTGATGAAGATTTCATCACTTCCAGTATTGGTTCTGCATTTACCTGGCCTTGGAGGGCAGAGGAGGGATCAGGAGTCTAATAAACCCCAGATTTCTCCATAAAGAGGATATGTCACTACCCAAGGTATCACAAGGGATGATAAATATCACTATTTTTGTTAGCTGTTTTTTTTTTGTTAAGGTTATCTGAAAGATAGGTTAAAAATGTTTAGACATGGGCGCAGTTTCAGTGCTTGCCATAGGCGCTATTTTCACTAGATACGCCTCTGCATCCTCCTGTGTAAACAAACAGCCGTGCTTTTATCTAGTGCTGTAGTAAACTGCTAGTTTACTGACAGCTGTTCTGACCATTTAACAGCCAGGACTTGGAATTTAGGCCTTAATGATGCTACTGGTAACCTTAAAGTGGACCCCCCCCCCTATTTAAAACCACCAATGCTATTTAAAAGTAACTAGGGAAACGAGTGTACTTACGTCTATCAATGCCTCTTTTTAATATTCTCCCACATTGCCACTGGATGTCTTTTGTTTGCATCTGGGAGCAGCCCGTCCATTAAGGGCACACAGGTGCCACTCCCCCTTTCCGTGGCCGCCCCCTATCCATGAATCCGGCCCCATTCAGGACGCCAGGCACATGGATTTCAATGCGGGTGGGTGTTTTTTTTAAGCCCCCGATTAGAGCCAACAGAACATTTATATTTTGAGACCCATCATCTGACTGGCTGAAAGGACAGGCGATCCTATTGGATGCCTAAGAGGAGGGGAGGAGACGCACGGCCGCTGAGATGGAGGAGATGCCCGATCCTGTTGCTGGTGCCTGATCCCGCTGCCAATGCCCGATCCCACTGCTGATGCCTGCTGGCCGATACCCGTCACCTAGATGGGGGTAAGACAGCGAGCGGGTGGGGGTGGTTGTTTTCTGCCCCCGCCACTGACTGCAATATTTAAAAATACTATCATCTGTGGCCAGATTCTTCTTCCATGTTCTTCTTCATCTCTAATGCACTGGCTATATCACCAGTGCCTCCTGAGACCAGGAAGTGAAATTTAATTACATTTAAGTAAGGATTAGTTTACACTTGCAGTTGGATGGGTGGTAAAAATAGACAACTGAGCTGCATTTTATCTGCAAAGGCAGCTGGACAGGGATGTGGACATGCTGCGGCCACAATGCTTTGCTATTCAACATAAATGATCCTCTCCTGATCTGGCAGGCAGCACCACTACAGAACACAATATATTATAATAAATATGGGCACAATGCAACGGCAAGCCAAAAGCAAACCTGAGGCCTCGTACACACGACCGAGGAACTCGGCGGGCGAAACACATTGTTTTCCTCGTCGAGTTCTTGTTAGGCTTGTCGAGGAACTCGACGAGACAATTTTTCTCCATTCCCGTTGAGGAAAAAGAAGACATGCTCTCTTTTTGGCTCGACGGGATTCGACAGTTTCCTCGCTGAAAAATGTACACACGACCGGTTTCCTCGGCAAAAAAAATCTCCCAAGTTTCTTGATGGATTCTGCAGAGGAAACCGGTCGTGTGTACGAGGCCTCACAGTTCAAACAGGCCTTTTAGCTGTCAAAAAAAAGCAGGCATTTAGAAAGAGGTGGAAAACTGAAATTGGTCCGTCCTGTACAGATTCCCAATGGTTATTGGCCTTAGGAGTAAAGTTTAAAGCGACTTGTAATACAAACCTATGGGAGTTATCCCACAAAATTTCTCTCAGGTGATATATCACCCCCTATAGTTTGCATAAAAAGAATCCCTCCATTTCTCCCTATTTCTGGAGGAATTGCTGGCACATTGTAAATATCTATAATGTTCTGTGGCTATGCAGTAAAGTGACACATTTCTAGATAGATATTTTCCAATTAGCCTCAGATATTATTAATATTCAAATAACTCCCTCACCAGAATTGGCTCTCTTGAATATTAGTATTGAGAACATCCCTCCACCTTTTAAGTACCTTCTTACCCCCATTCTGTTACTGGCTAAACTTACTGTTGCCATAGAAGACAGCGGTCTTACCTATACAGAAGTGGTGTCCGGCTGGAGGCCTTCACCTGTATAGCTGTCTTTCTATAGAAGTCTCGGAGTCTGCTAATTATCATTGCATCTGCTTAAAAGGAACACTAAAATGCAAGTTAGGCTTACCGGTAACTTGTTTTCCAATAGGCTTTCAGGACAGCACCTGAGAGATATCATGGCTCCTCCCCCACAGGAAACACCTCCTCCAATCAAGACTTTACAAACAACTGGAGATTGGAAGGGGAGGCCTCCCTTTAAAGTCTTGATTGGAGGAGGTGTTTCCTGTGGGGGAGGAGCCATGATATCTCTCAGGTGCTGTCCTAAAAGCATATTGGAAAACAAGTTACCGGTAAGCCTAACTTGCATTTTCCCAAAACGGCTTTCAGGACAGCACCTGAGAGGACAGTCGAGACTTACCCCCTTAGGGCAGGACCACAGCCTGTAAGACCTTTCTCCCGAATGCCTGATCATCTGCCGTCATTAGATCAAGTCTATAATGACGGGCAAAGGTAGACAAGTTTGACCAGGTAGCTACTCTGCAGATCTGTTCGGGGGTGGCACCAGCTCTTTCTGCCCAACTTACCGCTGCTGCTCTAGTAGAGTGAGCTCTTAGATTCTCCGGACATTCTTGTCCTGAGACTGAATAAGCATTTGAGATGGCCAACCTGAGCCATCTGGCAATGGTTCCTTTTGAGGCTTGCTTTCCTTTTTTATCACCAGAAAATAAAATAAACAAAGCATCTGAACGTCTATAAATTTTTGTGGTTTCCAAGTAACACAAAACAGCTCTCTTAACATCCAAGGTATGGAATTCTTCTTCCTTTCTTCCTTCTGGATTAGAGCAAAATGAAGGAAGTACTATTTCCTGAGACCGATTCTTGAACGAAGCAACTTTCGGTAAAACATTTGGGTCTGGTTTTAACACAATTCTGTCCGGAAAAATTAAACAAAAAGGTTCTCTGACGGACAAGGCTTGCAGCTCGCTGATCCTTCGAGCTGTAGTAACAGCCACAAAAAAAAAACGTTTTTAATGTTAACTTAAGAGAGGGTAGATTCAAAGGTTCAAAAGGCTCCTTGGTCATGGCCTGTAAGACCACTGGCAAATCCCATGACGGACAATCCTTTACCACTATCGGTCTAGATCTAACCAGGGCTTTAAAGAACCTTCTCACTAAGGGGTCTGCAGAAACTGTCCTTTCCAGAAATACCCCAAGCACGGCTACCTGAACCTTAAGGGTGCTTACCGCTAGACCTTTGTCAGCTCCTTCCTGTAGAAATTCCAAGATAGAGGAAGTTTGTTCTACTAATCTGCCTGAGGCCGAGCACCAAGTATTGAAAGTCTTCCAGACCTTGAAATAGATAGCCCTAGTGACCTGCTTCCTACTGGACAGGAGAGTCGCTATTAATCTGGCCAAAAAAACGTTTTTCCTGAGGAGTTGCTCCTCAGAAGCCAGGCCGTAAGACTTAGTTTTCTTAGGTCTCGGTGAAACAGAGGACCTTGTAGAAGCAGGTCTTGTCTCAGTGGCAGGTGCCAGAACGGTTTGACTTGCATCAGTAGAAGGGCCGAAAACCAAGGCCTTTTGGGCCAAAATGGGGTAACCAGAATCACTGTTGTATTCTCCCTCTGAATCTTTGCTATGACCTGTGGGATGAGCTGGAATGGGGGAAAAGCGTAACAAAGATGGAAACTCCAGCTGTGTGCTAGAGCAGTGTTTCTCAACTCCAGTCCTCAGGGCGCACCAACAGGTCATGTTTTTAGGATTTCCCTCAGATGAAACAGCTGTGGTAATTACAAGGCAGTGAAACTGATAAAATCACCTGTGCAAAATAATGGAAAGCCTGAAAACAAGACCTGTTGGTGCGCCTTGAGGACTGGACTTGAGAAACACTGTGCTAGAGCATCCATCCCCAAAGCTAACCTGCTCCTGTCTAAGGAGAAGAACTGCGAGATCTGTGCATTTCCTTGACTCGCAAATAGATCTATCGCTGGCCGTCCCCACTTTTCTGTTATCAGATTGAACACTTCCGGGTTCAACTGCCATTCTGCTTCCTGGATTAAATTTCTGCTCAGGAAATCTGCTATGCCATTGAGGGTCCCTTTTAGATGGACCGCGGACAAGGATAGAGTATGGGACTCTGCCCACTTTAGGATATTTCCGGCTAAGACCTGAAGCCCCTTGCTTCTGGTGCCCCCTTGTCTGTTGACCGTCGTGGCATTGTCCGATAGGACCTGCAAATGTTGTCCTTCTATTTCTGATGCGAAGGCCCGTAAGGCCAACTCTACCGCCTTTAGTTCTCTCCAATTTGAGGAATTCCTCGCCTCTCCTGCGGACCATGACCCCTGAGTCCAATGACTGTTCATGTGGGCCCCCCACCCCCAGGAGCTGGCATCGGTCGTTATCCTCACTTGGGATGGGAAGGACCACAACAGACCCGCCGACAGTCTTTCCTGGTCTCTCCACCACCAGAGGCTCCTTTTTACTTTGGTGGGAATCTTGACCAGTAAGTCTAGGGACCTCTGATCGCGGTCCCAGACCTTTAGCAGAAAATCCTGCAGCGGCCTGAAGTGGAACCTGGCCCAGGGCACTGCGGGTATAGAGGAAGTCAGGGTTCCTAGAACTGACATAACCCTCCTGATGGAAATTTCCTGACTGCCCTGTAAAAGAGAAACCATCTCTATCACCTTCTTTCGCTTTTCTACTGGGAGAAAAACCTTTTGTTCCACAGAATCTATCTGGAAACCCAAAAACAGAACCTGTTGAGAAGGCACCAGGCTCGATTTTTGGAGATTCAGCATCCATCCTATGGCCTCCAAGTGAGACCGGGCTCTGTCTAGATCTCTCTGAAGATCCTCCCTGGACTGAGCAAAAAACAGCAGATCGTCTACATAAGGGACCACAGAGATCCCCTCTAGACGAAGAGGTGCCAGCGCCTCTGCCATCACTTTTGTAAACACCCTTGGGGATGAGGATAGGCCAAAAGGAAGGGCTCTGAACTGTAAGTGGACTACTTTCTTTCCTTCCCTCAGAGCCAATCTCATGGGAATTCAATGGGAATGTGCAGGTAGGCATCTCGTAAGTCTATCGTTGCCATGAAGCAACCCTGGCTTAGGAGATTTCTCACGGAAAAGATGGAATCCATCCGAAACTTTCTGTACACCACTGACAGGTTTAGTTCCTTTAGGTTCAAGATAAGGCGGTACTTTCCCGATGGTTTTCTTACCAGAAAAACATAAGAATAGAACCCCTGAAAAAATTCAGCTTTTGGAACCGGCACAATTACTTTTTGGTCCATCAGTTCCTGAATCAGGGACTTCATAGCAAGAGCCTTGGCGGGATCCCTTGGAACATTTGTTGCCAGAAATTTCTTCGGGGTTCTTCCCTGAACTCTATCTCGTAACCCTTTAAAAGAAGGTTTAAGATAAACAGATTTGAGGTGCTGCCTCTCCACTGAGGGACAAACTCCTGGAGTCTTCCCCCTACCTGTAGCGGAGAGTCATTGCAGTTTCTCGGGGGCTGAAGGAGGACGGAGGACGGAGGAGCACTCCACCCCTACCGTGTCAGGGCACTGCCCTTTACGGTCACATTTCCCCAGTTGGCTCTGGGTGGAATTGAACCTGGGACCTGTCCATTGTGAGTCCAGCTCTTTGCCTCTGAGCCACTGCTCAAGTATTACATTGCTTGCTGTCCCTTGGAGCCTGGTTCTGAACCCATGTTACTTTGGACCAATCAGTGGCCAGTGCGGCCTATTTAAGCCAGCCCCTTCCCCTTTGCTAATTGCTGGTTCGTTGTCAGCTTTACCCTGTGAGAGAACCTTGGAAACCTGTATACCCAGACCTGCTTGACCCGGATTGGACCTTGATGATTCTCTGCCATCTCCTACACTTGACCCCTGCCTGCTTATCGGATTTGCTGTTGTCTCCTGCCCCTTGACCTTGGCTTGCTCTCACGGACTTCCTCTGATCTCTCCAACTCCTGACCCACGGCCTGTGACCCGGATTTGCCTTTGTTTCCTGTTGGTCCCTTCTGGACTTACCTGCCTGATCAACGACTGTCTCCAGTCCTCTGCACCTGCCCTGTTTTCGTCAGCTGCACCAAGTCTGCCTACCAGTTCCCGGCACAGGTGCCTCCTTGTGCCGTCCCTCCTCTGTTCTAACTCCAGGGAGTGGTCTGCACAGGGTCGCAAAGGTGAGCCGCCCTCAGCATCTCGGCCTCGGTGAGTACTTACCTTAATGGTCCTGACATACCGCGACCTCTTTGCGCAGGCCACTGCTTTTTCTTGAACCGAGTCCTTTCCTCCTGCTGCCTTTGCAGACGAAAAAAACGTTTGCGGACAGGCGCCTTTTTAGACTTGATCGGAAAGGACTTTTTACCCGCCGTTCGGTCAAGGATAGATTCCAATTCTGGACCAAACAGCAGATCCCCTGAAAAAGGTAAACCACACAATCTATTTTTTGAGGCCGCATCTCCCGGCCAGGTCTTAAGCTACAAGGCTCTCCTGGCCGAATTGGTCAAAGACGCTGACCTTGCTGTCATACGGATAGATTCAGCTGAAGCATCAGCAATATACGATACGGCTGCAGAAAGAGTATTAAAGGAGTCTAAGATCTCCTGTTTTGGGGAATCTGCTGAGATGTGTGATTTTAACTGGCCTAACCAATGTTCCAGATTTCTGGCCACACAAGTTGATGCCATAGCTGGTTTAAGATTGTTCATCACAGATTGCCAGGTTCTTTTAAGCAGCAGCTCTATTCTTTTGTCCATATGCTCCTTTAGCAAGCCCATGTCTTCAAAGGCCAAGTCCGTAGATTTTGAAACCTGAGAAAATGCAGCATCTAATTTTGGGACTTTATTCCAGATGGCTTCCGGGTTTTCCTCAAAAGGGAACCTCCTTTTATGAGTCCCAGAAAAAAAATGGTTTCTTCTCCGGTTCCACTCATTCCTTCTTAATCATCTCAGTGATTAATGAATGTACTGGGAACACCCGACCTTTGGTATCCCCTAACCCTGCATACATTCGGTCATGCAGGGAGAGCTCTTTCTTCTCTTCCTCTATCCCCAGCGTTGCATGGATCACTTTTAACAGGCCTGCAACCTCTTCAAGAGACAATTTATATTTTGAAGCAGGTTCTGCCTCATCCTCCTTTTCAGAATCCGAGTCTAGCGGGATTTCCTGAGAATCGTCCTGGGTTATTGGGTTAAAGAGTGTATGCTTTTCACCCAGCGAAGGGTCTTGTGAAACTCCAGCGTCCTCCACAGGTCTGGCCTGATCCAGGTTTGACCTAAAAGTCTGAAATGTGGTACGGCGTTCCTCCTTAAGGGTGGATATTAAGTCCCCACATATGGAAGGAGTTTCTTTCAGCACATCTTTAGTACAGTCTGCACAAAGAGTTTTACTCCAAGAATCACTGAGCTTCTCTTTGCAAACAGGGCATCTCTTCTTCACAATCTGAGCAGAGCCTTTTCCCTGTATAAACAGACAAGACAAAGCATGCACGCTCAAAAACTAGAATAACATTAACAACTGACACCCAGGTGCACTAAGGAAACTTAGCAGTAATCCCCTGTGCCCTACAAGCCAAAGGCCATCACCACCATAGCACCCCTATCTAGGTAGACACATCCACATAGACACTGACCAGACAGGGAGGTGGAGGGTGAGGAAAGGGGGAGATGGGTGAAGTAACCCCCCTAAGAGAGAGATAGCTGAAGGTAGTGCAGGACACTTCCCTTACCTTAGCCTTGCTGGTGCCTTGGCTTGCCCCCTTAGCTGCAGTATCATCCTCCATTGCAGAGTATTGCAGCAGCGTGCAGTTGAATGAGGACACGGTTCCAGGATTCAAAAACGCTGACCCGGAACCGGAACCTCTGCGCCTGCGCCGGAAATGACGCTGCGCCGACCCGGAAGCGCTGCCACTTCCTGAATACAGGACACGTCTGAGGCCCTCCTCCGACGCCGGAGCCTCTCGCCTTGCGATGGGGTTAACGGACCCCGCTGCTCCGCCGAAAAATGGACCGCTAACCCTCCGGGCGTACGGGCTCTCCCCGAGCACCGAAAAGGGAGAAGGAACCCACGGACCGCCCTCACCAGGCAAGTGGGAGAGTCATTCCCTCGGGAAAAAGTAAGGGTGAGAACCAACACGTCTCCCAGGCAGCCCTGAGAGATCATGGCCCCCACCGGAGGTGTTCCTCCAGGTGGAGGAAACACAAAAAAAATGGAGATTGGAAGGGGAGGCCTCGCCTTTAAAGTCTTGATTGGAGGAGGTGTTTCCTGTGGGGGAGGAGCCATGATATCTCTCAGGTGCTGTCCTAAAAGCCGTTTTGGGAAAGTATTATTTTTTTTAAATAACAAACATGTTATACTTACCTCCACTGTGCAGCTCACAGAGTGGCCCAGATCCACGTCTTCTGGGGGTCCCTTGGCGACTGTATCTCCTCCTCCTCGCCAGAGCTTTCCACCTTCAAGCTCGCATGGTGGAAAGCTCTTGTGGGCGCGCTCCCGTGATACAGTGGAGGGCATTGCCGCCGACTGTATCAGTTGGCGCGCCGCATCATTGGATGTGATTGACAGCAGCGCCAGCCAATGGCTGCGCTGCTTTCAATCCATCCAGTGTAGCCAATCGACGGCCAGGCTGAGAACCAAGGAGGATGATGGGGGCGAGCATGAGACTTTTGAGGGGTCAGGTAAGTAAAATGATGATTGACGGCTTGTGAAACAGGTGACCAGTCGCACAAGGTGCGTCACCAGATGTCGGGAAATAGCCGAGCTGCGAGTCGGCACTATACGGCGCAGGCGCCGTATAGTGCCGACTCGCAGCTCGGCTATTTCCGGAAATCTGGTGACGCACCTTGAGCGACAGGTCACCTGTTTCACAAGCCGTCAATCATCGAACCGAAGGATAGGAACGCCCAGTCCCGCAGTCATCGGAACCCTGAGGCAGGGATAGGAACGCCCAGTCCCGGAGTCATCGGAACGTGGAAGCCCTGGACCGAAACAGAATATAAAAGGTATGTACGAAAAAAAAAAAGAAGACCTGCCGAAAGTAAATGCCCTTACTATTCCTAATCTAATGTTAAAAAATATTTTTTATTTTTTTACCTCCACTTTAAGTCAACATTAATTAAAAAGCTTGGAAAAGTGAATATGCAAAATTAAAAATTGTTACAAAATTGACCAACACCCCCTGCTTCATATACACTCATTTAACAAAAAATTGGACCGGTGGGTGTGTTCTAGTGGCAGAAAATAATGGAAAAACTCCCCATTGGGTTCACCTGACAGTAATGTAATCTCTCTATGTAATAATAAATAGTTAGTGTTAGGTTTTAATGTATACTATTATATATTTGATTACTGTAGATGGTGTTTGCATAGCTAATGACATTCAAGATTAATAACTGCAAACGTCGGTAAGCACAGCATTGTTAGCAAGCAGACATTTATTGTGAATTTAAGCGGAGGGCAGCCAAAAGTCCAAAAATGAAAAGGCATTACAAAATCACGTATTCTTTAAATCTGTTTATCATTCTCCACAAGTGACAAAATCCAGCTCTTTCTTGTGATCTTTTTGTATGTCTCTTTTTTTCAGTTCGCTTATGAACTCATCTATATGTTCCCGTTTTCTTTTCATGTCAGAAACAACTTCTAGACACGTTTTCTTGTTGAAGTAGGCCGATGGTTGTCCACTCACCGGGACATCTGAAACTGAAACAAAATAAATGTGTTTTACCACTGTGCGCTATTTACCTGCTGTACTTCTGATTTTTTTTTTCCATTCTGGACACAGAGCTAAGAATCCTGTCTGCTTCTGAGTCATGTACAGCGGCAAAGGAAAAATGCCACAAAGTGGCCAAACTATGGTCATTAAAATATTTAAATGGTTTGATGCAGGCACTGTGGAGCAATTATTCCTGAAATTTCACTACAGAGACATATAAATGGCAGTTTGACCCCCTTGCTTCCTCTGGCAGCAGGCACTTGGCAGCTTTCTAAAAACACAAGGTGGTTTTGGAATCTTTTGTTGTTGAATTAGTCCACAGTTCAGCGCCCGAAGGAGGGGGAGGGGGCTGGCTTTACCCAATCCCTGGATATATTACTTGGCGGCACAACTCCAACACTTGATAGGGGCCACGGGGCCGCAGCCCAGGGCCTCGGCGGCTAAACTTATGCTGCGGGGCTCGGGGGCAGCCACGATACCAGAGGGGCTGGAGGCTCGCAAATTCCAAAAACCCAATTAACGTATGCCTACATATGCTCTTGTTCAGAAGGTGTGGAATAAGGCTAAGCAGCTTCAAGATGTGGCGGGGTTCACCGAGTTTAGTCCTATTTGGGGGAACGACTCCTATGAGGAGCTGGCCAAAATTGAGCAGGGTTCCTTCGGGGTCACACATCTTAAACATGTCTTTGGGGGGGGGGCTGCTTCCTTTCAGTGAGTTGCAATCCAGATTCAACCTGCCACACACTATGCAGTTCTACTACCTACAGCTGCAGCACGCAGTGAGGGCTCAGGGGGCAGCGGTTGAGTGGGTTCAGTCCCCCACACCGGTTTTCCGTGCGCTGTGTCAAGCGCAGGATACCAAGGGCATGATCTCACACTGCTACAACTTGCTCCTGTCATCATTGCTGGAGGGGCATCCTATGAGGGTGGCAGAACAGTGGGAGACGGACTTGGGGCCTATTGAAGGGGAACTATGGGAGGAGGCCTTACAGGCTGTGAATACCTGCTCGCTAAATGTGTCACAAAGGGTATCCCAACTCTACATCTTACTCAAGGTGCACTTTACTCCGGTTAGACTCTTCAGAATGGGCCGGGCCCCTGACCCGTTGTGTGGACGGTGCAGGGCGGCCCAGGGAGATCTGGTCCACCTGCTCTGGCGTTGTCCCAAGTTGCATAGATATTGGTCGGAGGTCCTGGCGACCCTAAACTCGGTGTTCCAGACCGCTGTCCCACTGGACCCACTGTGTTGCCTGCTGGGCGTTTTGGAGGGGCGATAGCGGAGGAAGTTACTAGAATGGCATTCGCCAGGGCATTGTTCCAGGCGAGAAAACTCATTCTCATACACTGGAAGTCGAGGGAGCCCCCTTTGGTTAAGACCTGGGTACAACATATGGGTAGAACACTGTTGATGGAAAAGTACATTTACCAGCACAGAGCAAACGCAGGGAAATTTCTTAAACTATGGGATCCATGGCTTGCGACGCCAGGGTTGAGCCCCTTGGAGCTAGTTCAAGCAAGGTTACTAGGGGGGATGTAGGGACAGAGAACAACTTACAGGGTCTCCTGCCTGGTTACTTGGGAGGCCGAATGGAGGGAGAAGGGATGGGAGAGTGGGCAGGGACAGGGGTCCGGGGATTGGTGTCCAGTTGGTTGAGACGGTATAATGATTGTGTAAAATGATTTCATGTAGTGCATCGGTTGTTTGACCTGCAATTTTGATGACGTGCCTGTTTGCATACTGTGTGTAAAATGTCATTCTTCTATGGTTTGTTTGTTTTGTGAGCAATAAAAACCTTTTTGATTCAAAAAAAGAATTAGTCCACAGTTCCTGTAGCTACTAGGGTCAATGAGGGCTTCCTTTAAAACCTTTTTACTGCATTTTAAGGCTATATGCCCCAGTCAGCCATAATATTATGGCCACCGACCTAATGACCCTGACTGTCAAGGCATGGACTCTACTAGATCTCTGAAGTTAAGCTGTTATATCTGGCACCTTGCCATCAGTAGCAAACCCCATAAGTCTTTTAAGGTGTGAGGTGGGCCCTCCATGGATCGGACTTGTTTCTCCAGCACATCCAACAGATGCTCAATTGGACTGAGATATGGATAATTTGGAGGCCAAGTCAACTTTTCAAAGATACCTTCTACCATTGCTCAGTGTTCCAATTCCGATTATCACCTTGTCTGGCCTGCGGCTACGCAGCCCTATGCACATGACTGTAGAGAATCATCAGTGCTGCCTATAAGTTTCCACCAGTGCCACCTATCAGTGCAGCCTCATTAGTGCCCACCAGTGCCTACTCATCAGTACCCACTAGATCTGCCTCATCAGTGCAGCCTATCAATGCCCATCACTGCCACCTCATCAGTTCCCATCACTGCAGCCTATGAGTGCCCATCACTGCCGCCTATGAGTGCCCATCACTGCAGCCTATGAGTGCCCATCACTGCAGCCTATGAGGCCTATGAGGGTTGTGGGGATGAGGCCCTTGTCCCCATCAACATGGGGACATGGTGCTTTGGACCCCAAAGCATCCTCCCCATGTTTAGGGCACGTGGCCTGGTACAGTTCAGGAGGGGGGGGGCGCTCTCTCATCCCCCCTCTTTTCCTGTGGCCTGCCAGGTTGCGTGCTCGGATAAGGGTCTGGTATTGATTTTTGGGGGGACCCCCATGCCAGGTACATATACGCCAACACACCTCAATTTGTGGACTAAGCGTTTATGGGGTACAGTGTCAAAAGGTTTAGGGTTTTCTTTTCATATTCCACATGCGCAACAATACATTTCACCAACTTACCAATGCATTCTGCTAGCCGAGAACCTCCGATATACTGGGTTGTCCAAGTGAAGGCATTTTTAGTTCCACATTCCTCATACAGCCTGCTCCTTCTCAAAAAAGCGAAATCGTAGCCCTTGAGTAAAGTTTAAAAAAACCTCATACATTAGTACAGTGTAAACAGTAATGTGTAATTACATCTACAATTTATTTTTCACGAGTCATTTTTATAAAACCAAGTTATTCTGATTGCCTGCAATGGTTTTACATATTGGGTCTTTTAATTAAATATGTTGGAAAATCTCTTAAACTGACCGTAGATTGTGGTTTGTTTTTTGTTTTTTTGGATTACCTAGCCAGCTTAAAAAAAAAAAAAAAAGGGGAACAGATTTCCCTATCCACACATTTGAAGCAACCCTCCCTGCTGCACTACTGTATTCTGACAGCAGAGACTCTGCCACTGTCAGAATACATTGATCAGCATTGCAGCCTATTGGCTGCATGCGTTGATTGATATAAATATTTATAACATTTAATATTTTCAACATTTCTAAATCAAGAGAAGACAATATGGCCCCGATTCACATACCTGAGCGCATCTTTATGCCGGCGTAGCGCATCTCATATGCGCTACGCCGACGTAACACAGAGAGGCAAGCACGGTATTCACAAACACTTGCTCCCAACGTTGCGCCGGCGTAAGCCGGCCTAATTCAAAGTAGATGAAAGTGGGCGTGATACATTTAAATGAACCGTGACCCCATGCAAATGATGGGCCGAACGAACGGCGCATGTGCCGTCAAGTAGACGCTTCCTAGTGCGCATGCTCAGAATCACGTCGGAACGAACGCCTAAGATACGTCGAATCACTGAACTAAACCTACACCCAGCCCTATTCACGTAGTACTACGTAAACAACGTAAAATACGACGGCTGTTCCGTGGTCCATACCTTTGCATGGGATTCGCCTCCTATATGCGGAATAACTCAACGCCGGACGTACGCCTTACGTAAACGGCGTATATTACTGCGACAGGCGCAAGTACTTTCGTGAATCGGCGTATCTCAGTCATTTACATATTCGATGCGTAAATCAATGGGAGCACCCCTTGCGGCCAGCGTAAATATGCGCCCACGATACGACGGCGTAGGAAACTTACGTCGGTCGTAGGAAGCCTATTTTCAGGTGTATCTAGTTCTATGGGCACGACGCATAGATACGACGGCGCACATTGACACTTACGCGGCATATCTGTAGATACGTCGGCGTAAGTGCTACGAGAATCTGGGCCAATATATATGTGTTTATAAAGTGGATCAACTGAAAATAAATTCCTAATATAAAATCTTATCAATTTGTGCTATTGTTTTAAAGACTTTTGTGTCTATGTAAAGTTAGTAATTATCGATGTACCTGCAGTACAGTGACAGTTCTTTGCAGTTCCTCTTATCACAATGCAGAACTGTGTGTCAGCTCTGACCTACAATGATCTAATGAAAACACGGGGCCGGATTCAGATACCTGAGCGTATCTGTCCGGCCGGCGTGACGTATCCTAGATACGCTACGCCGCTGTAACTTTGGCCGCAAGTTCCTGTATTCAGAAAGAACTTGCGCCCTAAGTTACGGCGGCGTAACGTATGTGGGCCGGCGTAAGCCCGCCTAAGTCAAATGGGGATGTTGGGGGCGTGTTTTATTTAAATTTGGCTTGACCCCGCGTATTTTACGTTTTTTTTTTAAAACATCCCAGTGTGCATGCTCGAAAGTCCGCCGCAAAACGTCATTGCTTTCGACGTGAATGTAAATTATGTCCAGCCGTATTCGCAAACGACGTAAACATTTCAAAACTCGGCGCGGGAACAACGGCCATACTTAACATAGGATACGCCGCACATACCCCTCATATAGCAGGAAAAAGCCGAACGCAAACGACGTAAAAAAAAGCGCCAGGCGGTCGTTCGTTTCTGAATCGACGTAAATAGTAATTTGCATATTCCTCGCGTATACAAACGGAAGCGCCACCTAGTGGCCAGCCTGAAAATGCAGCCTACGACGGTGTAAGACACTTACACCTGTTGGATCTTAGTGATATCTATGCGTAACTGATTCTCTGAATCAGGCGCATAGATATGACCGAGCGCACTCAGAGATACGACGGCGTATAAGGAGATACGCTGTCGTATCTCTTTCTGAATCTGGCCCACTATCTCTAGGTTGGTTATCCTGTAATTATTTTCATCTCAAAACTGTCAGCAAAGATGCTAATTACACTGTCTAAAATACAGCCACTAGTAGACGAACCTGCATAGGAAATACTGTATCCGTTTAGTAAAAACAATCCTGAAACTTAACACAACAAAAAATGTGGACTAAAAGACAGCAAGTAACATCTTGTACAAGAAATATTCAAAATAAATGTTTAACAGCTCTAAAAATAATATTAATAAAGTAAAATACCTGGTTACACATTGGTTTGCAGTAATAGTTGTCGTCAAAATAAACACACACTAATCCTCCATTTCCCGGTACCCTAGGCACTGAGCAGTTGGTTAATTTCACAATCTGTTCAAAAGCTATAAAACAGCAAGAGAAAAAAAGTTAATGTGTGTTGCTTCACTTTAAAATCACTGCTCCCGAAAAAACGTCAGTTTTTAAAACTTTTTTGCATTGATACATGTCCCCTGAGACAGAACCCAGGTCCCCAAACACTTTTTATGACAAGAACTTGCATATTAACCTTTAAAATGATCCAAAGATCCAAAGGGCTGGCTCCTGATCGAATATGCTCCAGCAATCAATTGATGGTAGTATTAACCATAGAATAAAGAATAATAGAAGGCCACATAGTGCATTACTGTATAAAAGCTGATTTATTGAAGAACAGGTGTGCACTTACAGTTATCCCCGAAGACGTCCTACTCGTGACGAAACGCGTAGGTGTGGCTTAGCTGGGTGACGTCATCACGCCATACGGAGACACGTGACGAACGGAGCTCTGAAGCAGACGGAGGAGGACTTGAGGAGACGCTACCTTCTCTCACCACAATACATCCCACATGCGTTTTTTTCACTACTTAACTGTAAGTGCACACCTGTTCTTCAATAAATCAGCTTTTATACAGTAATGCACTATGTGGCCTTCTATTATTCTTTATTCTATGGTTAATACTATCATCAATTGATTGCTGGAGCATATTCGATCAGGAGCCAGCCCTTTGGATCTTTGCAGTTTCTGGAGCAGTCTTTTTGGGAAGACTAGTCCTAAACATCCCTAGGCCTTATAAGACAGCTGCAAATCCGGTCTTTTCTTCTGGTAAGGAGATTTCATTTCTCACTTATCCGGTGTCCCTTTTTGGTGGAGGATTTCCTATTCCAGACACATATGGTTATCTACTTAAGAAGATTCACTTCACATATGAACTGTTTCATTGAATTGGATGGTTCTCCCCTTCTTTTTTCTTCACGTTTTACTCAACAATTTTTTAAATTTTTCTTTGTTGTCACTTTTTAGTTCACCTTGTATGATCAACGTTGTATATATTGGTGTCATTTTATTTCACAGCGCTGTACTATCTTGTGTTTTTTAGTTTTTGTTTATCATGGTATTTGGTAATTAGTACTGGCTGCTTACTTACATTTTCACGCGTTTTGTTAAATTTTCACTTATACGTTAGCGCAGTGTTTTTTTTCTGTTTAGACAGAAAAAAAAAATTTTTAACCTTTAAAATGAGCACTTTTGATGTTCGTGTCACATAGACTTTAACGGTGTTCGCGTATCCGAACAAATGTTTTGCCTGTTCGCATGTTCTGGTGCGAACCAAACCGGGGGGTGTTCGGCTCATCCCTACTCAGAAGCTGCCAGAGAAAATCCTGGGAATCTCTTTGCGATACACCTGTCACCTGTTCCACCTGTGAACCGCAACTGACGGGTTGCCGACCGGGACTCTAACTGATGCCTATATTCTTGCAGAGCACGTTTAATTACTAGAAGCTTTCAGTCTCATTGGTGTAGGTTCTTTCTGTTTCTGAAAATGTACAAGAATTACTGTTTCTTGGGTGCTTGAACCAGGACAGCTCCTACCCCAATAGACAAAGGATCCACTCCCAAGGAAAATGGTTTGGTGATATCTGAATTCTGAAGAATGGAGACCAAGAGAAATACAACATTAAGGCTCCATTCACACAATGCGTTTTTTTCATGCTTTTTGCAGAAACGCGTTGTTGTGCCTATACGTTTGGAAAGGGTCAGGGACTTTTTTAAATGCAAAATGCAGCTTAAATTTGCCCAACACCACATTTTCCAAAAAAAAAAAAAGCATAAAGTAAGCAAAACGCAGAAAAATCACAGTAAAGTCGCTGTAAAAAAAAAACTGCAAAAAGCACTGCAGAAACGCTCAAAAGAAACATGCATACCTTTGCATGGAGCCTTATTCTGTAAAAGGCATAAACAGTTTAGTGTAACCAGACTTTCACCCTAGTGTCTTTTTGGCTAAGGGACATATTTTGAGCTACCATTGAAGAATAGTCACAAATAAAATTATGATAGTAGTGAACCTCTGTAAGCATTGTATTGCCTATAGGCCTGAGGGTTAGGACCAAGAGATGGCACTTGGTTGGCTGGATATACAAGAAGCCTGGGATCCAGGACAAATTAACCAAGAAAGGGTAGCTATGTTTGTTAGAAGAGGCATTTCTTCGACGTGGCACTAAGCTGCTGTAAGATAGTTCTTACATGAAGAGAAGTGTTGCACAGGTCAGGAGAGAAGAAAAGAGAACATTGTCTTCCTTTCATAGGCTAACACAAGTGTAAAAGAGGTCATGCTGTAACATTTTTGAAAGACTGCCCAGCCATTGCATAACCTTTGGGGAATCATGCGGTATTCTTAATGCCCATTAAGACTGGTGCTGAAAACGGTTTTCCACTTGTCCCCTTTCCAATCCCAGAAACAGATTAAATTATACACACCTCTAAAAGAGGTTTGCATTTAGCTACTGTATATGCTGCCCCCCGGGTCCTGACCCCTAGGCTCACCCTGCTTTAACATGTGGAACTTGCACCATCACAACATTCCTTAACCACTTGCCGCCCGCCAATGACATATTGACATCGGCAAAGTGGTTGTAGAATCCTGACTGGATGTCATATGACGTCCTCGGGATTCTGAGCCGCTGCGCGCCCCCGGGGGCGCGCATCGCGGCGATCGTTGTTGCAGGGTGTCAGTCTGACACCCCGCAACACCGATCAAGGTTAAGAGTCTCTCACGGAGGCTCTTTACCACGTGATCAGCCGTGTCCAACCACGGCTGATCACGATGTAAACAGGAAGAGCCGTTGATGGCTCTTCCTCACTCGCGTCTGACAGACGCGAGTAAAGGAGAGCCGATCGGCGGCTCTCCTGACAGGGGGGGTTCGCGCTGATTGTTTATCAGCGCAGCCCCCCCCTCGGATCGCCACACTGGACCACCAGGGAAGCCCACCCTGGACCAGGGAAGGGCAAACAAAAAAAAAGTCTGGGGGAAAAAAAAAAAGATTCCAATCAGTGCCCACAAATGGGCACTGACTGGCAACATGGGTAAATCAGTGCCGCCCCACAGTGTCCATCAGTGCCACCCCACAGTGTCCATCAGTGCCACCCCACAGTGCCCATCAGTGCCCAGTGCCCACCTATCAGTGCCCATCTGTGCCACCCATAAGTATCCATCAGTGCCACCCATAAGTGCCGCCCATGAGTGCCGCCATATCAGTGCCCGTAATTGAAAGAGAAAACTTACTTATTTACAAAAAAAATTACAGAAAAAAATAAAAACGTAATTTTTTTTCAAAATTTTCAGTCTTTTTTTAGTTGCGCAAAAAATAAATAAATAAATAAACAAATAAAAAAAAATAAAAAAAATCGCAGAGGTGATCAAATACCACCAAAAGAAAGCTCTATTTGTGGGGAAAAGGAACGCCAATTTTGTTTGGGTACAGTGTAGCATGACCGCGCAATTGCCATTCAAAGTTCGACAGTGCTGAAAGCTGAAAATTGGCTTGGGCGGGAAGGTGCGTAAGTGCCCTGTATGGAAGTAGTTAATTATACTGGTTTACCTGCAGTTTGATTGATGGACAGTTCCGTCACATTTTCTAAAATAAAAAACAAAAAACTAACATTAATTTGAAAAAACATTTTAAAGTAGGATGTAGATTAATTAATTTTTTTGTATGGGTGCTCATTTGTAATGCATTGCGTATAAATAATGGTAATTTGGCTAGCTGAGTGTTGCCTTAGGCTATACCTAATAAATGTTATTATGTTAACGCTTTCACTCCTGGTCAAAAGAACTCTCATTTAACCCACATCATATCTTTGAGATATTAAATCTTAAATATTATTGAATGGGTAACATGAGATTGGTGTGTCATAACAGATATTTTTAAAGATCAAAATTTGCTGGATGTCCACCAATGGAATATGCTCAGAGATTCTAAGCCTGGGGGGAAAGCATGCGTTTCCCAGAAGAGGTAGTAAGGGTAAATGTGTCAAAATAAGTTTGCTAAAATGTTTAGTGGAGTGCCATATGGTCAAAGTATAGCGCATCGAGGGTCTCGTGGTTCTGCGTCTTGATTTGGGTGGAAGCCACAGGAGCGCTTCAGTGTCCACTGGTGAAAAGCTATATGATTCTAGTAGCACCCATAAGGGAGTAGCATCAACTGTGAAAAGGGAAATGACAGTAACTGTGTAATTTGGGCCACTTTGAAGTAAACTTGGAAGCTAGGGACTTCCAAGTCTCTTCCAGAGAATTTGTGTATAAACATTGGCCCAGATTCTCAAAGGGCTTACGACGGCGCAACACAATGTGCGCCGTCGTAAGTCCTAATCTGAGCCGTCGTATCTATGCGACTGATTCTTAGAATCAGTTACGCATAGATAACCATTAGATCCGACAGGCGCTGTCGGATCTTAAATGCAATTTTTTTTTTCGCCGCTAGGTGTCGCCTCCGTCGTTTTCCCCATCGAGTATGCAAATTAGCAAAATACGCGAATTCCCGAACGTACGCGCGGTCGACGCAGTGAAGTTACGATGTTTACGTTAGATTTGCGACGCGTAAAGTTGCCCCTGCTATATGAGGGGCAACCAATGTTAAGTATGGCCGTCGTTCCCGCGCCGAAATTAAAAAATGTACGTTGTTTGCGTAAGTCGTCCGTGAATGGGGCTGGACGTTCACGTCGCAACCAATGATTAGGGACGGCGCATGCGCAGTACGTTCGGAGCGGGAACGCGCCTAATTTAAATGCTCCACGCCCCCTACCCGGCTCATTTGAACTAGGCGGGCTTGCGCCGGGGGATTTACGCTACGCCGCCACAACTTTACAGGCAATTTCTTTGTGAATAAAGCACTTGCCTGTAAAACTTGCGGCGGCGTAATGTAAATGACATACGTTACGCCGCCACAGTATTACGCCCATCTACGAGAATCTGGGCCATTGGCTTTTTTAGGAATTTATTGACCACTTGCCTACCAGGCACTAATGCCGCGTACACACGCAGTGTTATGAATGAGAGCAGCAAAATTACATTTGTAAAAGTAAAGAATTTCATTTAAATCGTCTCACGGCTGTAATATGCTATCACCTAATGTGGTACTTATTGTTGTCATTTATATTTATGGAGTACCACTGGACACTATCACTATTTGGACTTTAATATATGTGGGACTTGTATGTGTTTATATATGTTTTGTTGCACTGATAAGCATTACATATTGTTACATATTTTCTAGATGTTATTTTACATTTGTTATAGGGCTGTCTGCTTTGATTGGTAGCTATCTGGATTGACATCTTTTAGACATTTTATGTATTATGACAGCAGCTAACTATTTTGTAAACACGATTTGAGCGATTATTGAGTGTTTTAGTAAAGTAACAACCAAGTGAAGATGGATGCTTTTTGAGTATTGTGTGTTTGGTGATTCTAGGGAGCCAGAGGGAATGCCAATGCAATAGAAGCTCAATTGCTTCCCCCAGAAGGACCCTCAGAAGATAAAAGTTACAACAGAGGTGTTTAATGCTCTTCTGCCTCTGGGAAAAACTTGCACTCCACCATCACAGCATTCCTTAATTATACTGGATACCTGCAGTTTGATTGATGGACAGTTTCGTAACATTTTCTAAAATAAGAAATAAAAAACTACCATTAACTTAAAACAAAAGAAGAATGTATATTAACACAAAGACATTTCATTTTTTTGTATGGGTGCTCATTTGTAATGCAGCCCCCATGATATATTATTTTTCCTGTCTATCTTGAAGCAGAAATTAGTTGCATAATACATACATACTGTACAGAATACAATATGGGTGTCATTCATTTTACAAGAATCTCTGCAGATTAAATCAGTATTTGTATTATATGGATAGTGATAGATAGGTGAATTTCAGTATGTCTCTACCAGCTTTCCACATCTAGAGAGTGACATTTTTGCCCGTTCTTCTTTGCAAAATAGCTCAAGCTCTGTCAGATTGGATGGAGAGCGTCTGAACAGCAATTTTCAAGTCTTGCTACAGCTTCTCAATTGGATTTAGGTCTGGACTTTGACTGTGCCATTTTAACACATGAATATTCTTTGATCTAAACCATTCCATTGTAGATCTGGCTGTATGTTTACAGTCGTTTTACTGCTGGAAGGTGAACCCCACGCCCCAGTCTCAAGTCTTTTGCAGACTCTCAAGCCCCATACACACTATCAGTTTTCCTGCAGTTTTTCTCTTCAGGTTTTACCAAAACCATGTAGTGCAAGGGCCTGCCTGATTGCATACAAATTGAAACTCTTAAGATTTTACCTCATGTTAGATGGTTTTGGTAAACCTAAAAAACCTGCAGGAAAACTGATAGTGTGTATGGGGCTTAACAGGTTTTCTTCTAAAATTGCCCTGTAATTGGCTCCATCCATCTTCAACTCTCACCAGCTTCCCGTTGCCTGCAGAAGAAATGCATTACCACAACATAATGCTGTCATTACCATGTTTCACGGTGGGGATGGTGTGTTCAGGCTGATGTGCAGTGTTATGCCGCGTACACACGTTCGGAAATTCTGACAAGAAAACCTTGGATTTTTTCTGACGGAATGTAGGCTCAAACTTGTGTTGCATACACACGGTCACACAAATCTTGTCGGAAATTCCGACCATTAAGAACGCGGTGACGTACAACAAGCCAAGATCAATGTAGTTCAATAGGCAGTTTGGCTCTTCTTGATTCTGAGTATGCATGTTTTTTTGCATACAGACGAGCGGATTTTCTTATAAGAACTTTTTCCGTCAGAAAAATAGAGAACCTGCTCTCAATCCTTTGTTGGCGGAAATTACGACAGCAAAAGTCAGATGGAGCATACACACGGTCGCAATTTCCATCCAAAAGCTCACATTGGACTTTTCTTGTCGGAATTTCCGATCGTGTGTACGCGGCATTCGTTTTCTGCCACACATATCGTTTTGCTTTTAGGCCAAAAAGTTAAATTTTGACCAGAGCACCTTCTTCCACATGTTTGCTGTGTCCACCACATGGCTTCTCGCAAACGGGACTTCTTATGGATTTCTTTCAACAATGGCTTTCTTCTTGTCACTCTTCCATAAAGAGCCGATTTGTGTACGACTAGTAGTTGGTTTGTAGACAGATTCTCTCACCTGAGCTGTGGATCTCAGCAGCTCCTCCAGAGTTACCGTCTCTTGGCTGCTAGTCTGATTAATGTTCTCCTTGCCTGGCCTGTCAGTTTAGGTGGACGGTCATCTCTTGGTAGGTTTACAGCTGTGCCATATTCTTTCCATTTCGATGATGGATTGAACAGTGTGTAAGGGCTTACCGTGGTTGGAGTCCATAATGCAGAGATGTATGCTCACCCTTGCAAATACACACAGCCCACGGTAACAAGGTAAATGGCTAACTGGGCTGTGAACCTGTGCATGGGGCTTGACAGGGAATTTGCAAAAGGATTATCGAGTTGAAGCCATAGACAGGGATTCCAAATGTCAGAATTAGCGATGAACAAAGCCAGGGTCAGAAGCCAGGGTCAGTTTTGAAACACTCTGGCCACACAAGAGACAATGAACTGACACAGCCCTCAGGGCGAGGCAGTGTTTTATACCCAGGTGATTAGATAAACTGCCTCAGCTGAACCATGAGTGACAGGTGGTAATTGCAAAGCAAGATCCAGAGTAGCCCTCAGTGCTGCATGCAGGACAAGGCATAGTTGGCAACCAGGCTGAATAATGATCTGAGGTGTAGCTCAGCGGCAATACAGCAGGACCAGTACTCAGAAAGTCATGAGTTTATAACCTCCTTGAGCCACCTGGGGGGTGGCCACGCCTGGCCGTTTGCATGGCACGGTAGGAACAACCTTATCCCTGACCCGTCTGGTGTCTTCCTTGGCCTTTGTGATGTTGTTTGTTCACTAAGGTTCGCCAACAAACCTCTGAGGGCTTCACAGAACAGCTGAATTTATAATGAGATAAATTACACACAGGTGGACTCTATTTACTAATTAGGTGACTTCTGAAGGCAATTGGTTGCACTATATTTGAGTTAGGGGTATCAGAGTAAAGGGGGCTGAATACAAATGCACGCCACACTTTTCATATATTTATTTGTAAAAAAAAAAAATTGAAAACCATTTATCATTTTCATTCCACTTCACAATTATGCACCACTTTGTGTTGGTCTTTCACATTAAATCTCCAAAAAATAAATTTACGTTTTTGGATGTAACATGAAAAAATGTGGAAAATTTCAAGGGGTATGAATACTTTTAAGGCACTGTATGCCAATATATGCAATTTGCAAGCAGACAATAATTCTGTTTTAACCAATATAACACTGGTGCCCTTTAACAGGAGAACAGTTGCAGTTCAAGGTAACAAATTGTTTTTTAACAAAATAAAATTTGCTAGTTCTCCTGAGTCTACATGTTTCTATAAAATGTCATGTTACTAGGCGTGAAAATATTGCCAAGACCTTTTACCAGAAACACAAGAACGCAAATCTTAATTATACACACCATGAGCTTTATGCTTTACTTCCCCCTCAGTTTCTAAAAAAGAAGTTGAAATACAGTTTATTAAGATGATAGTAGACTTCTGTATAACTAGAAAACATTACTGTATTAAAAAACGAATCCAAATGCAACCATAACATAAAACTACTGCAAGTTGCAACATTTTACATTTTCGTTCTTGATTTTAGTTACACATATCTAAATATTTAACAAATAAAAACATACAAATAATTAAAAGTAAGAACTCTTATCAACAAACGGAGTGTAAAGGTGCCCCTGAAGTATGTATGGTCCCTTGATCTCAAAGGTAAATACAGGATTGTTTAAGCATTAGGAGTGGTAGTCATACTAGTATAAGAAATGTTTCCATTGTCTTCGGGATGTCATGTCAATAAACAAATTGACTTACCATGCTTGAAAATTTCAGATAGTCATAAACATGTAAAGAAATACTTTCAAAATGTATAAGTAATGTTGTAAACACTGTGCTACATCAAAAGATTATAGTCATTACTAATGTACATCAGGGTAACAAATAGAGCCAATGCATAAATTAAGCTTTCAAATATGGAAACTAGGGGTTATTAGAACAACAAAAAAAACTGGCTATTAGCAACAAACACAATGTCTAAAACGCAAAGAAAACCAACATCTCAGGAGTGCTTGAAAAATATGGGCTTCCCAAACTGAATGTTTGCTTTAACAACCACATAGTCAAACTATTTACGTAGGTTGCAGAAAAAGGACAATGTGGCTTTAGAAACTTTCACTCATCCCATCATGATACTTAGATGGCACCTTCCTAGATATGTGATAGGTAAAATTAGTTGCCACACTGTAGGCAGTGTGAATAATTTGTGTCAGGCAAAAGCATATTCTTACCACTGAATACCCAAACTTTTGTCACACCCACAAAGATTGGTCTTTGATTTGCCTCCTTGATTTGCCTCCTAACCATACTAAAAAATATGGACTTCATCTCACTGCCCTACTACCACCCAAATAAAACAGGAGCTCCTATTCAAAGAACAAGCCAACACAGACTTCAAACATGAAACTTCTAAAACTAACTTTTACTCATGCTCTCAGCACTCTCTCCAGGAGGATTTAGCCAACTTTGACCAGTACTCTCTCATATTTCAAGATTCCCCCTTCTTCAGGCTCAGGAGAGATGGTCTCCCCTGACAGACAACCCACCACCAATGACTGCTAATTGTTACCTGAACTACTTACGTCCCTAAAGTCTTTTATCCAGTCCTCTCAGATCTTCTCTACCCTCACAGTAAATAAGATTCACCACTCACAATAACGCTATGCTAGCCTTGGCATCCCCCCCCCCCCCCCCCCCCCATACCTGTGTGTTATGTTTTGAGTTTTCCACTTCAAACCCCCCCCCCCCATTCATTTCAACCGCCCTCCTTCTTGTTTTTTTATTTTTTTTTTATTTGTTCTTCTTGTAATCCTAGGACTTTATTGTACTATAAGATCCATCCAGTTACCTACTTATTGACAGCAGATACAGCTCTGATGTAATATGATATATCTCTCCAGCTATTCCAATCTGACTTGTCTTCCAGGAACCCTAGATTACATGGCTTTATTCTATATAAAATTATTTTGTAAAATGCCTTACAAATGCTGTTATTTTTTGTTATCTACGATCTTCATATATCTCAATAAAAAAAAAAACATATTCTTGCTCACTGCAATCAATGCAGCCACAATCTACTAGTGAGGTCTGATCTGTGTGCTCTGCTGCCTCAGGTATGCATAAGCTTCCTCTGTATCCAGGAGACTAGAGAAGTTTCTGGATAGTAGGTGTGAAGCTATGCAGATGGTGGCATGAAAATGGATGCAGTCCTGGTCTATCCCAGAGAGGCAGGCTCTGATGGCTTGCCGGGTGACTTCATTTATTATTAGAGCCTACAGAGCTCTGGGTCTTGTCCCAGAGTGGAGGAGTTCAGCCTGGGGGAGTCACACTACCTACCCAGGCATAAGCTGCTGAAGAAGGCCTCAGGTGGGTGACCTGACGGGAAGAATGCAGAGACACGGGTGCCTTGAAAAACCTGACTGAGGGGAGTTTGGAGGATTGGAAAGGGGCATCCATTTGTCCCTGGGCCTTGTGAGTACAGACGTTGATGGATCTTGGGGACCTTGAGTCCTAGCTACCCCTCTGCCTAGTATAGTAAGCTGTGGGTCTATTAAAAAGGGACACCAGCTGGTGGTCCCAAAGAGCTTTGTCCAGACACTGTCCACTAAATAAAAAGGGGCTTTGCTCTACTTGTTCTACTCCCTTTTGTTAAGAAAAAAAGCATTCCCCCTCTGGGTGATATATGTACACTACCAGGATTTGAACAAACTTTGTTGCAGATTCCTACATTTTGTTATTCTGAAGAAATCCCTGTGGGTTTGTCTCTGAAAAGTGAATCTAATGGGATTGTTATAATTAGTGATGGACGAACATCCAACGGGACGGTCCGCAAACGATAACAATCATAAATGTCCGTGAACCACAAGTTCGCGGCGGGCCCTATTGACTTTAATGGCAGGTGAATATTAAAAACCTTCAGGTCATATTTGCAGCCACAAAATACTTACTAGCTGTGCCCAAATAGTCCCACAACATGGACACTGACCTACCAGAGGTATTAAGTGAAAAACAGGATACATAAGTAAGTGCCAGCCATTACAAGTCCCAAAAATTAGCCGACAGGTGTTCACCTGACAGCAAACAACCTTGTATTCTGTGGCTGGAGGTACATTAAGCCATTCACCGGATACAGAAGTAAGTGTCGGCCATTACAGGCCCCAAAAATTGGCCCACGTCCACATGACAGCAAACAACTTTGTATTCTGTGGCTGGTGGTACATTAGGCATTGTAACAGCACTGGTAAACGGCGTGAACCACAACTGCAGTTATCAAGGAATTCAATGCGATTCTCTATGCGACAACTCAGTATTAGGCCCCAGGCATCACTCCTCGCAACAGGAGTTTGGGGGATCTATACATAATCTCTGTGTCATAAAGGCGTTAAGCTACTAAGCATGGACGCGTTACAACATGCGACCAAGGCTTAGCGTTTAAAATTAGTCAATATCCCAATACACCACTACATGCAGGTGATTATCAGTAAGGGACCCCAGGCGTCACACCTAGCAACAGGAGTTTGGGGGTTCTCTACATCATATCAACCTTACCATGTAGAGATGTATTTAGGCCACTAAGGGAGATGCTATGAAATAGCATCAACCCCTAGCATAGAAAATTTAGAGCGAACATGTTCAACAATTAGGATGAGGCCTATAAGTATTTTATACTTCTGTCAAGCATGTAGTAAATTGTATTTGTATTAACAAGTATTAATTGCATACGAGAGATAGTGTAGCTCAGGTACTTTGAGGATACACGTATAATACACAAGTTGTACTGGCAACTAATAGAAATGTATGAGAGGCAATATAGCTCAGGTAATGGAAAAAATACTGCGCTTGTTCAAAAATAAATGTGAAAAAGCTGCGACTAAAAAATGTTATACAACATCAAAACAAATCTACAAAGAAAAAAGTCATGCTAAATAGATCTATGAGTAGGATGCACTAAAACCAGTGCAAATATTAAGAAAATCAAGGTGACAAAAAATGAACACACTGTGAACAAAATTGTATGAAAAGGATCTAGTGCACACTTATGGGTTAACAATAATCCACCATAGAGTCCAAAACTATTTTTTTTTTTTTTTTTACAGTCAATGGTCTCCCAGGTGAAAAATAATCCACAAATGTCCAAAAGAAAAGTGATGATAGAAGCACCTCCACCACGATCACACACTGCCTCTTACGGGAAATATATGATCTCTAAATTATAGGAGATCATATACACATACAGTATACAGCATGAACTGATGGTATCCTTGAAATGTATCTCCAGAGCGGGACACTCACACTGATGGATTGCCTCAAACAGTACACCAGTATGGGGTATATGGGAAAGAAGAAGAGGGAACTTGCATTTCGTCTCGATGGGGACGTGGTCACAGGATCTACGTAACCACGTCCCCATTTTTCACCTGGGAGACCATTCACTGTGAACATTTAAGTTTTGGACTCTATTGGGATTATGGTTAACCCATAAGTGTGCACTAGATCCTTTCCATACAATTTTGTTCAGTGTGTTCATTTTTTGTCACCTTGATTTTCTTAATATTTGCGCTGGTTTTAGTGCATCCTACTCATAGATCTATTTAGCACGACTTTTTTCTTTGAATATAGCTCAGGTACTTTGAGTACATATAGTATTTGTAGTAACAAGTATTAATTGCATATGAGAGCCAATATAGCTCAGGTACTGTACTTTGACAGCAAACAACTTTGTATTCCATGGCTGGTGGTACAAAAGGCATTCACCGGATACAGAAGTAAGTGTTGGCCATTACAGGTCCCAAAAATAGCCCACGGCCACAGGCGTTCACCAGAATTTGAAACATGGTCTACTGGTCACATGTGTTGATTTCCTCCAAGATCCATGCTTCATTCATTTTTATAAATGCAAGGTAGTCAACACTGTTGTGAGCTAGGCGAGTGCACTTATCGGTCACGACCCCCCTGCTGCGCTGAACTTCCTTTCGGTCAGGACACTGGATGAGTCGCAAGCCAACAGTTCCATTGCAAATTGTGCAATCTCTGGCCAGAGGTCAAGCCTGCCACCCAGTAGTCCAGGGGTTCATCACTTCTCAGTGCGTCCACATCGGCCGTTAACCCGATGTAGTCGGACACCTGACGGTCTAGGCGTTCCCTGATGCTTGATCCGGAGGACAGCTGTCGATGGGTCGGCTGAAAGAATGATCTCATATCATTAGTGACTAAGACATCTTCAAACTGCCCTCTTCTTGCAGGCGCTGTTGGATTTCTACCCGAAACTGTTTCTCTGTGAGTGGAAATTCCTCTGTCAGCGGACGCAAAAGCAGAATGCAGCATTTCTCGAAGCAAGGCCTGGAAGTGCTGCATTCTGATAGCCCTCTTTGATGGTGGTAACATTTCCGCCATGTTTTGTTTATACAGGGGGTCTAAGTACGTTGCCACCCAGTACTGGTCATTGCCCTTTATGCTTTTTATACAGGGGTCCCTCTAAAAACACCAGAGCATGAAGGCCCCCCATTTTCACTAAACTGGAAGCACGGTACTGGCCTGGCTCCTGCTTATCATCCAGGATAATGTCGTCCTCATTCTCCTCCCCCCCATCCACAGACAACACCAGGGATCCCAGAAAGGTTTAAAGCATGCTCTCCTTCTCCTCCTCCTCTGCCCCGGCACCATCCTCCGACTCCTCTTCAGACTCCCGTTGTTGACTTGTCTCAGGTGGAGTAGCCCCCCCTGGGAATTCATCCAGCATTGCGACTTCCTCAGTTTAGTGATCTCATCAAATGGCCGCAGAAGTCTGCATAAGTCGCGCATTAGAGCAGCCACTGGCGCGGTGCAAAAAAAAAAAACAAGTTCGTACAGGTAGTCGTTAGCTGCACGTTTCTGCTGGAGCAGCCTATCAAGCATATACAATGTTGAGTTCCATCGCGTCGGGCAGTCACAAATAAGACGTCTGCTGGGCAGGTTGTGTCGCCGCTGAATGTCAGCAAGGCGAGCCATGGCCGTGTAAGATCTTCTGAAATGGGCCGAGAATTTCCTGGCCTGCCGCAAGATGTCCTGGAGCCCAGGGTATTTGTCAACGAATCGCCGCACGACCAATTTCAGGACGTGTGCCATGCATGGCACATGTGTAATTTTGCCCTGTTTCAGCGTGCTCAGCAGATTGGCACCGTTGTCGCACACCACTTTACCAACTGTCAAATTGAGCGGTGTTAGCCACTGATCTGCCTGTGAACGCAAACCTGAAAGCAGTGCAGGACCAGTGTGGCTCTTGTCTTCCAGGCACAACAAACGCAGCACAGCATGGCAACGTCTCACCTGGCATGTCGAATAGGTTCTGGGGATCTTGGTCGGCGCAGTGGAAGAGGCGGTAGCATCGGAAAATGAGGAGTCAGCCAAGGAGGAGAGGGAGGATGGAGTAGGAGGAGGAGAAGAAGAGGCAGGCCTGCATGTAATCCGTGGTGGTAAAACCAAATCTACATGGGTGCCACGGGTTACATGCTTGACGGCCGTCAGAAGGTTCACTCAGTGGGCAGTGAAAGTTATATACCTTCCCTGCCCGTGTTTGCTAGACCATGTGTCTGTGGTCAGATGTATCTTGGCACCGACTCTGTGTGCCAGAGATACATTCACTTGCCACTGAACATGGCCATATAGCTCTGGGATGCCCTTCTGTGAAAAAAAATTCCTTCCTGGGACCTTCCATTGTGGTGTTTCAATGGCCACAAATTTTCGAAAAGGCCTCCGACTCCACCAGTTTATATAGAGATATGATAGTCACCGCTCCAATAAGGTATGTGGATGAATCCGTATCCTCTCAGAGAAACCCAGGTGCCGGCAATGCACGAAGCAATTGTAGAAAGAAATGTTTGGACAGCCGCACTCTGGAAAAACCTTCTTGGTTGCCTTTTATTGGTAAAAGTATTCAAACACCACACATCACAGCAAAGACAGGGGCATACAGCTGACGTTTCGCACTATCAATCAGTGCTTACTCATAGCTAGCCTATGAGTAAGCACTGATTGATAGTGCGAAACGTCAGCTGTATGCCCCTGTCTTTGCTCTGATGTGTGGTGTTTAAATACTTTTTCCAATAAAAGGCAACGAGAAGGTTTTTTCAGAGTGCGGCTGTCCAAACATTTCTTTCTACAATTCCACCAGTTTATATGGCAGTAGTTGGCAGGCTATTAGTTCCGACAAGCCATCGGTCAACCGTTGGGCAAGAGGGTTATCCGGCATCATCTTTTTTTTTACTATCGAACATTTGGGCCACGGAAGCCTGCCTTTTTGCAGAAAAACGTGAGTAAGGCATGATGGAAGGTGGAGTGGAGGACAATTGTGAGCATAGAGGGGAAGGAGAAGAAGAAGAGGCTGGACGGTGAGAGCCTGGAGTGTGGCTTTGTGGGTTCTGATGGCGTTGCTCCCACTGGGCTCGGTGATGGGAGGCCAGGTGCCTTCTTAAGGCGGTCCTCCCTAGGTGAGTGTTGGGCTTACCGCGACATATGCGTTGACTGCAAAGGCTGCAGATGGCAACACTATTGTCTGCAGCGGACACGTTAAAAAAAGGCCACACTGCAGAGCCATGGGCAGGCGTCCTGGGAGCGCCAGATGTGACCGTACATGGTTGATGGCTCGCTCCTGATACATTAGGAGTCTGGTTTGTCCCTCCTGTGCAATGTACGTTTGGCCTGCTTCTCCTCCCTATCTGTTGGTCCATCTCTCCCTCTGAACTCCCCTCCTCTTCCTCTCTTGTGGGCACCCGCGTGACGTCTGTAGTCACGTCATCAACGTCACCTTCCCCATCACTAACAGTAGAGATCTCAGAGTAGGCAGCAACATCGGGCACCAACCTCCTTGGGCTGATCTGAGTACTGTCGTCAGACTGCTGAGTGCCAGCTGTTGCTACCTCCTCTTCCTGATCCAATGCCAAGAATGGCTGCGCATCCAAAATGTCTTCCGATGGATCAGAAAATAATTCCTGTGACTCAAGCGGAGGGTATATGGTGGTGGTGTTGGTGGCGAGCCACTCAACCAAGTCTGGTGCATCCTTTGATGTAATCGAACGAACATTGTGCCACTTCCCACTTTGGCTCCGGCCTGGTGCTCCTGCCCTACCCCTACCACCCCTGTGGAAGGGCCTGCCTCTTCCTGTCATTTTTTAAATGACCCTGTGACAAAAGTCTCTAGAGAAGCGCAGTATATGTGGAAGAAGGTATATAACAAAATCTGTCATTTTGGGGGGCCACTGGTTTATTTCACCAGTTATGAAACTTTTTTTTCATGATTTTTTTTATGTGTGTAGCAGAGGAAAAGCAGCGAAAGAGGCAAAAATCCAGCAGTAACCAAATACACCGCCAGTCACAATGCTGCACAATACAAATCCACTAATATGCTTTCTATATTCGAAAGTATATTATAAGTGTATATTACACCTATATACTGCAGTGCACAGCAAGTATCACACCTATACCAGTGCTTGAAAGAACTTTTGTGGACCTGTTAGGTAGCGATTTGTGTCGCTAAACTCTGTCCCTGATGGAAACGCCAACCTCTCTAAACTGACAAAAAGTATATAAATGTATTAGACACCTATATACTAGAGCAAGTAGCACACCTATACCAGTCCTTAAAATGACTTTTGTGGACCTTTTAGATAGCTATTTGAATGAATACAGTCTGTCCCTGCTCCAAACACAGCACCCTTTCGCTATACTGACAAACAGCAGAATGTAAGATAGATGCCAGATCAGGTCTATTTATAAAGGTAGGTGGTATGTCCATGTGCTGAAATGTCTCAATTGGTTGTCCTGCACCACCTGATGGATGTGTCATAGGTCAAAGTTCTTACCCATGTAACATTGCGGACCGCCGCGAACAATCGCCAGATGTCCGACGGTTTGGCAGATCGCGAACGACCAAAGTTTGCCGCGAAACGACCGCCTGGCGAACCGGCAGGCCATCTCTAATAATAATTACGAATGTGGAGTTAACCTTTAAGTCCTCAGTGTACACAGTTTGTATTCATGGAGTATCCCACCACATCTTTCATTTCTATCTATATTCTCCAAAAATAAAAACAACAACAAAAACATCCCCTGTAGACTGGTTTTGAAAAAACGAGCGAAAGTGTTTTGTGCAACTGGCTTGGCTGAAGTTGGGAAGACCTGGGCAAACTTCCTGAGGCTTCTATGGGAGTACCGCTACACTTGGAAATCAGAATCAGCCTTGACACCATGGTGGTGTGATGAAAGGGACCTGTCTGTGTGACTATGAATACTGGGTTATGTTTCTGACACATCCTCAGAATTACAGAACAAGTCCATTTGAATGTGACTAACTGCAACTGTTCAATAGCACTTTATATTTACTACAGTGTCCATATACTTTGGCCCGGATTCACATACATCGGCGCATATTTATGCGGGCGTAGCGTATCCAATATACACTACGCCGACGCAGCGCACAGAGGCAAGCACTGGATTCACCAAGCACTTGCTCCCACTCGCTCTTAAAGAAACGCTGGGTTTCCTCTGCGTAAGCCAGCGTAGGTGGAAGTGGGCGTGAGCCATGCTAATGAGGCGTGACCCCATGCAAATGATGGAGCAAGCGCCATAGAAGTACTTAAAATGAACAGCGCATGCGCCGTCCCGTGGCCGCATCCCTGTGCACATGCTCAGAATCACGTCGGAACTACTCCCCAAGATACGACTGATCACTGCCTACGATGTGAACGTAACCTACGCCCAGCCCTATTCACGTACTACATAAACAACGTAAAATGTTACAACGGCTGTGTTCCCTGGTCCATACCTTTGCATGAGCTGCGCCTCCTATATGGGGAATAACTTTACAAGTACATTTGTGAATCGGCGTATCTCCCTCATTTGCATAGAAAATCAATGGGAGCGGCAAATGCGCCCAGCATAATTATGCGACCAGGATACCCCGGCGAAGGAAAGTTACGTTGGTCGGATGAAGCCTATTTTCAGGCGGATCTCAGTTTATGGGCACGGCGCATAGATACGATGGTGCATACTTACACTTACACAGCGTATCTCGAGATACGTCGGCGTAAGTGCTTTGTGAATCCGGGCCTATATATTTGGACTCTGATATCTTCATTTGTTTTCAAACCAGCTTCCACTTATCATGGACTGCCCAGATATTACTGTATATGAACTATATTTGTATGTAGTATTTTGTTCACATTTTAAAGGTTTGCATAGGTTAGGGCTATGTGTAAGGGTTTTTTTTTTTCTTTCAATAAAGTAGATACATACATTTGAATATGTAGCATACATGTGAATATGTAGCTTGATGAGGTGTGTACACCTTTTTTTGAAGATCTTTTTATTTTTGCCGATTTTGTAGCTCTGGAAAAGGACTGAGAAATTCACAGGCATGTATAAATCTTACACAGATATTTATAAAACTAGCATACCCTTGACCTGCAAGTTAAAGTGTTTGTTAACCCAAAAAAATATATATTGATCCTATTTCTTTAAAGCATGTTGTACAGCACAGTGCTTGTGCTGTGTAATTTAGCCCCCAGTATCACCTGAAATACCTGGCTTACCCTGCCAGTTTCTGCCCTCCCCTCTGTATGCTGACCACAATAATCAGATCCCCTCCTCTCCCTGCTTGTCAGCTCCCCGATCCTTCCCTCCTGCTCAAAAAAAAAAACAGTTTTTCTTCTATACTTCCGTCTATTATATATTATTAAAGGAGTTGTAAAGGAAAAAAAAAATTGCCTAAAATTAATGCCTGCAAGGTAGACAGACAGAATAGTGTAATGATTATGTTAAAAAAAAAAGAGTAAATACCTATTAAATTCCTTCATCTATATCACCTCCGGCATTCTAATTTCTGTTCTCTCATTCACTTCCTGGTTTGCGGCGCTCGTTCATGTAAGCACTACATTTCCCAGTATGAATTGCGGCACGCCGAGTAATTCACACCTCCTTGAAGTCTCTAACACGTAGAGAGCGTCCTGCCACACAGATGTAGTTCCCAGGAGGGGGTGAGCATGTCACTGACCACCGTAGTAAAGCCTCCCTTGACGGTGGTGAGTAACAATCAGACATGCAGGAAGTGAACAGAAGAGAGAAGAAATAGAGCAACTTCTGAGCAAAAACGAACAATGAGGAAGTGAAAAGAGGAATGTCTGCAGGTAAAGGATGCTTATTATGAAAAAAAAAAGTTTTCCTTTACAACCCCTTTAAGCTCCCCAGTAGATGTAATTTTTAAAAATATGCTCACGTGCCTGCCCGCCGGTCTCCTCCCCTCCTCTCGGCTGACATCAGTGGGGGTTACCCAGTACCTCCCCCTGCAGCTATCAGATCGGAACAGGAGATTGGCAGGCAGTCAGCTGAGTGCCGAATGGCGCTCTGAAGTAAGCTATTATACCGCATATTTTTTAAAATTACATCCATCGGGGAGCTTAGCGTTATATACCAGAGGGAACTATAGAAGAACATTTTTGACCTTAAACACTTTAACATACTGTATGTTTGTGCACTGAAGTTCATCTGATAACCAATGCCCTCTTTTTTTTCTAATAAATTTTAACGCAGCCTGTGTCCTTTATTCCTTCAGAGAACTTCAGGTATTATGCCACGTACACACGATCGGAAATTCCGACAAGAAAACATGGATTTTTTCCCCAAAGGAATTTTGGTTCAAACTTGTGTTGCATACACAAGGTCACACAAAATTCCGGCCATCAAGAACGCGGTGACGTACAACACTATGATGAGCCAAGAAAAATGAAGTTCAAGGTTTTCGAGCATGCGTGGACTTGATTCCAAGCATGCATTTTTTTGCACGTTGGAATTGCACAGACGATCGGAATTTTTCCAGTCGGAAGAACTTTTCCCGTCTGAAAATTTGAGAACCAGCTCTTAAATTATTGCTGTCGGAAATTCCGACAGAAAAAGTAAAATTGGGCCTACACGGTCGGAATTTCCAACCAAAAGCTCACATCGAACTTTTGTCGCAAATTCCGAGTGTACGTGGCATTAGATGGTTATTATCTAAATGTTAGGGATACCTTTACCCTATCAATCACCCGTTTGCCAGAAGACAAGAAACTCTTCTTACCAGGGTTGTAATCAATGGCATCTTTCAACTCCGAGGACCCTACAAAGAAAAGCAAATTTTAAGTCAATAAACACAAACACATTAAAATGGATCTTGCATCAACCCTACTTATTTGTTAGTCTCCCACTTCATTAAGCTCATTTTTACAGCACATTTACTGTATATACTGTGATGAAAAATCATTCATAATACATCAAGGGTGCTTTATTAACAAAACTGTGATGGGTAACAAAAATAAATAAACTTTTTATCTGCCTTTGCAGATGTAGGGACCCTGTCCTAAGCACTTAGTGTCGTTGCTGGGTTGTAGTCAGCTTGAGCTCTGAATTGTTTTAGATCTGCTTTCAATGGGTTATTCCTAAACCCAGATTACTGTTTGATTGTGCCTGTTATTGGAGAGTGCTCCAGGCAATATAGTAGGAAGTTACAATAATTCTGAGCCATTAATATTTATGTCTCTCTGGCTAACCAAAATTACGTTTTTTTTTCCAGTGGTGCATGCTGGGAAGGATATACAGATTTAGGACAACCTTTCAAAAATATATTTTTGTCATTTATCTTCTGGGCTGTTGCTTTGAAAGGAGTCTGTTTTAGAGGCCTGGTGCCTGGAGAGGACTAAACCAAGAGTGGGCCTACAAGTAAGTCTGAGATCTGAAAGATTTGCGTCACTGTGCTGAAGGGTACAGGAGGGGAGCAGCTGCATCATTGTTGGAGCTCCAGATGAAGGAAGTAGCTTTGCAGCTGAACACTAGAAAATAACATGCATAAAAGAAGGAGTGCCAGACCAAATGATAAAAAGACACCATATTACAGTAATTTATTAGTTTGTACTAAAAAACAGTCAACTACCTCGCCATCAGGGCTTCAGATAAACTAAGAATCTCAAATAGACTCAAAATAGAGCTTTCTTGTGTGAAAATGTTCAGGAAAGCTAACTGCTGGATCAAGAGAGTTACTGGTCGGCAGTATCTACATGAGCAATCAAGATAGAATTTTCTTGGCTGCTCAAGCAGACTGAAGCCCTGATGAAGCGGGAGTTGTTCTGACCTCTGAAAAGCATGTTTTCTAGTACAAACTAGTTGTGGGGAATTGTTGGGAATGCTGAAAAAAGACCCCAGTCCATCCAGTTCAACCTGTGTGGGTGAATGTGTTTATTTCAATAGTAAAACTTATATATCCATGTATCTTGTGATCATTAAGGTGCCCATCTAATATTTTTTTGAAACTGCTGATACCACTGCTTGAGGAAGAGAATTCTAACAGTAAAGAACCCTTTATGTTGCTTATGGTAAACCACTTCTCTTCCAATTTCAGTGAATGGCCGCTGTTCCAGTACATCCTTCTTGAGGACTGGTGCCCAGAAAAAGGGATGGACTACCGGGAGTTTCCCGTGGCTCAGTGGGCCATTTTTTTTATGCAGAGTTCGGCGGCAGCAGAAGCGTGGCAGCAAACAGAGCCGGGGAAGGTGGCCAGTGAGGAGGGCAGGTGGATGTAAAAGCTGAGGAGGGAGAAGAGCTCCACCCCCTTCATCACCACTGAAGAGGCGACCAGGAGCGAGCACCTCGATTGCTCCACCTCCTCTCTCCTCCAGGAACCATGCGGCCTGGGCCGGAGTGCAGGCTGACTGGGAGCCCAGAGGAAGAGAACATGCGCCGCTGTAAGGAACAGAGCAACAAGAGCACCCCCCCGGATCAAGAGGGAGTCTCGCTGCTGCCGCTGATGGCCATCAGGTACCCAGCATCCTACACAAACATGCCAGAACACTGAGACAGCGGGGGGGGGTGAGCAGAGGAGGGACTGCAGAAAGGTACAGTGCTATGTGGTCTGTCTCAGCCCTCCCCTCTGTCTCAGTCCCCCCTCTTTCAGACCCCTCCTCTGTCTCTCAGACCCCTCCTCTGTCTCATTCACTCCCCTGACTTAGGCTGCTTTCACACTGGGGCCGCCATTGACGGTAAAACACTGCTAGTTTTAGCAGCACTTTACTGTAATTTTAGCTGCGCTATTCGGCTTCTAGCAGTACACCGCTCCTCCACTGCCCCAAAGATGCTGCTTGGAGGACCTTTTTAATGCCCTGGCAGCACCCCAATGTGAAAGCATTTAGGCTTTCACACTGGGACTGCAGCGGAGGCGTTTTTGAGGCACTTTCCAGGGCCAAATTTTTGTCCCAGTCGAGCCCTGCCTAGAACTGGATGACATACTCAAGATGCGGCTGGACTAGAGTCTTGTAGAGTGGGAGAATTATCATTTTATCCCTTGAGTAAATCCCCCTTTTGATGTATGCTAGTATTCTGTTTGCTTTGCATGCAGAAGCTTGGCATTGCATGCCATTGCTGAGCCTGTCATCTTCTAGGATCCTTAGAGCTTTCTTCATCCTGGATTCCCCCTGAGGTTCTCCCCCCTAGCGAGTAACTTGCGTTCGTATTTTTGGCACCCAAATTAATCACCTTACATTTTTCAACATTAAACCTCATTTGCCATGTAGTTGCTTACCCCATTATTTTATTTAGGTCTCCCTGTAAGGTTTCCACATCCAGCACAGCAGTTATTGCCCTGTTTAGCTTTGAATCATGCGCAAATACTGAGATTGAGCGATTTATCCCATCCTCTATCATTAATGAATGAAATAAACAGAATTGACCCCATGACATATTAATGGGGGACCCCACTTACCACATCGGACCATTCTAAGTAATCGACATCTATCACCACCCTTTGGACACCCTCTGTAACCAGTTTTCAATCCAGGTACATACCCTATGGTCCATGCCAAAAGACCTCAGTTTGTAAAGTATGTGTGGAACTGTATCAAATGCTTTTGCAAAGTCCAGATACACTACATCCACCACCCTTCCTTTATCTAGATCAGTGTTTCTCAACTCCAGTCCTCGGGGCGCACCAACAGGTCATGTTTTCAGGATTTCCCTCAGATCAAACTGCTGTGGTAATTACTAAGGCAGTGAAACTGATAAAATCACCTGTGCACAATAATGGAAAGCCTGAAAACAAGACCTGTTGGTGCGCCCCGAGGACCGGAGTTGAGAAACACTGATCTAGATGACAGCTCACTTCCTCATAGAATGATAATAGATTGCACTGGCATGAACGATTCTTCATGAATTCATGCTAATTACTAGTGTTGAGCAGAATACGCCATATTCGATTTCGCGATATATCTCGAATATATAGTCGAATATTCGAGATATATTCGCTAAATTCGAATATTCGTGATATTTTATCGAAATGAAATGATTGCGAATTTTCGCTATTGCGAATGCGAAAATAATTGCGAATTTTCGATAACTGCGGTAGGAGCACTCTGATTGGCTCAGAATATTCTTGATATTTTTTCGAAATTTCGCGAAATGCGAATGCGATATTTACTGCGCAATTTCGACAAATGCTGTAGGAGCACTCTGATTGGCTCAGAATATTCGTGATATTTTGCAATACAAAATAATTGCGAATATTCGGCAAATGCGGAAGGAGCACTCTGATTGGCTCAGAATATTCTTGATATTTTACAATACAAAATAATTGCGAATATTCGGCAAATGCGGAAGGAGCACTCTGATTGGCTCAGAATATTCTTGATATTTTACAATACAAAATAATTGCGAATATTCGGCAAATGCGGAAGGAGCACTCTGATTGGCTCAGAATATTCTTGATATTTTACAATAGAAAATAAAAAGTGTTTTGCATTGGTGGTGATTCTTTACTCTATACATCTGTCACAGCCGTTTGTCAATCAAACACCTTGAAGATTGAACACGTTCATGCTGCATGCTTTGGACTTTTTTTCACTTCACATATCAAAGACATTTTTATGAAAGATTATTTTTCTATTATTGGGACTATATTTCTTTATATATTTGTTTCACTGTGTATTTCACAAGTTATTTGCGCTTGCTTATTTTATAATTTGCCCACATGTCTTGTCACTAGACATATTTTTTATTCTTGTAGAGCGACTCCATTTTCTGTCTTGTATTAATTTATGTTGTATAACATTTTTGAGTTGCTGCTGTATTCTCCCCCTTTTTTAAGGTATGCGCAATTTTTTCCTTCTTACAAAAAAAAATAATATCAAACATACAAATATTCATAACAGAAACATACACAAAGCCCCCCCCTTTTGCATCAGAGACAATCAGAGTTCTCCTACCACAGTTATCGAAAATTCGCAATCATTTTCGCATTCGCGAAAATTCGCAATTTTTTTTTTTTCAATTCGGCAACATAAAAGGATCGCCTCAGCTTAGCTACTCGGCCCAGGGTCTCTAATCATACCAGCAATGCTTTTAGACGTCGATAGGATGTGATCTGTTTTAAAAATCAAATTGAAAAAATGCGAATATTCGGAATTGCGAATATTCACCGCGAAATTCGAAATATATCGCGAATACTCGAATATGCCATATTCGAGCCGAATATTCGCAATACGAATATTCGTGAGCAACACTACTAATTACTAGACATGTGCATTCGTTTTCGTTAGAATGCATTTTCGTCCAAAAATCTGTTTTTTTCGTTATCGTTTTAACAAACGATAACGAAAGTGCAAGAAACGAAAACCGAAAGATCCGACATAAAAAATGCTTTATTTTCGTTTTCGTTGCGGTAAAAATTAGATATAGAGAGATTCAACATTATAGGGAAAAGATTTGACATTATAGAGAAAAGATTCGACACTATAGAAATAATAGATTCGACATTACAGAGAATAGATTTCGATTTATGAGAAAATAGATTCGACATTATAGAGAATAGATTCGACATTATTACTAGTCATACAACATTAGAATTCTTGTAGGCGGAATATTCGAACGGAAATGTACGATTCGGCGTAAAGATTTGACGTCCCGTCGAATATTTTTTGACCATTAGACAGAAACCAACAAAGATTCGACGTTCCGTCGAATATTCTTTTGACCATTCGACAGAAACCAAGTATTATTGGATTTTCTGACGAAAGCTATTCCCCAACGAAAAACGAAATAAATCAAAACTAAAACGAAAAAAAATATTCCAGTCTGCACATGTCTACTAATTACTGCTAAATATACTGTTTTCATCAGCAAAATCTTGGATATGGTCCCTTATTATCCCTTCCAATAGCTTAAATACTACGGATGTTAGACTGACTGGCCTGTAGTTTCCAGGGATATATTTCTGCCCTTTTTTAAATATTGGTACCACATTGGCTTTTCTCCAATCAGCTGGTACCATTCCAGTAGGTACACCGTCCATAAATATTAGGAACAATGGTCTGGCCATCACCTGACTGAGTTCCTTAAAGGAGTTGTAAAGGAAAAAAATGTTTTGCCTAAAATTAATGTCTGCAAGGTAGACAGAATAGTGTAATGATTCTGTTAAAAAATGAGTAAATACCTATTAAATTCCCTCATCTATATCACCTCCAGCGTTCTAGTTTCTGTTCTCTCATTCACTTCCTGGTTTGCGGTACTCGTTCATGTAAGAAAAATTTCCTTTACAACCCTATTAAGGACCCTCGGGTGTAAGCAATCTGGTCCTGGTGACTTATTTATGTTAAGTCTATTTCTGATACTGTATTCTGTTAGCCATGAGGGTGCATTCTGTGACGTGTTATTAACATTAAAGTCTTGGTTACAAAATCCCCATTTTTCCTTTGTGAAAACTGAGAAGAATGCATTCAAAACCTTTACCTTCTCTTTCTTTTGTAACCAAATTCCCTTCATCATCCTTTATGGGGCTAATATGCTCTGACCTCACTTTCTTACTGTTAATGTATTAAAAACTTAGAACTTTAGGATTTTTCTTACTCTCCTCTGTGCCTTTTGTGTTCTATATTAGCCGCCCTGATTACGCTCTTAGATTTTTTATTGCATTGCTAAATAAATTTGGACTCTTATCCTTTGGTCTGGAACTCCTTCAATTTGTGCATGTTTTGTTCCAGTAACCCGCTGAAGTACCCAGTCAAGGGTACCTTAACTGGTATAAGCAGCCTAACCTGAGCCAGTGAACTCTTCAAATATTTTTGTTCTCTCACTACTTTGTATACACTCAAATCAAAGTCCCAGCATCTCTTGGATGCTTTCTTCTTCATTGGGGTCACTGCTGAAGACCTTTTCGGAGAGCTGCTACAAGTGGACATTTCAGGACGTCTGGTGGTTCAACTGTAAAGGTACAGTATAAGTCCTGCTTAAAGTGATACTAAAGCTTTGTTAAAAAAAAAAAAAACAGGAACATGTCATACTAACCTCCACTGTGCAGCTCGTTTTGTGGACCCAATCCTCCTCTTCTAGGGGCCCTCAGTGGCTCTCGCGGCTCCTCTCTGCATTAGAAAACCCCCCTAGGAGAAGCGCTCTCCCGAGGAGGATTACCTTGCGGGCACGCTCCCGAGTCATACACTTGGTGTCCATAGAGGCAGAGTGTATGACACAGCCCCGCCCGCCGGCACCCGCATCATTGATAGCAGCTGCTATCAATCTATCCAATCAAAGCCTGTGTTCTGCCGAGCTGGTTCCTCCTATCGATATGGTTCCCTCTGGAGTGCGCAGGCGCAATCCGAGCTGACGGAAAACTCAGAGCGGAAACAGCTGTTCGTCAGCTACAGACGCGCTCGCTCCCAATGCCTGATTATACACTGTATAGTACACACCGCTCTACACAGCAAGGGCCAGCAAGGGGCGGATGTGATAGTGACCATTGCTTTTTTGATTGGTTATCAACGCCGCTCTTTACAGCAAGGGACGGGTGTGATATTGAGCAGCCCTTTTTTGGATGATGGTTTTCTGAATAAAATAGACGTCTCACATCCGCCCCTTGCTGTATAAAGCGGCATGGATAACCAATCATAAAAGCACTGCTCAATATCACATTCGTCCCTTGCTGTGTAGAGCGGCGTTTATAAGCAGGCATTGGGAGCGAGCTTGTCTAAGCTGGCAATCAGCTGAGGCTGAAAAAATCTGCTGCATTAAGGTGAAAAAACATTAAGGTTTACAACCCCATTGAAGGTTTATAGCCTGTACAGGCGGTTCCCTAGTTACAACCATCCGACTTACAAACGACTCCTACTTAAAAACGGCGACAATAGGAAGCGAGAGGAAATCTACCCCTAGGAAGGGAAATTCTCTCCTGTAATCGTACACACGATCGGTATTCGTGACAGGAAAAGTGCGATGTGAGGTTTTGGTCAGGAAAACCGACCGTGTGTATGCTCCATCACACTTTTTCTGTCAGTTTTCCTGCCAAGAAAAGATTGAGAGCAGGATCTCAATTTTTGTGACAGGAAAAATTCCTATTGCGAATCGCGTTTGTCTGTATGCAATTACGACGCGCAAAAAAACGTGCATGCTCAGAATCAAGCAGAAGAGCCAAACTGCCTATTGAACTTCATTGATCTTGGCTTGTCGTACGTGTTGTACGTCACCGCGTTCACACGGGCGGACGAACGGACCGTTTTTTACAAGTCCGTTTACGGACTTGTAATGCATTCCTATGGGATTGTGGACGTTAGCAGATGATGCATCCGCTAACGTCCGTAACGATCCGCCTCCGCAAAGATCCGCTTTTTCAGACAGAAGAAAATACAATTTTTCTTCCGTCTGGCGGAACGGATCGGATGAATACGGACACACGGTCCGTATTCATCCGATTCCCCATAGGGGAGAGCGGAGGAAAGACAGGGCGGTCTCTGCACAGTGTGCGGGGACCACCCTGTCCGCCGACAGCTCAGCGGGGATTTACGGATGATCCCCGCTGAGCCGACGGACTGTAATGTCACACCAATAACTTTCTACTAAGTACAACTATAGTTGCTTCTTTCCCAGTCAACTCTCTTCCTTCTTCCTGAATATCCTCTCACTTCCTGCAGCCTTGCTCTCCACGGTGGTTGCGGAGATGCGCCACCTAGTGGTACTTCCTGGTTCGCTCCTGTGCGGCCTATTTAAACTTCCAACACTGACAGAATGGTGTTCCTCTATTGCTGACAGAACGCCACTGTCAGCTGGGCTTCCAGACTCACATGAACTGAGCTCCAGCTTCCTGAACTGGATCACCAGGACTCCTTGTTTGCAGCTACCGCTCTCATCAACCAGGTCCAGGCTCCCAGGATGCACATCCATGCCCAGCTATCTGCAACCGCAAGTACTCTGCTATAGAAACCAATTACTAAATGCTGATCTCCATACTTGCCGCTTGCTTCCAAGTTATGTTCACTGCTATGCTAAAGTACTAAGGAGTTTCACTCAAGTTTGAACTGCAGCTCACATGTTATGCTCACTGCTATAGATACCAGTTACCTGCTTTGCTTCTATGCCTGTGTTCATTGCTGACCTCTAGTGTGCAGTCCCAGTACTGCGGCTACACCTATCCTTATACCTGTTCTATACCATTAATACAAGATTTACTTTTATGTTTCTTATGCTGTAATAAGCACTTTTTACTTTACTGAGGCTGTGATGATAGAACCCAAACTCTTAACTGAGTTAAGAGTGAAACCTGGGTTCGAACCTGAGAAGTCTCCACAGTTGCGATCCATATACCTGAAACTAATTTGGCGTATTGTTATACGGACACACACGGGGCGGATCAATACGGATCCGCTCCGTGTAAAAGAGCCCTTCCAAACAGATTCAACCTTAGAACAAACCTACAGAAACTGTCTTGTTTGAAATCGTGCAACGCCTGTATTGACTTTTGCAAGCAGAAATGCCTGAAGTTATATTTGTGGGTAATATTTGGGGGTATCCTGTGCCCTAACCCTCTCTTCTTAAGTTTATTGTGTTCTTATAAACATTTTTAAAGTTCCTAAAAAGTGACTGACCAATTCCTTCTACCCCTCAAGATTTAGGAATTGCACCCTGAGGTTTGAAATACTAGCTCACCAAATCACCTTTTGTTCTCCTTATCTGCCAAGCGGTATGAGGTGTTACACCAGGGGTCTCAACTGGCGGCCCTCCAGCTGTTGCAAAACTACAAGTCCCATCCTGCCTCTGCCTATGAGAGTCATGCTTGTAACTGTCAGCCTTGCAATGCCTCATGGGACTTGTAGTTTTGCAACAGCTGGAGGGCCACCAGTTTGAGACCCCTGTGTTACACAGTTTATTATTCATGCATAATATTGACTAAAGTGTATGTAAACCCAAAAAAAAATCTTGGGGTTTTTGTTTCTGTAATTTTTTTTCTCTGTCTGTTTCCCAGACTTTCCCTTTACGTCATGTCCCACAGAAGCAATTGGACGTGAAAGAAAATCTCTCCAAAGTGGTTGAATTTCGAAAGAATTTTGTTTTGAAAATCCAAAATTGTGTGCGTTTTGTGATCTGATGGTGCTACCATTGATTTTGAAATTCAACCGACCAAGCCTTTAATTTTACCTCCTGTTGCTACAGGAGGTAAAATCATCTTATCTAAGAAATTAGTGGGCTGCAGCAACAGCTGATTTTTGTGCGGCCATCTAATTTGAGTAATTGGGAATGTTGGAAATTTTTGGAAAAACAAGCGATTTTCTAATCAATGATGGGCAATCATGCAAAAAATGTCAGTGAAAAAAGGAATACGCATATGCAAGAAAAGAAAATTCCCAGTCACGAAAATGATTTTTTGAAGCAACAGGAGGTAAAATTAAAGGCTTGGTTGGTCGAATTTCGAAATCAATGGTGGCCCCATCAGATCACAAAACGCACATCATTTCTGATTTTCAAAAGCAAATTCTTTCGAAATTCGACCATGTATGCCTTAGTGGGAAAATATGTCCCCTAAAAGCGTGCTGCAGTGAAGGAACCTTGCTCTATGTGTAGACAAGACAGGTTGTATTTCTGCAGAGGTCCAACATGCTTCCTGCTGAGTTAGCAAAAGGGCATGTCTGGCTTTATAGCGGAGACAAAAAGGGTCATGTCATCTAAACAATTTTGTTAATTGAAAAACCTTAGCTCGGACTCAACAGGAGGTGTGTCTGACCCCTGCAGTGAGACCACTGCTTCCACAGTGGGTTCTTCCCTGCATTATGCTGGCAGGGGACAGGATTTTCTACATGGCTGCTTCCTGAAGAAAATAAAATTGTAAGCCTTCAAACATCATTTGTATTTTATGTACCTGGGATGCATTTAGTTAATTTAAACTTAATGGGCTAGTTACCTTTGCCAAAAAAAAACTACCTATGCAAGTAAGGGGTCTCTGTGGATAAAAACAAATTGTGCAGCTTTGACCAAGTTTGAATAAAGCCTGTGCTATAGGTGTTGGCCATCCACCTACTCCCAAAGCCTGGCTTAAAAAACTCCCAGAGATGACTCCCTCCTTGTCCTGCCTTGTTGCTAGGAGGTTGCTAAGGCCCAACTGTTACTGCTCACCTCCAACATCACAGGAGTAAGCTCTCAAACCCGTACAATTTGTTTTGACAAAATTCAGTAAATTAGTTCATTCGGAAATATTTGAGTTAACAAAAACACGTTTAACAAATTTAAGAAATTCAAAAGTTTATAAATTCAAAAATAAGGATGAAAATCCGAAAGTTCGAAAGAACAAAAATCCGAAAATCTAAAATAACTAACTAACTAATAATAATAATAATAATAATAACCAACTATTACTAACTATTAAATTATAGGTAGTAAATGTATTTTAACCACTTCCCTACCCACGTATTGTCAAATGACATCCTCAGGAGGAATCTCCCATCCTGGGTGGGCATCATATGACGTCCTTGGCTTCCCGGCCGTTTAGGAGGTGCGTACACACACGCCCGTCGCGTCACTCGGGAGCCAATGCGTGTGCCTGGCGGCCGCGATGTCCGCTGGGCACCTGTGATTGCCTGTCACAGAGCAGGGACGTGGATCTGTGTAAACACACAAATCCACGTCCTGTCAGGGGAGAGGAGACAAATCATGTGTTCCTTGTACAGAGGAACACCGAATGGTCACCTCCCCCAGACAGTCCCCTCCCCCCACAGTTAGAATCACTCCCTAGGTAACACATTTAACCCTTTGATCGCCCCCTAGTGTTAACCCCTCCCCTGAATTACACAGCACTGATCGCTGTATAAATGTGAGTGGTCCCAAAATAGTGTCAAAGTGTCCGATATGTCCACCGCAATGTCACAGTCATGATAAAAATTGCAGATCGCAACCATTACTAGTAAAAAAAATTATAATAATAAAAATGCCATAAATCTATCCCGTATTTTGTAGGCGCTATAACTTTTGCGCAAACCAATCAATATATACGCTTATTGCGATTTTTTTATTCAATGACATGAAGAATACATATGGTCCTAAACTGAGTAAAAAAAACAATTTTATTTTTTTTAAATTTATTATAGCAAAAAGTGCTTTCTTTTGGTGGTATTTGATCGCCTCTGCGGTTTTTATTTTTTGCGCTATAAAGAAAGGAAGAGCCGATGTGTATTTTTACATATTTTTGGTAAAAATAAAAAAGTTATAGCGTCTACAAAATAGGGGATAGATTTATGGCATTTTTATTATTATTATTTTTTTACTAATGGTGGCGATCTTCGATTTATTTATTTTTTCTACATCATCTCTGTCACATAAAGAAAGTCGTTGAGCTACTAAGGATGGACGCATTACAACATACGACCAGAGCTTAGCGTTTAAAATGATAGTATGCACTAAAAGATATGAATGCACAACTGTTAGAACTTTAGGATTTTTCTTACTCTCCTCTGTGCCTTTTGTGTTCATCTTAGCCGCCCTGATTACGCTCTTAGATTTTTTTTTATTGCATTCCTAAATAAATTTGGACTCTTATCCTTTGGTCTGGAACTCCTTCAATTTGTGCATGTTTTGTTCCAGTAACCTGCTGAAGTACCCAGTCAAGGGTACCTTAACTGGTATAAGCAGCCTAACCTGAGCCAGTGAACTCTTCAAATGTTTTTGTTCTCTCACTACTTTGTATACACTCAAATCAAAGTCCCAGCATCTGTTGGATGCTTTCTTCTTCTTCTTCTTCTTCTTCTTCATTGGGGTCACTGCTGAAGACCTTTTTTTCGGAGATCTGCTACAAGAGGACATTTCAGGACGTCTGGTGGTTCAACTGTAAAGGTACAGTATAAGTCCTGCTTAAATATGCTCAATAGTCTGAAGAGTACATATTTTCAGTCTTGGCTTAAAGTGATACTAAAGCTTTGTTTTAAAAAAAAAAAAAAAAAAACACAGCAAACATGTCATACTTACCTCCACTGTGCAGCTCATTTTGTGGACCCAATCCTCCTCTTCTGGGGGCCCTCAGTGGCTCTCGCGGCTGCATTAGATAACCCCCTAGGAGAAGCGCTCTCCCGAGGGGGATTACCTTGCGGGTGCGCTCCCGAGTCATACACTTGGTGTCCATAGAGGCAGAGTGTATGACACAGCCCCGCCCGCCGGCACCCACGTCATTGATAGCAGCGCCCGCCTGGCGCTGCTATTAATCTATCCAATCAAAGCCTGTGTTCTGCCGAGCTGGTTCCTCCTATCGATATGGTTCCCTCCGGAGTGCGCAGGCGCATAGTCTGCACCTAAACGTACTTGGTGTTTACTGCACTTGTGCTGTATAGTTTGCACCTAAACATACTTGGTGTTTACTGCACTTGTGCTTTCTAGTTTGCACATAAAGCTACTTGGTGTGTACTGCACGTGTCCTCTGCAGTTTGCACCTAAAGCTACGAGGTGTGTGTACTGATTTTGTCCTCTTCAGGCCATTATAATGGAAGGACAACACAGAGAGGCAGAGAGTCACAAGGGCAAGCAGGCTCTGCATCTAGAGGCAACAGTGCTGGTGATGGACACGGTGCATCCTCTTTAGCACGTGGCCGTTGCACACGCTCGTTCTTTTCGGGAGCTGGCCGTGTTGAGCCTCAACATGCAGACAAATTGGTAGAGTGGATGACCAAGCCATCCTCATCCTCTCTCACCCAGGCTCAGGGTACTTTGTCTGGCAAATTAGCTGCCAAGGCGTCCCTCTGCTCAATGGCATCACTTATTCCTTCCCTAGTCCCACCATGTCCTCCTGTTTCAACACAGTGTTGGGTACATGCTGCATGAAGATGCGCAGCATTTTGAAGGCTCCGATGATGGAACACAGATAGAGGAAGACAGTAATGTGAGCCCAGAGAGAGGGGGTGCCCGAGAGGGACAGCAATCTGGCAGTCATATTCCCCCAGCTGCAGCATACTTCCAGGTTTTCGACAGTGATGAGGAGGGAGGGGATGATGAGGTCACTGACTCTACGTGGGTGCCCGATAGGAGGAGGAAGAGGAGGCACAGGCACATCTCCAAAGAGGCAGGATGCCCTCCAGGGGCCAGCTTAAGGGCAGCACAGCAACTGCATTACATCGCAGAGCTACGCCTGTGCAGGGCGCTGCTGTGTCTCAACATTACTGCAAAAGTTCTTTGGTGTGGGCCTTTTTTGAGACATGTGCATCAGATCGCACCGTTGCTATTTGCAACATATGTTTCAAGCGTATCTCGCGTGGCCAAAACATCACCCGCTTGGGCACCACATGCTTGACCAGACATATGTCGACCTGCCATGCAGTTCATTGGCAAGCATACCTGAAAGACCCACACCAAAGAACAAAGTGGACCTCCCCTTGCCCCTCATCAACTGGGATCTCCAGCCCCACTATTCCCTCAGTCCTCTCTGAAGCCTGCACTGATAGGACTGAAGGTGTAGAATTAGGTGTGTCACAACCTAGTAGTACATGCGGGCAATCTACTATCGGTACACCGATGTAAGATTGTACCAGACACATTTCCCTGCCCCAGCTGCTGCAGCGCCGAAAGAAGTACTCTCCCAGCCATCCACATGCCCAGCAGTTGAATGCTAGCTTAGCGAAATTGCTAGCACGTCAACTGCTGCCTTTTCAGTTGGTAGATTCTGCCTCCTCCCGCGAGTTTGTCGAATGTGCGGTACCTCAGTGGCAAGTTCCCAAACGCCACTTTTTCTCACGGAAGGCGATTCCGGCTCTCTACCGCCATGTGGAAAGCAATGTCCATGCCTTGCTGGACAGGGCGGTCAGTGGTAAGGTGCATATCACCGCTGACTCATGGTCCAGCAGGCATGGACAGGGACATTACCTCTCTTTCACGGAGCATTGGGTGACTCTGCTGGCTGCTGGGAAGGATGCAGGGCAAGGTACAGTAGTGTTGGAGGTTGTTCCGCCACCACGCCTCCAAAACACTCCTACCGATTGTGACACACCTCTCTCCTCCACCCCCTCCTCTTCTTCTTCCTCTGTGGCTTCTTCCTGTGGCGATGTGTCCTCGGAACCAGGCGTGCTCCGTGGGCGTACTAGGGGCTACGCAGGAATGCAGGCAAAGAGATCCCATGCGGTGCTAGAGCTGGTGTGCTTGGGAGACAGTAGCCACACTGGGGAAGAGGTTCTGTCAGCTCTGCAGGGACAGGCTCAGAGGTGGTTGACGCCATGCCAGCTTAAGCCAGGAATGGTGGTTAGCGACAATGGCACCAACCTCCTCTCTGCCCTGCGACAGGGACAACTGACCCATGTGCTCTGTTTTGCTCATGTTCTGAATTTGGTGGTGCAGCGGTTCTTGGGCAGGTACCCGGGCTTACAGGATGTCCTGAAGCAGGCCAGGAAAGTCTGTGTGCATTTCTGACAGTCATATAATGCCAGTGCTCGGCTGGCAGACCTCCAAAGGGAATACAACCTGCCCAAGAACCGCCTAATCTGTGACAAGATGGAACTCTACATTGGCCAAGCTTCAGCGGCTGCACACGCAGCAGAGGGCCATCAATGAGTACCTGTGCCAATATGGCAGCAGAACTGGGTCAGGGGAGCTTGGGTTTTTTCCCACGCCAGTGGGCCTTGATCAGGGATGCATGCACTGTCCTGTCACCATTTGAGGAGGCCACAAGGATGGTGAGCAGTGACAGTGCATGCATCAGTGAGACTGTCCCTCTTATTCACATGTTGGAGCACACGCTACGTGGAATAATGGACAGGGCCCTTGAGGCAGAACAGAGGGAGGAAGAGGACTTCCTTACCTCTCAAGGCCCCCTTTATCCAGACAGTGGTCCTGCTTGCCTGCCTAGCACACAGGAAGGGGAGGAGGAGGAGGAGGAGGAGGAGGAGGATTGTATCATCAGCATGGAGCTGGAGCCTATCACTCAGCAGCAGCAGTCTTCAAGGGATCATTTACAGTCCCAAGGAACCCATGGACTTTTACGTGGCTGGGATGAGGTGGCTGCGGATCCTGTCGTCCTCAGTGACCCAGAGGACTGTGCCCCGAATGCCTCAGAAAACCTACGCTGCATGGCCTCCCTGATCCTGCAAAGCCTGCGCAAGGATCCTCATATTCGTGGCATCAAGGAGAGGGATAATTACTGGCTGTCAACTCTCCTTGATCCACGTTACAAGAGTAAGGTTGCGGAGCTTATCTTGCCGTCCCAGAGGGAGCAGAAGATGAAACATCTTCGGGAGGCCTTGCAGAAAGGTCTGTGCAACGCGTTCCTAGAACCTGGGGGGTTACCAAATCCTGGACAACGTGTTGCTGAGGCTTTGGTGAGTCAAAGAAGGAGCGGTGGAGAAGGTGGCCGTCAGACAATTTTTTAGTCCGCAGCCCCAAGGTATGACCGGTTCCAGCAACCATCGCCAGCGTCTGGTTTACATGGTGCGGGAGTACCTAGGGGCAAGATCAGACTTGGACACCTTCCCCACCGAAAATCCTCTGGCTTACTGGGTCTTGAGGATGGATCACTGGCCAGAGCTTGCACAGTAAGCAATTGAGCTACTGGCTTGTCCTGCATCCAGCGTTCTTTCAGAACACACATTCAGTGCTGCTGGAGGCTTTGTGACCGATCACAGGGTACGCCTCTCCACCGACTCAGTCGATCGACTGACCTTCATAAAAATGAATCAGGCTTGGATCAACACCAGCTACCAAGCACCTGATACTGATGTAACTGAATCATTTTTTGGAAATGTCAGATCCCTTGGAGACTGCCTATGCTGATGCTGAGTGACTGTCCTGTTATGCTGCTGACTGAATATCCTTTTCCTCCTCAATGGTCTTGCTGATAGCTAGTAAGAACATTGTTGGTTCTGGGCACCGCCACCAGTGCCTAAGGCCCAATTTTTCTGCCCCTGTTTAACAGGGGCATATATTAACAATTTTGGTTGCAATACTTTGCATGTGGCTCTTTGCTGCGCTCCAATTACATTATCTGTGAGGGGTTGCAGTGTTGTGGCACCGCTAACCAGTGCCTAAGGCCCAGTTTTTCTGCCCCTGTTTAACAGGGGCGTATAATAACTTTTTTTTGATGCAATTCTTTGCATGTGGCTCTTTGCTGCGCTCCAATTTACAGTATCTGTGAGGGGGTTGCAGTCTTGTGCCTACGGCCCAATTTTTCTGCCCCTGTTTAACAGGGGCGTATAATAACTTTTTTTGATGCTATACTTTGCATGAGGCGCTTTGCTGCGCTCCAATTACAGTATCTGAGGGGTTGCAGTGTTTTTTGAATCGCCATCAGTGCCTAAGGCCCAATTTTTCTGCCCCTGTTCAACAGGGGCGTGTAATTACAATTCTTGATCTAATATTTCACAGCAGGGCGTTCCAGTGCCCACCAAGACTTAGGCCCCATACACACGAGAGGATTTATCCGCAGATACGGTCCAGCGGACCGTATCCGCGGATAAATCCTCTCGAGGATTTCAGAGGATTTCTATGCGATGGCGTGTACACACCATCGCATTGAAATCCGCGCTGAAATCCTCTGCCGATGACGTGTCGCGCCGTCGCCGCTATTATGACGCGGCGACGGGCGCGACGCTGTCATATAAGGAATTCCACGCATGCGTCAAATCATTACGACGCGTGCGGGGAATCCCTTTAGACGGATGGATCCGGTAAGTCTGTACAGACGAGCGGATCCATCCGTTGGAATGGATTCCAGCAGATGGATTTGTTGTGCATGTCAGCAAATATCCATCTGCTGGAAATCCATCCCAGGGGAGATTTCTCTGCGGATAAATATCCGTTGGCGTGTACACACCATAGGATCTATCCGCAGAAACCCATTTGATGGGATTTATCTGCGGATAGATTCTATGGTGTGTATGGGGCCTAACTGTGAGGGCTTACAGTGTTGTGGCAACACCAACACCTAGGTCCCAAATTTCTGCAGAGTATATACGGCAGGCCCCTACTTTCAAACATCCAAATTACAAATGACTCCTAATTGCAAACGGAAGGAGACAACAGGAAGTGAGAGGAAATCTACCCCTAGGAAGGGAAATTCTCTTCTGTAAGAGGTGTCTCCTGTCCACTGATGCTTTATCACAATCCTTGTTTCACAAAAAAATATTCTCTATGTTTTCAGAAAAGCTTAAAAAAAGATTTTATGGTTGAAGCTACACTTTAAAGAAGTACCAGTTAAAAATTACAAATAGATTCTTCTTAAAGTGGTTGTAAACCCTCGTAGCCAACTTTATCTTAAAAACTAGTCCACAACACAGGCAGCTGATCGCTGCCTGTGAAAGTGTACTCACCTCTGTATTTAGCTCTAAAATCTTATTTTTCGTTTTAATGACGTCACTGCGCACTTTTTGACCTCAAAACAGGCCTTCTAAAGTTTGCCGGTTTTTCATTTTAATTGATTCCGGAATTGACACTGAGCAAACTTCCCCTCTCGCGTTTTCATTCCTTTTCTTCTTCCTGATACTCCCCCGTGTGACTGAACAAGACGTCACACAGGGGAATGAAACAACACAGCAGCCGCAGACTGAGGAACGAGATCGAGGCTTGGTTTAAGGCGCTACCGCGCATGCACGAGATTTCGAACAGGGAACCTGTAAGGGCGGTAGTGACAACAGATAAGGAATCACTAAACCGAACAAACAATGGCGCTTTCAATACCCGGAAATAGAGAGAATTAAAAAGCAGGAGAAAAAAGGTATTTTCAGCCCTTGTTTTTGCTAATTTTACATGTACTATGCAATGCGGGGAGCTTGTGTAACATATTAATTGATAAAGAGAAATAATCGGCGGGGGTTTACTTCCTCTTTAACAACAAACCTACAGTCCCTGTCTTGTTTGCACCGCCTGTATACTTCTGTTCAAAGTATATAGGGCCAAAGGGGCTTTTTAATGACCTGGGGGAGGGGGGCGGGGAAACCCATGCTATTTTTCTCACTGATTTTCAAAGGATATATCAGGGACCAAACATTACATTAAAGCCGCAAGCAGTCTTAAATGACTTTTTTATTATAGTAATCTTATTTTGTGCAGGGACAGTTCTAAACACGTGCCACTACTATAGACACCCATCAGGTACGATATTTAAAGGAATTTTTCATTTTTATTTTCACTTTAAGCATCATTAAAAAAATCGCTGCTCCAGAAAAAAATGTCAGTTTTTAAAACTTTTTTTTCCATTAATACATGTTCCCTGGGGCAAGACCCGGGTCCCCAAACCCGTTTTCCGACAATAACTTGTATATTGGGCTTTAAAATGAGCACTTTTGAATTCGAATTTTCTAGTCCCATAGACATCAATGGGGTTCGATACGTTCGCGCGAACGTTAGGTCCGTTCGAAGGTTCTGGTGCGAACCGAACACGGGGGTGTTCGGCTTATCCCTAATTATAACTAATAATTGCCACTCTTATGCAATTATTAGTTGTCACAACAACTCCTATTTACTGTGTGTACTCTCAATGTACCTGAGTTCCAATTTCCTCTCATGTGTAATTAATAGTTGTCTCAACAATGCCTATTAACTATGTGCTTGACAAAAGTACTACCCGTTTATGGGCCTATGCCCTAAGTTTATGAAACATGTTTGCCTAAACCCTTCTATGCTAAGAATTTACGTATTTTATACCTTCTCCCTTAGTGGCCTAATGCACGACGCTATACAATACTAATATTTACTTGCATACAGTTGTGCATTCATATCATTTAGTGCATACTATAATTTTAAACGCTAAGCTCTGGTCGCATGTTGTAATGCGTCCATCCTTAGTAGCTCAACGCCTTTCTTTATGTGACAGAGAGATGATGTAGAGATCCCCCAAACTCCTGTTTGTGAGGAGTGACGCCTGGGGCCCAATAGGGAGTTGTCACATAGAGAAGCGCATTGAAATCCTTGCTAACCGCAGTTGTGGTTCACTCCGTTCACCAGTGCTGTTACAATGTGACTCACTATAGGAGATGACAGATCGTGGTTCCCAGGTTGTAGGAACCCACAATCTGCATCTCCTCTCAGAACAGAACAAGGATGTGCGTGTTTACACACACACACACACACACGTTCCTGTTCTGCCTCTCGTGCCCAAGATCGCTCGTGGCCAGCGGTCATCGCAACCACCGCCATTAGCATCGGCACCCCCGCTGTGTAGCAGGCCTGCACGCGCCTCCAGCGGGTGCAGCGATCACTTGCCCCCGCTATCCTGCTTAAAGGGACAGACTTCCATCTACGACGGTCCACGGGAACGAGCCAACCTGCCACAGTATATTGCCAGCAGCTTGTCGGCAAGTGGTTAAAGATACACCAACTGATGATATCAAGCTAAAAGACTATCCATCCTTGATGTATTTCATCCTTCTAAGGATTTGATTCCTACACAAGTTTTCCTAATTTAGTTATCAGTAAGGATGAGCCGAACACCCCCCGGTTTGGTTCGCACCAAAACTTGCGAATAGACAAAAAATGTGTTCGAACACATGAACATTGTCTATGGGACATGAACATATAAAAACAAAAGTGCTAATTTTGAAGTCTTATATGCATGGTATTGTCATAAAAAGTGTTTGTGGAACCGGGCTCTGCCCCAGGGGACATGTATCAATGCAAAAAAAGTTTTAAAAACAGACGTTTTTTCAGGAGCAGTGATTTTAATAACGCTTAAAGTGAAATATTCCTTTAAATTTTGTGCCTGGGGGGTGTCTATAGTATGCCTGTAAAGTGGTGCATCTTTCCCATGTTTAGAACAGTCCCGCAGCAAAATGACATTTCTAAAAGAAAAAAAAATTTAACCACTTAAGACCCATACCATTATGCAGGTTAAGGACCTTGCCCCTTTTTGCGATTCGAAACTGCGTCGCTTTAACTGACAATTGTGCAGTCGTGCGGCGTGGCTCCCAAACAAAATTGGCGTCCTTTTTTCCCCACAAATAGAGCTTTCTTTTGGTGGTATTTGATCACCTCTGCGGTTTTCATTTTTTGCGCTATAAACAAAAATAGAGCCAAAATGTGAAAAAAAATAAATTGCAATATTTTTTACTTTTTGCTATAATAAATATATATAAAATTCCTGAGTTTAGGACGATACGTATTCTTCTACCTATTCTTGGTAAAAAAAATAAAAAATAAATCACAATAAGCGTTTATGGATTGGTTTGCGCAAAATTTATAGCATTTACAAAATAGGGGATAGTTTTATTGCATTTTTATTAATATTTTTTTTTTACTATTAATGGCGGTGATCAGCAATTTTTTTCGTGACTGCGACATTGACACATTTTTGGGTCATTTTCACAGCAAAAAGTGCTATACAAAAGCATGGTTTACTGTGAAAATGACAATTGCAGTTTAGGAGTTAACCACTAGGGGGCGCTGTATGGGTTAAGTGTGACCTCATATGTGTTTCGAACTGTAGGGGGGCGGGGCTGGACATGTGATCAGGGAACAGACGATCAATGACACTGCCACAACGAAGAACAGGGAAGGTGTGTTTACACACACACACACCTCTCCCCGTTCTTCAGCTCCGGTTACCGATCGTGGGACACCGGCGGCGATCGGGTCCGTGGGTCCCGCGGGTGCGGTCACGGAGCTTCGGACCGGGTCGCGAGCACTTAAAGACATGTAAAAGGTACATGATTGTGCGCAGCCGTGCCATTCTGCCGACGTATATTGGCGTGAAGGGGTCCTTAAGTGGTTAAAACTACTCGTGGCTATTATGAATTATCAGGTCTCGGCAATACAGATAAAACTCATTGAAAAAAAAAAAAAAAAAAAAAATTGTGAGGGTCCCCCCAAATTCCATACCAGGCCCTTCAGGTCTGGTATGGATATTAAGGGGAACCCTGCACCACATATTTAAAAAGAAATGACGTAGGGGTCCCCCTCAAAATCCATACCAGACCCTTCAGGCCTGGTATGGATTTTAAGGGGAACCCGTACCATACCAGACCCTTATCTGAGCACACAACCTGGCAGGCCACAAGAAAAGAGGGGGGGTGAGAGAGCGCCCCCCCCCCCCTCCTGCCACATGCCTTTAGCATGGAAAGATACTTTGGGGTCTGACCCAAAAGCACCTTGTCCTTCTCCTCACAAGGGCCTCATCCCCCACAACCCTTGCCCGGTGGTTGTGGGGGTCTGCGGGCGGGGGGGGCTTATCGAAATCTGGAAGCCCCCTTTAACAAGGAGGATCCCCAGATCCCACCCCCCTATTTAAATCGGTAATGGGGTACATTGTACCCCTACCATTTCACAAAAAAAATATATAATGGTAAAAAATAAAAACACAAGAGACAACTTGGGACAAATCCTTTATTATATGTCCATTCATCTTCTATCCCGCCGCCCGATCGACCGAAAAAATAAAATAAAAGAGGAGCAACAGTTCCGCTTCCATGGGAGACTCCCACCAACTGACGCTTCTCTCGCTATGACAGCTGTTATATAGCTGAGGGCAGGGCCAACCGGTGATGTTAACAGGTTTCCCTGTGACGTCAGAGGGGAGCAGGGTCACCCATTTACGTTGTGGGTTTAGTAACACTTTAATACTAAGTACACAAATTACTAACATAACTTTTAAAGTAATAGTAATTATAGGTGTACCATGTTTCATGAGAACAAAAAAAAAAAAAAAAAAAAAAGTATGGCCTCTGAATCCCTGAGCATGTAATGGATAAAGTCTTGGGGTACAACAAAAAGAATGTAAAGCCTCATACACACGGTCAGACTTCAAACAAACTTTTACATGAATTTTTGTCCGAAGGGAGTTGGGCGGGCACACCCATAGCATACACACGCTCTGACTTTTCTGCAAACTTTCCTAATTTTTTTCCCCAACAACACATGGTTTTTCTGCTCTTTACCGCCACCCTTTGGTCAACTTCTGCTATTGTTGGTTGATTTTAACATTGGTTCTGGGCATGCGTATTTGTACAAAAGTCTGATGGCTTGCTGTACACATGGTCAGGGGTGGTGCAAGGATTTTTGCCAACTTAGGCGAAGGTGCATTTTGCCGGTGCGCACACACACACGCACGCACACACGCACACACCATATCTGTGCTCCACTAGGCTTTAATGGTTATGATGCTTAAAGTGATCATTTAACTTATTTATCTTTTACAGGGAAAGATAGCATAGATGGCGTTATTCTGCATTGCGCTGTATAATGTACTATTGCTGGGATTTGTAGTCCTCTATAGCTGGTGGTATTCTCCATTGCACTGTATAATGATTATACTGCGCAATGCAGATTACCACTGACCAGTTATAGAGAAACTACAAATCCCAGCAATAATACATTATACAGCGCAATGGAGAAAACCAGCAGCTATAGAGGAACAACAAATCCCAGCAATACACTATATAAAACGCAATGCAGACTACCAGCAGTTACAGAGAACTACAAATCCCAGCAATAATACATTATATAAAATGCAATGCAGTATACCAGCAGTTACAGAGGACTACAAATCCCAGCAATAATACATTATATAGGCTGCTTAAAGCGGAGGTTCACCCATAGCTTACACATTTTCCCCTTAGATTCCTGCTCGTTTTGTCTAGGGGAATCGGCTATTTGTTTTAAAATATGATCCGTACTTACCCGTTTACGAGATGCATCTTCTCCGCCGCTTCCGCGTATGGGCTGCTGGACTGGGCGTTCCTTCTTGATTGACAGTCTTCCGAGAGGCTTCCGACGGTCGCATCCATCGCATCACGATTTTCCGAAAGAAGCCGAACGTCGGTGCGCAGGCGCAGTATAGAGCCGCACCGACGTTCGGCTTCTTTCGGCTACTAGTGATGCGATGGATGCGACCGTCGGAAGCCTCTCGGAAGACTGTCAATCAAGAAGGAACGCCCGCTCCCGAAGACCCATACCCGGAAGCGACGGAAGAAGATGCATCTTGAAAACGGGTAAGTACGGATCATATTTTAAAACAAATAGCCGATTCCCCTAGACACAACGAGCAGGAATCTAAGGGGAAAATAGAAAAAAAAAGGAATTGGGTGAACTCCCGCTTTAATATATTATTGCAGGGATTTGGTGCTTTTTTTAAACAGGAAACTTTAAAACAGGACCTGTTTCTGAGGCCTTGTAAGTCACGGCGGCTCTGCGGGCGTGTGTCTGGCCTGTGTGGTGAGCGCGGCCTGGACTCGTCCTTCAGATGCTGCCCGCAGCGGCAGCCCACACACACTGCTGCCCCCCTCCATTAGTACAGACCCCCCCTCAGGACAAACCTCCCGCCTCCATTAGTACAGACCCCCCCATAAACCACCCCCCCCATTAGTACAGACCCCCCTCAGGAAAAACCTCCCGCCTCCATTAGTACAGACCCCCCCTCAGGAAAAACCTCCAGCCTCCATTAGTACAGACCCCCCCAGGAGGACAAACCACCCCCCTCCATTAGCAGAGACCCCCAGACAAACCACCCCCTCCATTTGTACAGACCCCCCACAAGCCATCCCCCATTAGTACAGACCCCCCCCCACAAACCACCCTTCATTAGTACAGAACCCCCCCACAAACCATGGTCACCCCCCCTCTATTAGTACAGAGGCCACCACAACCCCCCCCCCCCCAGGACAAACCCCACCCGGGCGGCAGCTGGAGAGGACAGTGTGCAGCTGCACCGCCCGGGTGGACTGCACCCCGCACTCATAGTAGAAACGGCCCTGCTGAATTTGCTGGTCGGAGGTCTCGTTCGGGCGACCCCAACTGATTTTCCGCCTTGTCCCCTGGCTGGTGCTGGCCTTGTAAGGCAAGTGCCAATTTTGCCTTGCGCTAGTGCCCGCCCTGCACACGGTCGGACTAGGCACCATCGGACTTTTGTTGCCGAAAAGTTTGTCCGTTTGCAGAGCGAACTTTTGTCCGATGAAAACCGAAAAAGTTTGTCCGATGGAGCGTACACATGGTCGGATTTTTGGGAAAACTTGCTCATTTTGAAATTTGTTGGCAAAAAGTCCGACCATGTGTATGGGCCTTTAGACTATTCAGAATACAAATGCAAGATAGTAAATGCACATTTCAGTTGTATTTGACAGATCATTTCTTACATCAATTACATTTTAGAAACATTAGAAAAACATTCAGATTAACACTTACTTGCAGCATTGGGCGTTGCTTGGAAGTAAATAAGTGCAATACAAATAATGACTATCCTCTGCATGGTGTCTGCTCCACCTGTTCACAGCTTCAGTATAAACACAGCTAGAAAAGCTGGTGATTTATAGACGAGTACACAAGTCCATTGTATATCAGCTGACTGCCCAGTACTGCACATTTCAGGAAAGGGACCATTTCCTGCAGGGTCATTCAAATCCTGAGAAATGTATTATTGTGACATTTTAAAGCAGGACTTCAGCCTAATTTTCACTCTTGCACAGTTGTACATGCTTCTCTCCTCTACTGAAATAGCTTACACTTATTTCACTGCACACTGTGAGCTTTTCAAAGTCATGGAGTTCTGGTTATTATGGCGGACACATCGGACACTTTTGACACATTTTTGGCACCATTCACATTTATACTGCGATCAGTGCTATAAATATGCACTAATTACTGTATAAATGTGACTGGCAGGGAAGGGGTTAACACTAGGGGGTGAGGAAGGGGTTAAATGTATTCCCTATACAGTGTTCTAACTGTGGGGGAAGGGGGGTGACTGGGGGAGGTGACCGATCTGTGTCCCTATGTACAAGAGACACAGATCGGTCTCCTCTCTCCCTGACAGCACCGCTGTCTGTGAGAGCCGGCAATGAGAAATGATCTCATATGTAAACATATGAGATCATCTCTCATTGGCCGCACAGATTGGCCATTCACGGCGGTCTGTGATTGGCTGTGTCCAAGGGACATGGCCAGCACAGAAGTTCCCCGCTGCGCGCTCGGGAGCGTGCGCGGGGAACGCGGAAAGGGGCGGACGTGAAAACACGGCGCCCCAGAGAAGTAGAACCACCCTGCGGCCGTATATAGTCGTACGGCCGTCGGGAAGTGGTTAATGTGTGTCCTGAATTAAGATATGTGTAAACTCCTTTGCGCTACTTAAAGGGGTGGTTCCCCCTAAAACACATTTCTAACAATAGATTCGTAAGACCCGTTACACTGCGGGTAGGCTGGCTTTTTTTTTTTTTTTTTTGTACATACCGACATCTCGGCGTCTCGTCCCTTGTCAGTGGGCGTTCCTATTTGATTGACGTTCCTCGGACGGGCGCATACGTGACGTCACGACTTTCCGAAAGAAGCCGAACGTTGCTGCGCAGGTGCCGTATAGAGCCGACTCTATACGGCGCATGCGCAATGACGTTCGGCTTCTGTCGGAAAGTCGTGACGTCACGTATTCGCCCGTCCGAGGAACGTCAATCAAATAGGAACGCCCACCGCCAAGGGACGAGACGCCGAGATGTCGGTATGTACGAAAAAAAAAAAAAAAAAGCCAGCCTACCCGCAGTGTAACGGGTCTTACGAATCTATTGTTAGAAATGTGTTTTAGGCGGAACCACCGCTTTAAATAAGTAATATAGTGTATCAGAATTACAAATAAATAGTGACAGATGTGAATTAAAACCAGCAGCAAAACCTAATAGTGTTAACAATACACACAAATAGAAATAAAGAGAGTGGTCTTGCACAGTAATGTAATATCACTAATATCAATAAATATATAATCCAAGGATTGTGATCAATAAATAATCTAAATAAAATCCAAAAATTGTGATAAAAGAAAGTCCAAAAAATCAAGTAAAAATCGATAAAAATGTTCAATAAGAAATAGGAATAAGAGAAAACTAAATATAGTAGTGTAAGTCCATGTAGTCCTCCACAGAGCGTCTTCATTCTAAGTTTCTCAATATTATGCTGGTCAAAGACCAGAACACTTTTTGAGATTCGGCACTGCGACGCTTTAACTGACAGTTGCGCGGTCGTGCGTTGTGGCTCCCAAACAAAATTGGCGTCCTTTTTTCCCCACAAATAAAGTTTTCTTTTGGTGGTATTTGATCACCTGTGTGGTTTTTAGTTTTTGCTCTATAAACAAAAATAGAGCAACAATTTTGGAAAAAAATAATATTTTTTACTTTTTACCATAATAAATATCCCCCAAAAATATATAAAAAAACTTTTTTTCCCTCAGTTTAGGCCGATGCGTATTCTTATACATATTTCGTAAAAAAAAAAATCGCAATAAGCGTTTATTGATTTGTTTGCGCAAAAGTTATAGCGTTTACAAAATATGGGGAAGTTTTATGGCCTTTTTATTAATATTTTATTTGTACTAGTAATGGCGGCAATCAGCAATTTTTTTTCGGTACTGCGACAATACGGCGGACACTTCGGACACTTTTGACACATTTTTGGGACCATTGGCATTTTTATAGCGATCAGTGCTATAAAAATGCATTGATTACTATAAAAATGCCACTGGCATGGAAGGGGTTAACACTAGGGGCGGGGAAGGGGTTAAGTATGTTCCCTGGGTGTGTTCTAACTGTAGGGGGTGGACTCACTAGGGAAAATGACTGATCGCTAGTATTTCTCCCCTGACAGGACCGGGAGCTGTGTGTTTTCACACACAGCTCCAGGTTCTCGCTCTGCAAAGAGCGATCGCGGCCGCCAGGCACGCGCGCTAGAGTCAAGAGCAAGCGGGCGCGCGCGCGAGAGAGAGAGAGTCAGGAGCGAGCGGGGGCCTAAATGGTTTCCTGGACTGATCCTCTACAGGTATAATCCATCCACTGAACCAACCTAAAAACATTATCCGACATGGAGCAACTCTGGCGAGTTTTGTGGGGAAAAAAGGACATGCATTTTATTTGGGTACAATGTCGCACCATCGCACAATTGTCAGTTAAAGTAACGCAGTAAAGGTAGGGGGTAAACCTTTCGGAGCTGAAGTGGTTAATTATGGAGGCTCAGCACTAAATGCGGACAGTCTTCAAGTAAATTTAACCTTTTTAGGAATGTCCAGCCCTTCAGATTGATATGTATCCAATCAGGGAAATCAGATATTTACTTAAAACTTCCAAAGAGCCAGCCCACAACTTACATTAGGGCTGAGGACTCTTGAGAGGAGTACTGTGGCAAAGTTCTGATGTGATGATTTCAGCAAGAAATCTGGACAGTACCCTGTTGGCGCCTCCTACCAGCCTTGATCTGCCTCCATTGCATAAAAAAGCGCAGAGACCCAGTGATGATATCATTAGGTTTGAAAAAACAAAACTAATTCCGAAAACAAATTAAATGGATTAAAAAAATTTAACTACACTAATTTATGCAAATAACAAATTTAAATAAAACAAAACATTTTTTTCCATTCTGCACATGTCTACTAATTACCATGTAAAGGAAAGACGTCTATACTTTTAATATTCTGAGGGTGCTCCGGTCCGGTCATGTGATCTTTCCAGAGGCCGGTTTCAGTGAAGAGGAGCGATCTCCGACAATGGCTAAATGGGGGTGGAAGCAGGTTTAAGTATTGTTACTATATGACTGGACTCAGGGCCGATCCTAGGCAGGGTGCACATGGTACTTTGCACCCAGGCGCCTGCAAAGGGGGGGGCACCAAAGTGCCAGAGTTCCCCCCTCCTTCCTTCCATCATTGTTTGTGTCCATCCAGAACTAGTGTTCTGAGCATAGTTGTGTGTCTGTCCAGAACTAATGTGTGAGCATAGGGAAGCCCGTCCAGCCTGGCAGTGCTCCGGGGAGGGGCCGCTCCTCTTCCAGACACAAGGGTTCTAGTTTTCAGTGGCTGCTGAGTGCTGATGTGCAGGAATGAATTCCTCACACTGGGAGTCTTAGATCTCGTCTCCACCAACTCCAGTTGGAATGCCTCCCTCTCCCATCTCTACCTTGGGCTGCACAGAGAGAGAACCAAGGTGAGTCACAGTGTTCAGTGTGCTGGGGGATGGTATCCCCAGCATCCCTTTACATGTGCTCTGGGCTGCCCTTGCTCTAGATGTTTTATGGCATGATAGATTGCATAGGATACACAGCCCCTGCCCATCTCCTGTACTATGTCTGCAATCTCTGACCATCTCCTGTACTATGTCTGCAGTCTCTGACCATCTCCTGTACTGTGTCTGTAGTCTCTGACCGTCTCCTGTACTGTTTCTGCAGTCTCTGATGTCTCCTGTACCAAGTCTGCGGTCTCTGACCGTCTCCTGTTTGCAGTCTCTGACCATCTACTGTATCATGTCTGTAGTATGTCTGGGGGCTCTTTCTAACAGACTCTCTAACAGAAGCCCTCTCTGTGTCCATCAGAGAGGCCCCCCCTCCAGGTCCCAATAAAGTACTCTGCTTCTCTTCCTGCATTTTGTTTATTGTTAAGAGATCATGTAAGTATCTCAGGTTAATGATAATTTCGTGGGGGAGCATATTTGTGGTTGAGTCATTGCCATAGAAACATTTGTAAAGGGAGGGGTTAGTAAAATGACCACGCCCATGTGGGGGCGCCAGAAATATTTCTGCACCCAGGCTCCTGTGACTCTAGGATCGGCCCTGACTGGACTTCCACTTTATCCACTTTCTAGATGGGCAGGGCATGTTGACTATTCTTACCTGGAGTGAGGGGTGCTGTAGGTCAATGCTTCACTGCAGCACCTATCTGCAAAAGGCACTAAAGGTTGTAAAAGAGCATCCTGCCCTAATTGAAGCCTGAATGGCACCAGGACAATATGCCAGACAGCGATAAAACAACTCCTTATGGACTTTGCAGGTGATGGTATTGCATTATGATGGATAGTTTATGGTGTGCTAAGGATTGCTGTCAGTTATTTCTCAATTTAGCGTATGGACACTAGAAATATGAAGCATGTAATCTGACATTCATTGCAGGTGTCACATCCAGATACATTTGTTGTAAATGAGAGTGATTGTGTCACTGCCATTTTAAGTGTGGTGAAAGTCACATTCACTACTTTAAAAAATGTCCCTAAATAAATAAAACTAACTTGAAATTGAGAAATTGCATTTCCATTTACTCAATCTTTACTCAATGTTTACTGTTCTTCAAATTTCTCAATAAAGTTAATTTCGTTTTCGGAGCAAACTCTTGAACCATTGTTTATTTCTACTGCATTTAGGAGGTAGAAATGACTAACACAAATGACTAATACATTTAAAACTATATTTGCATGATTGTCAGTGATATTTTTTTACTGACAAAATAAAATACTAGATGTAGATCTTACATAGTTACAGTTACATCAAGTCCATCAAGTCACTAGATACATAACAATTATTTCAACTTCTTTGATAAGCCCCAAGTGAAGAAAAAGAAGGATAATTAGAATTTTTTATTTTTAAGCCAATTGGACCATTTTAATTTCAATACATTATAGTTAGTATTTAAGACATGTGAATACAAGTAGCATATAGTAACACTGTTGATGTACAGAATTTATAATTTTTTTTAATTATACAGGCATGGGGTATACTTAAGAAAAGCATTATATTGGAGTAAAAAGGTGGGGGAAAGCAATCTTTCTCCTCTAACAAGTAGGGGAAAAAAACTAATGCATAGTGATATAAGTATCATGTTGGTTCATACATTCCGTTGGGAAGATTGTTTCATAGTTTTTTCGAGCTGGAAAATTAGGATTAAAAGCAGTAGGTGGAGAGGAAAGAAACAGGGAATTAGTGAGTTGTTAAGATAGAGAAGAGAGATACCACCAGTCTAGAGAGTGGTACATAGCAGAGGGGTAAAGTAGGGTAGATGGGGCTTGGAAGCTGAAGGGTTCTGCAAAGCCATAAACTATATTTTACTGGACAGTGAAGCTGGATGTAGTAATGTCTAGGTGTATGTAAGATATCCATGCCTACCAGAATTTTAGAAATTTCTCATGGGTGTCTGACAAGATGCAGGTCCCAAAGGGGCATACAGTACTATTTACTGTAGGAAGCTGGCTGTGATTCTTTGGGACCGGTGATGTGTCCAAAGAGGTTGGCAGGGGGTGGACTTCTGGTGGAATTGCCTAGGTAAGTGGGAGCGGGCACATGCTAAAACTAGGTATCCACTTCCCCTCCCAAATAAAAGTGTAAGTAATGTTAGAGGAGGGGGGATTCTTAATTTATCCCATTTAGGTTGAAGTTTCCCTTCAGGGTTTGTAAAGAATTTTTTTTTTTAAATAACAAACATGTTATTCTTATCTCCACCGTGCAGCTCGTTTTGCACAGTGTGGCCCCGAACCATGTCTTCTAGGGTCCCTCGCGGCTATCTCTGGTCCTCTCCACAAGAACTTCACACATTCATGCGAGAGAGCTTGCATGGTGTGGAGTCCTTGCGGGCGCGCTCCCGTGATACAGTGGACAGCTATAGCCGCCGACTCTATCACTCGGCCCCCCGGCGCACTGATTCATTGGTTGTGATTGACAGCAGCCCGAGCCAATGGCTGCGCTGCTTCAACCGACCAATGAATGTGCTGGAAGGCCAGCCAAGATGCCAGCGTGTTCACGGCGCAGGCCTTTTCGAGGGGTCAGGTAAGTAAATGGGGGGGCTGGGGAGGCCGGTATTCTCTGGAGTTTTTTCACCTTAATACATAGGATGCATTAAGGTGAAAATTCTTTTACCTTAACAACCCCTTTAAGTACCAGCTAGAAGGGACTTTATAAACATTTTCAAAGAATATGTTTTGATGGTCCAGAAAGATATATTGGGTCATATTTGTTGCTATTCCTCTTTGGATTTGTGCATTGCTAAATTGAATTCCCATTGTGTGACATAATGAAGGCAAGGCAGTGAGCTAGTGGTAGAATATGAAAGTAATTTAGGGATAGTTTAGGGTTTGAATGCAAAGTCTTTCTAATTGAATTATCAGGGAATCAACTTACCTTATGAAACTAGTTACTCATTGGCATAATTGGAAGTACCTAAATTTATTTTAGGAACTTAAAGTTGTTCCTGGAGGCTGTGCCAAGATTGGGCATCAAAGAAGTTAAAGAAATGATGAAAAGTTTTAAGTTTGTGTGTGCTCCACCAGCAAAATTGTAGTTGTTCTTTCAGTCAGGGTTCAAAATTTAAACATTGGGTAATTAGCATTGGATGCAAGGAGGGACCGTGGAGAGCATTTGGCTAAGATTTTACAGCATTCTCAAGGAGATGGGGATAGGATCACATTTCACACAGGGGGGTTTCTTATGTGATATGTAGACACATTAGTTGGGAAATTTTGAAGCATATTTTTTTTTATGTATTTGGGTAATTATTGCTCTGACCTTTTGAGCAGCTGAGACTTGGACAAAGTAACTGTAACAACAACTTTTGCTAGACAGCTTGGCCTTTTACAAGAAGAGAGAAAAAAGGATCTACTGGTAGTATCCAGAAGTAATAAAGCTATGTTACAGAGCGGGAAAAAGAAATACAAAAACAAATGTTAATGCTAATAATAGACTTCATCATTTATGTATTCTTTTCATTTTGCATATAGTTATGCATTAACAGTTGTGAGATCTCAGGTAGTCTTGACAAATCTTGATTATTCCTTTATTGGGCTTTTCTGAACAATCACATGTAGCAGTTGATCTCATTATGTGCATGCACGCGATCTGGGGCAATTGTGATTGATGAATTGGCTCTGAGAATCAGGAAAAAGAAGCCAGCAACTGATGATATGGAATAAGATAATGGTGGTGCAGGTTTCAAGAGTGCTGTGTGGACAGAGCATTGTAATGAGGGAAATTAACGAAACACAAAGAAGGTACTGTATGTATGTATTTTTTTATTGAAAACACAAACTTGGTGTGGTCAGAATATGCTTAAATATCTTGAAAGACCAGGTTTCTCTACTCTGAGAAGGAACCTAGTACCCCCAAGGGAGCCACTAGTTAAAATGGGTACTCTATTTTTTGCCTCAACCTCCTCAAGGATCTCAGCCCATCTGACGCCAGGATAAGCCTAATGGAAAGTAAACACAGTGAAACATGGCATATAGTTCTTATTACCCAATAATAGTGCTATCTTAAAAACAGTTACCAAGGGTAAACTTAATGTAAATTTGATAACCAAGTACGTACAAACAAGTTGGCAATTGTGGTAACGTAGTTCAGCATAAAAAATGTTTAATAGTGAGGGATAAGCATAAATGACATGGAACACCCAGATTAGCATAAATATAGCAGTGCCCCCTAAAATGTAACAATATGAGCTGTAATACAACTTGATCTAACAATGCAGGAGCTATACTGTCACTGTATAGCAACTGTGCTAGGTCTAAACTGGCTGGTTAGACACTGTCTGGCATAAAAAGTGAAGGTGAATTAAGGAAATTTGCAAGATGGATGATAGGGGAAGTGCTTAAAGTTGATCTTCTGCCGGCTAATGTTGGGGCCTTTATTTTAGTCCATTAAACCTGCATGCAGCAAGATGGCAAAGGGTGCAATGCAGTTCAGTGCAAGGTGGAATAGAAGTTGGCAAGAGATAGCAATGATGTGATACAACCGCTGCTCAGATTTGGTAATGGTGCAGTAGGAACTTGAAGGTACTGAGATACAGAATTGCTATAAGGGGTGCAGATTGGGTGCTCTAATTGTCCTGCTTTCAGTGACTTGACTACTGCCAACAGTACAAAGTCGGCAAGTGGCCCTCTTACCAACTTCCAGAAATGCCAAAAGAAAGGCTGTTGCCGTGGAAGGGGTCCTTTTAGTCCTGTTCTGGTACAGCTGCAACTCAAATGGCTAGAGTAATGAATCTGGAGAATCTCTTGGAAATTCCACAAGGTTAACAAGGCTGACAGTGCTGCTGGATCTGTAGTGATCTCACTCTCAATCTCAGGCTATTTAGGGCTGGCTCTGTCTTCTGCTTACACGGACAGGTGAGGACTTCAACAATGCCAAGAGAGTGAGATATTTTTTGAAAATAGAATAAAAAGCTTCTCAAGCCTCCTGAGTCTATTATGACCTGTAGTTTAGAGAGTCAGTTGGAGCAATATATGGCTGTGCCCTAAGACTACACAGGGCAGGATTCAAGGTGCTCTGCATTGATGTCTGTGGGTTTGCTTGACTTGTCTCTCCCCTTGCTGGCCAGAGGAGGGTCCAGCAGTACAACATTAACATCACAAATGGGGTGGAGATGTAAATAAATGTTTCCTTCTCCATACTGTTGTAGCCCAGTACCTTGCTACAATAGTATGGCAGTTTCTAAGTTTGCTGCTATATTGCTTCTGGACTGGACAAATCACTGCAGAGCCATAATCAATCTAGAACACCATTTGTAGGTTTGGAAACCAGGGATGGTCAGAATAACTCTCATGTAAGTACATGTCAGTAAAAATTCCACCATTATTACGTTAATAAATGCTGTATCCTGGCCTAGGCCAACAAGGCCCAGGCCTAGGGCAGCACTTTGCAGGGGGGCAGCACGAAAAGAGTCCCCACCGGCTTGTGCTACACTGTTAGGCAAATTAGTCTAGCACCCCATAAAGCGACCGCACTGCTTCCGGTATGCGGGCAGCTGGCATTCCGCAGCTGTGGGGGGGGGGGGACTCTTCTAATTTTGACTGTCCTATCAGCCTGGACCATAAACCTTCCTCATTGTGCTATATGTTTCTGCTGCACCATTGGCATTGTTATATCTACTTAGTCCTCTCCATAAAATTATCCGAAATGTGTGCTTAAAGTACAACTATAGGCAAAACATATTTTTCATTTTGGATAGAGTATGGGAGGTTTATAGCCCCTGTCTGTTTATTTTTTACTATCCCTGTCCCATTGCAAAGATTTCCATTCACTTCCTGCCCCATAGCCAAACAGGAAGTGAGACGAAATCTATGCAAATTAAGGGAATCCATTGCTCCCCCAGGCCCTCAGAACTAGTGTCCCCACTCCACAATTTCAGGATGGGTCTTAAACAACAAGGGTTGTGGCCTTGACAGGATAGGGTGGGTCATATTTAAATTAGAGGTGCATGAGTTTAGTCAGGCCTAGGGCAGCACAAAACCTAAATACACTACTGACGTTAATCCAGCCTATCAGGGATAGTGAGAGGATTTTCCGATGAAAGTGATGTTGAAGGCAATATAAATGTATTTTTCTTTTAATTAGTTACATAGTAGGTGACGTTGAAAAAAGACACAAGTCCATCTTATGTGAAATTAGGATTTCAAAGTATTTAAAATATTTCACCCATTGTATTGAGGTAGAAATCGGTGAGATCCTGAGCCCCAGGTTCCATTGGGAGCAATACCAGTTTTTAAGAATACCAAAATATGTTCTGAATGTATCAAAAAGCACTGCCTATATTGGAGGAACAGCATTATATTTCACATTATACCAAACTTACCTGCCAAAGCACCCCGTTTCAGCACTGAGATGGTCGTGACTTCCCTCATTACTCTGTCTCTGCAGCTGACATTTTTATCCGGTCTTCTTCCAGGTTCAGCATCTTTGGCCGTTTTTATTGGCCATCTCAGGTTGATGCAACTCCAGCACAAGCACATAGAAGTTGACTCATCCTGGCACCCAGCAGATACTCTAAGCTGCATGTGTGACTTGGACAGTGTTGGCAACCATCAGTATTTTACTGGCAGCCAGTAAAAAAAATAGCACTTTTCTCCTGCCAGTAAATACCAGTGACAGGAAAAGGTTGCCAGTAAAAAATATGGCTGTGACACTCTCTGAGAACTGTGCATGCAGTTCAGGTCTGGAGCCAGCCAAGACTATCCAAGTGTGTTCGGATGAGCTGAGGTGGAGGCGGTGCCTGAGTGTGTCTTGTGATGTCATGGTCAATAGGAGCCAAGAGGAGCAGTCGGAGCATTGTATGCGGGTCAAGCAAGGCAAGCCGGGAGCAGGCGTGTCAGCTCTGTTTGGACTGCAGTGCACTGAAGGGACCAACTGGTATGGTGAGAGATGGGACGTGTTGTGTCAGTGAGGTGTCATCATCATCTGTGCTGCTGCACACTGCTGTCAGTGTCACTTTATAGGGTCTCTTCTGCAATAAAAACCTGCCTGCCAGCAAAGTTTTGTAAACTCGAGTTTGCTTTGGTTTTCTTTAAAACAGCTCAGAACACAAACAGCTGCTTGTGGTTGTCCTTTTAAACAGCATCAGCTCACACAACCCTACTTTAGAGGGAGTTCCTCTCACTTCCTGTTTTGGCTCTGGGACAAGAAGTGAAGGGAATCCTCCCCTATGAGACACAGATGTCCAAACAAAAACTAAGGGTTGTTATTAGCTTTCCCTATCCATAATGAGAAATAATAGGTTAAGTTAAAGGGGTTGTAAAGGTTTGTCTTTTATTTTCTAAATTGGTTCCTTTAAGCTAGTGCATTGTTGGTTCACTTACCTTTTCCTTTGATTTCCCTTCTAAATGTTTTTTTTCTTTGTTTGAATTTCTCACTTCAGGTTTCTCCTCAGTAAGATTTCCACCATCATTCGAGTGGTGGAACGTAATTTAGAACAGCTTACTGAACACCTTACTGAGGAGGAACAGGGGGCCAGATTCACGAATAATTTCGGCGGCGTAACGTATCCCCTTTACGTTACACCACCGCAAGTTTTCGGCGTAAGTGCTTGATTCACAAAGCACTTGCCTGTAAACTTGCAGGGGCGTAGCGTAAACCGTCCGGCGCAAGCCCGCCTAATTCAAATGGGGCGTGTACCATTTAAATTAGGCACGTTCCCGCGCCGAACGTTCTGCGCATGCTCCGTTAGGAAATTTCCCGCCGTGCTTTGCGTGAAATTACGCCGCCCCGACGTGTATTTTGAACGGCGACGTGCGTAGCGTACTTTCGTATTCCCGGATGTCTTACGCAAGAAAAATAAATAATTGGAATTTGACGTTGGAACGACGGCCATACTTTAACATGGCTGGTCTAAAGCTAAGCCATGAAATAGCAGGCTTAAGATTGCGACGGGAAAAACCGACTAGCGACGACGTAAGAGAATGCGACGACCGCGCGTACCTTCGTGGATCGCCGTAAACAGCTAATTAGCATACCCGACGCTGGAAAATGACGCAAACTCCACCCAGCGGCCGCCGGAGAATTACACCTACGATCCGAAGGCGTACGAATCCGTACGCCTGTCGGATCTATGCCAAAAGCCGTCGTATCTTGGTTTGAGGATTCCAAATCAAGATACGACGCGGCAAATTTGAAAATACGCCGCCGTATCAGTAGATACGCCGCCATATTTCTGCTGTGAATCTGGCCCAGGAAGTGAGAAATTCAGACAAAGAAAACAAAGAAAAAAAACATTTAGAAGGGAAATTAAAGAAAAAGGTAAGTGAACCAACAATGCACTAGCTTAAAGAAACCTATTTAGAAAATAAAAAACAAACCTTTACAACCCCTTTAATCTTTTCAGGCAGAATTTCACTTTTCATAACAAGCCTTTTGTAATTGTAATTGTGTTTATCTCACTTACGCCATCTAGAGGAGCTTTGAAAATGCATCTGTCTATTTCAGTTTTAAAAACAGAAAATTGCACCATACTTACCATCATTTTCTTTTCCTGGTGCCTATCCATGGCAGCATACATGTGATAAGCTCCGCCTTGGCTCCTCCCTCAGAACTAGTGAATATCTTAAAAGAAATGCTTATCACAGCCACCGCATTCTCTGTAATATAGAATACTGAGGGTGGGATTGCATGCTGCCATGGAGAGGAACCAGGAAAAGAAAATGATGGTAACTATGGTACAATTTTCTGTTTTCCTGGCACCTTCATGGCAAATAACTAGCTGAGACGGGTGGTAGGATGCTTAGAAAGAAGCTTTTATGAAGAGGATATCATTTAGAAGAAGAAGCAAAGGCTGATTTTATTGCCTGTCTGCCAAACTTCACCGATAAGAGAGCTCCTGGATCCACTCTGTAATGTTTTAGAAACGTATGTTGGGGCGACCAAGTCGCTGCCCTACAAATGGTTTCAATTGACACATTGGCTCTTGCTGCCCAAGAGGCAGAAACCGATCTGGTGGAGAGCCCCCTAACAGCCGAAGGGGCCGGGGGTTCCAGTCCTTTTGCCCTGTACACCTTCTGGATGAGATTAACAATCCATGAGGCAATTGTTCTTCCTGATGCCTCCTTGCCTTTGTTCTTGCCCCAGGGAATTATAAACAGCCTAGAACAGTGATGGCGAACCTTTTTGAGCCAGAGTGCCCAATCCGTGACACAAAACCAACTTTTTTTTCAAAGTGCCAACACAGAAACAAACCTACCAGCGGCTCTGTACAGAGGATGATTATCCCTCTGAATGAGCCGTAAGGGACCAAAAACTTACGATTCTGCCAAATTTGCTCAGAAAACAGGGTCTAGGAATGTGTTGTGCTCAGAATGCAATGTTTTCCGTCCTGCTGACCCCTGTACCCTGCTCTACTCACCCTGTCTTCCATCCTGCTGAACCCCGTACCCTGCTCTACTGACCCCCTGTCTTTCATCCTGCTGACCCCTGTACGCTGCTCTACTGACCCTGTCTTCTGTCTTGCTGACACCTGTACTCTGCCATACTGACCCCCCGTCTTCCGTCCTGCTGACCCCTGCACCCTGCTCTACTTACACTTCTTTCCTCTGTCCTGCTGACCCCTGTACCCTGCCCTACTGACCCCCCTTTTCTTTTGTCCAGCTGACTCTTGTCCCCTGCCCTACTGACCCCCTTGCTTCCGTCCTGCTGACCCCTGTACACTGCCCTACTAACCCCCTTTCTTCTGTCCCACTAACCCCTATAACCTGCCCTACTGACCCCCTGTCTTCTGACTTGCTGTACCCTGCCCTACTGAGCCTGTCTTCTGTCCTGCTGACCCTTGTACTCTGCTCTACTGACCCTGTTTTCTGTCTTGCTGACCCCTGTACTCTTCCCTGCTGACCCTGTTTTTCATCCTGCTGACCCCTGTACCCTGCCTTACTGACCCTGTCTTCTGTCCCGCTGACCCTTGTACCCTGCCCTACTGACTCTGTCTTCCATCCTGCTGACCCCTGTACAATACCCTCCTGACCCCCTGTCTTCTGTCCTGCTGACCCCTGTACTCTGCCCTACTGGCCCCCTGTCTTCCATCCTACTGACCCCTGTACCCTGCTCTATTGACCCCTGGTCCTCTGTTCTGCTGACCCCCTGTCATATGTCATGCTGATCCCTGTACCCTGCCCTACTGACCCCCTGTCTTCTGTCTTACTGTCCCCTGTACCCTGTTCTACTGACCCCTGTATTTCATATTGCTGACCCCTGTTGATATAGATGTCCCCTGGCACAATTCCAGGGCATAACCTAATCTGCCTCTAAACCAAATTCATGGCAAAGTAAGTCTGTAGACTTTAGACAATATTTCAGACCACAGACCTCCATGCCTTCCAACCCACAAAGAGGAGGAGCTTTATTGGTATTACAGCTTTATAGACAGAGTGACATAAGAAAGCATCATTCATATGGGTACATCTGATTGGTTCATCAACATATAGTCTTCTCTTGTTACATCTCTTGCTTGCCACAAGGTTAACATTCCACACTCATGGGGGCCATCTTTCTTTGGTCGATGGGAGGGGTGAACGAGTAACAGCTGATTAGGAGTAGTAGAAGGGGGGGTTTGGAGACATCCGTTTTCACTTTTCAATTCCAGGCTGAGATTTAACTCTATAATGACTCTTTCAAGGAAAACAATACTAACGCAATACACACACACATATATATATATATATATATATATATATATATATATATATATATATATATATATATATATATATATATATATATATATATATATATATATATAACTCAAGAAATAAAAGAAGTACAACAATACAAGAAAGGAAAGCAATATTTGAATGGTTAGGATAAAAATAACATAAACACAAAATAATCATTTTATCAACTCCATCACAGTTTATCAGTATCCATATGCTGCTCTGTGCCTGGCCCCCCTATCAGGATCTTTTTTGTATTTCGCTTAGGATCAGACAAGGCTTATCGGTAGTCTTTACCAACGAAACAGTCAGGAGGCGGTCAAGCACTATTGTTTCCCTCATCATTTGAGAATGTTGTATGTGTTTTTAACATATAAGGACTGTAATGGAGGATACGGTCCCTCTTCTTCCTCCTTCATTGCATCTCTAATATCACCCAAATTCAAAAAAGTAGGAGTTACCTTTTTAGATGCCTTTCCTAACAGCTTCTTTATGCAGGGCAGAATACAACAAACCATTATCGTAACCAATATAAGCAGAAACAAAATTGTTATACCTAAGTACAAATGTGTTATCACCCAAAATTACTGGTCCCAGGTAACATTTTGCATACACCCCCCCCCCTTCTCAGCTAAAATCATGTCTAGGGCCATACGATTTTACAAAGTCATTTGTGAAGTGGCCTCTAGTTGTTTAGCTAAAGCTTGGAGTGCATCCCTGGTATAGTTAACAAACCTCTGTTGGTTATAGTAGATATAATTAATCCAATTTGCATTCTTATTTGAACCCTCTTTATTAAATTAAATTTTGGAAAAACAACAATCTTACCAGATTACTGTATGTTTTCCTATTACTATACTTTCAATTATAACTGTTTTAATTTTGCAAAAGAACATTAATTTATATTGGGATTTTCTAAATATTTTATTTCTGAAAGATACAAGTTATCTTTTATTATTAAAGACAGATTTGCCCTATAGTAAGCCTTTATAATTCATTAACATTTATTCAGACAGATACTTTGTCTTCAAAATTTTTAATGAACTCTCAAGAAAAGTTATTTAGGCTCAAAAATGTTTTAAAACTATTACCTTAGTAAGCAATACCTTCTAAATATATTTTCCCTCATTCATGAACTCCATTCCAGGTTTCTGAAAAGGTTTAACACAAAAATGTTTCTCTCAGATTCTCCCTGCTGGCAACACTCTCCAAAGAAACATCTGTTACTGCCAGACCTAATCTTCCAATTCTTTGTATCCCCATTCATTGTACAATTCTCATTTATCGTTTTTTATCATTTTTAACCCTTTTTACAATTTTTTTAACATATTTGGTTTGTACATCTGCCAAAAATCATGCACATTACATTATAATATGACGTTTCTTGACTATAGTAGCGACAAAAAAATTGTTTAGAGGAAAATCTCGTGAAACTCCCAAATTAGTTCCAGCCTAATGAACTGTGATTGGCCCTTTTCCCCAGAAACTCCTCCTCCAACCAAGGTCTCCACTCTTATCAGAAATATCAAATTACAAAAACGTTTAACACTTCTTTGTTTTGTTTTTTTTACAATTTTTATAATTTTTTAGATTGAACAAAACTTTCATATTTTAACATTTTTCCTTGGTAACCTTAAGTAAATTAGAACTACTTTTAATTTATAACCAAATTCAAGTTTGGAATCTTTTGTAAAAACTTATTTTTTCCTGCAACAAATCTGTAGGATTTTCTGTTAAACACTAAATGCCATGTTGTTTACCATTATCTGAATTTTAAACAGTTCTTTACACAATCTTAATCAATAATTAATTAATTACCCCATGGAATATATCACAGTGATTATAGGACTCAGGGACTCAAAACCTGCAGCTACTTGGTCTCTTGCTTTAAACTTATCCGGGACCCCCTTTGGACCCCTATGGCATCTATATATACGTATGGGGGTCACATCTACCAGCTAGGGCACTTCTATGCTTCCCGTTGGATTCAGATGCTAAGTAATGACTCTCCATATTTATCTTTCTTGTTCAGAGCACTCTATGGTCTATATCCCCAGTCATCAACTGTATTCCAGCCCACAGATTCTCAGTGGTCACAATCATCACCTATGTCACACATATATATATATAGTTCCTGAACATATTACCATGCCAGTCTAATGGAGGGAAGGAGACTATAGTACAGTAATCACATATAAGAAAATATATATATAGTTTAATTCTGATGCAGAGAATGTTTTTGAAGGAACTTCTTAACCATCACCCAATAACCAGGAAGTATGCAGTGAATACCTGTATCTAAATTAGGATCTGGAATGGAAGAAAATACTCGTACATGGATATTAGTTAATTATTTTGCAAGAGCGGTCAATTTCTCAAAGTATGGGCAGATTAGGTTATGCCCTGGAATTGTGCCAGGGGACATCTATATCATTTTGGCTGCCCAACGTGCACTTTGGTTTGTAGGCCGGAAGTGGCTGACCTACATGTAGCCGTCTGCGAATTGAGGTGCGCCTGGGAAGGAACAGAGCTTCATGAACTCTGAAACATGGTAAGAGAAGTATATTTTACTCCTTGCCTTGTGTTCTTTCTGCCTAGATGCCCTCCCTTCGCTCATGGTTCGTCTGCTGCTTCTAGGCCACGCAAAGACGGGAAATTTCTTGTCCAAAGTCGCTTTAAAGAGAACCTGTCGCCCTATTCTGCCAGCTGATATTTTTGGTTATGTTGTGTTCTATGTTGACTTGAATGTGGCTATTTCAGCGGATGTCTGTATGAGAAGGGGGTGACACAGTTGCCTTGTCTGCTTTTTGCACAGAGTGGCTTAAAGAGGGTGAACCATAAGAGTCACAGATGCCTTGTCATCTCTGTGTTTAAAAAAAAAAGAAGGAACAAAGCAGATTTACAGATGGTGTACAAAAAATTATAAATACAAATATGTAATATAGAGACACAGTTACCTTGCCGAATTTTGGTTTACGGATGGTGTTACGCATGTTTGTGTATATAATAATTACCTCCATACAGACAAAGGGGAAAAATGATTGCTGAAATAGTGTGTCATATTCTAACTGTGTGTGTAGTTTCATGTTTGTTCGTTCTGGGACAGAAACTAGCTTGCGTAGCCTGGCCTCTCCCCCCTCTCCCTCCCTCCGTTTTTTCTTGAACAGGAGACTTTAAAATCCTATTGACGAGATTGGGAGTGTCAGGTTTCGTCTGCCTCTAGATTCCAGGATGGCAGATTAACCCTGTGTTTGCTGGCTGCTTAAGGTCTTTGAGGAAAAAAAAAAGGGGGAAATGGTTTTTAAAACTAAGGCCGTGTACAGACGACCAAACATGTACGATGAAACCGGTCCGCCGGACCGTTTTCACCGTACATGTCTGCCCGGGGATTTCTGTATGGTGGCTGTACTCACCATCATACAGAAATCCGCGCGTAAACAATACGCGGGGACGCATGCGAGGGATTAGCGGGCGCTCGGACATGTACGGTAGGTCTGTACAGACGACCGAACATGTCCGAGCGGACAGGATTTCAGCGGGCTGTTTTAAAACAAGTCCAGAAATATTTGCCCGCTGGAAAAAGGCCTGGCCGGCAAATGTATGCTGGAATCCTGTCCGCTCGGGCCTACACACGACCGAACATGTCTGCTGAAACTGGTCCGCGGACCAGTTTCAGCAGACATGTTCGGTCGTGTGTACGGGGCCTAAGACGGACTAATTGCAACTGTTTCTTTGTTAGATATATGTATGTGTTTAACTGTTTCACACCACAAAAACTGATAACGTTAATGCCTAAGAATGACGTTTTTAGTAACTCACAATGCTTATCTTTGAAGCTTATTTTTTTAAGCTGAGCTTAATTTAGATATTGAATGATGACCAGCCTACACTGATTTTTATTGTTTTATCAGTCAGATTGTGTGATCTATGGAGCCCTGCCTGTAGTTCTCACTGAGTTCCAGCCCAACTTGGTGACCTTCTTTTGTATGCCACTTCCCACATGCCACTTCCCTTATGCCCCAGCCATCTCAGCTGAGAAAGCCTCACATGAGAAGTTCACTGTGGCTGACTAATGCTTGCTTTGAGTTAGCTAACCAGATGGTGAAATGTGAACCACGACATGATAAATATATGGCTTACTGCCTGTAAAAACGTGGTGATGTGGTGCCCAAAGATGTTAATGCAGCTATTGCCACCTTCAAGAATAAGCCTAACGTTCAGTTTATGGTCTGGTGCCCTACTGCTTTCACTGTTGGTATTACCTATCGAACACCGACTGTTGTACCAGGTGGTGATCTGGCCAAGGTTTAAGCTGCTGTGTGTATGCTGAGCAACACCACTGCTATTGCGGAAGCATGATCTCTGCCCGAATGCTGTTTTATGCTGGAGGTCCCTCCCCTTGCAAACAGGCCTTGCTTCAGTCTGACCCATCCTGCCCCAACCCCATGTGTCCAGTATTGAACTACCCCCTCTACCCCCTGTGAACGCAGATGGCATCCTATACTGCCCACCGGCATCCAATTTGCATATATGTGAACAGAGCCTTAGGTTGCATTGATACTTAACAACTATCCAAAGTATAAATTTACAAACAAATATACAAATACATTGATATATTGTACAGCTGACAGCCAATCACAGTGGTCACATGACTGCTAATCCTTCCCACTCCCAGGGTTTTAGAACATTTTAAGGGGACACTGGGGCAGGCGGGATGGGGTTAACCAAGTAAATAGATTATTATTGCAAAAGAATACAAAATATATATAATAACATCTAGTCATGAGTAAAATATTTACGATGTTTGTGTGAACCCCAAATCCTTGATAACACAAATATAGGTATCTGCCCGTACAGTATGTGTTTTTGCATGCTGTCATACATCACAAATAGGGCAGCAGACTAATTTCCAATGAGCTGCCTTACACATGATAAATATGGTAAAGAATAAGTATCTTTTTGAGATTTTAAGCCATGCATTTTGATGTGTTTAGTGCACACTGTTTTCACGTGCAAAACTACACACATGTGAATGCAGCATAGCAATGAACAATGATCATTGCTACTTTTTGCAAAGAATACCTGTTGGCCATGTTAGAAATTCAGAGCCAACATGTGTCCTGTGAACGCTTCCTATGGAGCCTAATTAGCCCTCCTAGTTTTTAAATTGGAATTACACAATACTCAGTTACAATGTTGCGTTGATAAAAAAAAATGGAAGTGTTTGTGTTGTTTAGCAAAAAGACAGTTAGGCAGGGCTCATATTACTCAGTGCTCAAGAATATTGTGTTGTCAGCCCACAACAGAGCTTCTGTTGCATTTCCAGCAGATCAACAGGTATTTTCTGTACTTGAAGGGTCTTTCAAAGGATAAAGCATGTGGAAATGTACTGCAGAAAAGTACTGTATTTATGTATTTATTTATTTATTTTTTGCCCTGACATAGACTTAAATGTATCTTGCAGGACATCTAGTGGAGATAAAATAAGTTGCAGGCAAAAAAACTTTCAGTATACAGTATGGTATATGTTTAAATACTGATCTATGCAATGTAGGTTTCTTCTCATCAGTTCAAACCTCTTATTAGTTCCTAAAGAACATTATCACATGCATAGTGTAGGCTGTTGATTCTTTAAAAGAAAATTCATTTTTTATAAACTAATGAGAAAAAAGATTCCATTTATGTCATCCTATCTCTCTCTGTGCTTCTTGCAAATAAAAGTTCAGGCATAAGCAAACTGCAGTTGTAGAATATTTTGTGTATGCTCCCATAGAATTCAGTTGTCCCTCACTTGGATCCAAATTATTATACAGGATTTATATAGCGCCAACAGTTTACGCAGCGCTTTACAATGTAAAAGGGGACACAATATAGTTACATTACAATAAAATACAAGCAGGTTAAGAGGGCCCTGCTCAGAAGAGCTTACAATCTAATAGGGTGGGGCAAGTGGTACAAAAACGTTGTAACTGTTGGAAATTAGCTGATGGAGGTGATGGGAGATTAGTTGGAGGTGTGATATGCTTTCCTGAAGAGATGAGTTTTCAGGGATCACCTAAAGGCAGCCAGAGTAGGAGATAGCCGGACAGATGGAGGTAGAGAGTTCCAGAGGATGGAAGAGGCTCTGGAGAAGTCCTGGAGACAAGGGAGCTTGAGAGCATAAGTTCTTGAGAGGAGCCGAGTGGACAATTTTGGTGATAGTTGGAGATATTTGGAGATAAGATTGGTGATGTAGCATGGGGCAGAGTTGTGAATGGCTTTCTATGTTGTAGTTAGTATTTTGAATTTAATTCGCTGGGCGATGGGAAGCCAGTGTAGTGATTAGCAGAGAGGGGTGGCAGACACTGAGCGCTTGGTAAGGTACATGAATCTATCAGTAGCATTCTTGATAGACTGAAAAGGAGATGGTACTGTAGACCTATGAGGAGGGAGTTGCAATAGTCAAGGCGAGAGATAACAAGGGAGTGATTTCATTAATTTAAAAGGGGCACATTTTAGAGATGTTATGGAGGTGAAGTCTACAAGTTTTTGCCAGCTATTGAATTTGGGGCTTTAAAGCCATGGGAGGTCATTAAGTGACCAAGGGAGGAGGTGTAGATAGAGAAAAGAAGGGGTCCAAAATCAGAGCTTGGGGTACCCCTACAGAAAGAGGAAATGGGAGGAGACAGAGTTGTAAGTAACACTGAAGGAGTGCTGTGATAGGTAGGAGGAGAACCAGGATAGAGCAGAATTTTGAAAGCCAATGGAACAAAGTTTATTGAGAAGGTGCGAATGGTCAACAGTATCAAAGGACGCAGAAAGGTCAAGTAGTAGGAGTATGGAGTAGTGCCCATTGGTTTTAGCAGTTAGTAAAAGGTTACTGAGTTTTAGTAAGGCAGGTTCTGTGGAGTGCTGTGAGCGAAAGCCAGACTGTAAGGGGTGAAGTAGGTTATTTTCAATGATGTAGGAGCTAAGACGGTTGTAGACTAAGTGTTCTAGAAGTTTACAGGTGAATGGGAGCGATGAGATAGGTCTAAAGTTATTTAGGTTGGTGGGGTCCATGTGCTATCAAATCTCTCTGTTCCTCTTTCTTCCTCAGTTGTGCCTCTTTTTGGTCTGATGTATAAGTGGTAGGGGGCGCTGTGTGATAATAATATGTGCCTTGTTTTAAAGACCAAACACTGTATGACATGGAATACAGTGATATTCAAAAAAAGGTAATTAAAACCTAACTGTAAACAAATACTATAGACTAGGGATGAGCCGAACACCCCCCTGTTCGGTTCGCACCAGAACCTTCGAACAGACCAAACGTTCGCGCGAACATTTAGAACCCCATTGACGTCAATGGGACTCGAACGTTCGAATTCAAAAGTGCTAATTTTAATGGCTAATATGCAAGTTATTGTTGTAAAACGTCTTTGAGAACCCGGGCCTTGCCCCAGTTAAAAGGTATCAATGGAAAAAAAGTTTTAAAAAACGGTTGTTTTCTTAGGAGCAGTGATTTTAACCAGTTCCCGACCACCGCATGTACATATACGTCCACAATATGGCACGTACAGGCACATGGGCGTATAGGTACGTCCTCGCCTATTAGCGGGTGGGGGGTCCGATCGGGACCCCCCCCGCTACATGCGGCGGTCGGGTCCGCTCGGGGAGCGATCCGGGACCACGGCGCGGCTATTTGTTTATAGCCGCTCCGTCGCGATCGCTCCCCGGAGCTGAAGAACGAGGAGAGCCGTGTGTAAACACGGCTTCCCCGTCCTTCACTATGGCGGCGCATCGATCGCGTCATTCCCTTTATAGGGAAGACACGATCGATGACGTCATTCCTACAGCCACACCCCCAAACAGTTGTAAACACATACTAGGTGCACCCTAACTCCTACAGCGCCACCTGTGGTTAACTCCCAAACTGCAACTGTCATTTTCACAATAAAGAATGCAATTTAAATGCATTTTTTGCTGTGAAAATGACAATGGTCCCAAAAATGTGTCAAAATTGTCCGAAGTGTCCGCCATAATGTCGCAGTCACGAAAAAAATTGCTGATCGCCGCCATTAGTAGTAAAAAAAAAATAAAAAATAAAAATGCAATAAAACTATCCCCTATTTTGTAAACACTATAAATTTTGCGCAAACCAATCGATAAACGCTTATTGCGATTTTTTTTACTAAAAATAGGTAGAAGAATACGTATCGGCCTAAACTGAGGAAAAAAAATGTTTTTATATATGTTTTTGGGGGATATTTATTACAGCAAAAAGTAAAAAATATTGCTTTTTTTTCAAAATTGTCGCTCTATTTTTGTTTATAGCGCAAAAACTAAAAACCGCAGATGTGATCAAATACCACCAAAAGAAAGCTCTATTTGTGGGGAAAAAAGGACGCCAATTTTGTTTGGGAGCCACGTCGCACGACCGCGCAATTGTCTGTTAAAGCGACGCAGTCCCGAACTGTAAAAACACCTTGGGTCTTTAGGCTGCATATTGGTCCGGGGCTTAAGTGGTTAATGATGCTTAAATAAAAAAATAAAAAAATGAAAAATTCCTTTAAATATTGTACCTGCTGGGTGTCTATAGTATGCCCATGAAAACGTCTTTGAGAACCCGGGTCTTTCCCCAGGGAACATGTATCAATGGAAAAAAAGTTTTAAAAACTTTAGTTTTTTTCAGGACTCCTGAAAAAACGACAATTTTTAAAACCTTTTTTCCATTGATACATGTTCCCTTGGGCAAGACCCGGGTTCTCAAAGACGTTTTCACTGGCATACTATAGACACCCAGCAGGTACAATATTTAAGGAATTTTTTTTATTTAAGCATCATTAAAATCACTGCTCCTGAATCTTTAGGTGCAAACTACAGAGCACACGGCCAGTACACACCAAGTAGCTTTAGGTGCAAACTACAGAGCACACGGCCAGTACACACCAAGTAGCTTTAGGTGCAAACTACAGAGGACACAGGCAATAAACCACGTAAGAATACTGCAGCTAGCACAATCACCTGCCTGCCAGTAAATTAGGAAGAACTGATCTAGCTAAACTATACAGTGTATAAATATATGTACAACACCTGGGATGTATATATATCCTCTACACACTGTAACATTAACTGACTAGCCTGCCTGCTCTATCTACCTGCAAAAAATGACACTCTCTCTGTCCTCTCTTAACCACCGCAACACACTACACAAGGCCGACCTGCAGCCGGCCTTTTATAGTGTGGGGCATGTACTAAACCCCCTGAGCCATAATTGGCCAAAGCCTTTGGCCAATTATGGCTCTCCGTTTTTTGCGCGCTGTGATTGGCCAAGCATGTGGGTCATAGTGCATGCTTGGCCAATCATCAGCCAGCGATGCCGCAGTGAATTATGGTCTGTGAAACGTAACTCGAATTTGGCGCGAACAACTCGCTTTGTTCGTATTTCGACAAACGATCGAACATACGATGTTCGAGTCGAACATGAGTTCGACTCGAATACGAAGCTCATCCCTACTATAGACCATATATGAATAAATCAGTGCAGATATAATGGGCAATGTTGGATAAACAAGTTAATTTGTTATAAAAAATGTAACATTGAAAAAATCCATAGTGACAATTAGTGGTGACTAAAGTCTTGATGGCAGAGAAGAAATCCTTCAGCATACAACATGACACAACACCAAAAGTGCTCCGATATGAAAGCTGCTCCCCAGGTGGCTATGACCTCTTTATTTAAAAGCCATGGATGTCCTCCTCTCCTCCAAATTCTCTCATAAGGAAACAGAAAGACAATCCATAGTGCAATACTATTTTATTTAAAAATATACAGAAATACAAAACGGGGTGCCTGCTTACATTTGTAGGTGCCTTAGCCTGGCACTGAGGATAGTCTTGCATGAATTACGATAGATGATCACTGCTGGGCTCATGGGTTAGGCCTGATGGTTAGGCCTGGTAAATAATGTACAACTAGACAATTCTTCTGATTTCCATAGGAAGACATCAGGAGATTTGAAAAGTAAATGTGCTTCCAGTAATCTTCATCCAGTTAGCAAATGGTAAAGTCCCATAATTTGTTTGAGAATCAGTACTCAGCTTCTCCAATAAAACATGGAGATGAGCCCTTTATAACTGAGGGGTTGTAATACCAGAGTGGATAGCATGACTTTTAGTTTCTCCTAAAAGTGGACAGAGGAGGAGATAGCCGGACAGATTGGAGTAGTGAGTTCCAGAGGATGGCAAAGGCTCTGGAGAAGTCCTGGAGATGAGAATGGGAGGAGGAGACAAAGGAGCTAGACAGCAGGAGGTCAAGAGGAGCAGAGAGGATGATTTCTGTGATATTTGGAAATAAGATTGGTGAAGTAGCTCGGGGTTCTAAATGGCTTTGTATTTTATTGTTAGTACTATAAAAAAAAAAAATCTGCGCTAGTGTGTTATCAAAAGTAAATACAGCAGCTGTGCCTTTAGTAACATCCCCTATAGCAGTGGTTCTCAACCTGGGGGTCGGGACCCCCTCGGGGGTCAAATTACAATTTGACAGGGGTCACTGAATCCTGGGCTGTTCCTGAAGCCTGCAGCACTCTCAGCCTTTTCACAGCCATCCAGCGGGGCTGTCCCTGGAGCCTGTGGCCGCCCAGCTGGACTGCTCCTGGAGCCCTTGCCTGCCCATTCAGTTCACGGCATGGCTGTGGGGCAGAGACTAGAGGTCAGCTGACTGGTGAGAAATGTGAAGTGGGAGGGGCTGGAGGAGACCCTATCTCCTGATTTCGGCATAGATGTCACTGCTGCGAGACACCACAGATCTGGAAACACAGTAAGTTACACTACCTGTGATTAGAGTTGCCATTTAACGTCCCCACTACAGTTCTCAGATCTTGATCAAGAGCATCTAAGCTGGCTGATCAGAACTCCCTGCCAGCACTCCCAAAATGTACCAGAAGGGTTTTAAATGCTTTACAATTGCAAGGGACTTAGGGAGCCCTAAATGTCTATGGGCTAGGGGCGCAAATTACAAGTTAGGGTTTCCCCACAACTTGGGAAATTTTATCAAGGGGTCACGGCACTAGAAAGGTTGAGAACCACTGCCCTATAGGGATGTCATGAGTGGGACTTTGGCCAGGACTGTGGCACAATTAGGCGAAGGGTTACATCTACCAGTAGGTGGGTAGCTGTCCTATCCAAGAAGATGCGGGGTGAGGACTTGTACAATTTGGAGCGAACACACAGCCAACCACAAGCCCCCTTACACTTGTGCAAAAGTGACTGCACGGCTGTTTGTTGTCTTAACCATGACAGAATATGTGACAGGGTAACAATGCAGGATGACACTCCGATCTCCCCACCCTCCCCTGTCCGAGCCGAGGAGTGCCAGGTGGCTGAGCTGCTGCAGGTAAGCCATCTATGGTCACAATGGCGGCTGGTGGGTCGGTCAGTCTTCTACTCCGCCCGAGCTCTCCTCTCACCTCCTCCTTCTAGGCGTCCAATAGGATTGCCTGGCTTTTTGGCCAATCGGGAAAGGGTCTGATGACCCGCTTCATGATTGGCGGAACGGCGATTCAGTGTGAAAATAGTGAATATTAATTCACTATTGTCACACAACTGGGTGGGCTCAGAGCGCAGTGCTCTGCGCCCAGGGCCGGATTTGCTCTCCCTGCCGCCCCAAGGCCAGGTTCCGCAATGCACCCCCTCCCTGCAAACCGAATCCCCCCCCAAATCAACGGAGAATGGTAACCGGATAGCAGGGGCGGAACGGTTAGTTCAAATATTTTTTGTTTCTTTCTTTTTTACTTTTTTATTACTTTTTTTATTTATTTGTAGCTTGTCGTTTACCTTTTTTTTGTATGCTTTTCTTTTTTTCTATATATATATTATTTTTCTTATTCTTTACTTTTTTAATTACTTTTTTTATTTTATTAATTGAATTATTATTTCTTATTTTTTTTCACCTAACTTTATTGCTATCACACAGGAGAAAACAATTCCCTGTGTAATAGCAATTGGAGGTGGCAGGTTCTCTTTATTGACCCTGTCACCTCCAAAACAGGAGTCCTAGCACTGTGCTAGAACTCCTGTCACAGCTGAGATGGGAAGAGCACAGCTCACCCCTCTCACTGTGTACATCAGGGGGAGGGACAGGAGACAGACTCTGTGGCTAAGGGGAGAACGGAGTCCCGAAGACAGATCCAGCAGAGAGAGGTATGTGGGGGGGTGGAAGGGGAGGACGGACGGCAGCACACATTTTACAAGTGATTTTGGCGACATCGCCACAATCACTTGTTAACGAGCGAGCGGATTGCCCCACACTACATTTAGTCCTGCTAGAAAGCAACTTACCGCCCTTAACTGTATGTTTCGGTCGTCGGGGGACTCCATGCCGCTGCCGCCCCTCTGTGCCCTGCCACCCCAAGGCCTGGCCTCAGTGGCCTTGTGGGAAATCCGGGCCTGTCTGCGCCCCGAGACCACCCGTTTTTTAAGCCTGTATGTAGCCACGTGCTTAACCTCCCGCCATTGAAATCCATGCATCTGGCACCCTGTATGTAGATCTGGGGGCCGGACGCATGGATGGGGGGGCGGTGCTCATGCGCCCCTAATGGACAGGAATCCACTGATTGCACAGCTTTTTATCAAACTAATTAGCTGATAAGTTTTTTTTTGCAATAACTAATCCTTGTGTAGCCCTCTTTTGGGGGGATATGAGAGATGTTCCTCCCCTGTAGGTAAATAAGAGAACCAGAACCTTCGTAAGTAGAAGAGTGGGCTTGATAATAAAGTTGCTGGTGCCTCCACCCTGGTCAGCTCAACCGTGAACAGGGGGATTCTCTGCCTGGAAAATTAATCAGTAATCTAATCAAAGTAATTGGGGGAAGAGCAGCTACTGCATTTAACATATAACATTAACTATAAGTACATAGATACACACCAGTATGAAAACATTACAAGCTTTACATAATAAAAGGCTAATATTAGCACATACATCCAATAACAACAAAGGACCCGACAGGAGCCCTTGTGGAATTGTGCCCATATATATATGGGTTTATATAGTATTTAAAGTGATTGTAAACGATCACCTTGTCAAATAATACATTCAGTTTAAAATAGAAATGAAAGGCAAAACATTTGTGTATAGATAATAAAAAAAAACATTATCAGTACCTTTTTCCCCTTTTTATAAGTGCTCACATTCCCTCTGTTCTCAGCTGCATAAGAGTTGGGGGAAGGAGCAGCAACAGTACACTGAGCTTCCCAGTAAAAAGTTGAGCATGGGGGGCATGTCAGGACAAGTCTGATCATTTGAGGAGAGCAGGCTGAGTTCCCAGCACAGCTAAAGAACTTACCACACTGTGCTCTCCTGCTTAGCATGGTCAGTTTCCAAAAGAAAAGCAAATGGACTGTCAGGAACACCAGGGATTTCACACAAAGGAAGTGATACAAGTGCATGGTAGAGCAGGCACGTATCTGGAATATGAAGTGTTGGTGTAACAAACACTTTAATAAGGATACAGTGGGGTTTATTTACTAAAGCTAGCCACTTCAGGACCCCTTCACGCCGATATAGGTCGGCAGAAGGGCACGGCTGGGCACAAGTAAGTACCTGTACGTCCTCTTTAAGAGCCCAGCCATGGGGTCGCAAGCGCACCGCGGCCGGTGCTTTCGCGACCCGGTCCGAAGCTCCGTGTCCCGCGATCGGTCTCAGGAGCTGAAGATTGGGGAGTGGTGTGTGTATACACACCTTTCCTGTTCTTCATTGTGGCAATGTCAGTGATCTTCTGTTCCCTGATATAGGGAAAGACGATCACTGACGTCACACGTCCAGGCCGGACCCCCTACAGTTAGAAACACATATGAGGTCACACTTAACCCCTTCAGCGCCCCCTAGTGATTAACTCCTAAACTTCAATTGTCATTTTCACAGTAATCAGTGCATTTTTATAGCACTTTTCGCTGTTAAAATAACAATGGTCCCAAAAATGTGTAAAAACTGTCCAATATGTCCGCCATAATGTCGCAGTCATGAAAAAAAAAGCTGATCGCCGCCATTAGTAGTTAAAAAAAAATATATTAATAAAAATGCCATAAAACTATCCCCTATGTTGTAAAAGCTTTACATTTTGCGCAAATCAATTGATGCACGCTTATTGAGATTTGTTTTACCAAAAATAGGTAGAAGAATACGTATCGGTCTAAACTGAGGGAAAAAAAATTATATCTTTTTTGGGATATTTCTTATAGCAAAAAGTAAAACATATTGAATTTTTTTTTAAAACTGACGCTCTATTTTTGTTTATAGCGCAAAAAATAATGACCGCAGAGTGGCAAATACCACCAAAAGAAAGCTCTATTTGTGGGAGAAAAAGGACGCTAATTTTGTTTGGGAGCCACGTTGCACGACTGTGCAATTGTCAGTTAAAGCGACGCAGTGCCGAATCGCAAAAAGAGGCAAGGTCCTTAATCTGCATAATGGTCCGGGTCTTAAGTGGCTAGAGAGAGAAAAATTTGTTCAATAAAGCTTTGACAATAAAACCTGGAATCTGATTGAGTAAATAACTCCCTGTATCTCCAGATGAATGTTGCAGCAAAGTCCAGTTGCATGGGACTCTTAAGATGATGATGAGGTATCATCTGTCTTGGTGTCGAAGACCTGAAGTAAGAATCGGTTATGATGGGAGATCCTCTAACCAATGTTCAAACAGCCTAGAGCTTCTCACTAGCAGAATCTGTGGTGTGACACTGGAACTCAGGGTCAGCCTATCTACTCTGCTTCTTAGTCCATAGTAGCTTCTAATCTGCCATGCAACTGGACCTCTAACTGCCTATAAACTGTCAGATGTCTAACCTGGCTTTAGCCTATATTGGTTATTGAGCTCCTTAGCTAACTAGTTATAGAATCCCAGACCAGAAGAGACAGGGTTAATTAAAATAACAGGAGCTGCATATAAACCTTATTACCATAAGCAGTTTTAACTACTAACATACAGAAAAGTGGCCACCACACATGCACACTGGGGTTGATTTACTAAAGGCAAATAGACTGTGCACTTTTGAAATTGCAGTTGCAATTTTTTTTCCCAGAGCATAGTGAATGTGGTGAAACTCTGCTGATTTCCCTCATCTAATAACGTGCAAGCAAAAATGCTGTTTTTTTTTCTATATTCCTTGCACCTGGTTTGGTATTCTTTACAGAGTGGAACTTCACCATATTCACTAAGCTGTGGGGAGTGAAACTGCGCTTGGAATGTGCATAGTCTATTTACCTTTAGCAAATCAATCCTACTGTATCAAATACATAACTATCTGGAAACATAGGAACACATGCCTAATAATCTCTGCTACTGGTCTGGATCAGCAACAGCTCCTCCATAGCAGGACGTAAGGTCCCAGACTCTCTTTCTGCTTTCCACATCCTTTCTCTGGGGTTTCCAATCCAGACACCCAAATACAGGGAGCGCTGTACATAATTAACTCTGTGGTATTAAGAGCATGACTATTTACAAATTCAGAAAGTGGAGGGCAGCAGATCCACTCCACTTGTGTTATGGACTTTGAGTAAAACAAAAATTGTCTCATACACATTACAGCATTACAAAACAATTCTGGCTATACTCGAGGCTCAAGTCTGTGATGAATGTAAAGATTGTGGCCCACCCTCTCTGTATCTATATGCCTGCCAGTCGGTAGTTGGGCACAGGAAAAGACACAGGCTTGGGAATTAGGAGAGAGTAGGTTTAAGCTTGACTATTTCATAAAGGTTAACCTATGTATTTTTGCCTTACCTGTAAAAAAAAATTCTTGAAGTATATTAAAGAAAAGGGGGTGGCAAGCTCAGAGGTGGCAGGCCTGGATGTCACTGCTACCCCTAACAGCTGGGAGAGCAGCTCATCCAATGCGGGTACTGGGAGTAGTGCAAGAAGGCCTAGACAGTTGGTGGTAATATGACATTCTATAATCAGAAGAACTGCTAAAATAATTTGTTGCCAGGATCGCTTCAACCAAATCGTTTGCTGTCTCCCTGGTGCCAGGGTTCTGCATATGGTGGACTGGGCTGATAAATTACTGGGAGGGGCTTGGCATGACCCAACTGCATGACCCAGATCCATGTTGCAATCAATGACAGAATACATGAAAGGTGGAGGCTCCTTAAGAATCAATGAGCCTGAACTTGCCGGCAAGGGAAGTACCTCCTAAGTGATATTCTCTGAAATATTGCCTGTACCATGCACAACACAGGAAAGACAATTCGAGAATTGAATGCATGGCTAAAGATCTGGCATAAGACAGAGGGATTTGGGTTTCTAGAGCACTGGGCTGACTTTTCATTGGGGTACAAACTTTATGCTAAAGATGGTCTGCACCTAAATGGAAGGGGGTCTGCTGTGCTGGGGGAGAGGTTTATGGGAAGGCTGGAGGAGTATTTAACCAGTTACCAACCGTGATATAGCCAAATGACAGCTACAGCATTGCTTGGTAACTCTGGGAGGGCTTACTATGACGTCCTCCCAGGGGAGCGCACCCGGAAATATCTGGACTCAGCACATCATGGATCAGGTAAATGGCTGATGACAGCGGGCATTTACCACATGATCGCTCTGTCAAATGACAGAGTGATCACTTGTAATCAAGCCGACCCGTCTTTGTTTGCGAACGGTACAGTGCGAGGGCAGAGGTCACGTGCAGCAGTGCTGCTCTGTGCCCATTCCTGCACTCATCCATCCATCCATACTCAGCCATCACATCCATACTCATCCATCCCATTCATGCTCAGCTATCCCCATTCATGCTCAGCCATCCATCCATACATACGTATCCATCCCATTCATGCTCAGCCATCCCCATTCATGCTTAGCCATCCATCCATATTCTATTATCCATTCATACTCATCCATCCGATTTATGCTCATCCATCCCCATTTATGCTCAGCCATCCCTCCATACTCATCCATCCATGCTTAGCCATACCCATTTCATGCCCAGCCACCCCTCCATACTCAGCCATCCATACTCTTCCATTCATGCTTAGCCATCCCCATTCATGCTCAGCCATTCCCATTCATATTGAGCCAACCCTCCATACTCATCCATTCCATTCATGCTCAGCCATCACCATCCATGCTCAGCCACCCCCATCCAGGCTCAGCCATCCCATCCAGGCTCAGCCTTTCCCATTCATGCTCAGCCATCCCATCCATGCTCAGCCATCCCCATCCATACTCATCCACGGATCATCTATCCCCATCCATGGCTCAGCCATCCCCATCCATGGCTCATCCATGCCTTGTCCATGCCACATCAGTTCTCATCCGTGCAACATCCATGTCACTACAGTGCCCATCAGTGCCACTACAGTGCCTCACAAAAGTGTAATAGGTAGTCAAATTAGATTTGAAATGTATGCCCCTAGAACACCTGATGGTGCTCCCTGCATGTTGGGCCTCTATATGTGGCCAGGCTGTGTAAAAGTCTCACACATGTGCTATCGCAATACTCAGGAGGAGTGCCATGTCTTAGAAATATTGTATAAATGGACACCTTTTTGTATCTTTTTCTTTCCACATTTTCTATAAACTTGTGGGAAAAAATTACATGTTCAATAGATTTATTATGCCTCATAGAATATACGTTGAGGTGTTTTCTTTCCAAAATGGGGTCTTTTTGTGGGTAATTCCATTGTACTGGTGCTCCAGGGCCTTCAAAATTGCAAGAGGTAGTCAAGAAATGATATGTGTAATTTATGCTCATAGAATGCCTAATGGTGCTCTCTGCATGTTGGGCCTCTGTATTTGGCCAGGCTGTTTAAAAGTCTCACACATGTGGTATTGCCATACTCAGGAGGAGTAGCAGAATGTATTTTGGGGTGTAATCACAGCTCCCAGCTGTCCCTGATTTCGAGGGACTGTCCCTAATTTGGAGCAATGTCCCTCTATCCATTTTTCCAAATAAAATGCAATATTTGACATTCAAAAAGTGTTTCCCAGTGCTAAACCTTTCATCCAAATCCTAAATGACTGCATTTGTAATTGTTAAGAGCCAGTATAAAGGAGTTGTAGTGGTAAAAAGAAAAACCCTTGTGGGTTTAACTAATCTTTTTTTTTAATTCTCCTTTAAGGGGGCATGGTAAGGGGGTGTTTGCCTATACACTTTTACAAGTAGGTGTCCTTCATTCCCATCTCAAAAAGTTGGGAGGTATGTTTAATTTGTGGTATGCATATGCTGTGTGTGAAAAATAACCTGTTAATATGACAATTTTGTGAAAAAAAAACAAACAACAAAAGCAAAGAATTCTGGGGAAAAAAATACAACTTAAAAAAACTCACCATGCCTCATACTAAATACTTGGGAATGTCTACTTTTCAAAAAGGGGCCATTTGGGTAGTATTTGGACTTTCCTGGCTTGTTAGTGTCTCAAGAAATGAGACCGACCGTCAGTACATCAGGTGTGATCAATTGTCAGCATGTAGACTTTCACAAAGACCAAAAAATATACCCTGATTTGGGTAATTTTTACCAAAGATATTTAGCAGTATAAATGTTGGCCAAAATGTATGGAGAAAAATTACTAATTTGCTATATCATGCAATATGATGGCAGTGGTGCCTATGCACTAAAACTTTTTTGTTATAACTTACTTTTAATGTCAAGTGACATTTCCATACGTGCTGCTGGCCACAGTGTGTTGCAATGCAGTGTATTTCCATAATGAACTGAAAAATGTATGACATGTCATACTTTTTTCAGTGCACATGACTGGAGCATGGTGGTGTGAACTGCCCTGATAGGGAACAAGGCTTTTTGCCTTTTCTATGCATTGGGCAAGGCTGCCCAGCATAGTCCAAAGAAACTGATGTAAACCGGCAATCACACAATTCTGTCACACACATACATTGAAGCTGTTTTAACTATCAAAGGATTTGTAATTCTGTCCAAAATTTGGGCTGAAATCGGACCTGAAACAGTAAATGGAGACACACCAGACCCCCTCCTGTGAGCTGCTCCGTTCCTCCGTGTGAACCCAGACTAAAACTGTGTTATGTAAAGTAAAATAAACGGAATAAAAAAAGATGAAAAAACAAAATGGTTAAAAATACTGTTTTATTGCTATTCAAACATGTATTGTAATATATGTTAAACACCACAAATGTGGTCAAAAAAATTCTTGTAGATACAAATTAACTGTACAAACTTGTACATTCCGTTTTCTTCTAAATTGAAGATTATTACAGGCTAAATTGATAAACTAGCAGCATTGTAACCTGTCTTGCAGGATAATTACAAAACAATTTGCAGTAGATTTGTATAACATGTATGAAAACAAATTCCAGTACACAGTGACAGCTGGTTTTTGAGGTCATTACTGACAAAAAAAATGTAGTTTTACCTTGAAAGCACAAAAAGTTAAATACAGAAAAGCTAATGATTCCTTTGCAAGTACATGAATGGCGACATTCCGAATATTTTGTCTAGCAAACACATTTTTGCACTTTAGTACTAAAGTAATGTTTGTTACAGATAAAATAAACAGTTTTCAAAGCAAACTGAACCTTTGGCAAACCAAGTTTTGCAATGCTCTCTAGTTATCCATTATAACTCTTTGGCTTAAGGTGTCCATACACTAGAAGGGAATTTCTGGCTGTTGTGCATGCCTTTATGGCGGCCTCACAATCATGGAAATGTGTTTTGATAGAAGTCAAATTCTGGCCTTTTTTTTTCTTTTTCAGTTTTGAATACCTTTGCATAGGATATTTTAAACTCCACCACAACAATGAAATAAAAGTCCAGTTGATGTCACAGCAATGGATGTGCCTGGTAGACATTTTACTATCATTCTTTATTTAATAGTCTCACTTCCACACATTTGCTGCATTATACACAGGCATCAAAACATATATTACATAATATTTTTAATATCATAGTATTTAACTGATTAATGTAATTAAATTAGGTATTTATTGCCATAATATAAATTTCTCCTTGTGTTCAGTTAGTTTATAAGTCAGGTCTATAAAATATTCCATGATTAAAGGATTCGTTTTATGGTTATTGTTGAGTTTATGGGTTAGTATGCGGTTACCGCTTCTGTGTAACCTAATCTGATGCTGCAGAGAATTCCTCACTTTTTGTTGTGTTTTAATGGACAGGAAGAGCAGAGAATTCTTCCCAAGGGGAAACAAGAACATAAAAGATGCATTTACCAACTCATGATCATTACTTGGGGGAGATCACCATTGGATCTTTTGCAAGTCACCATTCCTGGCCAGCTTTACAGCTCATATGACCCCAAGACGGAAAGCTAGGGGTCCATTTCATCCGGGGAGCGGGGACACAGGAGGGGTGTGTACCACGTAACGGAGTGGAAGTTTGAAGCACTACTGAACTTTATAAGTATTGAAGCACTTAAAGCTTAAAGAAGCCGAACGTGCAGAGCTGTGAGTCGGCTCTATACGGCCGTATAGAGCCGACTCACAGCTCTGCACGTTTGGCTTCTTTCGGAAACGAAAAAAACTTGTGCGCGCCTACGCAATACGGGGAGCGGGGCCTTATCTGTCGGGGGGAACGGACGTCAATCATCTGGGCGACCTCCCAGATGACATTCCCCCTCGGCAGAGAAACGCCTACTCCCGCGGGGAGAACTACCCGGAAGCCGGGTTGCAAAGATAGATTACAAGGTACGTACAGCCTAAAAAAAAAAACTGCGGACTGTACTTGTTACAAGTATAAGGAAGTTGGTCAGATATAAATGTTATTAGGGTGAACCTCTGCTTTAAGCACCTTTATTTGGGACGTTTTGCAATATTTCAACATGATTATTTGATTGATGGTTTAAATTTGCATTGTTACTATTGGAAGTTTTTTCAATGGAATGATCCATGCACTTTTGCGAGCGCTGTAATTATTTTATTATATAGTATGTGGTTATTGATTTTTGGATGTGATAAGTGTAAAATAATGAAAAAAAAGGACTATTGTGGCAAAATTTTGCACAGCAGTAGCAGCTGAGCCTGGACAAGGACACTTTATAAGTAAAAATAAAGAGAGTAAATGGTGAAAAAATGTATATTTAAAATGAAAAGGTAAGCTACGGCAAAAAATTTATAGGATAGCATGCATAGCATAAATATTCTTTGTAAGATGTCGTGATAACTCAAATAAAGTGAACCATAGATATAGATGTGCAACTAGTGATTATCATAAATAACAAAAAAAGTTAATACATTTCATAATCAAATAACATAAGAAGTGAAAAGTTCATATATCATATAGAATAAATAAATATAAAGTTTGTGCAAACCAAGGAGGTCAAACACCAAATGGGATAATTCGGGATTAATTCTGGGAAACAGCAACATATTTATTGATAGACATGCGCATTCGTTTTTGTCCGAATGCATTTCCGTCCGTATTTCAGGGATTTTCATGCTTGTTTTAACAAATGATAACGAATGTGCAGAATCTGAAATCCGAAAGATCCGATATAAAAAATTCTTTATTTACATTTTGTTGCGACAACAGTTCAATATAGATAGGTTAGGCATGAAGGTGACAATAGCAATCTGTGTCTATCGAACCTAGGGTTGAATGTGCCTAACCTAACGCAATTAGTCTAAGATTGTTCAACACAGAGAAAAGATTCGATATTAAAGAGACATGAAGATTTGACGAAGCAGCTAAAAACATACGATCACCGCGAGCGAGCTATAGAAGAATTCTAATATTGGTTGACTAGTAATAATAATTAATAAATATATTTATTACTAGTCATACAACATTAGAATACTACTATAGCTTGTCGGTGGAGCATTCGACCGGAAATGTACGATTGCGGCGTCATACAGTTTAGCTGCTTCCTCGAATCTTGGAACATTCAACAGACACCATAAGCCTTCAATTGACAGATTTGACCTTAATTAATTCGGATTTTGGACGAATGCATTTTTTAGCAAAATAAATAAAAACACATTTCTGGAGTAACTAAATAAATTTATTTTTCGGACAAAACCTAAATTCCAAAACTAAATATTTCAGTGTGCACATGTCTATTCATTGATGGATCCCAACTCTGCAATCCAAAGATAGGAAAAACACCACGTGTCCTTCAAATCCACATGCGAATATGCTTATGAAAGCCAATGTGACTCTGCAGAGAAGTCGGGAAATGCTTGTGTGAGTAAGCCCTCACTATTCTAGCCAGGATCCTCCGATCAGTCTCCACGGACAGATGTTCCTCCGTTTCAAAAGCTGGGTGCCATCAGCCACCCTGTGTGAAGTTGGAGGGCTCCTCTTCCCTGGCCGGTCAGAACTGTGTGTTTACAAGTATCTCCTTTAGCCTAGGTTCACATTGGAGCGATTTGTCATGCGATTTGAGAGATCAAATCGCATGACAAGTCACAGTCTATTGACGGCAATAGCACCGTTCCAATCGGTGCGACACCGATTTTGCAGCGCGGCACCGATTTGCAAAAGTAGTTCCTGCACTACTTTTGCCGATTTCAAGTGCGATTTCAATAGACATCTGTGTATGAAGCCACACAAATGTCTATCAAGTAGCACCTGAAATCACGCTGACCTTGCTACTTTGAAATCGCGCTACTTCAAGTAAAGTAGCACGATTTCAAAGTAGCTTCAATGTGAACCAGGGCTAATTCTGATGTGTCAGCACAGTTTCCTGTCTTCTCTGCACAGAGTCACATTGGCTTTGGTAAGCACATTCACATGTGGATTTGAAGGACACGTGGTGTTTTTCCTACCTTTTGGTAGTTTGGTGTTGAACTTCCTTGTTTGCAATTTCCAAAAACTTTAAATGTATTTATTCTATATGATATATGAACTTTTCACTTGTTATGTTATATGATTATAAATTATTTTCACTTTTTTGTTATTTATGATAATCACTAGTTGCACATCTATATCTAATGATACACTGGATCACTGTTTTTTCGCAATGAGATGGTTTAGGGTTGGTGATTTTAGGTTAAGGATTAGGATTAATGTTAGTTTTTATTTTTCCCCATGTTCAGTGATGGGTTAGGTGGGATTCAATTGCAAGGTTAAATGTTAGGGTTAAGTGTTTATAGTTCATTTTAAAGGTTGGTGTTTTATTACCGGTACATGGAAGCCAGGCAAAGCAGGAAGCAACAAAAATTTAACTATTTACCCCAGCCTGCTTAAAAGGAACAACTAGCTTAAAATTTTACAGTACCCTTTTGTAGAGTACATGAGAGGCAGCACTAGATATTGTTGGTGATGAGTAGGCTGTGGCAGCTTAAGGCCTCGTACACACGGCCGAGGAACTCGACGTGCCAAACACATCGAGTTCCTCGGCCAGTTCAGCACTGAAGCCGCCGAGGAGCTCGGCGGGACGAGAGCTCCCATAGAACAACGAGGAAATAGAGAACATGTTCTCTATTTCCTCGCCGAGCTCCTCGTCGGCTTCCTCGGCCGAAAGTGTACACACGGCCGGGTTTCTCGGCAGAATTCAGCCAGAAACTCGGTCGGAAGCTGAATTCTGCCGAGGAAACTGGTCGTGTGTACGGGGCCTAACTCATTGAGGATCCTCAAAGTGAGTTCCTTCAAGCATGTAAACATTGTAGAAGAAGGTTAGTAGCACCATGCATGAATAGAAAGTGTTGGAAACTTCAGATGGTTGAAGAACACTGATCAATTTATAAGTGTATGACAATATAGCCAATTCATTACCGGAAATTGGGTTTCCCCATCTTCAGGGTTTGGACGTGTTGTTGGATCTGTTGGTTGTGGGCACTGCAGTCTGTGTCCTGTGGTAATATGTGCTCCAGAGTATCTGCTGTGCCTGCACTCATCACCCACCTCCACAACAGTACCTTGGCAGGTAAAACGAGAAATCCACTGGATATTTCTATATTGCATGTTTTGAATGGGCTCCCAGAGTGGTTATTATCCAATAGGAGTTGGAAAGACTATTTGCTGTTTCTACGTTGGCATATTAGTTGGCCAATCTAACAAAAGCACTGCTTTTTATACCTACATTGTGATCCTATGGACAATGGCATCCAAGATGATTATAGTGGAAGATGCTTCTTGGTAAAACATGTTCTTAGAATTGGTCTTACTGTGTCTATGTGTTACTATTAAGGCAGAGATGAGAGATGTCGAGCTTTGTTGGGGACATGTACAGATACTGTATGAGGCATTTCAATTACTCTATATAGTGTGAGAATTTGTTAATATATGTGAATGTAATTTAATAAACATTATAGTGACACCCAGAGAAAATGAAGCCATTGGCTGGACATACAATCCTGTTGCTAAATACATTATTATTATTTATTTTTTTGGGGGGGGGGGGTTGATTATGCACGTGTGTGTTAAAGAGTAACTCCACTCTTGTTGAGAAAAAAACAATCCGCTCTATATACATTGCAAGAATTTGCAATTTGTTTGTCAATGTGCAGAGTGAATCTGAATTGGAGAGAGATTTTCGGAATTAGCTGAGGCATTTTCAGTGTTCTAAAAGGAACAGCTGCTTCCCTTTAGAACAGGGGTCTCAAACTGGTGGCCCTCCAGCTGTTGCGAAACTACAAGTCCCATTAAGGCATTGCAAGGCTGACAGTCATGATGGGACTTGTAGTTTTTTGCTTTGAAGTAACTAACTATTTGGGGGTATCTCACCAAAATGAAAATTAAAGTCTGACTGGTATCTTGGTATCTTGGGGCCAGATTCACAGAGGAAATACGCCGGAGTATCTGCTGATACTCCGGCGTATTTTCAAATTTGCCGCGTCGTATCTTTATTTGTAATTCACAAAAAAAATACGGCTTTTGGCTAAGATCTGACAGGCGTACGGCTTCGTACGCCTTCGGATCCTAGGTGTAATTTTCCAGCGGCCGCTGGGTGGAGTTCGCATCGTTTTCCAGCGTCGGGTATGCAAATTAGCTAATTACGGCGATCCACGAAGATACGCGCATTCGTCGCAATCTCTTACATCGTCGCTAGTCGGTTTTTCCCGTCGCAAACTTAGGCCTGCTTTCTAATGGCTTATATTTAGAACAGCCATGTTAAAGTATGGCCGTCGTTCCCGCGTCGAATCTCAATATTTTTTTTTTGCGTAAGACATCCGGGAATACGAAACGACGTAACGCACATCGCCATTCAAAAAATAAGTCAGGGCGCCGTAATTTTGCGCAAAGCACGTCGGGAAATTTTCACACGGAGTATGCGCAGAACGTTCGGCGCGGGAACGCTCCTAATTTAAATGGTACACGCCCAATTTGAATTAGGCGTGCTTGCGCCGGACGGCTTTACGTTACATCGCCGTAAGTAAATCGCTGCTTGGTAAATCAGGCACTTGCGCTGAAAACTTGCGGCGGTGTAACGTAAAGGGGATACGTTATGCCGCCGCAGATATCTGTGAATCTGGCCCTTGGTGCCTAGTGTTACTTCTGGGAAAATCAGTGAGCCAATCACACAAGCAGGAAATTATGGGGAAGTTTTGTAAACTTATTTACGCACTTTGGGTACAGAAGGCCTCTAGATGCCATATTGCATTAACTTTTATAGAAAAGTACAGAGCTGCAGATTGAAAAGGGAAGGTGATTTTTTATTAAAACTCAATTACAATATGGCTTGTGTAGCAATTGTAAATGGTATGTTATTATTTATATTTGCTTTTTTCCCCAGAAAAGTTAAATATATTGATACATATTACAGAACAACTCCTGGCACAGCATTGAGTGAGATTGTTTACAAGTCAACCGAATGCCAATGACTACTGTAATACCCAGTGTCGGCTATCATTGCAAATGAATGAAAGAACACCATTTTTCAGAAGCTACACTCTGTCTAAAGTTTTCTGCGTCTGTTCTGATTATGAGTACATATTTAATTTTGCCTTCTTATTGCAGAGGTTTAGTTTACAATGCAGGCACACCCAAAAATTTACCTTTAAAAAAAAAAACAATGCAGGCACACCTACTCCTAATCTATCCAACTGCTATATATGTGCTCCAGTTTGGGAGACTCTCAAAATTATAAAGCTAGGACTGCAGTAAACTGGGGAGCCTTGATGTGGTCACTGTGGCTTAAACATATTGCAAATGTGTGTGATTAAACCCCTTGTTTTCAATGGGAACCCTTAAGCCCTGAACACACAATCGAATATCTGATGGAATCTGATCCGATGGATTTTTTTGTCGGATATCCGATGAAGCTGGCTTTCATCAGTCTTACTTACACACCATCAGTCAAAAATCCGACCGTGCCAAAACGCGGTGACGTACAACACTACAAAAAGCCGAAAAAAATGAAGTTCAATGCTTCCGAGCATGCATCGACTTGATTCTGAGCATGCATGGATTTTTTTTCCGATTGGAGTTCCACACAGATGATCAAATTTTTCTATCGTTTTTTTATCCATAGGAAAAATTTAAAACATGTTCTATTTTTTAACACCGATGGGAAAAAAAACAATGGGGCCCACACACTATCGGTTTGTCCGATGAAAACAGTCCATCGGTCTGTTTTCATCGGACAAAGCGATCGTGTGTACGCAGCTTTAGGGTCAATTTGTTTTTTTTGCAGGCTAGATGGTAAGTGAGCTGGGAATTATAGTTTGTTTTCAATGTGCGTTGCCCTTCCATGTGCTCCTTGCCGTAGAGGCTAGTTACATGTTGAGGTGGTTGCCATTTGTTTGCACAGTTTTTGGATTGCTGCGTTTACGCACAGGATACCTTAAGCTGCCATTGTGCTCTTGCTGGGTGTCCCATGCGTCCCTATACCTTTTAAGGAGGGTTCAGTTCCCTCCAGACACACCTGCCCTTAAACTATCCAACTGCTCTATACGCGCTCCAATTTGGGAGATTCTCAAAATTTGAGTTAGAACCACAGTAAACTGGGGTGCTTTGACATGGTCACTGCAGCTTACACATATGTTTGCAAATGTGTGCTACTAAATCCCTTGTTTTTAACGTGAATAGTTAGACAATGTCAATTTGGTTTTGTTGCAGTCTGGCTGGTAAGTGAGCAGGGAATTTTTATTTGTTTTTGAATGTTAGTTTGCAATGCACTCCAGTCATTTATTCCATGGAGAAATTAGCATTTTGTATAAAACACAAGACCAGTTAATCGACTTTGCTATTAGACTATACTCTGCAATTCCTCAGAATTCTTTAATGTTAAGGGTGTGCCCACCCATTATAGTTGCAATTAATTCCTGCTTTCATTTCCTGGTGCCAGCTCTGTAAATTCCTGTGCTAGTGTCATTAAAACGGAAATGATTTTAAGTTTGCTGTTATCCAAATGGAGAAAAAAATAAATAATTTTTCAGCTCGCTGAAAAGGAATTGTGAAGTAGATAAAGTGTTAGGTTTTGGCTTGAAGTTATTCACTTCACTTGTATTCATTTCTATTTTCAGCCAATTCAATCAACTGTACATAACAACAATATGGAATTCCTGAATGAGAATGGTCCTATTAGTTCCTATAGCATTGGTTAAAAGACCAGCTCCTTTGGCACTTCCCATGGAAAATCTTCTCTGCCAAAATGACCATAACATGCAGTCTTTTGATATATAGGCTTTTTCAGGTCTAGATCCCTGAAAAAATAAGAACAAAAAACAAATATAGGAACTTAATAATATAATGTACATGCAATGTAAGCATACAGGTTTTTCTAAAAGGGGACATGTGTAAGGTCAAAGTCACAGGATGCTCGGAATTTTTAATTTATTATTTTTTTATTGATTATTCTGCAGCATCTTATTGTGTACTGTACTTAGATCCATTCATATCAGTTTTTTCCCGGAAGGCTTCGTACACACGACCAAGCAACTCGTCGTAAATTAAACATCGTTTTCCTAGACGAGTTCCTTGTTAGGCTTGTCGAGAATCTTGACAAGCTTTCTTTGCGTACACACTGTCAAGACAAAATCTTGTTGTTCTCAAACGCGGTGACGTACAACACATACAACGGCACTATAAAGTGGAAGTTTGATTCCACTGACACCACCCTTGGGGTTGCTTTTGCTAATCTCATGTTACTGCATGTTAAGTAAAAGTTTGGTAAGAGACGATTCGCGCTTTTCAGTCTGTTACAGCGTGACGAATGTGCTATCTCCATTACAAACCCTACTTTTACCAAAGGCACGCTCCCATCTCATACTTGATTCTGAGCATGCGCTTGTTTCTAAGCAGACACACGAACGTGTTTCTCGTCGTAAACCAGCCTGACGAGAAACACGACGAGGAAATTGAAACTCCCGACGAGGAAAAAGAGAACTTGTTCTCTTTTTTTCTCGTCGAGTTCCACAACAGTTTTCTCGACAAAAAACATACACACTACCATTTTCCTCGGCATTTTACCTTAGAAATGCATTAAGGTAAAAAAATATTTAAAATTTAGAACCACTTTGCAATTACCTACTGGTTTCTATTGATATCGTAGAGAAGTCTTGAAGTGACATTACTTCAAATAGTTTAAAATCACATAAAATGTTCTTGTGGGTTATAATTATTCATTATCAAATATTTCACTGCCTTGTGTCAACAGTCTTCTATAAACATGGCTATATGAAGTGAAACCTGCTTTAAAGCGGGAATATCTAAATGCAGGCAAAGTTATCTGGTATGCACAAAAGTTGTTTATAGCTTATACTTCTCAGATCACTTCACTTGCATTTAAAAAAGATAAATGCAGAGGGACCAATGTAAATGAGGCATAAAAGTTTTTGGAAGTGTACTGCACTTTTAGCTGATAACTGTGGAAGGAATTTGCACATTTTCATTGCTCTGCTTCTGACAGTACCCCTTCCAAACTTTAGGATTAAAACCCCTCTTGTTTTAACTCTGTTGTGGCCATGTGTCTTCAGAGTCCATTAAATAGTTTGTTCCTAATACTGTAGTCACCATTTAAAAAATGTATATACAGTATTTCAACCCTATCCACTCCAAAGTGCCTTTTCTTCAAGGAGAATAAATGTAATCTCTGTAATCTTTTCTAAAAAAAATAGGTCCTTCGCCTCTCTTACTAATTTTGTTGCAGGTCTCCGAACTCTCTATAGTTCAATGACATATTTCCTTAGGATCGATGACCAAAACTGAACTGCATATTCAAAATGAGACTGAACCAGTGTTTAATAAAGTAGTACAATTATAGCTTTATCTCTTAAGTAATTTTTTACTGCAGGATAGTAGTCTGCTGCCTTTGCTGGCTGCAGTCTGGAATTGCATGTTACTACTAAGTCTACAAGGACCCACAAATCTTTTTTCATCCCTGATTTCACCAGTGGAGCACCTCATAATGAGTAGCTTCCATGCATAAGTGCATAACTTTATATTTTTCAGTAATAAACCTCATCTGTCATGTAGCTGCCCGCCCATCAAGGTCTTCTTGCAACGCTGTATCCTGGCCTAGGCCAACAAGGCCCAGGCCTAGGGCAGCACTTTGCAGGGGGGGCAGCACGGAATGAGTCCCCGCTGGCTTGTGCTACACAGTTAGTGTAGTGCCAGTCTTATGGGGCGGACTGGGCTGAGAGGCAAATTAGTCTAGTCTAGTGGTTAGTCTAGTGGTTATATCTTCTTAGTCCTCTCCATAAAATTATCAGAAAATTTGTGCTTAAAGAACTATAGGCAACACTTTTTTTTTCATTTTGGATAGAGTAAGGGAGGGTTATAGCCCCTGTCAGTTTATTTTTTACCATCCCTGTCTCATTGCAGATATTTCCCTTCACCTCCTGCCCCATAGCCAAACAGGAAGTGAGATGCAAATTAAAGTAATTCATTGCCCCCAGGCCCTAGTGTCCCCAGTCAAAATTTTCAGAGCGGGCCTTAAACAGCAAGGGGTGGGTCATATTTAAATTAGGGGGTGCACAAGTTTAGTCAGGCCTAGGGCAGAAAAAAACCTTAATACACTACTGTCTTCTTGTAGAGATTCAATATTCCTGGTATGAAAGTATTGGATTATATACTGTAGTTTTGTATCATCTGCAAACTCTAAGGCCCTGTACACACGACTGAACATGTCTGCTGAAACTGGTCCGCGGACCAGTACAGACCTACCGTACATGTCTGAGCGGCCGCCATCCCTCGCATGCGTCAAATGACTTTGACGGATGCATGGAAGCATTGACCTTTCAGCGTCGCGCACGTCGCCGCGTCATCGTCGCGGCGACGGCGCGAACACGTCACCGCGCTGTCTGTCCGCGCGGATTGTCTCTCATTTCTGTATGATGGTGTGTACAGCCATCATACAGAAATCTCCAGGCGGGCATGTCCGCTGAAAACGGTACGGCGGACCGTTTTCAGCGGACATGTTTGCCCGTGTGTACAAGGCCTTAGACTGAGTTATGTATTCCAACCTCTGTATCATTTATAGATAAAGAACCAAACCCTGGAGCACTCTCCTCACAACCTTAGACCATCTGGAAAATAGGTAATTTATCATTATTGTGTTCCTGTAATCAGTTTTCTACCCAGGTGAATACAAATCCCTCAATGTCAATAGACTTAAACTGTTACTAAACCCATGCCTCTACATTCACTATATCTGGCCTCCCACAGTACACAGAACATGGAAATGCAATAGTTTTAGTAAATATAAACTGCTCAGTACCTTTTCTCATCAGCAGTTAGGGCAGTGTTGTGTCTTTTTAAAGCTTGTAGAATGAGTTTTCATTCTTCCTGATTCTCTGTCTGAACAGTGCTCATTGGCCCTGTGCTGATCACATACACTCTCCCAAGAAGAAAAAAAACCTTCTCTAGCAGTACACACCAAACTGAGCATGAGCAGCTTGCCCCCAAAAGCTCTGTTCTATAAGGAGATGGTTTGGGGACTGTGGAAGAAGGGGAGGAATTGCATATACAGTACATATTGATTTTACTGTTGTGGGTTTAGTAACACTTTACCTTGTAACTTTTGTGGGCCTTCCTCTACCGAAATGACTGCTCAATTCCTTATACAGGAATTCTACCTAAATTACTGCTCACTTCCTTATACAGGATGTAACGGGAGGGCCTGTGGAACCCAGAAGCTCTTGAAAAGTATGAGATATCCTTGTTTCAGCTTCCCCGATGCCTCTTATGTCTAAAATCATCCTATGTCCACTAGGGGCATAGGATGACTGAGAAATGATATCTTGGACTACCTGAGATGGGGCAGTAATGATTATCCACAATATATTCCAGGATATCTTTAAAGAACGAATTACTGTTTGTTGATTCTGAACTCAACAGGTTAATTGAAAGATGTTAATGTCATCACCTTCAGCTACCTGGCTGCCTGTGTAATGTAAATTTAATCCAGACTAACTTCTAAAGATCTTCTCCTTGTGGATTGGGCTAATTGACCCTGCAATTGTGTGAAGGTGTATTGATGATAATGTGTATTGTAAGTTAACAGACAACCAGACTGGGAAGCCTAAAGGTCAGGTGTCTGAGTCATCAGCTGTAGTTAATTAGCTCATGTAAATTAGGTCAGGTCCTGGAGACAGGGTGTCTGCTAAGAGATGTATTAAGGATTATGTGTATTGGGGGGCTTGTTAGGTAACCACTGTGTGATGTTGTGGGTGGATCCGGGCCATATCTCCTGTGGTTACTGCAGTATCCTAAATTATATATAAGAGCATGTATTTCTCAATAAAGTCATTCCTTGTTTGGAACCTCATACAGAGCGTTGTCTCGTATCTGTGGAAGAATTATTTGTATGGGTCTCGTTCGCCTGACTGTGGAGTGTCGTAGCTGCCTTGTGTTCGGAAAGGGAATATCCTAAACGGCGTTAACCCCTTTCCCATTTGGGGTGCCGTTACACAGGCAAAACCCTCTTTACGGATACTCACTTTACGTACACTCGCGAGTACGGACATATCTGCGAGTGTACGTAAAGTGACTCAGGCCCCGTACACACGTCCGAGAAACTTGACGGGCAAAACACATCGTTTTTCTCGTCGAGTTTCTCGTTCGGCTGTCAAAAACTCGTCGAGCCAAATTTCCCCATTGCCTAACGAGGAAATAGAGAACATTCTCTCTATTTGGCTCGACGAGTTTCCCGACGGGTTTCTCTGTGAAAAGTGTACACACGACCGGTTTTCTCGGCAGAATACGTCTCCCATCGAGTTTCTTGCTGGATTCTGTCGTGTGTACGGGGCCTTACAAGTACAAACATTCCTGCACTGTGCAGCCGCAGTAGAAGGAACTGAAGCTCTAAGCACTTAGCCTCCAGTGTTCCAGTAAATTTTGGTTTTACATTCATGCTCTGGTCCCATTGTGTACTTAAAAGTGGGGTATGCCTGTAGAATGTTAATAGTTTGGTCTGACAAGAGCAGTGCTTCATAAATCCATGGCAGCTGTTACTCATTCAACCATTTTAACAGGCAAATTATTGAGTATAAAAACAAACAAAAAGCTGCGCCAAGCTAATAAAAATGATAAAACCTCTCCTTAGAACGGAGATTAGCAGAAAGTCCAAAAAAAGTCCTTATGCACATAGGCAGAAGCTACTGATGTAATATTCAAAGACAATAATTCCATAGGAAGTGGCTATTGCTGAAATAATGGATCTTTCAATCACCCGGTGACATGTATACAAATCGTGAGATCCCTCCACCGAGAATAATAAGCCTCTTACCAGATGGCAAGTAACCAGAGCAGTTGGCTATAGCCCAGCCACGGCCTTTGGGTTCTCCAGGGATCACAGGACAACAACCAACAGCGTCACGACCATTATTGATTCAATCGCTCCAATGCAGGGATTATATAAAAGAAAGGACGCATATAGCGTAATGTAAAAAGTGAAGATAGCGCTAATATCAACTAGTGCTGATTTAGTACAATATAGTGAGTGATAATCATATTCAATTCAGTGAATGGTGTAAACATAAATTAGAAAACAACAACACTTATGAATGAATAATGATGAAAAAGCAGTGAGTTCATAATGGGTTAACCGACTAATCCCATATGCAGCACTCAGGCCACTCAGCTGATGTCTCCTTCAGACTGCTTTTCATTAGACAAACGACCCTATGCAGCAATTCAGTCAGAAACACTCCGATCGGAATATGAAAAAGAAAAAAGAGAGAGGACAAGCCTCATAGCACAATACTGTGATGACTAGAGGGATGTACAAGATATTACATCGACGGTGTACCAACTCACACATCCGCCGATACACACAGGCTCAGAGTTAGGAAAAAAGCTGCCGCTCAGTGCGATGGTCTCCTCACAAGGATGTATTCCCGTCACATAGGCTCCTCCCCCACGCGTTACGCCACTCGTCACGTGGCTTAGTCATGGGTCTCCATGTGACTGTGAGAACAGCTGAGCTTTTAACAGAGCCGCTGCGTGTCAATTTCACAGGAAGTGAAACCAAGAAGGGAGCTGACATCAACATCATTGCTGGCAAACAACTCAGGCACTGTGCAAAACACAACTTTAACATGCCCATTTCATATACAATCATATACAGAACCATCGTTTAATATAAAAAGATTAAAAAGGTATATGATACGGTTGCCCATATTAACTGTATGCCTAATTTGATTAGATCATATGGGCGAACATATACATCTAAAAACATGTTTAAAAACCATATTTTTACAAACATTTCATTTTAAAACCGAGAAAGAACCTATTAACAATATAGCCATTACTTTTTAATTTACATCGCCCTTTTCATGTAGCTCAAAGTACTGCATTAACATATAATGTATTGTTCAGATACATCTTGAAGGGGCAATAGCTATATGGTAACAATGGACCAATGTGGAATATAAAATATATATATAACCACACCGCTGAAAACTAAAATATGTAAATATAACAAATATAATAATGATAAAACCATTCATATGATTGTATATATACAAAATCTACATGCTCATATATGGGCATAGAAAAATATATATTAAATATATAACCCATTCAAGATGTGATAGAAAAAAAAACATAAATAAATAAAAGAAAGGGGACTGGATCCATCATTTCATCTTTAGAATTTGATTTAAAAATTAAAAATTAAAAATCTGAAATAAAACAATTCAAATCAAATTCTACATTAAGCCCGTTGGGCACTAAGGAACCCATTTCAAATATCCACCTGGATTCACTTTTACTAAGTTCACGAACTTTGTGGCTACCTCTCCAATGAGGATTATACTTCTCAATAGCCCAGAATTTTAAATCCTTAGGGTTTTGATTGTGACACAATGCAAAATGACGTGAAACATTGTGGTCAGGATACCCCTTTTGAATGTTTTGAACGTGTTCTCTTATGCGTTTCCACATTGGTCTTTTAGTGCGTCCTATATACTGCAGTGAACAAGAACACTGCAATACATAGACCACACCCTCTGTGCGACATGTAATGAGATCCTTGATCTCGTATTCTTTTTGAGTTACATTCGACACAAACTTGGAACACTTTTGGCCATTAAGGTTCGTATTCTTGCAAGCGTAGCAACGCTTGCATGGAAAAAATCCTTTTGCCTGATAAAAGGTTAATTGGTTTTGTTTTGTTGGGGGGTCCGGAACATTTTTTGCTATTATGTCCCTTAAAGTGGGAGCTCTCCTATATACTATCTTCGGGATGCTCGGCAGGATCCCTTGTAGTTGCCTATCGGCTTGTAGTATCGGCCAGTGCGTTCTAAATATCTTTTCCAACTTTTTGTGCTGGACACTATAATTTAAGATAATGGGTAGCTCCATTCCTACCCCTTTATTTTTGATCTTATCTTGTATCAAGGATTCCCTCGGTGTATCATATACTTTTGTGATTTGGGTTTGTATAAAGTCTTCATCATACCCCTTATTCACAAATCGCTTACCCAGCATGTTGGCTTGTTCTACAAAGACATTCACATCAGAGCAATTTCTCCGGATTCTTATCATTTGCCCTTTGGGGATATTAATCAACCAAGGGTCATGATGACAGCTGTCTGTAGGTATATAGCTGTTTCTTTCTACCGGTTTGAAGTATGTTTTAGTAGTTATTTTTTGAAGTTCCACATTAATTTCCAAATCCAGAAATTTGATCGATTTGTCGCTAATTTCATACGTGAGTTTGATATTCTTCTGGTTCACGTTCAATTTATCCAGGAATTGTGTAAGGGTGGACTCATCACCTTTCCAGATGATGATACAATCATCAATGTACCTTCTGTACAAAACTAGGTGATGCGGCATATTTGCATAGATAGCCGTCTCCTCCCATTCGGACATATATACATTTGCGACACTTGGTGCGTACTTGGCGCCCATCCCTATTCCATTTAATTGTCGGTAATAGTCTGACTTATACCAGAAATAATTATGCTGGAGGCCATAGGCCAAGCATCTCAAAACAAACCGTTTCTGTTTCGAAATTAAAGTACCATACTTATTTAGTGCCCATTTGGTTGCCCCAATTGCTTCTTCATGATTAATTATAGTGTAGAGTGATGCCACGTCAGCTGTGGCTAACAAATACTTCTCTTCTTCATTTATCACTATATTATCAAGAATTTGAATAAGGTGCTTCGTGTCTCTTAAATAAGCCCTTGTTTGAGGAACTAAAGGCTGGATGAACTTGTCCACATACTCTCCCAGTCGGGAATTTATAGACTGTATCCCATTTATAATGGGTCTACCCGGTGGTCTGGTGGGATCCTTGTGGATCTTTGGTATCGTGTATATGATCGGGACCCTACAAATTTCTGGAATGAGGTATTTTTCTTCTTTTTTATTTAGAATACCTCTTTCTCTTCCTCGATAAATAAGTTCCCAGTCCCAGTCCCAGTCTGAAGGAGACATCAGCTGAGTGGCCTGAGTGCTGCATATGGGATTAGTCGGTTAACCCATTATGAACTCACTGCTTTTTCATCATTATTCATTCATAAGTGTTGTTGTTTTCTAATTTATGTTTACACCATTCACTGAATTGAATATGATTATCACTCACTATATTGTACTAAATCAGCACTAGTTGATATTAGCGCTATCTTCACTTTTTACATATTCATTAATTGGTTTTGTTCACCTTTTTGATACGCAGCTTTTATTATTTAATTATTTTTGTTGATTATTTTTCCTTTATATTAGTTTATTTGGTAGCGCAGTAGTACCACCCTTTTGCATATAGCGTAATACCGCTGGGTAACAAGTTTTATTAAAAAGTAATGTACTTACAGCAAGTAGGGATAAAAACAGCGTGTGTTTAAAATGTAAATGCCGGCCGGCATGCAGGAGCCCTCCTCCCGAGCGTGGTGACGTCACTGGCGTGCAGGAGCCCTCCTCCCGAGCGTGGTGACGTCACCACGCTCGGGAGGAGGGCTCCTGCATGCCGGCCGGCATTTACATTTTAAACACACGCTGTTTTTATCCCTACTTGCTGTAAGTACATTACTTTTTAATAAAACTTGTTACCCAGCGGTATTACGCTATATGCGTCCTTTCTTTTATATAATCCCTGCATTGGAGCGATTGAATCAATAATGGTCGTGACGCTGTTGGTTGTTGTCCTGTGATCCCTGGGGAACCCAAAGGCCGTGGCTGGGCTATAGCCAACTGCTCTGGTTACTTGCCATCTGGTAAGAGGCTTATTATTCTCGGTGGAGGGATCTCACGATTTGTATACATGTCACCGGGTGATTGAAAGATCCATTATTTCAGCAATAGCCACTTCCTATGGAATTATTGTCTTTGAATATTACATCAGTAGCTTCTGCCTATGTGCATAAGGACTTTTTTTGGACTTTCTGCTAATCTCCGTTCTAAGTAGAGGTTTTATCATTTTTATTAGCTTGGCGCAGCTTTTTGTTTGTTTTTATGTTTATTGTGTACTTCGCACGATTGCTGCTGCCTTGAGAACATTGTGTTGCAGCGCAGTTTTCTTGTGTTTTTTAAATTATTGAGTATAATCTCTGGACTCTTACCATTCATTCCCATATCTTGCATACTATTGATGTAAGGCTGACTGGTCTGTAATTACCTGGTATACTTCTTGACCCTTTTTTGAATCTCGGTACCACATTTGCTTTTTGTCAATCAGTGGTTACCATTCCAGTTAGTAAGGTGGCTCTTCAAATTTGGAACAATGGCCTGACTTTGCTAGGCTCTTTGAGGACTTATGGATGTAAGCCATCTGTCTCCAAAGATCTGTTATGATTCTCTAGCTTTTTGCACCTGTATTTCTATCCAGCCACAGAGGCATTTTATCTAGTCATGGTTTATTCATTTTTACCTGACAATGACTCCAGGTCTCAGATCAAAGTTCTTATTGACAACGTCCAGTAGCTCCTTCTCATGTTTTTCAGAGGTCCCATAGGTGAACAGAGAAACGGATAATGGTTGGGCCACACCAATTGCATAAGACACCTTATAAATCAATACGAATAGTTATAAGATTTATTCTGCCACCATAAAGAAGGCACCATAATATTCATAATATCACTTACTCTGGTATATATAATGAGGAGCACCAGAAAGCCATACTGTATCATATATTTAATTATTCTAACTAGGATGAACTTTTGAATAGTTAACTATGGTTGCTTTTTATTACAGTACTTTTCACTTCATCACTACCTTGCACTGATCTCCTAAATAAGCCCAGGGGACAATAATAAAGTGGTGTTTCGCTCCAACAAAAACAAAACTATTTAAAGCCAGCAGCTACACATACTTCAGCTGCTGGCTTTTAATAATAGGACACTTACCTGCCCTGGAGTCCAGTGATGTCGGCACCCGCAGCTGATGTTTCCATCAGCTGTCGGGTGCTGCCGCTGCCATTGCGGGTAAGGGAACCTGGCAGTGTAGCCTTTCGGCTTCTTGCCGGGAACCCTACTGTGCATGGGCGAGGCCTGCTCCTCTCTCCTACAGGCCCGGCGGCCGGGGAAGGAGGAGGGAGCCCCGCGGTGATGTCACGACTCGCGGCCCATACTCCCGGAAGTGGGAAAGGATACTTGTCAAGGACAGGTATCCTGTCCCCCCTTCCCCTCAAAAGGTGACAATTGTGGCAACGGGGGGGATCAGATGAGCAGAAGTTCCACTTTTGTAACACATTAATGAGGCAACCTATGTCTAAAATGTGGTTTTCTGTAACACTAATAGGAAAAGTAATATCTGTTGAATATAATGTGATGATGGGGTTTTTACATAATAAATACCCTTATTATTAGTCAAGTTTATAAATCCCTCTAAGGGATTAATTTCTGCATAGTCAACATAAGCTGTGGAAGAGGACATTAGGGCTGCCGGGATTTGACATACAGCCTCCCATGTATCATGTTGCTGACAGTAACACACTCATGTATTTAATACAAGGTTAACCACTGCTGACTGTTAGTACTGTCCTACTTAGTTCTAATTGGTTCTGCCCCTGCATTTTTGTTGCAGGTATGAATTAATAGGCATTTAAAGCTAATCTGCTCTGGCTGTACACCTAGAGCAAAATTGCTAATAGGTCAGTCTACCCTAGACTTTTAGTCACCTGCTGTTGTGTCCTGAAAACAAGCTAATGTTTTTTAAACTGCTCTTACCCCAACCTACAAATACTCCAAAGGTATGATACTTAGAATCACCAGGTTAAGAGGTGGGTTTGCATTAGACCAGGGGCAGGTGACCTTGGCCTTCCAGCTGTGGTGAAATGACTGCCTCCAGGAGTTATGCCTTTGATTTCAGGGTCTTGCAATGTATGATGGGACTTGTAGTTTCAAAACTGCTGGAGGCCAAGGTTGCCTACCCCTGCATTAGACAGTAGGCAAAAAGCAGGAAGCGTAAATACGACTGTAAAAAGAGACATACATACCTGAACAAGGACACGATGACAGAGCTTAGCATGTACCAAGGATTTAGCCACCCAACGAGCAGCATAGGCAGCAGAACGATCCACTTTAGTATAGTCTTTCCCTGAAAATGCTCCACCACCATGTGCACCCCATCCTCCATATGTGTCAACTATAATCTTCCGACCAGTGACTCCAGCATCGCCCTGAAATGACACATATTGTACCAATGAGAACAATATCAGTTATAGCAAGTTTATTTACATTAATGGGTATTGACATTTCATGTTTAATTTTATTGCATTGCTAAAAAAGATAGTAAATACGTATAAATTTGGGCAAACTAATGGAAATTAATTGCTTCAACTTGCAGATTGGTAGGAGAGTCGTATTTTGGGCAAAAAAAAGCAATATGACTGGGTGACATCCATGTGTCATACCAAAGTGAAGGTTGACTTCATATAAAGTAGAATATCTATATTCCAGAATGAAAATTGAATATACACTATGGCCCGAATTCAGAAAGGACTTACGCCGACGTATCTTCTGATACGCCACATAAGTCTACGGATGCGCCGTCTTATCTATGTGCCTTATTCAGCAAACAAGATACGCCTGAATTTTGGCTTCATACGACCGACGTAAATGTCTCCTACGCCGTCGTATCTTGGGCGCATATTTACGCTGGCCACAAGGGGCGCTTCCATTGATTTACGTGTTGAATATGTAAATGACCTAGATACGCCGATTCACGAATGTACTTACGCCCGGAGTAGTCCACGCCGTTTAGGTAAGGCATACGTCCGGCGTAAAGTTATCCCACATAAAGCAGGGGTGAGTCATGTTAGGGTATGGACGTCGGAACAGCCGTCGTATTTTACGTCGTTTACGTAAGTCGTACGTGAATGGGACTGGGCTTAGGTTACGGTCACGTCGTACGCATTGAGCCGTCGTATCTTAGGGAGTATATGCGACGTGATTCTGAGAATGCGCGCGCATTCGCCGTTCGTTCGGCCCTTCATTTACATGGGGTCACAGTTAATTTAAAATGTATTACGCCCAACACCTTCCTACTTTGAAATATTAATTTACGTTACGCCGGCACAACGTTGAGGGCGAGTGCTTTGTGAATACTGGTCTTGCCTCTCTATGTTATGTCGGCGTAGTGCATATGAGATGTGCTACGCCCGCACAAAGATACGCCGCTCTACGTGAACCTGGGCCTAAATTACCAAATGTATTGGTACGCCTGCCTTCACACGCACATGAACTTTAATGGCATCCCAGTCTTGGTCTAGAGGGTTCAATATTGAGTTGGCCCACCCTTTGCAGCTATAACAGCTTCAAATCTTCTGGTAAGGCTATCCACAAGGTTTAGGAGTGTGTCTATGGGAATGTTTGACCATTCTTCCAGAAGGGCATTTGTGAGGTTAGGTAATGATGTTGGAGAGAAGGCCTGGCTCGCAGTCTCCGCTTTAATTCATCAGCTCATAATATTTTTTGCAGTATCAACAGTTTTTTTTAATTCACTTATCAAGCAGATATTACAAAAAAAGCTTATATTGGTATGTTTCACAGACCAAAAAGAAGTACAGTAAATGATACAGTAGAAGTTCAATGCAAGGATCTATGTACACTTTAAGGAATGCTGCAAAGGGAAAAGGAGGCATTTATCAGCTGAGTGGTTACTTGACCTTAGGATCTGGAACAAAAGAAGATAGGAGTTATCTAAAGGATGTATTACATCAGGTCAGGTAGTGAGGGGTGGCTTGGGGAGTTGGAGGGGAATGGGGTGTGGGGAGTAGGGATTAGGTAGAGAAGCTTGGTAACCCTTAGATTATATATAGGAGGTAGATTGGGAAAAGTAGTTGTACTTCGAAGAGGGATGGCTTCACATTTCTACAGGTCTCTAGCCTCCTTTTTGGAGGGAGGAAATATGATATATATGGTTGTAGAGATTTTCAGGGGGTACATTTTTATACAGTATGTTTGTATTTGTATTTTTTCATTGTGTTGTCTTTGAAACCCTTATGCTTTTCTATTGTTCTTCCTTTTGATTATTTTTTGAATGGTGTCTTGGTTTTAAATTGTGTTGTCTTGTCATTGTTACTCTTTAATTGATTGAATAAAAATAATTTAAACACAAAAGGTCATATCACCTGAGGGCCACCAATAACAAAACGTCCACTGGGCTGTAGGTGGTATATAGTCTTCTCATCAAGGTACTTGGCAGGGACCACCACCTTTATAACTTTCTCCTTTAAGGCCTCCCTCATTTCATTTAGAGAGATGGTTTCATCGTGTTGTACGGATACTACAATGGTGTGTACACGGATAGGGATAACAGCTCCATTCTTCTGGATATACTTTACTGTCACCTAGAACACAAACATAATTTTAGGAATGACTAGTGAATATATATATATATATATATATATATATACATATATACATATATATATATATATACACATATATATATATATATATATATATATATATATATATATATATATACACATATACATATATATATATATATATATATATATATATATATATATATATACACATACATATATATATATATATATATATATATATATATATATATATATATATATATATATATATATATATATAGTGTAATAAAATATAAGCAGCACTGTAAACAATGAAGATGAAATATCCGTTTTCACAGGTATTCCCTGCCCAGGGGCCCCAGCTGCATGGGGGGCCCCTGCACTTTCCTCAAAAGCAGCTGGTCCTTGAGCCCACACTGCCCTGAAATTGGGGGCCCCATGATGGCACGGAGAGTGATAGATGCAAAAGGGAGGCAGTCTGCCTCCTACCTACTTAATGTCTGTTTACCTGCACTGTCATCATTATAGGGGCCCCAGAGCATTACTTTGCCCAGGGGCCCATGATGCTATTAAGATGGCCCTGGTATCAAGGCCAATCAAGGAAGCAGAGATCCAGGAAGGAACAGCGGGGAGGTGGTGAGCGATCAGTTGACACCTTGGGTCTGATGTGACCAATATACTCGGTTTTTGGTTCATCTCTGAGCCTAGGTTCACACTGCTGCGAATTCAAAATCGCTGTAAAATGCGCGATTTTACAGCGATTTCGCGGCCGCGATTTTGCCGCGATTTGCCGCGATTTCGGCCGCAATTTAATGTAAATCGTGGCCCGAAATCGCAAAAAGTAGTACAGGAACTACTTTTTGAAATCGCAGATGCGGCGTCGCACTGATTAGGACAGTGCCATTGCCGACAATTGCCGCCGATTTGAGATGCGATTTGACATGTCAAATCGCATCTCAAATCGTTCCAAATCGTACCCAGTGTGAACCAGGGCTGAACGAGTGTTTGCTGTGAAGTGTATTGCTCTATTTTTTTAGATTCATGTGAGTGCTATATTTGAAGATTTAAGTGTGTTATTAAACTGATTTTACGGTATCACGCTATTTTGTGCACTTCTTTTATTAACATGCGGAGCTTTCTGGCAGTGAATTAGTTGGAACTGGGATTATCTGCTATACCTACCAGTGAGGTCTTTTTGTACACGTTTACACGCCAAACACAAGAGTGTAAGGCAATTTGAGTTGGTGAGTTTTGCATCTGACTGAGCATTTGCGCGAGTACTTGTACTCGCGCAAATGCTCCCGATGGTTCACCCGATACTTTTTTTTTCTACAGAGCGGGTGGAGAGGGGGCAGAGAGGGGCAGAGAGGGGGCGGAGAGTGGAGCAGAGCAGTCCTGAAAGAGAAAGCCAAGCCCTCCTCCCGTTGCCTAATTGATCAGCGCGGGGAACATTACAGCTTTCATTTGAATAGCTGTGTGTTCCCCGCCACGCCTCGTCATATATAGCCCCTCCCCCTTGTCTGGGCACTTTGATTGGATGGGTGATCTGTCTATCAAAGTGCCCGGACAAGGGGGGGGGGCTATATATGACGAGGTGCGGCGGGGAACACACAGCTATTCAAATGAAAGCTGTAATGTTCCCTGTGCTGATCAACTAGGCGACGGCGGCAGGGGAGGAGGGCTTGGCTTGGCTTTTTCTGTGGGGACACATGGCTGCATATGTGGGGACATGGCTGCATTTCTAGGGACACATGGCTGCATTTCTGGGGACACATGGCTGCATTTCTGGGGACACATGGCTGCATTTCTGGGGACATGGCTGCATTTCTGGGGAGACATGGCTGCATTTATGGGGACACATGGCTGCATTTCTGGGGAGACATGGCTGCATTTATGGGGACACATGGCTGCATTTGTGAGGAGACATGGCTGCATTTGTGGGGACATGGCTGCATTTGTGGGGACACATTTAAAAAAAGTATCCGTAATCGGTATCGGCGAGTACATGAAAAAAAGTATCGGTACTTGTACTCGGTCCTAAAAAAGTGGTATCGGGACAACTCTAATCACAACCATTGCAAAAATAAAGTAGATCATGCAAGAAATAAATAACCCAAATGTCTATACAGTCAATATTCATACAGTGCTTCAAAAATGTGGTACAGACTGAAAAGCAGCCAATATAGAGAACATAATCAAACCTATTAAAACTCTTATTTTATCACTAGCTTGTGAAATGGAGAGGTAGTGCCAAAATACATGTGGAGCTTACCCCAAACCCCTCCACAATTGAGTAACTCAAAAAAGAATGCATGATAACCAGGCAGCTAGCATTTTCAGACAGGGAAGTTAAAAAAAGTAGCCTTCATATTTTTCTCAATGCAGGTTTCCTTTGAACAGCCACTGAATTAAAGCATTCTCTTTGCTTTGCATGTTTTAAGATGGAAATGCAAAAGTACAATTTCCTTACAAAAGCATAAACAATCAGGATCAGGGCCGGCCCTACCATGGGACCCGATGGTACCATTGTACCAGGCAGCACTTTCAGGGGGGCAGCAAATTGCCGCCCGCACGCCATCCCATTCTGCCAGCTCCGCTCTCCACTCCACTGTGGGGCTAATTGCCACCCGACCGCTCCTCCCGTTTCGCTCTCTGCTCCACTGTGGGGTTAATTGCATGAATAGAGCCATAACAGGTCCTTTTTATACTCCTATATAAATGTATAGAGCCATGATAGGTCCAATTCAGTTATCATGATATAAAATAATGGATGTGGGGGCATTTTGGTGGGCATAATTTTTTTTTTGGGGGGGGCAGCATTTCATTCTTGGTACCAGACAGCACAATGTCTTGGGCCGGCACTGATCAGGATGTGCAAAGATCTGCAAACCCTGGCAAACAAATATCATTGTACTGAAATGAGTTTACAAAGCCATAAATAGGTTCATTGTTCTACACTTTGCACATTGTTCTGTGCTTCACTGGACAAGTTCTTTCATTTGGAAGGTATGATTTAAAGCATTGCAGATATTATTGAAGAACACGTTTCACTATCTTGAACACGTCATGCCAAGTTGGATGAGTTCCACAGTGCCATACTGCATTTAGTCATGCCTGAAGTTATGTGGAACAGCTGAATGGTGTATGCTTACTGTTCAAGAAAACAAACATATTCACTGCAGTAACAGATGTATGTAGTGTACAGACAGAGCACACACTGCTCGTGGCAGCTATAGCTGTCACATCTCATAGGGAATTTACACATAACCATTACTGCAGATAAACTGACACTCACAGATGGTGGTAGTAATGTGTGGGTTTTGGATAACCAAACAATATAAACCACTAAATCTATGAAAAGTTGAACAAGGATGCACACTAAAAACATGCATTATATACATTTATGGAATCTGCATCTAAAAGATGAAACAATACTGAGAACATTGATGTCAATTTTCTAAAGCATGTAGTATGTAAAATTGTTATCACTTTTTGTTACTTTTAATAACATATTCAATTCACAAAAACTGTAATTCCATGCATGAATTTACAATGGGTGTAAAATATCACACATTTCTGACATATTGGGGGTCATTTACTAAGAGTCCTGGGAAGTACTGGGCGCTCTATATGTAATAGCTCCTATTTCAGGCAATTAAGAGCTATTAGCGCTTACCATGCCTTAGGAATCAGCGCTAATCGGTGATTCCGTGGATCTGCAAGTGCCCATTGCTACCAAGTTATTATATAGCACTGCACTGCAACCATGATCCATAAATGTGAATAAAACATTTTTATGTGAGATGTGCTCTACCTCGTGTGCATATATTTATGTATATTCAAATTAGTATTCTTAGTTGGTTTTATTCTTTTGCTAACAAATGCTGTTATGAATGAGTATTGCAGAGTAATTTCTGCTATTCTGTAAAGTTGTATTAAACATTTAAGTTACATATCTGTTGTATGTTTTTTTATTTTATTTAGGTGACTATAAAGCAGTAATTATTTATGTTCATTCTTTAATAATATTACACTATTATGCAGGTCTCAGAGTATTTAGCACAATGGCTTAGTGGTCTGCTCAGACGTCTCCAAATCACTCAAGTTATGAGTTAAAATCTCAGCCAATCTACCACCTATCTAAGAGAGCTGTGTTTATTTCTTTTAGTGCACAAGCGAATTATAAAATAAATTATAATTATATAATTATAAATTATAATTAGAATAAACTGCCTGTTAACTTGTGTGTGATGTTTGGAACTCCACACCATAATATTAAATCCTTACATACCATTGCATGCATTTGAAGAGTTAATAGAATCAACCAAAACTAAAGTGCATCAGCTAATTGGCCTTTGTCTATTTTCAGCACACCGTATTTGCGCAGCGGTCTTATAAGCGCACTGTTTTTGTAAAAAAAATACTTTTTTGAATTAAAAAATAAGACAACAGTAACGTTAGCCCAATTGTGTTTTATATTGTGAAAGATAATGTTACGCCGAGTAAATTGATACCCAACATGTCACGCTTCAAAATTGCATCCGCTCGTGAAATGGCGTCAAACTTTTACCCTTAAAAATCTCCATAGACGACATTTAAAAAATTCTACAGGTTACATATTTTGAGTTACAGAGAAGGTCTAGGGCATGGCACAATGGTATTGTTTGTGGTTTGTAAAGACACCTGTGTGAGTGATGGACAGCAACAAGTGAGAGAGGCAGAAAAACATATATTTTACCAAAACATGAAAACATTCCACATTCTAGCATTCTAAAAAACAAAATAGATGAAGAAGAAGCAACGCTGTTGCAAGGACAATTTATTTGGGGAGGTTACAATTGTACCATTATAATTAATGGCTGAAACTTGCATCGGGCTACATAACTAATTTTCACTCTCAAAAACGCTTTTTAACCCAGTGCTAATTTTGGAATTTACTATAACTCTTGGTAAAAAAGCCAAAAATTTGAGTAGTTTGCATGTTTGAGCATGCTCAGTTGGGGGAATGTATCTCTTCTCAGACTTTAAAAGATATTTCAGTGTATATATCACTGTTTAAAGCAGATTCTCTTTAAACAATATACCACATATTTCCATACCATTTAGGCAATCATATCATGCTCTAAACATTATTTCCATGTGCATTACTTCAGGTTCTAGCAGAGTACCGTATATACTTGAGTATAAGCCGACCTGAATATAAGCTGAGGCACCTAATTTTACCACAAAAAAATGTGAAAACGTATTGACTCGCATATAAGCCTAAGGTGACCATCTGCATGCTTCACTGTGCCTCACTTTGCCTCCCTGTGTCCATGTGCCAGCCTCACTGTGCCCATGCCTCGCTGTGCCTATGCCTCACTGTGCTCCCCGGCCATAGGTCCCCCAGACAGCAAACTTGGGTCCCCAAAGTTACTGGAGAAATTACCATTTAACATGGGAGTCTATGGAAGGGGTGCCCAAATTTGAAAAATCGGTGCTCCCCGGCCGTAGGTCTCCCGGACAAAAAACGTTGCACACATATAGTCGGGCTATATGTGTGCAAGTTTGGGGTCCAGGGGACCTATAGCCAGCCTTTCCTGGGTCCCCAAATCCGGGAGATCAGGCGCAAAAAGGTGACTCAAGCATTTTCAGCACAAAAAAATGTGCTTGCCTTATACTCGAGTATATACGGTAAGTGTTTGGGCACTATCTGTTGTCTAGGAGCTATATTAAATTCAATTTTGGGAGTATTCTTTCACCAGCGCTATAGCAAATTCTGTTTGGGCACTAATTAGTGCAATAGCGCTAGTTTGGGAGTATTTAGCTGCACTATTGCATATTAGCGCTATAGTAAATGACCCCCATTGTATCTATAAAAGTAAATCCACAAAAAATGTCATACATGTTTTGTATTAAATAAAAAATTCTTAGATCTATACTGGGGTTCTAACCTTGTCAGACATGGCAATCTAAGTTGGCTTCAGGAAATGAGGAATCACACTAATTTGGATTTTATATTATTTTTCTGCCTTCTCTCATTTCTGATTGGTAGTCATAATAACTATTCATTATCCAAAATGTGCAGTCCAGTGCCAATCTAAATAATCTAAGCTGTACCAAAGAATATTAAAATTGTTGTGATGAGGCAGGACGGAAGGCAATGTCATGGAGAATTGTAGATTTCCCACCAATTTCATTCTGCATGACAGTTGCCTCCAGGACACAGAGGGAGAAAACTTCCCGAACAGGGGCATAGACAACAAGGAAAAACCAGTATAGTTGTTGCAAATATATTGTATATTTTTCCTGACAATTTGTGGAAAATTGTATCCCCCCCCCCCCCCCCCCCGTTTTCTACTCTGAGGTATATCAAAACACAGCTATTATTGGTAATAATTCCACCCACTCAGCTATGCAGGAAGGCAAAAACATATGCCGAAGTGCAATATATTCCACTCCAATTGGCCCAGCACAAAAATGGTGAGCAGGGTTTTATGGTTTTGGGGTTCTTCCTTCCAGGCTATATCGAGGAGGAGGCAATAATGAAGCCTGGACACATGTCATTTTAAACATTAGTTTAACTCTTCTAGTATTAAAAGGTCAATCCAGCAAACATGGATATTTTATAGTCATTGATTGATAATGTAGAACTAATCCACCTAGCAGTTTACTATGTACAGTATCTCAAGGACTTAGGCAACAAGTTCATCGTACTTGTGTTATCAGGTATGCACACTTGACACATGGCATAGTCAGGTTGAAAAAACTACAAGTTCACCAAGTCCATCCAATAGAAAAAAACTATCGTGTGACTCCTAATGAATGGATCCCAATCTTCCTATTGAGTCCTCAAGTTTATCTTATGGAGAATGGTAACTACAACAAGACGATCTTGTTAATCTAAATTAGAATACAGCAGGTGATTTGATGCACCATATTTAATACAATATTCGTTTTGGATGGACTAACACTTTCTTTTTAAGTTATGACATACAGTGGACCTCTTATGTAAAATTGGATAAAAAATGGATTGTCATATTAAATGTATTCAATAGGAACAGTGGGGATCAAAAGTTTGGGCACCCCAGGTAAAAATTTGTATTAATGTGCATAACGAAGCCAAAGAAAGATGGAAAAATCTCCAAAAGGCATCAAATTACAGATTAGACATTCTTATAATATGTCAAAAAAAGTTAGATTTTATTTCCATCATTTACACAAAATTACAGAAAACAAAAAAACAAAAAAATGTCGTCTGCAAAAGTTTGGGCACCCTGCAGAGTTAATATCTTGTACTGCCCCCTTTGGCAAGTATCACAGCTTGTAAACGCTTTTTGTAGCCAGCCAAGAGTCTTTCAATTCTTGTTTGAGGTATCTTTGCCCATTCCTCCTTACAAAAGTCTTCCAGTTCTTTGAGATTTCTGGGCTGTCTGTCACGCACTGCTCTTTTAAGGTCTAGCCATAGATTTTCAATTATGTTGAGGTCAGGAGATTGTGAAGGCCATGGAAAAACCTTCAGTTTACGCCTCTTGATGTAATCGCCCGTGGATTTTGAGGTGTGTTTAGGATCATTATCCATTTGTAGAAGCCATCCTCTCTTTAACTTCCGCTTTTTCACAGATGACATCAAGTTACCATCCAAAATTTGCTGAAATTTTATTGAAGCCATTTTCCTTCTACTCGTGAAATGTTCCCTGTGCCACTGGCTGCAATACAACCCCAAAGCATGATTGATCCACCCCCATGCTTAACAGTGGGACAGAGGTTATTTTCATTAAGTTCTGTGCCCTTTCTTCTCCAAGCGTACCTTTGCTCATTCCGGCCAAAAAGTTATATTTTAACCTCATCGGTCCACAGAACTTGTTTCCAAAATGCATCAGGCTTGTCTATATGTTCATTTGCAAAGTTCAAACGCTGATTTTTGTGGTGAGGATGTAGAAGAGGTTTTCTTCTGATGACTCTTCCATGAAGACCATATTTGTACAAGTATCTCTTTATAGTGGAATAGTGTACCACAACTCCAGTGTCTGCCAGATCTTTCTGGAGGGATCGTGCAGTCAAACGTGGGTTTTGAATTGCTTTTCTCACAATCCTGCGAGCTGTTCTGTCTGATATTTTTCTTGGTCTTACAGATCTTGCTTTAACTTCCACTGTTCTTGATAACTGCCATTTCTTAATTACATTCCGAACAGAGGATATTGACATCTGAAAATGCTTTCTTCTTATAGCCTTCTCCAGCTTTGTGAGCGTCAACTATTTTCAGTTTCAGTTTTCTAGACAACTGCTTAGTAGAACCCATGGTGCTGATTGTTGGGGCAAGGTCAGATGAGTCTGGGCATTTAAAACCTTTGAGATTGACATCACCTGGTCTTCCCAGACGATGATTGAAAACAATCCATGACACTGGCAGATCTCAGCTTTGCAAAGGGGGCAGTGCATGCTATAAATTCTGCAGGGTGCCCAAACTTTTGCAAATGCCATTTGTTTGTTTTCTGTAATCTTGAAAGTGTAAATGATGGAAATAAAATCTAACTTTTGTTGACATATTATAAGAATGTCTAATCTGTAATTTGATGCCTTTTGGAGATTTTTCCATCTTTCCTTGGCTTCGTTATGCACATTAATACAAATTTTTACCTGGGTTGCCCAAACTTTCGATCCCTACTGTATTCGTTTTTAGATTCTTTTGAATGATTGGTATGTGTAATGCCTCAGTTCTTCCCTATTTTTTTTTAAATAAATGAATATAAAATGGAGGGGTACAGTTACTGAAAACAGAAACATCTGGGTTTCACCATTAAAAATGTTCCAAATGTATTTATGTTACATAATAATTTCAGTTACCTGCGTTTTTGAATCTGGTCTAAGCCATGGCAGGTCCCCATTGCGCCTTGATTCTGCCAGCTTTGCATTTAGCTTGTGGGCGAGGACAATAGTCAGTGGCATACACTCTTCTGTTTCATCTGTTGCATAGCCGAACATCAAACCCTACAAAACATAGTGAAAGACAAAATGAAAAATTCAAAGATTACTGATAATGAAGGTGGTGCGGCGAATTCTTACTTGCATCTCAATACAGAAGTGCTCTAGAATTTTTGCATACACATGCTAAAACAGAAATGAAAGTCTGCTTGCTAGCAAAGTTTCTTATCTCTCACAAGCCTGTTCTCAGGGTTTTGATCCTCTCATCCATCATTATTTTGTTTTTCACAAACATCCAGTTATACTGAATGAGCTAGTACCTTATAACTAAAACACTTAAAGTGTGTGGGCTCCCTATTATGCATATTTTTTTATGTATGTCCTTCAACAGACAAGTAATAGACTCAACTAAAATGATCTCCTAAATTCTGATCCCCAATTTAATGTATACAGTCCCAGCAAGGTAAAATTACATAGTTACATAGTTAGTCAGGTTGAAAAAAGACACAAGTCCATCCAGTTCAACCACAAAAAATAAACAAACAAAATAAAAAACACAGTACAATCCCATACACCCAACTCCATACCCACAGTTGATCCAGAGGAAGGCAAAAAACCCCAGCAGAGCATGATCCAATTTGCTACAGCAGGGGAAAAAATTCCTTCCTGATCCCCACATATTTCCCAACAAAAAGGTTTTCAGCTCATCGGCATCTTATGGATGTTTTGTTAAGACTGGCCATTACCAGTCCTCTTGTTTTGGGGATACCAATCATACTTGTGTCCATAACAGAATTTTTAATAGGACATCAATAAAACATGTGGAAACATGCAGACACAGGGGCAGATCCAAACGCAAACGATGTAAAATTTTAAAAATTATACGCGGGAACGACGGCCATACTTAACATTGAGTACGCCACCATATAGCAGCTTTAACTATACGCCGGAAAAAGCCCAACAGAAACGACGTAAAAAAATACAACGGCCGGTCGTACGTTCGTGGATCGTCGGAAATAGCCAATTTGCATACTCGACGCGGATTATGACGGGAACGCCACCTAGCGGACGCCGAAAAATTGTATCTAAGATCCGACTGCGTACGAAGACGTACGCCTGTCGGATCTAGACGAGATGCTGTCGTATCTTGTTTTGAGGATTCAAAACAAAGATACGACGCGGGAATTTTGAAATTACGCGTAATTTCTTTGTGGATCTACCCCACAATCTTTTAAGCCACACTTTCTAAACACACAGTGGTATGTAATGCTGACAGCCTACCAGGTATACTAAGTACAACAACTTACTTGGTGATCAACTGCATTTCACTACTGCAGGAAAGCTGTTTCCTGAGCCAGGCAATTGCTAGAGATGATTGGGTGACTCTTCAATGACTCCGCAAACAAATGCATGGCACCAAAATGGCGCCACCCCCCGGAGGTGCAGATTATGTTTAAAAAAACATCATTCACATTAAAAACAGCCACTTCTAATATCCATTGGGAATACTTATATTTTCTCAATCCATGCAAGGTGTTCTTTGTTTGGACTAGGTGGAGATTGTGACTTCATCACTCTGCCTCTTCACTTTTTACAATTAGAGGGAGCTTTATATTCATTGAGAAAATGCACAATTTTTCTTTGAATGTGTACTGTGCACAAGACCAGAAATCTAATAGCAATTACTGTATCAGTGGTGCCTATTACAGTGATTTCCGGTTTCCACAGTGATCCCACAAGTATGGTGCATACATCCTTACACGGATGGACCAATGTAACTATACACAAATTGCAATACCTGGAATTCGTCTTTAAAGAAGATTCCTTTTTTGATTTAGAGGAAAGCAAGACAAAGTGTAAATAAGACAAAGCAATATTGAAAATATTGAAATGTAGTGTCAAATAAAGTACAAAGTATGCAAAGAATGATATAGTTAACCATGTCTTGTATATTTAGCTTAGAACTGATTGCAGAAATGAGTACAATATAGTACCTGATCACCAGCTCCAATATCTTCTTCACTACGATCTAAATGTACACCTTGAGCAATATCTGGAGACTGTTGTTCTAGAGCTACAAGCACGTTGCATGTCTTATAATCAAAACCTACATAAATGAAACAAAATATAATTGAATGCTTTCATCATATATATACATAAAGAAAAAAAAGTGTCTGTATTAATGAAGATTAAATATTTTTGGGCCAGGGGATATATTGCTTTCTAACCTTTTTCAGAGTCATCGTATCCAATGTATTTGATGGTATCCCGAACTACCTTCTGGTAATCTACATTAGCTCGGGATGTGATTTCACCGCAGAGTAATACCATTCCAGTTTTGCATACTGTCTCTGAAATATAACGAGTCACATTTAATGAATTTAAGTTGGCTATTTGTGTTATATAAAATGATATGAAATGATATGGATTTCTGCACAAATTGGTCATAAAATGTGATCTGATCTTCATCTAATGGCGCGTACACACCATCACTTTATGTGATGAAAAAAAACGACGTTTTTAAAAACGTCACTTTAAATGACCGTGTGTGGGGGAAAACGTCGTTTTATGTCTTGTGAAAAACGACAAAAAAAAATTTAAGCATGCTTCAATTTTATGTGTCGTTTTTCAAAACGTCGTTTTTTACTTCACAGAAATTGACCGTGTGTAGCAAAAAACGACGTTTAAAACAACGTTTTTACACCCGCGCATGCCCAGAAGCTAGTTATGAAGCAAGCTTCAATAGAAAAACGTGGTGAACGTAACCTCGCTTTGCTAGAGCATTGTGAAAAAACGATGGTGTGTAGGCAACTTCGTCTTTGAAAATTGAAGTTTCAAAAATGTTGTTTTTTACTTCACAGAAATGTGTTTTTTTTTCATCACATAAAGTGATGGTGTGTATGCGGCATTAGTCACAACAATAGACAATCACAGTCTGCTTAAACTAATAACACACAAAGAATTAAATGTTCCCATGTTTTTATTGAACACACTATGTAAACATTCACAGTGCAGGTGGAAAAGGTATGTGAACCCTTGGATTTAACCACTTGACCACTGGGCACTTAAACACCCTTAATAACCAGACCAAATTTCAGCTTTCGGTGCTGTCACATCTGGAATGACAATAACTCAATCATACAACACTGTAACCAAATTAAATTTGTGTCCTTTTTTTCCCACAAAAAGAGCTTTCTTTTGGTGGTATTTAATCACCTCTGCGGTTTTTTTTTTCCGCTATAAATGAAAAAAGAACGAACATTTTGTAAAAAAAATTATTTGTTTTTCATTTCTATTATAACATTTTGCAAAAAAGTATTTTTTCTTCATTAATTTGACCTAAAATGTATACTGCTGCATGTCTTTGGTAAAAAAAAAAAAAAAAAATGTGGATATTTTGTCTGGGTGAAAGTTATAGGGTCCACAAGCTATGGTGCCAATATCTGAAAATTGATCACACCTGAAGTACTGACAGCCTATCTCATTTCTTGAGACCCTAACATGCCAGAAAAGTACAAATACCCCCCAAATGACCCCTTTTTGGAAAGAAGACATTCCAAGGTATTTAGAAAGAGGCATTGTGAGTTTTTTGAAGTTGTCATTTTTTCCCACAATTATTTGCAAACTCAAGATTATTATTTTTTTTTTCACAAAATTATTAGCAGGTTATACCACATGTGTGAGACTTTTACACAGTGTGGCCACATACAGAGGCCCAACATGCAGGGAGCACCTTCAGGCGTTCTGGAACACCCTGACCAATTCTGACATTTCTCTCCTACATGTAAAAATAATCATTTATTTGCTAGAAAATTACATAGAACCCCAAAACATTATATATATGCTTTTTTAGCAAAGACCCTAGAGAATACAATGGCGGTCGTTGCAACTTTTTATCGCGCATGGTATTTGCACAGCAATTTTTCAAGCGCGTTTTTTTGGGAAATAAAATAGTTTTGTGCTTTAAAAAAAAAGTTAGCCCAATGTTTTTGCAAAATATGAAAGATGAAGTTACGCTGAGTAAATAGATACCCAACATGTCACCCTTCAAAATTGCACACGCTTGTGGAATGGCGCCAAACTTCGCTACTTAAAAATCCCTTTGACGCTTTAAATATTTTTACTGGTTACATCTTTTTAGTTGGAGAAGAGGTCTAGGGCAAAAGGGATCCTCTTATGTATTTTTAACAACTTCAATACCAGACACTTTCACCCCCTATTCCAAGTTTCAGCTTTCAGCACTGTCACACTTTGAATGACAATTACTCAGTCATGCAACATACATTTTTGAAAATAAGTAGTTTTTCTTCATAAATGTAAACCAAAATATAAATTGTTACATTTCTTTGGTAAAAATTACTTAAATCAGAGTATATTATTTAGTCTATGTGAAGTTGTAACTTTCCCAAAATGTTTGGAAAATTAAGAAATGTAATAAAATGTTTTGTTTACATACTGTCACCAGGGCAGTTCCGCATTGTCATATGACTGGTGTGGTGGTGACGAGGAATGATAATAATTGGTGACAGCATGATAAAAAAATAAATATTTTTTTTTTTATTTTTAGTTTTTATATATTTTTTTTTTACATACTGTGACCAGAGCAGTGTAGTGTTACCATAGTGACACTGTACTTCTCTGGGGAGGTAATACTATAAATGCTTATAACAGTGAGTATCACTATTATAAGCAATCCTTTTTGTGTGGCAATGTTTGGATAAATGGACTTTTTATTAATTCATTATTTTCACGTACTGGAATTTATGTTATCTAATTACTTATTGTCAACAATTATTTACAATCACTTAATTAGCGCCCTCTTTTTTACACAACTATTCTCATTAAGTACTACTTGATTTGCTGAGAAGCAGCTTAAATGATTTATTATAATAATTTGTTATCTCTATCTATATATTTACCACATGCACACTAGCTGTGAGTAAGTTGGCGTGGAATTTTTCACTATTCATTTTTTGAGCATCAGGGATTTTGTAATTTTTGAACTACACCTATTCACCCAGCCATGGATGTGTTTGACTTCATGAAAGAAAGACACATCAATTTAGAAGAAATATTTCAAGAAAACCCCAGTCCCAATATTGATCTAGAAAGGGGATTCAAACAACTTCAAGCAGACATGGAAAAACAAATTAGGCTATGGTGGGACATTGCCTCATTTGAATTATATATAGGGAAAAACTTCACACCTAGGAGACTTAGATGAGATATTGGCCCGAATGATGGGGTCGAGGATCTTCAACTTGCGGATGAATGGTTCCAGTTTTTCAACGCCTGTGAGCAGAAACTCATGCAGTTGATGATCAGAAGGCGAAAGGCAAAAAATGTGATCTTGGAATCCAAGATCTCAGACCTTAAAGAAAGAATGGAGCCATTCAAGAGCACTAAAGAATATTTAGACAAATCCAAGCTTTTACAAACTCACCTATCTAAATATGACGGAGAAATTGAAAATAAAAAATAAAAAAATATCTAAGAGACACCAAGGATTATGAGGACAGTAAAGTATATAAATGGCAAGATAATCGTAATCTAGCCCCCTCTCCTGAATCCATTTGAATAAGGGATATGGGGATGCACTCTACAGTGCCCTCAGCCAAAACCCCTAAAAAAACTAGTACCCCCAAAAAGACTACCAAAGCACATAACAAACCCCCACCATCTTATTCTAAACCAATGTGTCACCCTCCATCAAATCCTTATCCTTATCCACCACCTCAATCGGTTGATATGTATAATAGATATGGCCCTCTTGATAACTGACCAGCAGAATATCAATATTATGAACCGTATCGCCAACCTTATCCACCCAGACTTCCAAGAGGAGGTTTTAATGGGGGGTGTATTTTTTCCATTATCCGTGCCCCTTTCTGATGATCATGAGCTGGACGGAGCAGAGGGAATATTTCTTCAGTTTGCGACGCATGCCCATTCAGCTCCGCTCGCATGTTCTTCTTGCCTTAGCTCAAGTCCTAGCCAGCTGCCTACCTGCTTATCTCCTTGCCTTCCCCGGCGGAGTGATCTTCCTCCTCTCTCCACCCACTAGTAGTCGGGGATCCGGAGGGTAATACTTGACAGGCTGTGAGGCGGACGGTGATGGGCAGAGAGTCGCTGATTGCCGCCATTTCTAGTAAAAAAAAAAATATGTCCCCGGATTTCATTTTAAAATTCTGGTCACCTTAACCTATAGTCTTGTGTTGCTGTGAATTACTGCACCGCAGAGGAGAACTGTAATTCACAAAAACACAATGCCGACCACAACACACACCTGCTAGTACTCCCATCTCTCTGAGGCCCCGTACACACGGCCGAGGAACTCGACGTGCTTGGCACGTCGAGTTCCTCGTCGAGTTCTGGCCTTCTCCCATAGAACAACGAGAAAATAGAGAACATGTTCTCTATTTTCTCGTCGAGCTCCTCGGCGGCTCCATCGAGCCAAAACTGTACAGACGACAGAGTTTCTCGGCAGAATCCGGGTTTTGACCGAGTTTCTCGGTGAATTCTGCCGAGAAACTCTGTCGTGTGTACGGGGCCTCAGACAACTGAGCCCAGACCCACCTACCTGGGGAGAGAGACTGGAGTAAGTAGCAGATTTATGTTGTTCAATGCTGCGCAGTGGTTGTTGAGGATCATGATCGCTGCTTTCTGAGCACTCTGTTCAACAGCCTGTGCATAGATTTGAATGGGACTAAGTGCTGTGTATAGCGGGTCCCCTGAGTTTTTTTTTTACTTCTGACATTACTTCTTCTTTAGATTTACAATTGACTGTTTACAATCATTTAGCATTTTTTTAAAATATATATACTGTATAACAGTGTATCGATTTTGCAATTTTGAAACTACCGATGCTATGAACACTACTTACCACAAGCAACCTTAGCATCAGGATCTTGCCGTAGATGAGCATCTAGAACGGCATCACTTATCTGATCACAGATCTTGTCTGCAGAAAAAAAAACGATATGGAGTTTACAAAAGCAATTAGTCAAAATGACCAGTTAACAATTCAGAAGCAATGTTGTTTTTACATGTTACAATATATGTGCAACAAGTTATCTTGTCAAGATTTATACAAAAGAACATTAAATGACAATTAATTATCAGGGGAGTA